>NC_092049.1:30731609-31442071 GCF_003086295.3 Arachis hypogaea
ACATTAAGGAGTGGAGAACATTGATGAGCAACATGACACTACTAAGAAGCAAGTAGAGAGCAGCAAAAGACTAATAGAAGAGGAACAGCCAACACACACAGAGGAAGCCAATGATGATGATGCAATGGCAAGCAAGGAAGCCTCAAAGCAAACTCAAGCAAAGGAGGAACAACCAAAAATTCCAAAAAAAGGGAATGAAGCAATTGAAAAGCCAACCAAGAATCAAAAGCAACAAGTAGAAAAAACCTTTGTACCTCCACTGCCATATCCCAGAGGTTCAACAAAGAAACCAAGGACCAGCATTTTCACAAGTTCCTTGAAACTTTCAAAAAGCTGGAAATCAATATTCCTTTTGCTGAAGCACTTGAGCAAATGCCTCTGTATGCCAAGTTTTTGAAGGAGCTTATCAACAAGAAAAGAAGTTGGCTTAAGAAGGAAACCGTGTTACTCACCGAGGAATGCAGTGCTTTAATTCAAAGGGGCATTCCACCAAAACTCAAGGATCCAGGAAGCTTTGTAGTCTCATGCACCATTGGCAGAATAATTCTCAACAAAGCTCTATGTGACCTTGGTGCCAGCATCAACTTAATGCCTCTCTCAATGATGAGAAAACTTGCTATAGAAGAGCTTAAACCCACCAGGATGTCATTGGTCATGGCTGACAGATCAATCAAAACACCCACTGGAATTGTGGAAAATCTGTTGGTAAAGGTTGGGGAGTTTATTTCCCAGCAGATTTTGTGATTTTGGATACTGAAGAGGAAGGAAACAATTCAATCATTTTAGGAAGGCTATTTCTAGCCACAGCAAGAGCCACTATTGATGTAGAAAAAGGAGAAATGATCTTCAGGGTCCACAATGAACAAATGGTCATAAACGTCTTCAAGTCAATGCAACACATTCCTGAGCAAGAGGATTATGTGAGAGTGGGCATGATAGAGAGTTTGGTGGAAGAAATGCTGGAAGAAAGTCCTCAAGAGCAAGAAGGAAATCAAGGGGCAACAAAGGAACAAGTAGCTGAGACTTCCATTGAGCAAGATGAAAAACAAGTCAAGAAGGAAGAAGTACGAAAACAAGAACTGAAACCATTACCCACCCATCTCAAATATGCATTCCTTGGCACATCGGAGAGCTTCCCAGTAATCATTAATTCATCCCTGACAAAGAAGGAAGAAGGAGAACTTCTTGATGTACTCAAAGCTCACAAAGATGCTTTAGGATGGACCATTGATGACCTGAAGGGAATCAGCCCTGCAGTATGTATGCATAAGATCCTCTTGGAAGATAATTCCAAACCAGTGGTTCAACCACAAAGAAGGCTAAATCCCACAATGAAGGAAGTTGTCCAGAAGGAAGTAATGAAGTTGTGGAATGCAGGGATAATCTTCCCAATATCTGACAGTCCATGGGTAAGCCCGGTTCAAGTTGTACCAAAGAAAGGAGGAATGACGGTCATCACGAATGAGAAGAATGAGTTGATCCCTACTAGAACAGTGACTGGGTGGAGGATGTGCATAGACTATAGAAGATTGAATGATGCCACCAGGAAGGATCATTTCCCTCTCCCATTCATTGATCAGATGCTGGAAAGGTTGGCCGGCCATGCCTATTATTGCTTTTTGGACGGATATTCTGGGTATAATCAAATCGTGGTGGACCCCAAGGACCAAGAGAAAACTGCCTTTACATGTCCATTTGGAGTCTTTGCATACCGGAGGATGCCCTTTGGGCTCTGCAACGCCCCTGCCACATTTCAAAGGTGTATGCTCTCCATTTTCTCTGATATGGTCGAAAAGTTTTTAGAAGTCTTCATGGATGACTTCTCTGTTTTTGGTGATAATTTCAATGCTTGCCTAAACCATTTAACCCTTGTCTTAAAACGGTGCCAAGAAACTAATTTAGTTTTGAACTGGGAGAAATGCCACTTCATGGTACCCGAAGGGATTGTTCTTGGCCATAAAGTTTCAAGAAAAGGGATAGAGGTTGATAAGGCAAAGGTTGAAATCATAGAAAAACTCCCTCCACCAATTAATGTGAAATCTGTTAGAAGTTTCTTGGGGCATGCCGGATTCTACAGAAGGTTTATCAAGGATTTTCAAAAATAGCTAAACCTTTGAGTAATCTACTAATGCTTGATAACCCTTTTATTTTTTATGAAAACTGCCAGCAAGCCTTTGAAACTTTAAAAAACAAACTCACAACAGCACCAATCATCACACCTCCAGATTGGGAGTTACCCTTTGAACTCATGTGTGATGCAAGTAACCTTGCAATTGGTGCTGTACTTGGGCAAAAGAAGGGCAACTTACATCATGTCATATATTATGCAAGTAAAGTGTTGAATGAGGCCCAAAGAAATTACACCACAACGGAGAAGGAGTTGCTAGCTGTAGTTTATGCTTTTGATAAGTTTAGATCATACTTAATAGGATCCAAAGTTGTGGTTTATACTGACCATGCTGCACTTAAGTATTTGATGTCAAAACAGGATGCTAAACCAAGACTTATCAGGTGGATATTGCTCTTACAAGAGTTTGACATTGAGGTAAGAGACAGGAAGGGCACTGAAAACCGGGTTGCTGACCATTTGTCGAGGCTACCACATGAAACAATTCAACAAGCATCTCAGCCCATGAATGAAAGCTTCCCAGATGAGCACCTTTTGCAGATCCAGCAAGCACCCTGGTTTGCTGACATAGCAAACTACAAAGTGGGAAGAAAGATACCTCAAGACTTTTCTAAGCAACAAGTGAAGAAGTTAATCAATGAGGGAAAGAAATTCTTATGGGATGAACCCTTCCTGTTCAAGAGATGTTCTGATGGAGTAATTAGAAGGTGTGTCCCTGAGAGTGAAATGAGGGATATCCTGTGGCACTGTCATGGTTCAGCTTATGGTGGACACTTTGGCCCAGAGAAGACAGCTGCAAAGATATTGCAGAGCGGCTTCTATTGGCCAACTATTTTCAAGGATGCCAGAGAATATGTCCACCAATGTAATGAATGCCAGAAAGCAGGAGGATTAACAAGAAGGAATGAGATGCCTCAAAATTTCATCTTGGAACTGGAATTATTTGATCTATGGGGAATTGATTTCATGGGGCCCTTTCCCCCTTCCTATTCTTTCAGATATATCTTAGTCGCAGTAGAATATGTCTCAAAGTGGGTGGAAGCCATAGCTATGACCACTTGTGATGCACAGATTGTCCTCCAATTCCTTAAAAAGCACATTTTCACAAGATATGGAGTGCCCAAGAGTCTTATCAGTGATGGTGGAAGTCACTTTTGCAACAAACAGATGGAGAAGCTCCTCCACAAATATGGAGTAATCCATAAAGTGGCTACACCTTACCACCCTCAGACTAATGGCCAGGCTGAACTAGCAAATAGGGAGTTAAAGAAGATCCTAGAGAAAACAGTGGGAAGCACAAGAAAAGATTGGGCTAGGAAGCTAGAAGATGCATTATGGGCATACAGGACAGCTTTCAAAACTCCTATTGGCAAGTCACCCTTTCAGCTATTGTATGGCAAATCCTGCCACCTCCCTGTAGAGCTTGAACACAGAGCTTTTTGGGCCACTAAACTCCTCAACCTTGACTCCCAAGCTGCAGGAGAAAAAAAGGTTGTTGCAACTAAATGAGTTAGATGAATTCAGGATAGAAGCTTATGAGAGTGCTAAGATATACAAGGAAAGAGCTAAGAGGTGGCATGACAAAAAAATCACAAAGAAGGAATTCAAGCCAGGACAGCAAGTGCTCCTGTATAATTCAAGGCTTAAGATTTTCCCTGGCAAACTGAAGTCAAAGTGGACTGGTCCATACTTGGTGACAAAGGTTTTTCCTTATGGGAGCATTGAACTGCTAGATGAAGCAACAAAGAATCAATTCACAGCAAATGGTCACAGAGCAAAGCTGTACTTGGGAGGACAATGGGATAAGGAAAAAGAGGTCCAGAACCTACAGCCTTCTTGAAAGGAATCGAAGGATGTCAAGCTAATGACAATAAAAGAGCGCTTGTTGGGAGGCAACCCAACCTGAGGTAGTTTTCTTTTCATAGCCTTTTCAATAAAAATGTTGAGTAATTGATATGTATTGCAAGGAGCTAAGTTTGGTGTTGCACACCAAAAACAACTTAAAGGAGAATGGAGGATTCTAAGTTTGGTGTTCCACCAAAACCTCATTCAAAAGCACATTCTAATCTCCTGCACATTGTTAGCTCCAAGCAATCGAACAGATTATTCAACCACTTAACTGCTTTTTAGTCTTAACTTCATAACCTTTAGCAAGGATACAAGATTTTGCCTAGAGTTAACCTGCTGTATCCAGAGAAGTGGCAAGAGCTTAAGTTTGGTGTCCCCACACCAAATTAAATCCACAAGCCACACTCAACTCATGCATACTAACTGGTCATCTAAGGGCTTGAGAAGCAAGCAACTGTTGAGAATTATGTAGGGAATTCACCACCAGTTGAAGACACTATGCATCATAACTCAAAAGGGCACAACAGAAGGAAGGACAAAGGAACTGCAAACCAATAGGTTGTATTTACACTTAACTCTTGCTGTTGAAAAATGCTTTGACTTGTGTTTTGTTAAAGTGTTCATCTAATACAAGTAGAATCAATCTTAGAATAAGTAAGCTAGTCTATGTGTGTGCTTGTATGTTTACTTTCACATAGCAAAAAGCATGTTTTGTCCCCTGCATCTTTAAGTTCAATAAAAGAAATGTTTGAATGTGAAGTAGAATGGTCTCTGTTAGATAGAAGTAGAATAAAAGTAAGTGGTGGTATGTGTGTGATTGTATAATAGCTCACTTTTAGTGAATAAAGAGCCAGGATATCTCCTTCTAAGTATAGAGTGGCCTACTGTCTATGAATCTCAATCGAATAAAAATCCTTGGTTAGAAAGAAAAACAAAAAGAAGTGGCAGAACAAAAGAAAAACAAAAAGAAACAAAGCTGGACACCAATAGCTTGAACCTTAGAATATATGCCTGTGGTGTCTTTGTATTAGGATCTGCTTGGATTATTAAGCTCTTTGGAGTGCATCAACACTCGGTGACTTGGGTTAACTAACCCGGGATCATCAGCTGAAAGTTCACTATCAAGAGCAACCTAACTACAAGGCATTTAGCAGCCCAAAGAGGTGCTGGGCATCAATGTTCTAAGAAGGAATGTGAGCCAAGTGTCTATAGTGAATAATGTGTCAAGTATAAAGAAAAGGAAATGAACTTGCTACACATGACACTCAATTAAAGCTTATGAACAAAGTAATAGCCAAGGATAAAGAAATAATGAGAGGTCATAGCAGTATGTTGCTTGAAGCTTGAAGGAGACTTTCTAGGCCTAGGAGTCAATAAGAAGTAAGTATTTACATATCCACACAAAATCCCATGAACTATCAATAATACTCTGCTAGCATGAACATCCTCTTCCATTTCATCCTTTCTTCTCAATAAATTTTTTTTCTTGCTTGGGGACAAGCAAGCTTTAAGTTTGGTGTTGTGATGACAAGTCATCTTAGCCTAGTTTCACTAGTCTTTTTCTTTTGTTTTCACTTGAATTGTGCACTTTCTTGAGCTACAAGTAAGCTAATTTGGGTAGATTTTCATGCTTCCTTTGATTGAATCAACCATGTATGAATTCATGCTATTTCATGAGGTTTTATGCTATAATTGTCACATATTATGATAAAATGAATATCTCATGATTTTAAGCATAGCTTTGATGTGTTTGGTTGATTAATGATAGGTGAAGAAAGCTTGGAGAAAGGTTGAAGCAAGAAGGAATGGCTAGGAGTAAAAAGAGGACAATGGAATAAGTGAAAATGAACCAGGAAGCAAAAAAGCTGGACCAAAAGTTAGCCTCAAACTTTTGCACAAACTTTTGGGTGAAAAGTTAGCCCCAACGTTAGCCCCTAACTTTTGGGCTAACGTTGGCACATGAAAGTTACTCCCTGGGCACCAAAAGTTTGTGCCAACGTTAGCCCCTAACTTTGTGGCTAACGTTGGCATGAGAAAAACACCCCCTGGGCACCAAAAGTTTGCGCCAACGTTAGCCCCTAACTTTGTGGCTAACGTTGGCATGAGAAAAACACCCCCTGGTCACCAAAAGTTTGCGCCAACGTTAGCCTCTAACTTTTGGGCTAACGTTGGCACATGAACAATACAAAGGGGGAGCAAAAGTTTGCGCCAACGTTAGCCTCTAACTTTTAGGCTAACGTTGGCGCCATAAGTGCACTAAGAAAGGCCAACGTTGGAGCAAAAGTTAGACCCCTAACTTTTGCACCAACGTGGATATCAGCAAAACATGGGGGCTGATATGAAAAGTTGGACCAAAAGTTTGCCTCAAACTTTTACTCAAACTTTTACTCAAACTTTTGCAAAACTCCAACCCGGTTCACTTGGTTCACTTTGGTTCCTCTCCAAACTCCAAGAGCAATCAACCAAGGCCTCTCTTAACCCAATTCCACCAAGAGCAAAAACCCAACTCAAGGCTTGAAGATCATTTGAAGAAAGTTTATAAATAGGATAGAATTCAAGTTCTTAGAGAGTTTTTCCTTTAGAGCTTTCCTTTGGAGTTTTCATAATAGTTTTCGAAGAGCTTTGGATATTGAGTGATCTTTAATTTCTTAGTTTCGGGGAAGGAGAATTCCACTCTCTTCCTCTTAGTTTTATTGCTTTCAATTTCAATTGCAATTGTCTTGGATCTTGGGTTGGAGAATTGAAGGAATTCTGTTTCAATCTCATCCGAAGATCTCTCTGTTTCTTCTACTGCTTATTGAATTTAATTTCTGTTAATTGTTCTTCATCTACTTTCTTTGCAATTTACAATTCCTTTGCAATTGTTCTTGTTGGATCTAGGAAGGCATTGAGATCTAGACTTGGTTATCTAGTCTCTTGGGTCCTGAGATCCGGATTCCCCATTTCCCATTCCCTGTTTACTGTTTTCATGCTTATTTACAATTCTGTTTTTAGATCCGGTTCAATCCAAGTGTTCTTTTACCTCTCTGTTGGTTGCAATTTACTTTCCCTCGTTTAATTTCTGCAAATCCAACTCCCAATTCCCTTTACAATTCAAGCTATTTACATTTCTTGCACTTTAAGATTCTGCAATTTCCATTTCTTGCGTTCTAAGTTTCTGCCATTTAATTTCTTGTTCTTTAAGATTCAGCATTTAAATTCCTGTTCTCTTTAATTTCATGTCAATTACCCATTCCCTTTACTTTCCATGCAATTTAAATTCTGCAAATCACAAATCACTCAACCAAATCTTGATTCGCTTGACTAAATCAACCACTAAACTAAAATTGCTCAATCCTTCAATCCCTGTGGGATCGACCTCACTCCCGTGAGTTATTATTACTTGATGCGACCCGGTGCACTTGCCGGTTAGTTTTGGGTGTTTTGGAGAAATTCGTTTTTCCGCTAAAATATCCCATCAGTTTCCCATGGAGGTTCCGCATCTCCTAGATCTTCAACCACTTCCTTTTTTTGATAATTTTGGCTTTCTCCACTTGCTCTAGTACAAAATCTAACTCCTCCTTGATGACTTCCACATCTTGACAACTTTCTTCAAGAGTCTCTCCTACCTCTACCTTTTGAGCCTTCTCTTGCTTCTCTTGAAGTATGTATGCGTGAACCCGATCCATTACGTCCTTAAGACGACCCCTTCTCTCTTGTTCCATGTCAATAGCGTAATTTCGATCATGTTGCTCTTGGATTGATGGACATGGGTGAAAAGGAAGTGCACTAGAGCTTGAGGATTGAGTATTGGAAGTAAAGGATGGATCCACACGGGATATAAGAGCTTGGAGAGTAGAAGTGAGACCAGTGAAAGTAGAGATGAGTGTGCTTTGAAGCTCCTGTTGTCCCTCGACGAATAACACTAAAGGTATCATCTATGGGAGCTTGTGTTGGATAGGAGGGTTTATTTGTTGGGAGAAAGGGCTCATAATGAGAAGGTGGTTCTTCTTGGTAAGGATATGGAGATGGTGAATTTTGAGGTGGTGGTTCTTGGGGGTAATTGTGTTGGAATTGGGGTGGGTCTATGTATGGTTCATATGGTTCATATGGTGGTTGGTTAGGTGGGTATGGACTGGGGTCATATGGAGGCGAATGGTGGAAAGGGGCTTGTGAGTATGGTGGTTCAAAGCTATGTTGAGGAGGGGGTTCATAGGCATATGGTGGAGCTTGTTGGTAACTACAAGGGGGTCCACTATATCCATTGTCTTGGAACGTACCTCGGAATGGCTCTTGCTCATAGTAAATTGGTGGAGGTTGGTTGTCACGAAAAGGTCCACCATAATAATTGTCTTGGGGTGCATCATAGAATGGTTGTTGCTCATGGCACATTGGGGGAGGTTGTTGCCGAAAGGGTTGATCAGATCCTCGTGACTCCTCCCATCTTTGATTGTTCCAACCTTGATGCAAGTTCTCATTATAGCTTCCATTCCCTACAACATAATTTGAACCAAACTCGTAGCCAAATGGATGAGAATTCATAGTAGTAAGTAAAACCAAAAACTAATAAGAATTAATGAAAATAAACTCCTAAAACTAGAAACACTAACAAAGAAACGAAAAAGCAAAATTATACACAATATTCACAATAACCGATAATAAGGTACACATTTGCAATTCCCCGGCAACGGCGCCATTTTGACGAACGAATTTTTGCTAGTAAAGAATTCACAATAAATTCCCGTTGCAAGTATAGTTTCTAAACTAACAATAATCCTTTCATACAAAAATTTGGTTGTCACTAAAACAAACCCAATAAAATTAAACTGAAGTATTTAAACCTCGGGTCATCTCTCAAGGAATTGCAGGGAGGTGTAGTTATTATTGGTTATGGAAAAGTATCTTTTTGGGTTTTTGAAATAAGGAACAAGGAAATAAAATGGCAAGAAATTAAATTAATAACTAAGAAAACTCTTGGCAAGGTATGAAAATTAGAAGTCCTATCCTAGTTATCCTTATCAATTGTGACATCAATTGTCCGTTGCTACCACTTAGTTAACCTCTAACTATGAAGGAAAGTCAAGTGGACAAATCAATTTGATTCCTCAAGTCCTAGTCAACTCCTAAGGAAAGACTAGCTTTAGAGGTATCCAAATCAACCAGCAACTTTCTATTATCAATCAACAAAGGAGTTTGATAACTCAAGAGTCTCCAATTACCTAACCAAAGCCAAGAATATAAAAATCTAACTTAAAATCCTCCCAAGCATTTTATCAAACACTTGGAAGGCATAACATAAAAACATAGAAAACTAGCAAGGAATATTAAATCCAAACGACCAATTGCAAACATCAATGACTCACAAATAATAGAAGAAGCAATAAATATAATACCTCAAATTGCATTAATAAGAAATTGAATCTAACATGGAGTTCATAAACTAAATTGAAGAATAAATAAATCAACAATAGAAGATAGATAAACTAAAGTGCTAGAACAAATAAGAGTGGAAGAGAAACTAAATTAAAGCAAAGTAAAAATCTGAAATTGAAAATAGCTAAACCTAAGAATCCTAAAACCTAGAGAGAGGAGAGAGCCTCTCTCTCTAGAAAACTACATCTCAAACCTAAAATTATGTAAATGAATGTTGTATGAATGAATGAATGATTTCCCCACTCTGTAGCCTCTAATCTGTGTTTTTCAGGCTTGGAACTGGGCCAAAAGCAGCCCAGAAATCTCCCCCAGCATTTTCTGCCATTTCTGAACGTGGAGCATGTCACGCGTACGCGTCAGGTATACGCACGCGTCACTGTGCAATCTCGCTTATCATGCGTACGCGTCAGGTACGCATACGCGTCACAATGGAATGCGCCAAGTCATGCACACGTGTCAGGGACGCGTGCGCGTCGTCCCTCGCTGGTCAGCTCCTTAGTTTCTTGTGTTTCTTCCATTTTTTGCAAGCTTCCTTTCCATCCTTTAAGTCATTCCTGCCCTATAAAGCCTGAAAACACTTAACACACAGATCACGGAATCGAATGGTAATAAAAGAGAATTAAAATTGACAGTTTAAAGGCCAAAGAAGCATGTTTTCCATCATAGCACAAAATTAGGAAGGAAAAATGTAAAACATGCGAATTATATGAATAAGTGTGAGTTTAGTGGGTAAAATCTACTCAATTAAGTACAAAATATACCACGAAATAATGGTACATCAATGGTGGTGATTACGGAGGTAGGAGGAGAAGAGTGAATATAGAGAAATGTTAGAGGCAGAAATAGGGGGTTCACGCGAATGAGCTAGGGCTCCGCGCGTCAGGGGTTATCAATTTCAAATCCACGCGTAAGCGTGGCTGACGCGTTAGCGTCAATGGAGCAAACAGGGCCTCGACGCGTACGCGTCAATCATGCATGGACGTGAGAGGAGAAAAGAGGGTATGACGCGTACATGTGAACGACGCGCACGTGTGGGTGAAATTTGTGCTGGACGCACAGTTTTTGAACACCCTCAGCCCAACTCTCTAGATTTTGTACGAGGTTGCAGCATTAAGATACAACGCGTGCGCGTTGGCCATGCGCATGCGTCAAATGCACTTTTTTTTAACAAAGAAGCATAAAAACATAATTAAATACTCTCCTAACCTATATGCACTCTAGATCAACCAAAACTTAAACTTAACCAATTTTTTTTTAAGTTTTCGAAAAAATATTTTTCTAAAGATTAGTCAAACAAAACTTGCAATTAACCAAAATGCAATTCAAAATAACTATCCCAACTCAAACATAAATCTAACAAGCAATCAAAGCAAGATATATAAGAGTATGGGAAGAAGAAAACTATCTAACAATGACAACTCAATTCATTCATTGATTATATCTACGAGAGAAATGGAAAGAGTTTACCATGGTGGGGTGTATCTCACCTAGGACTTTTATTTAAAGTCCTTAAGTTGGACCATTGATGGGGTCCTTGCTATGGTGGCTTATGCTTGAACTCTTCCTTGAATCCCCACCAATGCTTGCATATCCAATGTCCTCCAGGATCCCAAACTAGGCGTATAAAGCCTTCAAGTGAATTGAAACAAGTGACAAGGCCCCAAAGTTGTTAATTCTCAAATTGTATTCCGGGATCCCAAACCTTGTTTTTGCACCTGATGCCTAGGCATCTTAGGCTAGTTTCACAAGCCGTTTTTATTAGTTTTTACTTGGTTTTCATCAATTTCTTAGGCAAAAGTAAGTATTTGGATGAGAATTTCATGCATATCTTGATTCAATCAAACATGGTTAATTATGTGCATTTTCATGTGATTTATGCAAGATTTACTTGATGCTATGAATGGTGCAAAATCTTGTGATTATGGCAAGGCTTTGATGCAATTGTTTAGTTGATGATAGGTGAAGAGAAGCAGAGGAAGGGTAAGAAGGAAGTAGAGAAGGCGACGTTGGTGGCCAAAGTTGGCTCACCAACGTTGCCACCAATGTTCCAATGGCTTGAAGTGCAACGTTGGTGGCCAAAGTTGGCTCACCAATGTTGCTGGCAACGTTATGTAAAACTGGGTGCCAACGTTGGAGGGAACGTTAGTGAACCAACGTTACCCCCAACATCCTCGAATAATCTCAAAACTGGAGCTAGAAGAATTGCCTTGTGTGCGTATGTACAGTGTTGTGTGCGTACGCACAAGAAGAAAAATTGCAAGTGTGTGCACGCACAAGGCAGTGTGTGTATGCACAAGGGTGCAATATTGAAGGAAACGTTGGTGAACTGACGTTGCCCCCAACATTTGCGATCAAATTTCAGTTTTGAGTTGGGAAATTTTGCTATGACGCGTACGTGTCGATGACGCGTACGCGTGAAAGTGAAAAAGCAGCAAGTCTCGCGTACGCCTGGGCGATGCGCACGCGCAAAATGGCAAAAATCCAGTTTGACGCGTACGCGTGGGCGATGCGTACGCGTGACCAGACCAATGTTGGTAGTAACGTGGGTGCACAAACGTTGCCTCAAATGTTCCTCAATGATTTAAGGGGAACGTTGGCCAATGTTAGTGGCCACCAGCGTTAGTTACTAACGTCCCTGCTGAACTCATTTCCAGTGGCACCCATGCAAGCTGATAAACGTTGGTTAACTCAAGCCCATGACAACATTACTAAATTCCACTCCTAAATTTCTTCAATCAAGGCCAAGTCCTACATCCAATAGTACATGAAGACCCAATTGAAAATGAAAAGAAGAGTATAAATAGAGGAGTTTTTGAAGATGAAAGGGGGCTCTGAAGGCTGGAGGATTAGAAACTCCAGAGAGCTTAGTTTAGCATTTTCTCTTTTGTAGCCATTTTACATTCTGCACTTTCTTCTTAGATTGTAGTGAGCTTCATTTACTTTTATGCAATTACAATTTCCTGCACTTCTTATCTTTTACAATTTTATAATTGAGTTCGTATTGTGCTCAATTTACTTTCACGCAATTTAAATTTCCTGCAAGTGTTCTTAGAGCAATGATCAACTAAACCCCATTTCATTAGGGGGAGGAGCTCTATTGTAATCCTAATGAATGAATAAACATCTTCTTTTTCTCAATCCACTTGGGTAGCTATAGGATACCTTCTGTTTTGATTGTGAATCATTCACTCCGGAAGGGGGTTTGATTCAATTGAATGCTTGTGTGAGCCTCGGAAGGGGAATCATGAGCATTAGAATTGGAGCTCTATCCTTCACAATTCTCTTGACCAACACTATTCGGGAGGAATTGAGGTCTTGAAAATTAGTGTGGCTTATGGATGAGAGACATGCACTTAACCTCTTCTCATGACAATTGGATCAAGGAATTGGCAAGATTGATTGTGATTAGAGAGATTGGATTTCTAAGGAATTGGGATCCAATCAATTACAATCTGCCATAGATCTACCCATATGATTGAGAAAGAGTTGAAACCCATTTGATTCATGATGGATTATGATATCTCCAATCCCTAATGAATCTTTTTCTTTGTTACTTCTTACTTTGATTCCCCTGAGTTTCATTTAATTGCTTTGAATTTACTGCTTCCTTTAATTTCCCAGCACCCAAGCCCCTTTACGATTCAAGCAATTTAAGTTTCATTGTCATTTACATCCTGCCCTTTTACTTTCTTGCTCTTTAAGTTTCATTCCTTTAAGTTTCTTGCCATTTACATTTCAAGCAATTTACATTCAAAAATTTATATTCCATGCAATTTACATTCTGTTAATCAATTTTCACCAAACTCTTTCAATATTTCACTTGACTAGACATATTACCTCACTAAAGTTGCTTGATCCATCAATCCTTGTGGGGTCGACCTCACTCTTGTGAGTTTTACTACTTGATGTGACTCGGTATACTTGCCGGTAGTTTGAGCGGAGGCATTAACCGCCATCAAGTTTTTGGCGCCGTTGTCGGGGATTGAATTAGATTGACATTGATTAAGTAGGTGATAGTCTCGATTAAGCATTTTTCTTTTGTTTTCTTTCAAGCATATTAACTGTTTGACACTTTGTGTAACCTAACTCTCTAACCACATTCTAGCAATAGAATGTCCATTTTTCATTTGGTTTGTTTGTGATTTGCAAGTCATGGAGAATGAGGTGCTTGAGGAGGGAGTGGCCAACAACAATGCCCAACCTACAAGAAGGGTGTTGGCCTCTGACAAGAGAATTTTTTGTATGGTTTGGAATCAATCAAAACAAGAATCAATTCGTTGGTAGCATAGTCCAAACCAATAATGAATTCTCTTAATCAAATGTCAAATATTCAAATTCAAATAACCGAGAGTATTTAGCTCTTGGGTCGTCTTCCCTAGGAGTTGCAATAAAGTGTACAATTATTGGCTATGAGAGAGAGAGCATGGGGGATTGGAAATGAAAGCAAGAGCAAGAAATTGAAATGTAAATAGCAAGGAATTGAAACAAGCATGCAAGGAATGTAAATGGCAACTCTTGGCAAGAATTGGGTAATCTAGGCTTCCTATCCTAGTTGTGGACCACAAACATGGCAATTGTGTGGAAGCAATACAAACTAGTCAATCCTCCTTGAGAATTAGTCAAAAGGTGTAATTGATCTCAATCCATAAGTCCTAGTCAACTCACTAATTACTTAGTGAAAGACTAGCGTCAATGGAAACCAAATCAATTAACCATTCTCACACAATGTGGAATGGATATCCACAACTCAATTCCACCAAAATATCCAATTTCTCAACCAAGAGTGTGAAAATTAAACATGCAAGAAATTAAATATCAAAGCAAATAAAAGTCAATGCAATAAAAGTCAAAGCAATTAAATGCAAGTAAAGGAAACTTAAAATGCAAGAAACCTCTTGGCAAGTAATTGAAGGCTAAGGCTACCTATCCTAGTCATTGACCACAAACATATGATGATTATGAAAATTTAATCCTACTTAGTCAATCTTACATCGAAGATAAGTCAAATAGGCATAGTTAATTTCAATCCCTAAGTCCTATGTCAACACTAAGGGGTCACATAGAGTCAAGGGAAACCAAATCAACTAACAACTCTAATATATCAAACAAGAATGGACATCAATGACTCAATGATTACCAAAGTCATCAAATTCAAGCCAAGAGTGGAGAAAAACTAAGTAAAAAACTAAGCCAAGCATTTTATCAAATACTTGGTGTGCATGAGAATAAAATAATATTAAAATGTATTAAAATAAATTCTAAAGGTACCAAAGCAAGAAAATAACAATAACAACTAAAGAAAGCAATAAATGACTTGGAAACATAAATTTGCATTAATTGAAAGTAAAATGTAACAAGAGTGTCATAAAACATAAATTGACAAAATAAAGTAAATAACAATAGAAATGAAGAAGAACAAGAAGCAATAACAATAAATAACAAGGAAAAGTAAATAGAAACAAGAATTAAAGTAGAAATTACAAGAAATTAAACTAAAGAACCTTAATTCTAGAGAGATGGGGGAGCTTCTCTCTCTAGAGAACTACACTAAAACATGATAAAAGCTAACCCTAATTGCCCCCCTTTTATCCTTCTTCAATTTGGCCTTAAATAGCTTCAAAAAATGAGTTAGATTGGGATTTGGGGGCCCAAAAATCGCTGCCAGCGAGTTGCAATTAATGAGGTCACGTGCAGGGACCTGTGCGGACGCACAGATGTGTGCGTCCGCACACATGCTGAATGCTGACTTGTGTGTACGCACACTTAGACTTATGTCCACTATAGCAAATTGTATATCATTTTGAAGCCCCGGACGTTATCTTTCCAATGCCGCTAGAACCGCCTCATTTGAATCTCTGTAGCTCAAGTTATGACCAATTTAGTACAGAGAGGTCAGGGTTGGTAGCTTTCCAAATCCTTCATTTCTTGAATTCTTCCCTTTTGCATGCTCTTTTCCTCACTTCTTCAACCCATACTTGCCTTGGAAACTTGAAAATCACTTAACAAATATATCAAGGCACTAAATGGGATTAAAGTGAATAAAATTGACTAAATTAAGCACAAAAGAGCATGTTTTCACTTTCAAGCACAATTTAGGAAGAAATCTCAAAAGCATGCTATTTAGGTGAATAAATGCAGGTTTATGTGATGGAATCCACTCAAATCAAACCAAAATATATCATAAAATATGGATTCATCAATTCTCCACACTTAAACCAAGCATGTCCTCATGCTAAACCAACCAAAGGAGTTGAATGAAGGGGTAATTATTAATGTAACTACCTATATGCATGTAACTATACTAAATGCTATCTATATATATCTACACTATGATTCCTATTGAGTTTGGCAAAAATAAATAAAAGAATCTCAATCAATCCAAATTAGGAACTTAGGGCCAAGACAAGAAAAATATAGCAATATGATCAATGTCCAAAGATTGATTTAAAATTTTCAAAATTAAATTCAACAACTTGCAAAAAGATACAAAATAAGCAATGGAAACATAGAATTGAGCAATTGAAACCCTCACCGGATGTGTTTACACTCTAATCGCTCAGTGTGTAGGGTTTAATCACTCAATCCTCCTTTAATCATGTTTCTCAAAGATTTGCAAGTCATCTAACAATCAACTAATACTTGATGAATAAATGCAAATATCATGAGGACTTTTGAGGGTTGTAATGGGGCTTAGGTAAGGGTAGGATTAATATGGTTAAGTGGGCTAATAGATTGGATCTTTGATTAGCTCAAGTATCCCACCTAATCCTATATCATCCCACATACATGACAAAACATCCTAACTACCCATTTATCCCTTTTTCATGTTCACTCATGCATCTTTCTTTTTCAATTCACACACATATGCATCCTTTATTTACATTCTCATTATCATTTCTTTTTTTCTCTTTTTTTTTTATTATTATTATCACAAAAGAGATGCATATGTTTTAACCAATAGTAGATGCATGAGTAGTTATCCATTTTGCCATATTTTCAATGAACACCCAAAACTAACTAACTACCAATGTTTCCCACAAATTCCCACCACACTTGATTAACACACACACTCAAACCCAAGTTAATCAAAGATACAATCAATGGACATAATGGTTTTTCACTTAGGGTGAATGATGTGCTTATAATGAGAACAAAGGGGAATTAAAGGCTCAAAAAGTGGTTTAAAAAGATAGATGCAAGGGTTGGCCATATGGGTTAGTGAGCTAGACAAAGATGGCCTCAATCATACTAAATGCAATCCAAAACAACAAATATAGGACATATAGACTAAAGAAAATCTAAGATCACAATCATAAAAGGAGTTTATCATACAAGAACAAAAAATTGTGGTTGAAAATGTACAACCACACAATTAAAGCTCAAATCTCACTTGGTATTTGTTCAAGCTCTTTTCTATGTTCCATAAAAAGATACTTCAAGCAAGTTCAAAAACAAGTTTCAAATCTAATCAATGGAATGCCCTAAAAAGGAGTTTCTTGAAAATTCTTTGTTGTTTTACCAAAACTTATCTACTATATGTATGTATGCATGTATGTTGTGATGGATGCAATTTCAAAATCTTTCTTAGTTCTATTCCTAATTTTCAACAAGCAAAAATTAACATGAACAATTAGGACAAAATTGAACTAGGTGCTATACTATTCACGTCATCCAATCACAATTTCTATCTATAAAATATATACTAAGAAAAAGATGCAAAACGCAATAGATATAAACTATGAATAGTCTAAGACATATATACTAGAGGGAAATGCAATGCAATAATCAAAATCACTCCAAATATATACAAGAAACCTACTAAAAGAAGTAAAAATAAAGTACAAAGTGTTTAGGAGAAGAAAGTTTACGCCCCAAAATGACGAGTCCTCCCCCACACTTAAAAGTTGCATGGTCCTCCGTGCATGAACACAATCCGAGGGTTGAGAGATGTGAGGCTCCACCTTCAGCTGGTGGGCACCGGGGCTCCCAGTTGCTATATCAACCATAAACAACAATTGAGGAGAAGTAAGTTGTGTGTGGTGTAATGAAAGGCAATGTTTGTATTCTAAATGCGCGCACAATTTAGAACACAACACATTAGTCAGTTAAAAACAGAAACCATATAAGCAAAAGAAATAGCATGTGTCCTCAATCAAGTAGTCCTAGGTTGAAAGTAATAAAGAAGGAAAACTTAAGGCACAAACAACCTAGGTAACCACAACTAAAGTGAATTGAGTATATAAGACATTGGTTATTGAAATCGTGCAAGTGAAAGCACAAAGTGAATAGAAAATGGCACAATCAACAACAACCAATTCGATGATGAAAAGAGACTACTTATTCACCCTTAGGAATAAGGAAATAATCACATGTATAAGGTGCTTGTTACAAAAAGTGACAAGTCTTGATAAGAATCAAGTCAAGTCAACTCAAAAAAAAATGCAAAGCATTAACAAGGAACAAATACCTTGTTATGTGATTATATTCACTTAAGAACCATGATGACTAAGTAGCTCAACTCAATTCACTAAAGTAAAAGTGCAGAATTCATAATACCAAACAAGGATAAAGTTCAATGCATATGGTCATGACAACATATGAATCAAACTAACAATTCATCTAGGAAATTAAACAGAGAGTTAATCTTAAGTGCACATATTCATCAACAATTAAACCAAACTTAAACAAGAAGCAACCCAATAATCATCAACAAACACTTGAGATTTATTTAATTAACAAATAACTAAATCAAAGCTACTATAAATTTACTAAAATAAAAAAAATGAAATGCAATGAAAAACAACTAGAAAAAGTAGAAAAGAGGGCAAAAGTAAGAGAAGAAAGGGGTGGAAGAAAGAAGAAGAGAAGAAAAGAAGTAAAGTGTGAGAAACCAGGGGTGTGCGCACGCACAGGGGTGTGTGCGTGCGCACACTATGAGGAAAGGGGAAGGTGTGCGAGCGCACCCGCTATGCGAGCGCTCCTGGCAGAAGAGGGAGTAAGAAGTGTGCGTGCACACAAGGGTGTGCGCACGCACAGAAGAAGTTTTTTTTTTCAAGGAAAGGATCATGTATGTGTGCACACACAGGTCCGTGTGCAGGCACACGAGCATAAGGGGGCAGGAATTCACGCGCACAGGCTGTGCCAACGCTCCCACCAGAGTGGTTGCAAGTTGGCGTGCAGACGCACACGTCTGTGCGTCCGCACAAGAAGTGCGAAAAAGGGTATGTGTGCGTACGCACAGGTCGCGGAAAGCAGCTGAGCGCGCGCACAAGGCGTCCTGGCGCTGTGAACAGATGGTAAAATGATAAGTGTGCGTGCGCACAGGTCGGTGCGCATGCACAGGTCGCAGAAAATGGAAGTTCTGTGCGCACGCACAGGTACGTGCGTCCGCACAAATGCCCTGTTTTGCAAAAATTTTTCTTCAAAATTCTAAGGTACCAAGTCTTAGTTCAATCAAAGCTCAACACCAAAATATGCAAGAACCCATAAATTCATGATCCAAACCAAAATTAACATATCTAAACTCAAAATTAAGCCAATTCTAAGCTAACCAAACATAACAAAAAGAAAATAAGTCAAAATATGTACAAAAGAGAAGAGTTAGAACAATGTTACCAAGGACTTTTATTTAATGTCTTTAAGTTAGACAATTGGGAGAGCCCTTGCTATGGTGGCTTATGCTTGACTTCCCCAACAATGCTAGAATGTCCAATGTCCTCCGGGATCCCAATCCTAACCATCAACAAAGACAACCAAAAAGCAAGCTATTTACATATTAACATATATACAATAGCAAAAAATTCAACACCATTGCAACTCCCCGGCAATGGCGCCAAATTTGCCAAGAGAATTTTTTGTATGGTTTGGAATCAATCAAAACAAGAATCAATTCATTGGTAGCATAGTCCAAACCAACAATGAATTCTCTTAATCAAATGTCAAATATTCAAATTCAAATAATCGAGAGTATTTAGCTCTCGGGTCGTCTTCCCTAGGAGTTGCAATGAAGTGTACAATTATTGGCTATGAGAGAGAGAGCATAGGGGATTGGAAATGAAAGCAAGAGCAAGAAATTGAAATGTAAATAGCAACGAATTGAAACAAGCATGCAAGGAATGTAAATGGCAACTCTTGGCAAGAATTGGATAATCTAGGCTTCCTATCCTAGTTGTGGACCACAAACATGGCAATTGTGTGGAAGCAATATGATAAACCACTATTTTATGGTTTATCTTGTGCTAATTTGAGTGGTTTTTATCAAGTCTCTGCACACTTATTCATACAATTTTCATGATTTTACAATTCCTTCCCAATTTTGTTCTATGGTTGAAAACTTGCTTCCTAAGCCTTTAAATTGTGTATTTTAATTCCCCTTTATACCATTCGATGTCGTGATCTGTGTGTTAAGTGTTTTCAGGCTATATAGGGCAGGAATGGCTTAGAGAATGGAGAGGAAGCTTGCAAAAATAGAAGGAGCACAAGAAATAAAGGAGACAACCAGCGAGGAGCGACGCGCACGCATGGCTCACGCGTGTGCGTAATTTGGAGATTTTTATGGCGACGCGTATGCGCACCTGACGCGTACGCGTGAGAAGCGAGATTGCACGGCAACGCGTGTGCGTACCTGACGCGTACGCGTGACATGCGCCACATGTAGAAAATGCAGAAGATGCTGGGAGCGATTTTGGGCTGAGTTTGGACCCAGTTTTCGGCCCAGAAACACAGACTAGAGCCAGGAGACAAGCAGAGACTCGACACACATTCTCATTCGCATTGTTTTTAGTTTTTAGTTTTAGTTTTTGGAATCTGAGAGAGAGAACACTACTTCCTCTAGGTTTCCTTCACATTCATAGTTTTAGGATTTTATGCTTTTGATTTGGATATTGAGAAGAGTTACTACCTCCGTTGAAGTTTCTACTATTCTAGTTTGTTTCCTTATTCCCTTACTCTTTTAATCGCCCATTAACCCTGTTCAGATAAGTATGTTTATGGTTTTGGAATTTATTAATGCAAGAAACTATTTTTACCTTTAATTGATTTTCAGTTATTATTTAGTTCATCATGTCTTCTTTTAATTCCCTTTATATGTCTGTGAAAGTGGTACTCATGTCAATGGAGTAGACTCCCAACTTGACTTGGGAATTGATTAAAAGGAGACCCTTGAGTTGGAATACTCAAGTGTTGATTTTAATTAGAAATTGTTGGCTAATTCTCTAGTCACTAACGCTAATCCTTCCATAAGGAGAGGATTAGGACTTGTGAATAAGAGTTAGCTCAATTACTTGACTTTCCTTTATTCGGTAAGGGTTAACTAAGTGAAAACAACAACCTCTTACTATCATACTTGAGAAAATCCAACAAGGATAGAACTTTCGATTAATCTTCTCCCGGTCAAGGCTTTTATTCTAATCATATAAATTCTCTCGTTAATTTCCACTGCTTTAATTAATCATTATTTTAATTTTCCGTTCTCCAACTCTAAAATTTCTCAGAAAATTTCTGACTAATAAAATAGCACTCTTTTGCAACTCGTTGGGAGATGACCTGGGAATTCTACTCCCAGTATTTTTGTTCTTAATTTGTGACAACTGTTTTAAATTGATAAGCGGAATTTTCATCGGTTAAGAACTGTACTTGCAACGCTGTTCTTATTATAAATCCTTAATCGGCAATTTTCCGCCCATCAATGTTTGGCGCCGTTGCCGGGGAGTTGCAATAGTGTGCTAAGTTATTGGTTGGT
This sequence comes from Arachis hypogaea, assembly GCF_003086295.3. Classification (NCBI taxonomy): domain Eukaryota; kingdom Viridiplantae; phylum Streptophyta; class Magnoliopsida; order Fabales; family Fabaceae; genus Arachis; species Arachis hypogaea. Next base: position 30,752,738 of record NC_092049.1, read on the forward strand.
GTAAATATTTTTAGTTTTACATATTTGCATTTTATTTCATTTTATTACCACGAGCTATATGTTTCTTTCATTGAATGACGCGTTCACTGCCTGATCCGAGCTTAGCCGCATTTGATCCTGAAATTGAAAGAACTATTTCACGTATTAGGCGAGCTCGGCGTCGGTTAGCATCTGAGCGCGGTGAAGTGGTTACCACCAATTCACCAATCTCTTCTGAAGGTGAATCTGAAGCGCCATCTGAGGAAGAAACAAGCTCCTCTTCTACTGATTCTGTTGATTTACGTGCAGGTAATATGGCGGAACCCAGAAGGATTACTCTCCAGGAGGCAGGAGCTTCAAACTTTACACTGCAACCGTATCAAGCGCGTCACCCAAATCTGGCTGCAGATTTTGAACTGAAGACTGCGCTAATCAACTTACTACCCAAGTTTCATATCTTACCTGCTCAAGAGCCTATCAAGCACCTTAGGGATTTTCAGACAGCCTGCTCAACTACTAGGCGTCATGGTGCAGATGAGACTACTATTTGGCTATATGCCTTCCCGTTCTCTCTTGAGGGAAAGGCAAGGGAGTGGTTCTACACTCAAGCTGAAGAAGTTGTTACTAATTGGGATCTTCTTAGAATGGAGTTCCTGGAAAAATACTTTCCAACTGAAGTTACAAATAGACTGAGGAAAGAAATTTCTTGCATTATTCAAGGCAAATCAGAGACTATTTATGAGTATTGGGAACGCTTCAGAAATCTCCTAAACTCATGTCTCCACCACAAGATTGACCAGATGGTGTTGATTAGCTACTTTACACAAGGCATGAAGCCTCAGGATAAGACTACATTAAATGTTGCGAGTAATAGTTCTCTAAAGAAGTACAAGACGGCAGCAGAAGCGTGGCAACTGATCACTGATCTAGCTGAGTCTACCCGGAATGTCAGGCACAGGAACAACCATCCCAAGACTATTACAGAGGTTTCCTCTAGTAGTGAGACTGCTGCTTTCACACAGACTCTGGGAGAGATGACCAACATACTGAAGCAGCTACAGCTGAATCAACAACAACCTCAGCCTCCCCCATTATAACAGTGTCAACAGTTGGTTCCTCAGAGAATGTGCGGAATATGTGCCTGTTATACTCATTACACTGATCAGTGTCTGCAGCTCCAACAAGAAGACAACACCTTGGCAGCTACTTATAATTTCTATGACCGCCCGAATCAAGGATACTATGAACAAGGCGACAATTATAACCAAGGTGGAAACTACAATCAAGGTTGGTAAGATAACTCCAACCAAGGCTGGAGAGACAATTCCAACCAGGGGTGGAGGGATAATTCCAACCAGGGATGGAGGGACAATGATGAGCGGATATTTTATACGCTTTTTGGGGGTAATTTCATGTAGTTTTTAGCATGTTTTAGTTAGTTTTTAGTATATTTTTATTAGTTTCTAGGCAAAATTCATATTTCTGGACTTTACTATGAGTTTATGTGTTTTTTTGTGATTTCAGGTATTTTCTGGCTGAAATTGAGGGAGCTGAGCAAAAATCTGATTCAGGCTAAAAAAGGACTGCAGATGTTGTTGGATTCTCTGGAGCTATAGGAGTCCAAATGGCGCGCTCTCAATTGCGTTTGAAATTAGACATCCAGGGCTTTCGAGCAATATATAATAGTCCATACTTTGCTCAAGGAAAAATGACGTAAACTGGCGTTCAACGCCAGTTCCATGTTGCATTCTGGCGTTAAACGCCAGAAACAGGTTACAAGTTGGAGTTAAACGCTAGAAAGAGGTTACAACCTGGCGTTTAACTCTGGAAACAGCCTAGGCACATGTAAAGCTCAAGTCTCAGCCCCATCACACACCAAGTGGGCCCCAGAAGTAGATTTCTGCACTATCTATCTTAGTTTACTCATTTTCTGTAAACATAGGTTACTAGTTTGGTATTTAAACAACTTTTAGAGATTTATTTTGTATCTCATGACAATTTAGATCTGAACTTTGTACTCTTTGACGGCATGAGTCTCTAAACTCCATTGTTGGGGGTGAGGAGCTCTGCTGTGTCTCAATGAATTAATGCAATTATTTCTGTTTTCTATTCAAACACGCTTGTTTCTATCTAAGATGTTCATTCACACTTCAATATGATGGATGTGATGATCCATGACATTCATCACCATTCTCAACCTATGAACACGTGCCTGACAACCACCTCCGTTCTACCTTCGATTGAATGAGTATCTCTTGGATTCCTTAATCAGAGTCTTCGTGGTATGAGCTAGAATCCATTGGCAGCATCCTTGAGAATCCAGAAAGTCTAAACCTTGTCTGTGGTATTCCGAGTAGGATTCAGGGATTGGATGACTGTGACGAGCTTCAAACTCACAAAGGTTGGGCGTAGTGACAGACGCAAAAGGATCAATGGATCCTATTCCAACATGAGTGAGAACCGACAGATGATTAGCAGTGCGGTGACAGCGCACCTGGACCATTTTCACTAAGAGGACGGATGGTAGTCATTGACAACGGTGATCCACCAATATACAGCTTACCATAAGAGGAACCTTGCATGCGTGAAGAAGAAGGCAGGGAGAAAGCAGATATTCAGAAGACAAAGCATCTCCAAAACTCCAACATCTTCTCCATTACTGCATAACAATTTTTTAATTCATCCTCTTTTATTTTTTGCAATCCAAACTGATAATTATAATTGATATCCTGACTAAGAATTACAAAATAACTATAGATTGCTTCAAGCCAACAATCTCCGTGGGATTCGACCCTTACTCACGTTAGGTATTACTTGGACGACCCAGTGCACTTGCTGGTTAGTGGTACGAGTTGTGAAAAGTGTGATTTACAATTCGTGCACCAAGTTTTTGGTGTCGTTGCCGGGAATTTTTTAGTTTGGACAACTGACGGTTTATTTTGTTGCTTAGATTAGGAAAAATTTTTCTTTTTTTTGGTTTAGAGTCTTCTATCATTGTTTTTGGTGGAAATTTTTTTAAATTCTTATTTTCTCTTTTTAAATTTTTCGAAAATTTTTACAAACTAATAATTGAGTTTTCCTGTTTGAGTTTAGTTTCATATTTTAAGTTTGGTGTCAATTGCATGTTTTTATTTTCTTTTAAATTTTCGAATTTATATTCATTGTTCTTTCTTAATCTTCAAGTTGTTCTTGTTTATTTTCCTTGTTTGATCTTTAGTTTTTCTTGTTTTGTGATTTTTCTTGTTTTTCTTGTGCTTTTTCAAAATATCAGTTTTCAAAAAAAAATTTATACATTAAATACCTTATTAAAACACTTTAAATTTATAACTCAATTGGCTAGAGCATTGTGTTTATGTTCCTGGTAATTAGGAATTTTCCTTTTAAAACTTTTTCAAAAATAATTTTTCTTTGATTAAATCTGGTGCCAAACTTTTAAGTTTGGTTTTCTCTTGTTATTTTTCTTTAATTTTCGAAAAGTTATTCTTAGTTTTCTAAAATTTTTAAGTTTGGTATTCCCTTTTATGTTCTTGAATCTTTGAATCTTGTTCTTGTTGTTCTTGTGAGTCTTCAAGGTGTTCTTGAGTCTTCTTTGTATTTTGATCTTAAAATTTTTAAGTTTGGTGTTCCTTGGTATTTTTTCTCCAAAATTTTTGAAAATAAGGAGCATTGGATCTAAAAATTTTAAGTTTTGTGTCTTTTTATTGTTTTCTCTTTCCTCATTGAATTCAAAAATATCTTTTCCCTTTATTTTAACTGATTTTTTGAAAATTACCTTTAAAAATTCAGATTTTTATTTTAAAAATCAAATCTTTTCAATTAATTAGTCAATTCAACATTCAAATTTTTTTATTTTCTTTTTCTTTTAATTTTCAAAATCTATATTTTATTTTCTAATTATTTTACTTTATTTTATTTCATTTTTTTCGGTTATTTTTAATTAAATAAAACAAAAAAAATAAAATAAAAATATATTTTACTTGCAATTCACATCATCTCCCTTTCTCCATCATGGATCTAAGTGGAAATGAACAGTCCAGAAGGACTCTGGGGTCATATGCTAACCCCACTACTGCTGCATATGGGAGTAGTATCTGTATACCCTCCATCAAAGCAGGCAGTTTTGAGCTAAATCCTCAGCTCATTGTCATGGTGCAGCAAAACTGCCAGTATTCCGGTCTTTCACAGGAAGAACCTACTGAGTTTCTGGCACAATTCTTGTAAATTGCTGACACAGTACGTGACAAGGAGGTAGATCAGGATGTATACAGACTGTTACTGTTTCCGTTTGCTGTATAAGATCAAGCTAAAAGGTGGCTAAATAACTAACCCACAGCAAGCATAAGGACATGGAAACAGTTATCAGACAAATTCCTGAATCAATATTTCCCTCCAAAAAGGATGACACAGCTAAGGATGGATATCCAAGGCTTTAAATAAGAGGATGATGAATCCCTTTATAATGCCTGGGAAAGGTACAGAGGGATGCTAAGAAAATGCCCCTCTGAAATGTTTTCAGAGTGGGTGCAGTTAGACATCTTCTACTATGGGCTTACAGAAGGAGCTCAGATGTCCCTAGACCACTCAGCTGGTGGATCTATACACATGAGGAAAACTATTGAAGAGGCTCAAGAGCTTATTGATATAGTTGCCAGAAACCAGCATCTGTACATAAGTAATGGGTCCTCTAGAACAAGTTGCTGAACTCAATCAACAATTGTGCTTTCTAACAAAACAGCTAGCAGAATTCAAGGAGATGCTACAAGACACTAAAAATGCTAATAAAAATATGGAGGCACAATTGAATCAGATAAAACAGCAGTTATCAAAGCAGATAATAGAAGAGTACCAGGCAGTTCAATTAAGAAGTGGGAAAACATTAAATACCTCGCTTCAGAGCAGCAGAAAGCCAAGGAAAGAACAACTGATAGAGGATGAGCAAAATATCATCCAAAATCCCTCTGAGGATAGTAAGAGCCCAGAGAGGAATAATTCTGGCGCTCAAACGCCAGAAAAGGATGGAGAGCTGGTGTTAAATGCCCAACCTATTCTCAGTTCTGGCATTCAAATGCCACAAATAAGCAAGGAGTTGGCGTTAAACGCCCAAAGAAAGCTCAGTTCTAGCGTTCAAACGCCAGGAACAGGTAAGAAGTTGGTGTCCAACGCCAATCCAGCTTCCACCCCTGGCATTCAAATGCCAGTGAAGGATTAGACACACACAAGTGCTGATAACAACCCCTCTAAAAAGGCTTCTCCAACCACCTCTATAGAAAATAAACCTGCAGCAACCAAGGTTGAAGAATACAAAGCCAAAATGCCTTATCCTCAAAAACTCCGCCAAGAGGAGCAGGATAGGCAATTTGCTCGCTTTGCAGACTATCTCAGGACTTTTGAAATAAAGATTCCATTTGCAGAGGCACTTGAGCAAATACCTTCTTATGCCAAGTTCATGAAAGAGATCTTGAGTCATAAGAAGGATTGGAGAGAAACTGAAAGAGTTCTCCTCACTGAAGAATGCAGTGCAGTCATTCTGAAAAGCTTCCCAGAAAAGCTTAAAGATCCCGGGAGCCTCATGATACCATGCACATTAGAGGGTAATTGCACCAAGACAGCTTTATGTGATCTTGGGACAAGTATCAATCTAATACCTGCATCCACTATCAGAAAGCTTGATTTAACTGAAGAAGTCAAACCAACCCGGATATGTCTCCAACTTGCTGATGGCTCCATTAAATACCCATCAGGCGTGATTGAAGACATGATTGTCAGGGTTGGGCCATTCGCCTTCCCCACTGACTTTGTAGTGCTGGAAATGGAGGAGCACAAGAGTGCTACTCTCATTCTAGGAAGACCTTTCCTAGCAACTGGACGAACTCTCCTTGATGTCCAAAAGGGGGAAGTAACCCTGAGAGTCAATGAGGATGAGTTTAAGTTGAATGCTGTCAAAGCCATGCAGCATCCAGACACACCAAAAGACTGCATGAAAGTTGATCTTATTGACTCTTTAGTAGAGGAGATCAACATGGCTGCGAGTCTCGAATCAGAGCTGGAAGACATCTTTAAAGATGTTCAGCCTGATCTGGAGGATTCAGAGGAATTGAAAGAGCCTCTGGAAATTCCTCAGGAAGAGGAAAAACCTCCTACACCTGAGCTCAAACCATTACCACCATCCCTGAAATATGCATTTCTAGGAGAAGGTGACACTTTTTCAGTGATTATAAGCTCTGCTTTGAATTCACAGGAAGAGGAAGCACTACTTCAAGGCTAAGGACACACAAGACAGCTCTTGGGTGGTCCATAAGTGACCTTAAGGGCATAAGCCCAGCTAGATGCATGCACAAGATCCTATTGGAGGATGATGCTAAGCCAGTGGTTCAACCACAGAGGTAGTTAAATCCAGCCATGAAGGAAGTAGTACAGAAAGAGGTCACCAAGTTACTGGAGGTTGGGATTATTTATCCTATTTCTGATAGCCCCTGGGTGAGCCCTGTTCAAGTTGTCCCCAAAAAGGGAGGCATGACAGTAGTTCATAATGAAAAAAATGAACTGGTTCCTATAAGAACAGTTACAGGGTGGCGCATGTGTATTGACTACAGAAGGCTCAATACAGCCACCAGAAAGGATCATTTTCTTTTACCATTCATAGACCAGATGCTAGAGAGACTAGCAGGTCATGATTTTTACTACTTTTTGGATGGCTATTCAGGTTACAACCAAATTACAGTAGATCCTCAGGATCAAGAGAAAACTGCATTTACATGTCCATCTGGAGTATTTGCCTACAGAAGGATGCCATTTGGGCTGTGTAATACACCTGCAACGTTTCAGAGATGCATGCTCTCTATTTTCTCTGATATGGTGGAAAATTTTCTAGAAGTCTTCATGGATGACTTCTCAGTATATGGAGACTCATTCAGCTCCTGTCTTGATCACCTGACACTAGTTCTGAAAAGATGCCAAGAGACTAACCTGGTTTTAAACTGGGAAAAATGTCACTTTATGGTGACTGAAGGGATTGTCCTTGGGCATAAAATTTCAAACAAAGGAATAGAGGTGGATCAAGCTAAAGTGGAAGTAATTGAAAAATTACCACCACCTACCAATGTTAAGGCAATCAGAAGCTTTCTGGGGCATGCAGGATTCTATAGGAGGTTTATAAAGGATTTTTCAAAAATCGCAAAACCTCTGAGAAATCTGCTAGTTGCTGACACACCATTTGTGTTTGACACAGAGTGTCTGCAGGCGTTTGAAACCCTGAAAGCTAAGCTAGTCACAGCACCAGTTATTTCCGCACCAGACTGGACATTACCATTCGAATTAATGTGTGATGCCAATGACCAAGCCATTGGTGCAGTATTGGGACAGAGGCACGACAAGCTCCTACAAGTCATTTATTATGCTAGCCGTGTTTTAAATGATGCCCAGAAAAATTACACAACCACAGAAAAGGAATTGCTTGCAGTGGTTTATGCCATTGACAAGTTTAGATCATACTTAGTAGGATCAAAAGTGATTGTGTACACTGACCATGCTGCTCTTAAATATCTACTTACAAAGCAAGATTCAAAACCCAGGCTCATAAGATGGGTTTTACTTCTGCAAGAGTTTGATATAGAAATAAGAGACAGAAAAGGGACAGAAAACCAAGTGGCTGATCATCTGTCCCGGATAGAGCTAGTAGAAGGAGCGTCCTTTTCCTCTATTGAAATCTCTGAAACCTTTCCGGATGAGCATTTGTTTGCCATTCAGGAAACACCATGGTTTGCAGACATTGCTAACTATAAAGCTGCAAGGTTCATACCCAAGGAGTACAGCAGGCAACAAAAGAAAAAATTAATTACTGATGCAAAGTATTACTTGTGGGATGAACCCTATCTCTTTAAGAGGTGTGCAGACAGAATAATCAGAAGGTGTGTGCCTAGAGAAGAAGCACAAAAGATCTTATGGCATTGCCATGGGTCACAATATGGAGGACATTTTGGAGGTGAGCGAACAGCCACCAAGGTCCTCCAATGTGGCTTCTACTGGCCTACCCTCTATAGAGATTCCCGAGAGTTTGTACGTAACTGTGATAGTTGCCAGAGAGCTGGTAATCTACCTTATGGTTATGCCATGCCTCAACAAGGAATCTTGGAGATAGAGTTGTTTGATGTATGGGGTATTGACTTCATGGGGCCTTTTCCACCATCATACTCAAACACTTATATTCTAGTTGCAGTCGACTATGTATCTAAATGGGTAGAGGCCATTGCCACACCCACTAATGACACTAAGACAATGTTGAAGTTCTTCCAAAAACATATCTTCAGGAGGTTTGGTGTCCCTAGAGTACTAATCAGTGATGGGGGCACTCACTTCTACAACAAACAGCTTTACTCTGCCATGGTCCGGTATGGAATTAGCCACAAAGTGGCAACTCCATATCATCCACAGACAAATGGGCAAGCTGAAGTCTCTAACAGAGAACTAAAAAGAATCCTGGAACGGACTGTAAGTACCCGTAGAAAGGATTGGGCAAGAAGCTTGGATGATGCTCTGTGGGCTTACAGAACAGCATTCAAGACTCCTATAGGGACCTCTCCATACCAGCTTGTGTATGGTAAAGCCTGTCATCTGCCCGTGGAACTAGAATAAAAAGCCTACTGGGCAACCAGATTCCTAAACTTTGATGCCAAATTAGCTGGAGAAAAAAGATTACTCCAGCTGAATGAGCTAGAGGAATTCAGACTCACTGCTTTCGAAAATGCCAAGCTTTACAAAGAGAAAGCAAAAAGGTGGCATGACAGAAAGCTGTCATCTAGAGTCTTTGAACCAGGACAGAAGGTTCTGCTGTTTAACTCTAGGCTCAGGCTATTCCCCGGGAAACTGAAATTCCGGTGGAGGGGACCATATGTGATTACAAGTGTGTCACCATATGGCTATGTGGAGCTTCAAGACATTGATTCTAATAAGAAGTTCATTGTTAATGGACAGAGAATCAAACATTATCTTGAAGGCAATGTTGAGCAAGAATGCTCAAGGCTGAAGCTAGATTAAAAAGCTCAGCAAGGTCCAGCTAAAGACAATAAAGAAGCTCTTGCTGGGAGGCAACCTAGCCATTAGCAAAACTCTTTCTGTTATTTTATTTTATTCTATTCTTCATTTTATTTAATTTTAAAGCATATAAGTTCAATATTAACAAGGTAAAGAATCAATTGCATAAGTTCACAGGACTACAGAAGGATTCAGAGCACAAAACAGGAAAAAGGAGCTCACTGGCAAGAAAACGCCAGTAAGAGGCACAATTGGGCGTTAAACACCCAAAAAGAGCATCTACTGGGTGTTTAACGCCAGTAGAGATAGCCATCTGGGCGTTAAACGCCAGAAAGAAGCAGCTTCTGGGCGTTTAACACCAGATTTACAGCATCCTGGGCATTCAGAAAAATGCCCAGTGACAAAGGAGTTTCTGGTGTTTAACGCCAGCTGGAAGCAACAGCTGGGCATTAAACGCCCAAACCAAGCACCAATTGGGCGTTAAACACCCAAAACATGCAGCAGTTGGGCGTTTAATTCCAGGATTGTGGGGAGTAGGCAATTTCTTTTTCAATTCAAATTTTTTTCCATTTTTTATGTTTCAATTCATGATTTCTTGCACAAACATGTTACAAATCCTTTTTCAAAAGATATCAAATGTACCTTAATTCATAAACCCTTTTTTTATCCTCTTCAAATTATTTTCAAATCCTTTTCAAAACAAATCTATCTCTTTTCCTTCTACAATCTTTTCAACTCATCAATATCTTTTCAAATCTTCACAACATCTTTTTCAAAACAAAGCTATCTTTTTCAAATATCTTCCATATTATTCATATCTTTCAAATTTTAAAGTGCATCCTTTTCCTATCATACTTATCTTTTACAAATCATATCTTTTATCATATCTTCTTCAAAATTTTCGAAAACCCACCCCCCTTCCCTTTAAATCCTAGTTCGGCCTCCCCCCCACCTCCACAATTCGGACTTGGCTCTCCTCATATCCCTCTCCTTTCTTTTCTTTTGCTTGAGGACAAGCAAACCTCTAAGTTTGGTGTGTTTATCCATGATCACTAAGCCAATACCCACTAAGATCATGGCTCCTAAGGGAAAACAAACCAACTCAAGAGGCAAGAAAGAGAATATTCCAAAATCACTTTGGAATCAAGGAAAGTTCTTAACCAAAGAATATTCTGACCATTACTACAAAATAATGGGTCTAAGGTCAGTGATCCCGGAAGTTAAATTCGATCTGAAAGAAGAGGAATATCTGGAGATCCAAGAGCAAATTTGAAACAGGAGCTGGGAAGTCCTAGCTAATCCTAAAACAAAGGTGGGAAGAAACATGGTTCAGGAATTCTACATAAATCTGTGGCAGACGGATAGGCAGAGAATAGCGGGAACCGCATTCTATGACTATAGAACTCTGGTCAGAGGGAAGATTGTTCATACCCACCCTGACAAAATAAGGGAGATCTTCAAGCTGCCTCAACTGCAAGATGACCCAGACTCCTTTAATAGGAGAATGATGAGATCAAACCTGAACTTGGACAAGATTCTAGAGGACATATGTCTCCCTGGAGCTAAATGGACAACCAACACAAAGGGTGCCCCGAACCAACTCAAAAGAGGAGATCCCAAACCAGTCGCCAGAGGCTGGCTGGACTTCATTGGGCGCTCTATATTGCCCACTAGCAACCACTCTGAGGTCACCATCAGAAGAGCAGTGATGATTCATTGCATTATGCTGGAAAAAGAAGTGGAAGTTCATCAGCTGATTGCTTGTGAGCTTTACAAGATTGCAAACAAGAACTCCAAAGATGCCAGATTGGTTTATCCAAGCTTGGTCTCTCTGTTATGTAAAGATGCTGGGATAAAAATGGGAGTAGATGAGTACATCCCAGTTGAGCTACCAATCACCAAAAAGTCTATGAAAGGACAACAAGTGCAGGACGAACCCATCAAGAGGAGAGCACAGGAGTTCCTCCTGGAAATCCCTCAAATTGAATACTGGGAGTGCCTAGAAGCATCTGTCACCAAGTTGCAAGAAGCTGTGGATCAACTGAAGGAAGAACAGCAAAATCAAAACAGCATGCTCTGCAAACTGCTTAGAGAACAAGAAGAGCAAGGGCGTGAACTGAAGGAACTGAAGCGCCAGAAGCTATCTCTTGAAGGGCCAAGCACTCCACAGACTAAAGAGGCATCCACCTCCCAAATTCAAGGTTGTTAAGTTCTAATCTTAGCCTTAACTCTGTGATAATTGTTCTTATTAGAAATTTACCTTAGAAGTTATATATGAGTAGTAGTAATTAGTATCTCTATTTTGACTTTATCTCCAATTAAGCTATAATTTATTTTTCTCATCATCATCAAACATGAATAAAATAGCTGATTTTTAGAATAAGGAGGCAATATTTTTTCGAGTTCTTAATAAGGAAAATTCTAATTATCTATATGTGGTGGCAATGCTTTTTGTCTTCTGAATGGATGCCTGAACAGTGCATGTTTTTGATATTGAATTTTATGAATGTTAAAATTATTGGCTCCTGAAAGAATGATGAACAAGAGAAATGTTATTGATGATCTGAAAAATCATGAAATTGATTATTGAAGCAAGAAAAAGCAGCAAAAAAAAGAGAAGAAGAAGGAGCAGTAGAAAAAGCCAGTAGCCCTTAAAACCAAAAGGCAAGGGTAAAAAGGATCCAAGGCTTTGAGAATTAATGGATAGGAGGGTCTAAAAGGAATAAAATCCTGGCCTAAGCGGCTAAACTAAGCTGTCCCTAACCATGTGCTTGTGGCGTGAAGGTGTCAAGTGAAAACTTGAGACTGAACGGTTAAAGTCGAGGTCCAAAGCAAAAACAGAGTGTGCTTAAGAACTCTGGACACCTCTAATTGGGGACTTTAGCAAAGCTAAGTCACAATCTAAAAAGGTTCACCCAGTTATGTGTCTGTGGTATTTATGTATCCGGTGGTAATACTGGAAAACAAAGTGCTTAGGGCCACGGCCAAGACTCATAAAGTAGCGGTGTTCAAGAATCAACATACTAAACTAGGAGAATCAATAATACTATCTGAATTCTGAGTTCCTATGGACGCCAATCATTCTGAATTTCAAAGGATAAAGTGAGATGCCAAAACTGTTCGGAAACAAAAAGCTACTAGTCCCGCTCATCTAATTAGAATCTGAGCTTCACTTAAAACTCTGAGATATTATTGCTTCTCGATTTCTTTTTATCCTATTTTATTTGTCTAGTTGCTTGGGGACAAGCAACAGTTTAAGTTTGGTGTTGTGATGAGCGGATATTTTATACGCTTTTTGGGGGTAATTTCATGTAGTTTTTAGCATGTTTTAGTTAGTTTTTAGTATATTTTTATTAGTTTCTAGGCAAAATTCATATTTCTGGACTTTACTATGAGTTTATGTGTTTTTCTGTGATTTTAGGTATTTTCTGGCTGAAATTGAGGGAGCTGAGCAAAAATCTGATTCAGCCTGAAAAAGGACTGCAGATGCTGTTGGATTCTGACCTCTCTGCACTCGAAATGGATTTTCTGAAGCTACAAGTGTCCAAACGGCACGCTCTTAATTGCGTTGGAAAGTAGACATCCAGGGCTTTCGAGCAATATATAATAGTCCATACTTTGCTCAAGGATAAATAACGTAAACTGGCGTTCAACGCCAGCTCCATGTTGCATTCTGGCGTTAAACGCCAGAAACAGGTTACAAGTTGGAGTTAAACGCCAGAAACAGGTTACAACCTGGCGTTTAACTCTGGAAACAGCCTAGGCACATGTAAAGCTCAAGTCTCATCCCCAGCACACACCAAGTGGGCCCCAGAAGTGGATTTCTGCACTATCTATCTTAGTTTACTCATTTTCTGTAAACCTAGGTTACTAGTTTGGTATTTAAACAACTTTTAGAGATTTATTTTGTATCTCATGACAATTTAAATCTGAACTTTGTACTCTTTGACGGCATGAGTCTCTAAACTCCATTGTTGGAGGTGAGGAGCTCTGTTGTGTCTCGATGAATTAATGCAATTATTTCTGTTTTCTATTCAAACACGCTTGTTTCTATCTAAGATGTTCATTCGCACTTCAATATGATGGATGTGATGATCCGTGACATTCATCACCATTCTCAACCTATGAATGCATGCCTGACAACCACCTCCATTCTACCTTCGATTGAATGAGTATCTCTTGGATTCCTTAATCAGAGTCTTCATGGTATAAGCTAGAATCCATTGGCAGCATCCTTGAGAATCCGGAAAGTCTAAACCTTGTCTGTGGTATTCTGAGTAGGATTCAGGGATTGGACGACTGTGACGAGCTTCAAACTCATAAAGGTTGGGCATAGTGACAGACGCAAAAGGATCAATGGATCCTATTCCAACATGAGTGAGAACCGACAGATGATTAGCAGTGCGGTGACAGTGCACCTGGACCATTTTCACTGAGAGGACGGATGGTAGCCATTGACAACGGTGATCCACCAACATACAGCTTGCCATAGGAGGAACCTTGCGTGCGTGAAGAAGAAGGCAGGGAGAAAGCAGAGATTCAGAAGACAAAGCATCTCCAAAATTCCAACATCTTCTCCATTACTACATAACAAGTATTTAATTCATGCTCTTTTATTTTTCGCAATCCAAACTGATAATTATAATTGATATCCTGACTAAGAATTACAAAATAACCATAGATTGCTTCAAGCCAACAATCTCCGTGGGATTTGACCCTTACTCATGTAAGGTATTACTTGGACAACCCAGTGCACTTGCTGGTTAGTGGTACGAGTTGTGAAAAGTGTGATTTACAATTCGTGCACCAGACAACTACAACCGAAGAGGCAAAGACGATAGTGGAACTTAGAGGTGGAACAACAACAACAACAGTAACAGACAGCAGAACGAAAACTAGCCTTACAGAGCACCTCACAAAAGGCAATCACAAGCACCTCAGAACAACCAACAGCAGGCCCCTTAAATCACTTACCCCCATCTCTAATGATGAGATGTTTCACTCTCTTGTGCAAGGACAACAAGACATTCATAATACAATCAGCTCTTCCATAAATGGTCTTAGCTCCACCATACAAGCTCTCCTCTCCTGGATGGAATCATTAGCTACCCCCAACAATCAAACTTCAAGCTCCAGTGCACTTCCTTCTCAACCTTTACCCAACCCCAAAGGTGGAATCAATGCCATTACTTTGAAGTCTGGAACCACACTGCAAGAGAAGAGTCATGAGGAGCCAAGCTCAAAGGAAGACATTCAAGTGGAAGACATTGTTGAGGTAGAGGATGTTGAAGAGGAGGATGAGGTACAAGACACGATTGAAGAAGAAGCAGTTCAACCAAGGAATAGAGCACCAAAGGAAGATGAAGTTACAAGAGAGGCCATTCCCATTCCATTTCCACACCTTGCTAGAAAATCCAGAAAGCAAATGGAGCTCGACCCCAAGATGGTGGAGATCTTCAAAAAGGTTGAGGTAACGATTCCCCGTTTTGATGCCATTCACCAGGTACCTAAGTATGCTAAGTTTCTAAAAGATTTATGCATGAATAAAGATAAAATACAGGATTTAGAAACTATTTCTCTAGGTAGCTCCATTTCTGCTTTAATGGGTGATATACCAGAAAAATGTAGTGATCCAGGTCCATGCATGGTTACTATTACTATAGAGGGTGTGAAATTTTATGACTGCATGTGTGATTTAGGCGCGTGTGTGAGTATTATGCCATTATCTGTATATGATGCCTTGAGGCTCCCTCCCTTAAAAAGGTTAGCAGCATGTTTTGTTTTGGCAGATAAAAGCATAATCTCGGTGGTCGGAATTACTGAGGACGTGCTGGTGAGCATTAAGAGGCTCACATTCCCTATTGACTTCTACATCTTGGAGATGCCCCCTAATGACTCAGGAAGACCATCATCCATCCTGCTTGGAAGGCCATTTCTGAAGACTTCAAGGTTCAAGTTGGATGCCTTCTCATGAACTTACTCCTTTGAGATAGATGGCAGAGCAGTGAGCATCCTCCAGAAAATCATTCCGTCTTCCAGTGCGACATCATTGATGAAACTGTAGCTGCAGTTCACCAAGAAGAAGTAGAAGAGATTCACATGGAGCAAGGTGCAAGTGTGGGGAAGCCCCCTGAACAAGATGAAGACACCTTGCCACCATCACTAGCTCCAGATGATCAAGTGCCTAGCCAAGAGCAGAAAATGGAGTTGAAGCCCCTTCCACCCCCCTCAAGTATGCTTACCTTGAGGATAATCAGAAGCTCCCAGTTATTATTGCAAGGGAATTCACTTCTCAACAGGAGGAGCAGCTGCTTAGTGTGCTGAGAAGACACAAGAAAGCAATTGGGTGGAGCTTGGCGGATATAGTAGGCATCAGCCCTCGAGTTTGTGAGCACCAGATATTTTTAGAAGAGGGAGCAAGGCCTGTCCGTCAACCTCAAAGGTGGTTGAACCCCACCATCTTAGAAGTTGTCAAGAAGGAAGTGACCAGACTGCTTGAAGTTGATATCATCTACCCTATCTCAGATAGCGAATGGTTCAGCCCAGTACAAGTGGTGCCCAAAAAGTCTAGAGTCACTACAGTGAAAAATGAGCATGGAGAGCTCCTGACAACTAGAGTGCAAAATTCCTGGAGGGTGTGCATTGATTACAGGCGCCTCAACCAGGCTACTCGCAAGGATCATTACCCCCTTCCCTTCATCGATCAGATGCTTGATCGTTTGTCAGGTAAATCACACTACCTGTTTTCTAGATGGTTACACTGGCTATTTTCAAATTCATATAGCTCCTGAGGATCAGGAGAAAACTACTTTTACTTATCCCTTTGGAACGTATGCATACAAGAGGATGCCTTTTGGCTTATGCAATGCACCGGCTACTTTCCAAAGGTGCATGATGAGTATTTTCTCAGATCTTATTGAGGACTGTATAGAAGTTTTCATGGATGACTTTAGTGTGTACGGTAATTCTTTCAACCTTTGCTTGGATAGTTTAGCTAGAGTATTAGACAGGTGTGTTAGTTCAGACCTTGTATTAAATTTTGAAAAATGTCATTTTATGGTACAACAAGGCATTGTTCTAGGACACGTTGTTTCTAATACTGGTATTTCTGTAGATCCAGCAAAGATAGATGTCATTTCTAGTTTACCTTACCCCTCCTCCATGAGAGAAGTCCGTTCGTTCCTTGGTCATATAGGTTTCTACCAAAGATTTATCAAGGACGTCAGTAACGTAGCATTGCCTTTATCCAGACTGCTGCAGAAGGATGTTGAGTTCGAGTTGAGTGAGGACTGCATGGAAGTGTTTGATAAGGTGAAGATCGCCCTGACTAAAGCTCCGATTGTGAGAGGACCAGATTGGAGCCAGCCTTTTGAGATTATGTGTAATGCCTCCAACCATGCAGTAGGAGCAGTGCTGCCTCAGCGCGAAGGTAAGGACCCTTTCATAATTGCTTATGCTTCTAAGACCTTAGACGCTACTCGGTCTAATTATACTACCACTGAAAAAGAGCTTCTGGCTATTATTTTTGCTCTGGATAAATTCCGAGCCTACTTACTTGGTACTAAGGTGGTAGTATACTCAGACCATGCACCTCTAAAATATTTATTAGCTAAAAAAGAGTCCAAACCAAGGTTAATACGTTGGATATTGTTGCTGCAAGAATTTGATTTAGAAATCAAAGATAGGAGTGGTTTCCAGAATTTAGTGGCAGAACACTTGAGTCGCCTAGAGCACATTAAGAATGACTCCACTCCTATCAATGATGCTTTTCCATTTGATAGCTTGCATGCAATATCTGAGGTAGTTCCTTGGTATGCACCTATAGCTAATTATCAAGTTAGTCATACCTTCCCTCCCAATTTTACTAAGCATCAAAAGGACAAGCTGAAAAGAGAGTCCAAATATTATATATGGGATGACCCATATTTATGGATATATGGTGCTAACCAGATAATTAGAGGGTGTGTGCAGAGTTCCAGTCAATTTTAGAGGCCTATCACTCTTCTAAGAGTGGTGGACATTTTGGCCCTCAAAGAACAGCTAGAAAAATTTTAGACTGTGGATTCTGGTGGTCCACTCTTTTTAAGGATGCTATTGCCTTCTGTAAATCCTGTCCCTCATGCCAAAGGTTTGGGAATATATCCAAGAGGGATGAGATGCCCCAACAGCTTATGCTATTCTGTAAAATTTTTTATGTTTGGGGCATTGACTTCATGGGTCCATTTCCAAACTTTAGTGGTTTCTTATACATAATGTTAGTTGTAGATTATGTTTCTAAATGGGTGGAAGCAATTCCTACCCATACTGATGATGCTAACACTATTGTCTCTTTTGTTAGAAATCATATTATCTGTCGCTTTGGATCACCACAAGCAATCATGAGTGATCAAGGCACACATTTTGTAACAGGGGATTAACAGGTCTACTGAAGAAACATGGCATTGTGAACAAGGTAGCAATAGCTTACCATCCCCAGACTAATAGGCAAGCCGAGGTGTCTAACAGAGAGATAAAGTGCATCCTGGAGAAGATTGTCAAGCCTCATAGAAAGGACTGGAGCACCAGGCATGTAGACGCGCTTTGGGCTTACCGGACACCATACAAGACACCCATAGGAATGAGTCCCTTCCGCCTAGTATACGGAAAATCTTGTCACCTCCCAGTGGAGGTGGAGCACAAAGCTTTTTGGGCTGTAAGGGAATGCAACATGGGATTGGAGAAAGCTGGTGCTGAAAGGAAGCTGCAACTAGCAGAACTGGAGACCCTTCGACTCGAAGCATATGACAACACCAGACTATACAAAGAGAAGGTGAAGGTTGTGCATGACAAGCATATCAAGAGAAGAGAGTTTAGACCTGGGGATCTAGTTCTCCTCTACAACTCAAGATTGAGGCTCATGCCAGGCAAGCTGAGATCAAGGTGGAAAGGCCCCTATAGAGTAGAGAAGGTAGAGCCATATGGAGTCATTCACCTGAGCCATCCTTCAAGTTCCAAATTCATCAAGGTTAATGGACATCGCTTAAAGCTGTATCATGGTGAGAAGATGAAGGAAAATAAAGAGCTAGAGGTCTTCCTCTTGGAGGATCCACCAACAGAAGCAGACTGAGCTTGTGGACCGTCCAACTTAAGGACGTAAAAGCAAAGTGCTAGGTGGGAGACAACCCACCATGGTATGATCGTCCCTTTTTATTCTTAGTTTTATTTTATTTTGTTTTTCACAATATTCATTCATAATTTCTGCATAACATTCTACATTTTGCATTCTGCATTCTGCATAAAAAAAGCCTTCGACGTGCAAGCATCCATGACGCTTACGCGTCATATGTGAATGTGAGGATAATAGGAATTAACCCAAGAGTTGCGCGGGTGTGGCACTGGAAGCATGCCTTGCGCACAATCAAGCCGACGTGTATGCGTGCGCGTCGCTTGCGCTTTCAGCCGCTCAGGCGTGCGCGCCCCTGACGCGCCCGCGTGACCCTAAAAGTTGGCATAAATAAGGGTGTGGCCAGAAAGTTATGTTGGAGTGGAGCTGGAACTGTGCTAAAAGCACAAACCCCATCACGCGGACGCGTCTCTGACGCGTATGCGTCCTTTGTCCTTTATGCCCATCCACGCGTGCGCGTGCCTGATGCGCACACGTCGTATGTGATCATGGCCCCAAACCTGAATTCACCCGAGAGTTGTGCGTGCGCGAGGCTTCCTTCGCGCGATTGACACAAACCACTATCATGCGTACGCGTTCCGTACGCGTACGCGTCGCATGTGATGCACAATTAAACCCATACCCCGCCTGGTTTCAATTCTTCCCTCCCCCAATCCTAATTCTTTTTCAATTCTAATTCTTTCTTCCTTCTTCTGCCTTCTTTCTTCCTTATTCTTTCTTACTATGTATTACTTTCTTCTTCCCTTTTTTTCATCTTCTACCTCAGGTTCTTTCTTCCTCCCATCTACTCCTTTCTTCTTCTTTTAATTATTTCATTTATTTACTTTTCTTTCTTCTTAATTTTTCTTTTGCTTGGTTTTTTATGGTTTCTTTTTCTTTCTTTTATCATGCATTATTTTTATGTTGGTGTTGGAGTTTTATTTGGGTCGTACCTTATTTTCATTGAGCTTGTGGATATTATGAGGAGTGATTTGACAATTAACATTTAAATTTGGCTCTCATATACATTTAGATACATTATTTTCATTCATATTATAACTTGTACACCAAGTGTTTGTGAAAAATCTCTTATGGCATTTTGAATCCTATTTTCTTTTACTCTTTAACTTGAATGCCTCTTTTTCACAACACTTGTATTCTACATGTATTTGGGATTATCATTCACAATTATCATCATACAAATGCTCTTTAAATTTGGCACATTTATTACTTGATGCTTAGGTTATGCTTCTCATGTCTACTACTTGCATGCTTTTACCCTCTTGCATCTTATTATTCTGAATTGCCTACTTGATCTTAATTAATGTCTTACCTACATGTTGTAGCTACCATGTATTTAAGCTATTATCTTTTTTTTGGCATTCATTATCACTTGGAATTTCCACCTTCTGGTTTTAGTTATCTATATTTCACATTCTTCCTCTTTCCTTCTTCCTTAGGCATGGGTACCAAGAAAGGAAAAGAAAAGGCTACTGACAAGACACCAGCAAGGAGAGAAACCAAGAGAGCACCGGCTAAGGCGCTCCCATCTACCAGCGTCAAGCAGCCAACCAAGCGGGTGAAGCGAATCATTAAAGTTGATGAATCAGAGAAAGCCTTTTCCGCACGGGACTCCACACGGTTCACTAACCGTTACTGCGAACAGATGTTCCCCATCCTAGCCGAGAGGAACTACAACAATGAGCATCTACTCATTATTCCAACACACTTTGTTGATTTTGTGGAACCCCGAATTGAGTGGAGACATTGGGATTTTTGAGGAGGCAGCCAGGACAGGCCAACTTATCATGGATAGTTGAGTTCTACTCCAACTTCTACTCGCCTACCCTGCAGACTATCTATGTTCGTCAGCACCAAGTCCCTGTCTCCGAGAGTGCCATACAGCGAGCACTGGATCTTCCACCTAGTCCAGAGAGATTGGATGCATATCAAGAAGCCTCTCTTAAGCGCCAGCTGTATCAATTCGACTAGGATAGCGTCCTTGGAG
The DNA here is from genome assembly GCF_003086295.3 of Arachis hypogaea. NCBI lineage: Eukaryota > Viridiplantae > Streptophyta > Magnoliopsida > Fabales > Fabaceae > Arachis > Arachis hypogaea. Next base: position 30,772,897 of record NC_092049.1, read on the forward strand.
TTATAGCCCAACCTGGCAGTACCTGGATCTATGGGCTGCATCGGTCAAAATCCAAGAGCATCTCAGTCTAGTCACTTACCTTGGAGGCTCGCGTGTGGGCACAGATTATGTCCCACTATATCTTTCTGAGCACTCACGAGTCCACCTTCATAGCAGATATGGCTGTTCTCATCTGGTGCATCCTAACAGAGCAACCCCTCAACCTGCCCCGACACATCCGGCAAGCTATGGGACACATCCAGATAGTGGTAACCTGCCTTTTCCCAAATTGGTTTCAGATTTAGTCTCTATAACAGATGTGTCCTATCGGGCAGGAGACACGAAGGTCATGATCCCTAGAGCCGACCAGTATGTCCCGAATGGGAAGTACATCAGGCCACCAGTTCCCTCTGTGAGCTGGCCTGCAGGCCCATCTTTGGATACTCCTCCTTCTTCTACTCCACCATCATCCACACCACAAGCACCATCCATCCATCAGATGTTCCTTCAAATCCTTGAGAGATTCGACCGGCAAGACTGACGGATGGAGCAAATGGAGCACCATAACAAGCACCGATACAACTATGATGAGCGGATAATTTATACCATTTTTGGCATTATTTTTAGGTAGTTTTTAGTATATTTTAGCTACTTTTTATTATATTTTTATTAGTTTTTATGCAAAAATCACATTTCTGGACTTTACTATGAGTTTGTGTATTTTTCTGTAATTTCAGGTATTTTTTGGCTAAAATTGAGGGACCTGAGCAAAAATCTGATTCAGAGGCTGACAAAGGACTGTAGATGATGTTAGATTCTGACCCTCCTACACTCGAAATGGATTTTTTGGAGCTACAGAAGCCCAATTGGCGCACTCTCAATTGTGTTGGAAAGTAGACATCTTGGGCTTTCCAGCAATATATAATAGTCCATACTTTACCCGAGATTTGATGGCCCAAACTGGCGTTAAACACCAGCCAGAGACCCTTTTCTGGAGTAAAACGCCAGAACTGGCACCAAAACTGGAGTTAAATGCCCAAACTGGCACCCAAACTGGCGTTTAACTCCAAGAATGGCCTATGCACGTGAAAGCTTCAATGCTCAGCCCTAGCACACACCAAGTGGGTCCCGGAAGTGGATTTCTGCACTATCTGCACTTAGTTACTCATTTTCTGTAAACCTAAGTTACTTGTTTAGTATAAAAACTACTTTTAGAGATTTATTTGATAACCTCAATTTCTGAATAATAAGGCTAGATTGGCCTCTAATTAGCTTATAGATATGTTGGGCTTGGGCCCAATGATAAATCCCCTTTTTAGGGTTTATCTTATGTTGAATTTAGAGCATTTTGATAACCTTTCTTCACATTTATTCAATGAAATAGCATGATTTTGTGATTGTCTCCTTATTTGTGCTTAGATGTGAAAACATGCTTTTTAGACCTTTAATTTGATTATTTTTATCTTTCTTTGATTCCACTAGACGCCTTGATGTGTTTGCTAGTGATTTCAGATTGAAAAGGGCTAGGAAAGGATCAAAGGAGTGGAAGGAAAGCATACAAAGTGGAGAAATCATGAAAAGTCAAAGATTTGGGAAAAACACATGGGCGCGCACACGCACTATGCGCCTATGCGCAGATTGCGAAATGCTCCAAGGACGCGTACGCGCGCTGTGCGCGTACGCGCTGAAGGCCGCACGTGATTTTTAAAGAAGAACTCGTGCCTGGCGATTTTGGAGGGTTTCTGCCCCCATTTGGAGCTGAGTTTTGGTGGGAAAAGGCTAAATAGACCAAGGAATGAAGGGGAAGACATCATCACTTCACACAACACACATTAGGATTTGTTTAGAGTTAGTTTTAGAGAGAAAAGCTCTCACTTCTCTCTAAGATTAGGATTAGGTTTAGGTTTAGGTCAATAATCTTAGATCTAGGTTTTAATTCATGCTTCATCTACTTCTACTCTTCAATTCTTTGTTGTTATATTCATCATTCTTCTACTCTTTTGATGTAATTTCCTTTATGTTGTTTCTATGCTTTGATGTAGATCTACTTTTGTTCATTCTAATTTCTTTCAATTCAATTTGAGGTAATTCATGATAATTGTGTTTTTTTATTGTTGTTATTAATCCTTTGCAATAATTGTTGTTGGATTCTATTCTTGTTGTCAATTTACTATGTTTTCCTTTTGTGCCTTCTAAGTATTTGATAAAATGATTGGAAGGATTTTAGAGTAGAATTTTATGCTCTTGGCTTGGGAAGGTAACTTAGGAACTCTTGAGTTATTAATGTCCAAGTAATTGACGATTGGAAGCCATTAACTCTAGATCTCACTAATTGAATTAGTGGAGAGCTAGGACTTATGGACTTGGATTGATATAGCTCACTTGACTTTCCTTTACTACTAGTTAGAGGATGACTTAGTGGGATTGATCCTTGCCAATTCTTATGTTGTGGTTAGTAATAAGGATAGAGATCCTTGACCACCAAAACCTTGCCAAGACCGCTTTATCATTTACATTTCTATTGCCATTTACTTTTCTTGTTTCTTATCCAAAACCCCAAAATATACAACTCATAGCCAATAACAAGAACAGTACCCTGCAATTCCTTTGAGAGATGACCCGAGATTTAAATACTTCGGTTTATAGATTTTAGGGGGTTTGTACTTGTGACAAACAAAATTTTTGTATGAAAGGATTATTGTTGGTTTGGAAACTATACTTGCAACGAGATTTCATTAGAGAAATTCTAAACCGTCAATAATCCGTTCATCAAAATGGTGCCGTTGCCAGGGAATTGCAATGGTGTTATGTTATTGGTTATTGTATATATGTGAATATTGTGAATAGGTTTGTCTTTTGCTTGTTTTCTAGTTCTTGTTAGTTTTATTTTGTTTTTCCACTATGAATTCTCACTTTGGCTATGAGTTTGGTTCTCACTATGTTGTAGGAAATGTGGACTTTAATGACAACATGTACCAAGGATGGAACACTTCAACATGGGAAGAGCTTCAAGGAATTGATCACTCCTATTGGCAACAACCTCCGGACACTTATAGGTATAATTCACATCCTAGTGCATGCCAATTCAATGGCTATGGTGACTCTTTTTGTGATAATCAAGTACCACCACCATATGCTTATGAACCTTATCCTCAACATGACTATCAACCATGCTCACAAGCCCATTTTTACTAAGCACCTTCTTGTGACCCACATCCATTGTATGACCAATCACCCATACCATATTCTTATGACCATTATGAGCAAGAACCTTTAGAACCACCACAACCCTATCATGATTACTACCAAGAGCCACCTCAATACATACCATCTCCACATCCTTACCAAGAAGAACCAACTTCCCACCATGAACTGTTTCTCCAAAATAATGAACATTCCTATCCATCCCAAGCCCCAATAGATGACTCTCTCACCTTGCTACTTCAAGGCCAAGCGGATATGCAAAGGAACACCCTAGAGTTTGTGACTAATTTGACTAAGGTAGTGCATACTTTAGCCTATCAATGTTTGAATAATCAAAGTGTTTCCGTGGCCACATGTGAGAAATCAAAAGATGAGCAAAGCATGAAAGAGAGATTGGAAAATCTGGTGGAGAAGAAGAAAGAGTCGAGCTTTGTATTGGAGCAATTGGAGATGCCTAGGGTCATTAAAGGAAAGGAAGAAGTGGTTGAAGATCTAGGAGATGTGGAACCACCATAGAAGTCTCAATAACCTCCGGAGCATATAAAGATTGAAGAATATGAGAAGGTTGATCAAGAGATGGACTCAATCATCAATGATTTCTTATCAATAATTGGATCCTCTCCCATGGGTCGTGAAATTGATGCTATAGAAGACAACTCAACACCAAATGATGTTGGTGATCTCGTTAAAGACTCTTCCATCGAATGTGAAGTTGATATGGAAGTAGATTTTACACAACCTCCCAAGTTTGACTTGATTGATAATGAGGAGGAATTGGAAGAAGTCAACAAGCAAGAAGAAGATGAAAGAAGTTGTCAAGAGGTGGAAATACCCAAAGAAGAGCATAAAGAAGTCGACCTTGCATTGTCTAAGTGTGGGGAGGTTTCCCTCCCTAAGCCACCATCCAACATCTCATTAAAGTGGGTAAAATCTTCAAACCTAAGCTTTACTTTCTCACTTGAATATGGCTTGATTGAAACGGATGGACAACTTAGAGCCCTTTGTAGAATTAAGGGTAAAAAGGAGTTATGTAGTGGTTGGAAGTTTGGAATTAGGCTCATTGAGGTCAAGGCTTCAAAGCATAGGGACCACGATTGGGGGAATGCTACTTCACATGGGTCAATGAAGAAGACTTGGTGTGCTAGAGAGAATTCTATTTGTCAACCACCCGAACGAAACATTTATAAAGATCAACTAGAAGACGGGTGCGAGAATAAGATATGGGATCCCGGTTCAAAGCATGAAGACCAACTATGGGAGCTCATATCTTGGATGGAACTCTATCCAAACTTGGTGAAGACGGTTGGAATTTCTGTCAACCATTTGAGGAGCAAAGATCCTTGGAGATTCAAGGATGAGTACAAGCATAAGCCACCATGACAAAGAGCTTCCCAAATATCCAACTTAAGGACTTAAACTAAAAGTGCTAGGTGGGAGACACCCCACCATGGTAAACTAATAAGTGAATTGAGTTACTATTGTAGGTAGTTTCTTTCTATCTACTTGTTTCAATAAATTGGTTGTAGGTTGCTTATGGGGCAAGTATCCCTTGCTTATATTTGAAGATTCTCAAAAAGCCAAAAGATTTTTTTTCATTTTGTATTTTGATTGATTTTGAGCTGTAGGTAATGTTAGGAGGATTTTAAGCAGTTTTTGCTATTTTTGAAAAAAAAGGGGGGCAGGACGCGTGCGCGCCTGATGAGCGGATAATTTGTATGCTTTTTGGCATTGTTTTTAGTATGTTTTTAGTAGGATCTAGTTACTTTTAGGGATGTTTTCATTAGTTTTTATGTTAAATTCACATTTCTGGACTTTACTATGGGTTTGTGTGTTTTTCTGTAATTTCAGGTATTTTCTGGCTGAAATTGAGGGACTTGAGCAAAAATCAGATTCAGAGGTTGAAGAAGGACTGCTGATGCTGTTGGATTCTGACCTCACTGCACTCAAAGTAGATTTTTTTCTGGAGCTACAGAACTCAAATTGGCGCGCTTCCAATTGCTTTGGAAAGTGGACATCCAGGGCTTTCCAGAAATGTATAATAGTTCATACTTTGGTCGAGTTTAGATGACGTAAAAGGGCGTTGAACGCCAGTTCTATGCTGCTGTCTGGAGTTAAACGCCAGAAACAAGTCACAAACCAGAGTTGAACGCCAGAAATACGTTACAACCTGGCGTTCAACTCCAGAAAGGGCCTCTGCACGTGTAACATTCAAGCTCAGCCCAAGCACACACCAAGTGGGCCCCGGAAGTGGATTTATACATCAATTACTTACTTCTGTAAACCCTAGTAGCTAGTTTATTATAAATAGAACTTTTTACTATTGTATTAGACATCCTGGATTGTATTTTTGATCCTGTGATCACGTTTTAGGGGGCTGGCCATTCGGCCATGCCTGGACCTTTCACTTATGTATTTTTTAACGGTAGAGTTTCTACACTCCATAGATTAAGGTGTGGAGCTCTGCTGTTCCTCAAAGATTAATGCAAAGTACTACTGTTTTCTATTCAATTCATCTTATTTCGCTTCTAAGATATTCATTCGCACTTCAACCTGAATGTGATGAGCGTGACAATCATCATCATTCCCTATGAACGCATGCCTGACAACTACCTCCGTTCTACCTTAGATTGAATGAGTGTCTCTTAGATCTCTTAATCGGAATCTTCGTGGTGTAAGCTAGAATGATGGCGGCATTCAAGAGAATCCGGAAAGTCTAAACCTTGTCTGTGGTATTCCGAGTAGGATTCAATGATTGAATGACTGTGACGAGCTTCAAACTCGCGAGTGCTGGGCGTAGTGACAGACGCAAAAGGAGGGTGAATCCTATTCCAGCATGATCGGGAACCTCAGATGATTAGCCGTGCCGTGACAGGGCATCTTGGACCATTTTCACAAGAGGAGGGGATGTAGCCATTGACAACGGTGATGCCCTTGCATAAAGCCAGCCATGGAAAGGAGTAAGACTGATTGGATGAAGACAGCAGGAAAGCAGAGATTCAGAGAAACGAAAGCATCTCTACACGCTTATCTGAAATTCTCACCAATGAATTACATAAGTGTTTCTATCCTTATTTTATTATATTAAATTTCGAAAACTCCATAACTATTTTATATCTGCCTGACTGAGATTTACAAGGTGACCATAGCTTGCTTCATACCAACAATCTCCGTGGGATTCGACCCTTACTCACGTAAGGTATTACTTGGACGACCCAGTGCACTTGCTGGTCAGTTATGCGAAGTTGTGAAGATATGTTTAGACCTTGGTTCTGTGCATCCGTTTTTGGTGCCATCGCCAGGGAATCAATTTCGTACAAAAATTCACAACCTGAGTAACAATTTCGCATACCAAGTTTTTGGCGCCGTTGCCGGGGATTGTTTGAGTTTGAACAACTGACGGTTCATCTTGTTGCTCAGATTAGGTAATTTTCTTTTTGTTTTGTTTTAAAAAATTTTTCAAAAATCTTTCAAAAATATTTTCTTTTGTTTTCGAAAAAAAAAATCATAAAATCATAAAAATAAAAAATATTTCTTGTTTGAGTCTTGAGTTATGTTATAAGTTTGGTGTCAATTGCATGTTCATTTTGCATTTTTTTTGAAAAAAAAATTCATGCATTCATAGTGTTCTTCATGATCTTCAAGTTGTTCTTGGTAAGTCTTCTTGTTTGATCTTTGCATTTGCATGTTTTGTGTCTTTTCTTGTTTTTCATATGCATTCTTGAATTCTTAGTGTCTAAGCATTAAAGAATTCTAAGTTTGGTGTCTTGTATGTTTTCTTTGCATTAAAAATTTTTCAAAAATATGTTCTTGATGTTCATCATGATCTTCATAGTGTTCTTGGTGTTCATCTTGACATTCATAGCTGATGAGCGGATAATTTATACGCTTTTTGGCATTGTTTTTAGTATGTTTTTAGTAGGATCTAGTTACTTTTAGGGACGTTTTCATTAGTTTTTATGTTAAATTCACATTTCTGGACTTTACTATGAGATTGTGTGTTTTTCTGTGATTTCAGGTATTTTCTGGCTGAAATTGAGGGACTTGAGCAGAAATCAGATTCAGAGGTTGAAAAAGGACTGCTGATGCTGTTGGATTCTGACCTCCCTGCACTCAAAGTGGATTTTCTGGAGCTACAAAACTCGAAATGGCGCGCTTCCAATTGCGTTGGAAAGTAGACATCCAGGGCTTTCCAGCAATATATAATAGTCCATACTTTGGCCAAGAATAGACAACGTAAACTGGCATTCAACGCCAGCCTTCTGCCCAAATCTGGCGTCCAGCGCCAGAAAAGGATCCAAAACCAGAGCTGAACGCCCAAACTGGCACAGAAACTGGCGTTCAACTCCACAAATGGCCTCTACACGTGCTACACTTAAAGCTCAGCCCAAACACACACCAAGTGGGCCCAGGAAGTGGATTTATGCATCAATTACTCACTCATGTAAACCCTAGTGACTAGTTTATTATAAATAGGACCTTTTACTGGTCTTTTTGACTATCTTTGATCAGTTGTATGCTATCTTAGATCACAATAGGGGGCTGGCCATCTCGGCCATGCCTGGACCTTCACTTATGTATTTTTAACGGTAGAGTTTCTACACTCCATAGATTAAGGTGTGGAGCTCTGCTGTTCCTCAAAGATTAATGCAAAGTACTACTGTTTTCTATTCAATTCATCTTATTTCGCTTCTAAGATATCCATTCGCACCCAAGAACGTGATGAAGGTGATGATTATGTGTGACGCTCATCACCATCTCCCCTATGAACACGTGCCTGACAAACACTTCCGTTCTACATGAAATAAGCTAGAATGAATATCTCTTAGATCTCCTAACCAGAATCTTCGTGGCGTAAGCTAGAATGATGGCGGCATTCAAGAGAATCCGGAAAGTCTAAACCTTGTCTGTGGTATTCCGAGTAGGATTCAATGACTGAATGACTGTGACGAGCTTCAAACTCGCGAGTGCTGGGCGTTAGTGACAGACGCAAAAGGAGGGTGAATCCTATTCCAGCATGATCGAGAACCGACAGATGATTGGCCGTGCTGTGACAGAGCATGTGAGCATATCTTTCACTAAGAGGAGGGGATGTAGCCACTGACAACGGTGATGCCCTTGCATAAAGCCAGCCATGGAAAGGAGTAAGACTGACTGGATGAAGATAGCAGGAAAGCAGAGGTTCCGAGGAACGAGAAGCATCTCCATTCGTTTATCTGAAATTCCTACCAATGATTTACATAAGTATCTCTATCCCTATTTTACTATATAATATTCGAAAACAACATTATCACTTTATATCTGCCTGACTGAGATTTACAAGGTGACTATAGCTTGCTTCATACCAACAATCTCCGTGGGATTCGACCCTTACTCACGTAAGGTATTACTTGGACGACCCAGTGCACTTGCTGGTTAGTTGTATCGAAGTTGTGACAATTATGAATTAAGATCAGAGCACCAAGCTTTGGAGCCATTACCAGGATTTGTTCGAGCCTGGAGATCACAATTTCGTGCACCAAGTTTTTGGCGCCGTTGCCGGGGATTGTTTGAGTTTGGACAACTGACGGTGTATCTTGTTGCTCAGATTAGGTAATTTTCTTTTTGTTTTGTTTTCAAAAAAAAATCTTTCAAAAATCTCTCATCTGTTTTCGAAAAAAATAAAATAAAATAAATAAATAAATAAAAATGTTTTCAAAAATTTATTCAAAATTTTTAAGAATGAATTCTAGTGTTTCATGAAGCATGTGAAGCCTGGCTGGCTGTAAAGCCATGTCTAAATTCATTTGGACTGAGGCTTGCAATTTGTTATCAAGAGCAACTTAGTTGTTGCTCATCCACCTGCTGCTGATCCATGATCACCTGCTGAAGCTTGGCTGGCCATTGGCCATGTCTAGTGTTTTGGACTGGAGCTTTCTTTGAAGGCTTGGCTGGCTAGTGAGCCATGTCTAATTCCTGGACTGAAGCTTTAGACTAACATGGCAAGATTCCTGGAATTCATATTAAAAATTTTGGAATCCTTATTTTTCCTTTTTCATATAATTTTCGAAAAAATCCAAAAAAAATTAGAAAATCATAAAAATCAAAAATAATTTTCTGTTTCTTGTTTGAGTCTTGAGTCATATCATAAGTTTGGTGTCACTTGCATATGCATCTTGCATTTTTTCGAAAATATCATGCATTCATAGTGTTCTTCATGATCTTCAAGTTGTTCTTGGTAAGTCTTCTTGTTTGATCTTGATGATTTTTTGTTTTGTGACTTTTCATGTTTATCATATGCATTCTTGAATTCTTAGTGCGTAAGCATTAAAGAATTCTAAGTTTGGTGTCTTGCATATTTTTTTTTTTTTGCATTAAAAATTTTTCAAAAAAAAAATGTTCTTGATGTTCATCTTGACATTCATAATGTTCTTGGTGTTCATCTTGACATTCATAGCATTCTTGCATGCATCACATGTTTTGATCTAAAAATTTCATGCATTGCATATTTTTCATGTTTTTCATAAAAATTTCAAAAATCAAAAAAATATCTTTCCCTTTTTCTCTCATCAAATTCGAAAATTGAGTTGACTTTTTCAAAAGTTTTTAAAATCAAGTTGTTTCTCATGAGTCAAATCAAATTTTCAATTTTAAAATCTTATCTTTTTCAAAATCTTTTTCAAAAATCAAATCTTTTTCAAAATTCATGATTATTTTCGAAAATTTCAAAAATATTTTTCAAAAATCTTTTTCTTATTTTTAACCAAATTTTCGAAAATAACATAATCAATTAATGTTTTGATTCAAAAATTTGAAGTTTGTTACTTGCTTGTTAAGAAAGATTCAAACTTTGAGTTCTAGAATCATATCTTGTGATTTCTTATGAATCAAGTCATTAATTGAGATTTTAAAAATCAAATCTTTTTCAAAACTAATTTCAATCATATCTTTTCAAAAATATCTTCCTATCTTATCTTTTTCAAAAATTTGATTTCAAAATATCTTTTCTAACTTCCTAACTTCTTATCTTTTCAAAATTTGTTTCAACTAACTAACTAACTTTTTGTTTGTTTCTTATCTTTTTCAAAACTACCTAACTAACTCTCTCTCTCTAATTTTCGAAAATATCTTCCCTCTTTTTCAAAAATTTCTTTTTAATTAACTAATTATTCTTATTTTTATTTTTAATTTTAAAAAAAAAATTTTGAAAAAAATACTAACAATTTTCAAAAAAACCATTTTCAAAAATCACTAACTCTTTTTCAAAATAATTTTCAAAAATTATTCCTCCCCTATCTTATTCTATTTATTCATTCATATCCTAACATCTCATCTCACATCTCTGCCATCCTCACAGATGTGTTTCTTCCATTATATTACATTCTTTGTCTCCCGCTCTTCTTCTACTCACACAGGGATCCCTATACTGTGGTATAAAGGATCTCTATTATTATTATTATTTTTCTGTGCCTTCTTCTTTGTCATATGAGCAGGAGCAAGGACAAGAATATTCTTGTTGAAGCAGATCCGGAACCTGAAAGGACTCTGAAGAGAAAATTAAGAGAAGCTAAAATACAACAATCCAGAGATAACCTTTCAGAAATTTTTGAACAGGAAGAGGAGATGGCAGCCGAAAATAATAATAATGAAAGGAGGATGCTTGGTGACTTTACTGCACCTAATTCCAATTTACATGGAAGAAGCATCTCCATTCCTGCCATTGGAGCTAACAACTTTGAGCTGAAACCTCAATTAGTTTCTCTGATGCAGCAGAACTGCAAGTTTCATGGACTTCCATCTGAAGATCCTTTTCAGTTCTTAACTGAATTCTTGCAGATATGTGATACTGTTAAGACTAATGGAGTAGATCCTGAAGTCTACAGGCTCATGCTTTTCCCTTTTGCTGTAAGAGACAGAGCTAGATTATGGTTGGATTCTCAACCCAAAGACAGCCTGAACTCTTGGGATAAGCTGGTCACGGCTTTCTTAGCCAAGTACTTTCCTCCTCAAAAGCTGAGCAAGCTTAGAGCTGATGTTCAAACCTTCAGACAGAAAGAAGGTGAATCCCTCTATGAAGCTTGGGAAAGATACAAACAGTTGACCAAAAAGTGTCCTTCTGACATGCTTTCAGAATGGACCATCCTGGATATATTCTATGATGGTTTATCTGAGCTATCAAAGATGTCACTGGACACTTCTGCAGGTGGATCCATTCACCTAAAGAAAATGCCTGCAGAAGCTCAAGAACTCATTGACATGGTTGCTAATAACCAGTTCATGTACACTTCTGAAAGGAATCCTGTGAATAATGGGACGCCTATGAAGAAGGGAGTTCTTGAAGTTGACACTCTGAATGCCATATTGGCTCAGAATAAAATATTGACTCAGCAAGTCAATATGATCTCTCAGAGTCTGAATGGAATGCAAGCTGCATCCAACAGTACTCAAGAGGCTTCTTATGAAGAAGAAGTTTATGATCCTGAGAACCCTGCAATAGCAGAGGTGAATTACTTAGGTGAACCTTATGGAAACACCTATAACTCATCATGGAGAAATCATCCAAATTTCTCATGGAAGGATCAAAAGCCTCAACAAGGCTTTAATAATGGTGGAAGAAACAGGTTTAACAATAATAAACCTTTTCCATCATCCACTCAGCAACAGACAGAGAACTCTGAACAAAATGCTTCTAATTTAGCAAATCTAGTCTTTGATCTATCCAAGGCCACTGTAAGTTTCATGAATGAAACAAGATCTTCCATTAGAAATTTGGAGGCACAAGTGGGCCAGCTGAGTAAAAGGATCACTGAAATCCCTCCTAGTACTCTCCCAAGCAATACAGAAGAGAACCCAAAAGGAGAGTGCAAGGCCATTGACATAAGCACCATGGCTGAACCTGTAAGGGAAGGAGAGGACGTGAATCCCAAGGAGGAAGACCTCCTGGGACGTCCAGTGATCAATAAGGAGCTTCCCTCTGAGGAATCAAAGGACTCTGAGGCTCATCTAGAGACCATAGAGATTCCATTGAACCTCCTTATGCCCTTCATGAGCTCTGATGAGTATTCCTCTTCTGAAGAGAATGAGGATGTTACTGAAGAGCAAACTGCCAAGTTTCTTGGTGCAATCATGAAGCTGAATGCCAAATTATTTGGCATTGATACTTGGGAAGTTGAACCTCCCTTGTTTATCAATGAACTAAGTGATCTGGATCAACTGACATTGCCTCAGAAGAGACAGGATCCTGGAAAGTTCATAATACCCTGCACCATAGGCACCATGATCTTTAAGGCTCTGTGTGACCTTGGTTCAGAATAAACCTCATGCCCCTCTCTGTAATAGAGAAACTGGGAATCTATGGGGTGCAAGCTGCTAAAATCTCATTAGAGATGGCAGACAGTTCAAGAAAACAGGCTTATGGACAAGTAGAGGACGTGTTAGTAAAGGTTGAAGGCCTTTACATCCCTACTGATTTCATAGTCCTGGATACTGGAAAGGAAGAGGATGAATCCATCATCCTAGGAAGACTTTTCCTGGCCACAGCAAGAGCTGTGATTGATGTTGACAGAGGTGAAATAGTCCATCAATGGAATGAGGACTCCCTTGTGTTTAAAACTCAGGAATCTCCCTCTGCAACCATGGAGAGGAAGCAAAAAAAGCTTCTCTCAAAGCATAGTCAACCAGAGCCCCCACAGTCAAACTCTAAGTTTGGTGTTGGGAGGCCACAACCAAACTCTAAGTTTGGTGTTGAACTCCCATATCCAAACTCTAAGTTTGGTGTTGGAGAGTCTCAACAAAGCTCTGCACATCTGTGAGGCTCCATGAGAGCCCACTGTCAAGCTATTGACATTAAAGTAGCGCTTGTTGGGAGGCAACCCAATTTTTATTTATCTAACTATATTTTTCTTAGTTATATGTCTTTGTAGGTTCATGATCATGTGGAGTCACAAAATAAATAGAAAAATTGAAAACGGAATCAAAAACAGCAGAAGAAAAATCACACCCTGGAGGAGCATCTGTCTGGCGTTCAGCGCCAGAACAGAGCATGGTTCTGGCGCTGAACGCCCAAAATGGGCATCTTATGGGCGCTGAACACCAGAACAAGCATGGTTCTGGCGTTCAACGCCAGAAATGGCTAGTAAATGGGCGTTGAACGCCCAAAATGGGCACCAACCTGGCGCTGAACGCCCAGAGTTGTGTGCAAGGGCATTTTGCATGCCTAAATTGGTGCAGGGATGTAAATGCCTTGACACCTCAAGATCTGTGGACCCCATAGGATCATCTCAGGATCTGTGGACCCACAGGATCATCTCAGGATCTGTGAATCTCACAGAATCCCCACCCACCTCACCCTCTATCTCTCCATTCATGACCATCCCTTCTGTTTTCCATCCACCACTCACATCCATACACACATCCCTCCATCTCCTCCATATCATATTCTTCTTCTATTCCTTCTTCTTTTGCTCGAGGGTGAGCAACATTCTAAGTTTGGTGTGGTAAAAAGCATAGCTTTTTTGTTTTTTCCATAACCATTGATGGCACCTAAGGCCAGAGAAACCTCTAGAAAGAGGAAAGGGAAGACAAAAGCTTCCATCAAGGGTCTATAGCTCAGTGGTAGAATATTTGACTGCAAATCAAGAGATCCCTGAGATACCTCAGGGGAGACATTTTCTTCCACACAATTATTGGAAGCAACTAAGGGTGGAACATTAAAAGCACTCCATCATGCTTCATGAAATAAGAGAAGATCAAAAAGCAATGAGGGAGGAGCAACAAAGACAAGGAAGAGACATAGAAGAGCTCAAGGACATCATTGGTTCCTCAAGAAGGAAACGCCACCATCACTAAGGTGGATTCATTCCTTGTTCTTATTTCTTCTGTTTTTCGTTTTCTATGTTATGTGCTTATCTATGTTTGTGTCTTCATTACATGATCATTAGTAGTTAGTAACTTTGTCTTAAAGTTATGAATGTCCTATGAATCCATCACCTCTCTTAAATGAAAAATGTTTTAATTCAAAAGAACAAGAAGTACATGAGTTTCAAATTTATCCTTGAACTTAGCTTAATTATATTGATGTGGTGACAATGCTTCTTGTTTTCTGAATGTATGCTTGAACAGTGCATATGTCTTTTGAAATTGTTGTTTAAGAATGTTAAATATGTTGGCTCTTGAAAGAATGATGACTAGGAGACATGTTATTTGATAATCTGAAAAATCATAAAAATGATTCTTGAAGCAAGAAAAAGCAGCAAAGAACAAAGCTTGCAGAAAAAAAAAAAAGAAAAAAATATAGGCGAAAAAAAAAATTAGAAAGAAAAAGAAAAAGCAAGCAGAAAAAGCCAATAACCCTTAAAACCAAAAGGCAAGGGCAAATAAAAAGGATCCCAAGGCTTTGAGCATCAGTGGATAGGAGGGCCTAAAGGAATAAAATCCTGGTCTAAGCGGCTAAACCAAGCTGTCCCTAACCATGTGCTTGTGGCGTGTAGGTGTCAAGTGAAAACTTGAGACTGAGCGGTTAAAGTCAAGGTCCAAAGCAAAAAAACAAAGAGTGTGCTTAAGAACCCTGGACACCTCTAATTGGGGACTTTAGCAAAGCTAAGTCACAATCTGAAAAGGTTCACCCAATTATGTGTCTGTGGCATTTATGTATCCAGTGGTAATACTGGAAAACAAAGTGCTTAGGGCCACGGCCAAGACTCATAAAGAAGCTGTGTTCAAGAATCATCATACTGAACTAGGAGAGTCAATAACACTATTCGAAATCTGAAGTTCCTATAGATGCCAATCATTCTGAACCTCAATGGATAAAGTGAGATGCCAAAACTATTCAAGAGGCAAAAAGCTATAAGTCCCGCTCATATGATTGAAGCTCTGTTTCATTGATAGTTTGGAATTTGTAGTATATTCTCTTCTTTTTATCCTATTTGATTTTCAGTTGCTTGGGGACAAGCAACAATTTAAGTTTGGTGTTGTGATGAGCGGATAATTTATACGCTTTTTGGCATTGTTTTTAGTATGTTTTTAGTAGGATCTAGTTACTTTTAGGGACGTTTTCATTAGTTTTTATGTTAAATTCACATTTCTGGACTTTACTATGAGATTGTGTGTTTTTCTGTGATTTCAGGTATTTTCTGGCTGAAATTGAGGGACTTGAGCAGAAATCAGATTCAGAGGTTGAAAAAGGACTGCTGATGCTGTTGGATTCTGACCTCCCTGCACTCAAAGTGGATTTTCTGGAGCTACAAAACTCGAAATGGCGCGCTTCCAATTGCGTTGGAAAGTAGACATCCAGGGCTTTCCAGCAATATATAATAGTCCATACTTTGGCCAAGAATAGACGACGTAAACTGGCGTTCAACGCCAGCCTTTTGCCCAAATCTGGCGTCCAGCGCCAGAAAAGGATCCAAAACCAGAGCTGAACGCCCAAAATGGCACAGAAACTGGCGTTCAACTCCACAAATGGCCTCTACACGTACTACACTTAAAGCTCAGCCCAAACACACACCAAGTGGGCCCAGGAAGTGGATTTATGCATCAATTACTCACTCATGTAAACCCTAGTGACTAGTTTATTATAAATAGGACCTTTTACTGGTCTTTTTGACTATCTTTGATCAGTTGTATGCTATCTTAGATCACAATAGGGGGCTGGCCATCTCGGCCATGCCTGGACCTTCACTTATGTATTTTTAACGGTAGAGTTTCTACACTCCATAGATTAAGGTGTGGAGCTTTGCTGTTCCTCAAAGATTAATGCAAAGTACTACTGTTTTCTATTCAATTCATCTTATTTCGCTTCTAAGATATCCATTCGCACCCAAGAACGTGATGAAGGTGATGATTATGTGTGACGCTCATCACCATCTCCCCTATGAACACGTGCCTGACAAACACTTCCGTTCTACATGAAATAAGCTAGAATGAATATCTCTTAGATCTCCTAACCAGAATCTTCGTGGCGTAAGCTAGAATGATGGCAGAATTCAAGAGAATCCGGAAAGTCTAAACCTTGTCTGTGGTATTCCGAGTAGGATTCAATGACTGAATGACTGTGACGAGCTTCAAACTCGCGAGTGCTGGGCGTTAGTGACAGACGCAAAAGGAGGGTGAATCCTATTCCAGCATGATCGAGAACCGACAGATGATTGGCCGTGCTGTGACAGAGCATGTGAGCATATCTTTCACTGAGAGGAGGGGATGTAGCCACTGACAACGGTGATGCCCTTGCATAAAGCCAGCCATGGAAAGGAGTAAGACTGACTGGATGAAGATAGCAGGAAAGCAGAGGTTCCGAGGAACGAGAAGCATCTCCATTCGTTTATCTGAAATTCCTACCAATGATTTACATAAGTATCTCTATCCCTATTTTACTATATAATATTCGAAAACAACATTATCACTTTATATCTGCCTGACTGAGATTTACAAGGTGACTATAGCTTGCTTCATACCAACAATCTCCGTGGGATTCGACCCTTACTCACATAAGGTATTACTTGGACGACCTAGTGCACTTGCTGGTTAGTTGTATCGAAGTTGTGACAATTATGAATTAAGATAAGAGCACCAAGCTTTGGAGCCATTACCAGGATTTGTTCGAGCCTGGAGATCACAATTTCTTGCACCAATAGCATTCTTGCATACATCACATGTTTTGATCTAAAATTCTCATGCATTGCATAATTTTCATATTTTTCTCTCTCATCATTAAAAATTCAAAAATCAAAAAAATATCTTTCCTTTTTTCTCTCATAAAATTCGAAAATTTGGATTGACTTTTTCAAAAAATTTTAAAATCTAGTTGTTTTTATGAGTCAAATCAAATTTTCAATTTAAAAATCCTATCTTTTTCAAAACCTTTTTCAAAAATCAAATCTTTTTCATTTTTCTTAGTTATTTTTGAAAATTATAAAAATATTTTTCAAAAATCTTTTTCTTAATTTTATATCATAATTTTCGAAAATAACATCATCAATTAATGTTTTGATTCAAAAATTTCAAGTTTGTTACTTACTTGTTAAGAAAGATTCAAACTTTAAGTTCTAGAATCATATCTTGTGATTTCTTGTGAATCAAGTCATTAATTGTGATTTTAAAAATCAAATCTTTTTTAAAAAAAAAAACTAATTTCAATCATATGTTTTCAAAAATACCTTCTTATTTTACCTTTTTCAAAAATTTGATTTCAAAATATCTTTTCTAACTTCCTAACTTCTTATCCTTTCAAATTTGTTTCAACTAACTAACTAACTTTTTGTTTGTTTCTTATCTTTTTCAAAACCACCTAACTAACTCTCTCTCTCTCTCTAATTTTCAAAAATATCTCCCTCTTTTTCAAAATTTCTTTTTAATTAAACTAATTATTTTATTTTTTATTTGAATTTTCGAAAAACTACTAACCCTTTTCAAAATTATTTTTCGAAAATTACTAACCCTTTTTCAAAAATTATTTTCGAAAATCCTTTCCCTCTCTCATCTTATTCTATTTAATTATTCATCTACTAACATCTCTTCCTCACATCACTCACCAAATTCGAACCCCCTCTTCTATCTGTGTTCGAATTTTTTCTTCTTTTCTTCTTCTACTAACAATAAGGAACCTCTTTACAGTGACATAGAGGATTCCTCTTCTTTTCTTTTTCTCTTCTCTTTCTTATGAGCAGGGACAAAGAAAAAGGCATTCTTGTTGAAGCTGATCCAGAACCTGAAAGGACTCTGAAGAGAAAACTAAGAAAAGCTAAATTACAACAATCCAGAGACAACCTTATTGAAAATTTCGAACAAGTAAAGGAGATGGCAGCCGAACCCAACAACAATAATGCAAGGAGGATGCTTGGTGACTTTACTGCACCAAATTCCAATTTACATGGAAGAAGCATCTCCATTCCTGCTATTGGAGCAAATAATTTTGAGCTGAAACCTCAGCTAGTTTCTCTGATGCAGCAGTACTGCAAGTTTCATGGACTTCCATCTGAAGATCCTTTTCAGTTCTTAACTGAATTCTTGCAGATCTGTGATACTGTTAAGACTAATAGAGTAGATCCTGAAGTCTACAGGCTCATGCTTTTCCCTTTTGCTGTAAGAGACAGAGCTAGAATATGGTTGGACTCTCAACCCAAAGACAGCCTGAACTCTTGGGATAAGCTGGTCACAGCTTTCTTAGCCAAGTTCTTTCCTCCTCAAAAGCTGAGCAAGCTTAGAGCTGATGTTCAAACCTTTAGACAAAAAGAAGGTGAATCCCTCTATGAAGCTTGGGAAAGATACAAACAGCTGACCAAAAAGTGTCCTTCTGACATGCTTTCAGAATGGACCATCCTGGATATATTCTATGATGGTTTATCTGAGCTATCAAAGATGTCATTGGATACTTCTACAGGTGGATCCATTCACCTAAAGAAAACGCCTGCAGAAGCTCAAGAACTATTGACATGGTTGCTAATAACCAGTTCATGTACACTTCTGAGAGGAATCCTGTGAGTAATGGGACGCCTCAGAAGAAGGGAGTTCTTGAAGTTGATACTCTGAATGCCATATTGGCTCAGAACAAAATATTGACTCAGCAAGTCAATATGATTTCTCAGAGTCTGAACGGAATGCAAGCTGCATCCAACAGTACTCAAGAGGCTTCTTATGAAGAAGAAGCTTATGATCCTGAGAACCCTGCAATAGCAGAGGTAAATTACATGGGTGAACCATATGGAAACACCTATAATCCATCATGGAGAAATCATCCAAATCTCTCATGGAAGGATCAAAGGCCTCAACAAGGCTTTAATAATGGTGGAAGAAACAGGTTTAACAATAATAAACCTTTTCCATCATCCACTCAGCAACAGACAGAGAACTCTGAACAAAATACCTCTAATTTAGCAAACTTTGTCTCTGATCTATCCAAGGCCACTGTAAGTTTCATGAATGAAACAAGGTCTTCCATTAGAAATTTGGAAGCACAAGTGGGCCAGCTGAGTAAAAGGATCACTGAAATCCCTCCTAGTACTCTCCCAAGCAATACAGAAGAGAATCCAAAAGGAGAGTGCAAGGCCATTGACATAAGCACCATGGCCGAACCTGTAAGGGAAGGAGAGGACGTGAATCCCAAGGAAGAAGACCTCCTGGGACGTCCAGTGATCAATAAGGAGCTTCCCTCTGAGGAACCAAAGGACTCTGAGGCTCATCTAGAGACCATAGAGATTCCATTGAACCTCCTTATGCCATTCATGAGCTCTGATGAGTATTCCTCTTCTAAAGAGAATGAGGACGTTACTGAAGAGCAAGCTGCCAAGTTTCTTGGTGCAATCATGAAGCTAAATGCCAAATTATTTGGCATTGATACTTGGGAAGATGAACCTCCCTTGTTCACCAATGAACTAAGTGATCTGGATCAACTGACATTGCCTCAGAAGAGACAGGATCCTGGAAAGTTCATAATACCTTGTACTATAGGCACCATGATCTTTAAGGCTCTATGTGACCTTGGTTCAGGGATAAACCTCATGCCCCTCTCTGTAATAGAGAAACTGGGAATCTATCGGGTACAAGCTGCTAAAATCTCATTAGAGATGGCAGACAATTCAAGAAAACAGGCTTATGGACAAGTAGAGGACGTGTTAGTAAAGGTTGAAGGCCTTTACATCCCTACTCATTTCATAGTCTTGGATACTGGAAAGAAAGAGGATGAATCCATCATCCTAGGAAGACCTTTCCTAGCCACAGCAAGAGCTGTGATTGATGTGGACAGAGGAGAATTGATCCTTCAATTGAATGAGGACAACCTTGTGTTTACAACTCAAGGATCTCTCTCTGCATCCATGGAGAGGAAGCAGAAAAAGCTTCTCTCAAATCAGAGTCAAACAAAGCCCCCACAGTCAAACTCTAAGTTTGGTGATGGGAGGCCACAACCAAACTCTAAGTTTCGTGTCAAACCCCCATATCCAGACTCTAAGTTTGGTGTTGGGAGGTCTCAACAAAGCTCTGCACATCTGTGAGGCTCCATGAGAGCCCACTGTCAAGCTATTAACATTAAAGAAGTGCTTGTTGGGAGACAACCCAATGTTTATTTATCTAATTTTCATTGTTTTTCATGTTTTATTAGGTTCATGATCATGTGGAGTCACAAAATAAATATAAAAATTGAAAACGGAATCAAAAACAGCAGAAGAAAAATCACACCCTGGAGGAAGACTTTACTGGCATTTAAACGCCAGTATGAAGCATGTTTTGGGCGTTCAACGCCAGAACAGAGCATGGTTCTGGCGTTGAACGCCAGAAATGGGCAGCATCTGGGCGTTTGAATGCCAGAAATGCACCCTGGAGGAGAGCTGGCGCTAAACGCCTAGAACAAGCATGGTTCTGGCGTTCAACGCCAGAAATAGGCTACAAATGGGCGTTCAACGCCCAGAACAAGCACCAATCTGGCGCTGAACGCCCAGAGTTGTGTGCAAGGGCATTTTGCATGCCCAATTTGGTGCAAGGTTGTAAATCCTTGAACACCTCAGGATTTGTGGACCCCACAGGATCACCTCAGGATCTGTGGACCCCACAGGATCCCCACCTACCTCCACTCACTTCTTCTCACCCATCTTTCACACAATCCCATAAACACTCTTCCCCAAAACCCTTCACCAATCACCTCAATCTCTCTTCCCCATCACCTCTTCACCACTCACATCCATCCACTCTTCCCCATAAACCTACCTCATAAACTCCACCTACCTTCAAAATTCAAAATCAATTTCCCACCCAAACCCACCCTAAATGGCCGAACCTTCACCCCCCTCCCATCCCTATATATAACCCTCCATTCTTCCTCATTTCCACACAACACAACCCTCTCTTCTCTTCTTGGCCGAAACACAACCCCTTCTCCCTCTCCTCCATTTCTTCTTCTTCTTCATCTATTCTTTCTTCTCTTGCTCGAGGGCGAGCAAAATTCTAAGTTTGGTGTGGTAAAAGCATAAGCTTTTTGTTTTTCCATTACCATTGATGGCACCTAAGACCGGAGAATCCTCTAGAAAAGGGAAAGGGAAGACAAAAGCTTCCACCTCCGAGTCATGGGAGATGGAAAGGTTCATCTCCAAAGCCCATCAAGACCACTTCTATGATGTTGTGGCCAAGAAGAAGGTGATCCCCGAGGTCCCTTTCAAACTCAAAAGAAATGAGTATCCGGAGATCCGACATGAAATTCAAAGAAGAGGTTGGGAAGTTCTAACAAACCCCATCCAACAAGTCGGCATCCTAATGGTTCAAGAGTTCTATGCTAATGCATGGATCACTAGGAACCATGATCAAAGTAAGAACCCGAACCCAAAGAATTATCTCACCATGGTTCGGGGGAAATACTTAGATTTTAGTCCGGAAAATGTGAGGTTGGCATTCAACTTGCCAAACATGGAAGAGAACGCACGCCCCTACACAAGGAGAGTCAACTTTGATCAAAGGTTGGACCAAGTCCTCATGGACATATGTGTAGAAGGAGCTCAATAGAAGATTGACTCAAAAGGCAAACCGGTTCAACTAAGAAGACTGGACCTTAAGCCTGTAGCTAGAGGATGGTTGGAGTTCATTCAATGCTCAATCATTCCCACTAGCAACCGGTCTGAAGTTACTATAGACCGGGCCATCATGATCCATAGCATCATGATTGGAGAAGAGGTGGAAGTTCATGAGATTATACATCAAGAACTCTACAAGGTGGCTGACAAGTCCTCCACTATGGCAAGGTTAGCCTTTCCTCACCTCATTTGCCACCTATGCAATTCGGCTGGAATTGACATAGAAGGAGATATCCTCATTAAAGAGGACAAGCCCATCACTAAGAAAAAGATGGAGCAAGCAAGAGAGCCCATTCATGGAGCTCAAGAGGCGCATGAATCGCATCACCATGAGAGCCCAGAGATGCCTCAAATGCATTTTCCTCCACAAAACTATTGGGAGCAAATCAATACCTCCCTAGGAGAATTAAGTTCCAACATGGGACAATTAAGGGTGGAACATCAAGAGCGCTCCATCATCCTTCATGAAATAAGAGAAGATCAAAAAGCAATGAGGGAGGAGCAACAAAGACAAGGAAGAGACATAGAAGAGCTCAAGGACATCATTGGTTCCTCAAGAAGGAAACGCCACCATCACTAAGGTGGACTCATTCCTTATTCTTACATTCTCTGTTTTTCGTTTTCTATGTTAAGTGCTTATCTATGTTTGTGTCTTCATTACATGATCATTAGTAGTTAGTAACTTTGTCTTAAAGTTATGAATGTCCTATGAATCCATCACCTCTCTTAAATGAAACTATTTTAATTCAAAAGAACAAGAAGTACATGAGTTTCGAATTTATCCTTGAACTTAGTTTAATTATATTGATGTGGTGACAATGCTTCTTGTTTTCTGAATGAATGCTTGAACAGTGCATATGTCTTTTGAAGTTGTTGTTTAAGAATGTTCAATATGTTGGCTCTTGAAAGAATGATGACTAGGAGACATGTTATTTGATAATCTGAAAAATCATAAAAATGATTCTTGAAGCAAGAAAAAGCAGCAAAGAACAAAGCTTGCAGAAAAAAAAAAAGAAAAAAATATAGGCGAAAAAAAAAATTAGAAAGAAAAAGAAAAAGCAAGCAGAAAAAGCCAATAACCCTTAAAACCAAAAGGCAAGGGCAAATAAAAAGGATCCCAAGGCTTTGAGCATCAGTGGATAGGAGAATACTGGAAAATAAAGTGCTTAGGGCCACGGCCAAGACTCATAAAATAGCTGTGTTCAAGAATCATCATACTGAACTAGGAGAATCAATAACACTATCTGAACTCTGAGCTCCTAAAGAAGCCAATCATTCTGAACTTCAATGGATAGAGTGAGATGCCAAAACTATTCAAGAGGCAAAAAGCTATAAGTCCCGCTCATATGATTGAAGCTATGTTTCATTGATAGTTTGGAATTTATAGTATATTCTCTTCTTTTTATCCTATTTGATTTTCAGTTGCTTGGGGACAAGCAACAATTTAAGTTTGGTGTTGTGATGAGCGGATAATTTGTACGCTTTTTGGCATTGCTTTTAGTATGTTTTTAGTAGGATCTAGTTACTTTTAGGGATGTTTTCATTAGTTTTTATGTTAAATTCACATTTCTAGACTTTACTATGGGTTTGTGTGTTTTTCTGTAATTTCAGGTATTTTCTGGCTGAAATTGAGGGACTTGAGCAAAAATCAGATTCAGAGGTTGAAGAAGGACTGCTGATGCTGTTGGATTCTGACCTCTCTGCACTCAAAGTGGATTTTCTGGAGCTACAAAACTCAAAATGGCCCGATTCCAATTGCGTTGGAAAGTAGACATCCAGGGCTTTCCAGTAATGTATAATAGTCTATACTTTGGCCGAGTTTAGACGACGTAAAAGGGCGTTGAACGCCAGTTCTACGCTGCTGTCTGGAGTTAAACGCCAGAAACAAGTCACAAACCAGAGTTGAACGCCAGAAATACGTTACAACCTGGCGTTCAACTCCAGAAAGGGCCTCTACACGTGTAACATTCAAGCTCAACCCAAGCACACACCAAGTGGCCCCGGAAGTGGATTTATACATCAATTACTTACTTCTGTAAACCCTAGTAGCTAGTTTATTATAAATAGAACTTTTTACTATTGTATTAGACATCCTGGATTGTATTTTTGATCCTGTGATCACGTTTTAGGGGGCTGGCCATTCGGCCATGCCTGGACCTTTCACTTATGTATTTTTAACGATAGAGTTTCTACACTCCATAGATTAAGGTGTGGAGCTCTGCTGTTCCTCAAAGATTAATGCAAAGTACTACTGTTTTCTATTCAATTCATCTTATTTTGCTTCTAAGATATTCATTTGCACTTCAACCTGAATGTGATGAGCATGACAATCATCATCATTCCCTATGAACGCGTGCCTGACAACCACCTCCGTTCTACCTTAGATTGAATGAGTGTCTCTTAGATCTCTTAATCGGAATCTTCGTGGTGTAAGCTAGAATGATGGCGGCATTCAAGAGAATCCGGAAAGTCTAAACCTTGTCTGTGGTATTCCGAGTAGGATTCAATGATTGAATGACTGTGACGAGCTTCAAACTCGCTAGTGCTGGGCATAGTGACAGACGCAAAAGGAGGGTGAATCCTATTCCAGCATGATCGGGAACCTCAGATGATTAGCCGTGCCGTGACAGGGCATCTTGGACCATTTTCACAAGAGGAGGGGATGTAGCCATTGACAACGGTGATGCCCTTGCATAAAGCCAGCCATGGAAAGGAGTAAGACTGATTGGATGAAGACAGCAGGAAAGCAGAGATTCAGAGAAACAAAAGCATCTCTACACGCTTATCTGAAATTCTCACCAACGAATTACATAAGTGTTTCTATCCTTATTTTATTATATTAAATTTCGAAAACTCCATAACTATTTTATATCTGCCTGACTGAGATTTACAAGGTGACCATAGCTTGCTTCATACCAACAATCTCCATGGGATTCGACCCTTACTCACGTAAGGTATTACTTGGACGACCCAGTGCACTTGCTGGTCAGTTATGCGAAGTTGTGAAGATATGTTTAGACCTTGGTTCTGTGCATCCGTTTTTGGTGCCATCGCTAGGGAATCAATTTCGTACAAAAATTCACAACCTGAGTAACAATTTCGCATACCAGCGCCCATACGCGGATACAGGCCCATACATTTTCCAGAGAGTTGGGCCACTCTCACGCCAATACTAGGCTAATGGCATAACCGCATGCACGCGTATGAGCACTGCGCGCATACGCGCCGATATACATATTTTGCAATGCACGTGATGCCGCGTGCGCGCCAGTCCGCTGAAGCAGTTTCCAGGCCTCCAACCCAAGAGTTGTGCCAGTTCTGGGCCAGCATTAAGCCCCTAGCCCAACTCACCCCACGTGGACACACACTGTACGCGTCCGCACCCATGCCTACATCCCCCATCTACGCGAAAGCGTACTTGACGCTCTCGGGCCACTCGCTCAGCTTCCCATCCACGTGAACGTGCACGGTGCGCGTACGCGTGGATTCAAATTCATATACCCCTAGGGACGCGAAGAGCACAGCGCAGTCGCGCACCCTAACCCTTTTCCCAACGTCTCTCCCTCTTCGTCTCCCTCAAACCTCCATAGCCACCTCAATTCGCACAACCACCCACCACCGCGCTGGCGACGCCACTATCGTCGCCACCATCCTCTCTTCTCCTCCAACCTCTCTTCTTTTCTCTCTTCTCACTCACCCTCTCACTCTCACTGCTCTGCCGCTGCAACAGCCGACGACGCCGTGACCCGCCGCTGATGACAGCGCTGCACCACTGTTTCCCCTTCCAATTCCCTAGCCTCGCTTTCTTCTGTTCTGCCTACGTCCCAGGATCACCCTGCCTCCGCCTCTGCTCTATTTTCTTTACTGTCTCTTATTAATTTTGTTAGTTATTTTTAGTTAGATAGCTGAGTAATTCTGCATATGAGGCTAGATAGAAATAAATGCGGTTAGGTAGTTAGGATGTGGTTAGATGATCTTAGGCCTGATAAGTGCTCCGTTTGTGTTTATTTGTTTGAATGTTACATGCTGAATGATGCGTGGTGTGCTCTATTTTATATGTTCTATTTCACTGCTGTCTTGCTTGCTTAATGCTGCCAAGTCATATGAGTTCCTTGATTGTGTTACATGTTTGATATGTTGAATTCATATGACTAATTTTTGCTGCAATTTGCTATCCGGGAACATCCGATTTACTGCCGGAATGCTGCCCAACTTTCTAGAAATTGTTTTTGGTTTTAAACATGTTACCTATAACTGAACTTCGTGCTTTTGGAGTTGAGTATTCATCTGATTACACGAAACTCAATTCTTAGGTAACTTTGGGTTGGTTTTTCCATGTTTATTATGTTTCCCGTGATTTGCCTTGAACCCTCACATGCTTTTGCCTTCCAAGTTAATCAAATGCCTTTGGATTGTGGTTCACTCATCATTTAATTTAACTTGCGAATTTGTTGAATATGGTTCATGCATTTGCAACAATTGGTGAATTCAACTTTTGTAACTCTTTTTCACTCAAATTAGTTTCTAACTTGGTTTATGTTACACAAAGTGCATTTCAACCTTTGCAACACCAATTATTGCATTATCAATGACCGCGACATTGATTGATGACTTACTTTCAATTAATTGCTTCTTTTGCAATATCATATTTCATCATCAATGACTGCTTCCTCCTCATGTTTATGAGTATGCTTGTTATCCATACTTGTGATTCATTGTGATTAAGCAAATGACCATCATACCCGTAACCTTTGAACCAGTTTTCTAACTTTTAACTTGCCTAACCTGCTGATTTTGCTTTTAGTTTTCAACTAACTCTTTAATCATTCTTTTTGGGTATGATGCTCATTGGGATTAATGAACAAGCATGGTGCATATATTACTTGAATTCTTGGTTTATGGCTTTTGTGTTGAATGCTAATTCCTGTTGCTTGTACTCCAAGTTTTCTTCCTTTTAACTCACTTCATATTAATATGCCATTCCTTGCTTTCCATTCCCCTATTTGCCTAGTTGTTTATATCATGCCATATTTGCTTTCAAGATGGCCAATAGAGGAAAAGCAAAGGCTACTACCTCAAGAAAGAGGAAGAAATCTCAAGCCTCTACCCTCTCTCCTTATGCCAACTATGCAAAGAACCCACTTAATTAAGTGGATAAACAGAATCAGCTGCTACCACCCACTGACACATACAGATTTCCCAATCTTTACTGCGAGCTGTGCTTCCGTACCTATCGAAAGACAAAGCTGAACATTGAGAAGAAATTGGCCCTTCCCAACGACCTGAGGAGCTCCATTAATACTCGTATTCAAGAATTGGGCTTAGGCTTTGTTGATAGGGATTTGGGAAGAATAAACACTTCATGGGTCAAGGAGTTTTACTGTAACCTCTTCCGCATGACTGTTGAGTCAGTCCACCTACGGGGCGGACAGGTTTTAGTGAGTGAGGCTACTATTGAGGGTGTTTCACATTGTCTACCCCGGACTGGTGACATATGTGTATACCAGCAGGAAGAGATAGCTATGAATGCTATGACCTTTGATTATGAGGCGCTGAATTGCGTTATTGCCATACCGAACACCCCTTGGGTAATGAACTCTAACAACCAAAGGCCCAAGGGGATGTTATTTGCTTATTTGTTTAGAGAGGCTAGGACTTGGCAGCAGATATTCGCCCACTATGTCCTCCCTACTACCCATTTTTTTGAGATTCCGATGGATATGCTTCTTCTGATTGGCTGTGTCATAGAGGGGAAGGAGGTATACTTCCCCCGATTGATCAAGCGATCTCGTCCCTCATCTGTGGCCTCCTACCATTTTCTACATTGGTTACTCGCATGATTGAGTTAGCCAGTGCCCCTTGGAGGGACGATGACGTGACACCACCACCCCTAGACGACGATGAGAAGGAAGTTACTATTCTGTGGGGTATGTGGGTGCACAAGAAACCCCCATCCAGGCGCCACTCTCGAGCTAGAGCAGCAGTAGAGGTAGCTAGACCTTCATCCTCTACAGCAGCGGCAGGACCCTCTTTTTCTCCAGGAGCAGTAGCACCTTTACCACCACCACCAGCACCCGAGCCGACATATTAGCTAGTACAGTGCCTATTTCGGTTCATGGAGCACAGCGAGCATCGTATCATGCGACGTCTCGGTCGCATAGACCAGGTGTTTGTATCATAGGGCATTGAGCTACCCCCTCTCCCCGATTCTCCCACTTCCGATGAGGAGGATCACGAGGCAGAGCACGAGGAGGAGCATGTTGCGGAGCCGGTTCAGCAGGAGGCTCCTCCATAGACGCAGGTTACTCAGGAGACCCAGCAGCCTCCCGAGGAGCCAGTGCCCCAGACAGTGCCCCATCTGAAGCTAGATGCGACTGTTGACCCTCACCATGAGCCCGATCAGTAGCATCGAGGACGATGCTTCATCTTAAGTGTGGGGAGGTCACCGTCGTCGCCGTCAGTGGATTTGGTGAACATTTTTCGGACACTATCACTTAGTCCATACCCTTATCAAGAAGAACCACCTCTGTATTATGAGCCTTTTCTCCCAACAAATGAACCCTCCTATCCACCCCAAGCTCCCATAGATGATACCTTTAGTGCTATTCACCAAGGGCAAAGAGAGCTTTAAACCACACTTACCTCTGCTCTCACCGGTCTCACCTCTACTCTCCAAGCTCTTATATCCCGTGTGGATCCATTCTTTACCCCCAATATTCAACCCTCAAGCTCTGGTGCACTTACTTTTCACTCATGTCCATCAATCCAAGAGCAACATAATCCCAATTATGCTATTGACATGGAACAAGAGAGAAGGGATCGTCTTAGGGACGTAATGGATCGGGTTCACGCATACATACTTCAAGAGAAGCAAGAGGAGACCCAAAAGGTGGAGGTAGGAGAGACCCTTGAGGACTTAGTAGATGCAGAACCTTCATGGGAAACTCAAGTCATAGAGCCTCCTTCCAAGACGTTTGAATTTGATGTTGAGGAGGGTGTACAACCTCGAAGGCATATCATGGTTGAAGACATTGAGGAGGTTGATGGTGTGCGAAATCGTGATCATTCCATTCCTTGGTAACGGCGCTAAAAACTCAATACGCACGTTCATGATTTTATATCTGTTTCACAACTTCGTACAACTAACCAGCAAGTGCACTGGGTCGTCCAAGTAATAAACCTTACGTGAGTAAGGGTCGATCCCACGGAGATTGTCGGCTTGAAGCAAGCTATGGTCACCTTGTAAATCTCAGTCAGGCGGATTCAAATGTATTAAGAAATTATAGTGGATGAAAATAAATAAAATATAAAATAGGATAGTGGTACTTATGTAATTCATTGGTGAGAATTTCAGATAAGCGTATAGAGATGCTTTCGTTCCTCTGATCTCTGTTTTTCTGCTGTCTTCATCCAATCAATCCTACTCCTTTCCATGGCAAGCTGTATGTAGGGCATCACCGTTGTCAATGGCTACATCCCATCCTCTCTGTGAAAAAGGTCCAAATGCTCTGTCACGGCACGGCTAATCATCTGTCAGTTCTCGATCATACTGGAATAGGATCCATTGATCCTTTTGCGTCTGTCACTATGCCCAGAACTCGCGAGTTTGAAGCTCGTCACAGCCATCCCTTCCCAGATCCTACTCGGAATACCACAGACAAGGTTTAGACTTTCCAGATCTCAAGAATGGCCATCCATGGGTTCTAACTTATACCACGAAGACACTAATAACTCGGACCCGGTCCCCTGTATTAGATATCCAAGAGATATCCATTCAATCTAAGGTAGAATGGAAGTGGTTGTTAGGCACGCGTTCATAAGTTGCGAATGATGATGACTGTCACGATCATCACATCCATCATATTGAAGTACGAATGAATATCTTAGAAGCGGAATAAGTTGAATTGAATAGAAAAACAATAGTACTTTGCATTAATCTTTGAGGAACAGTAGAGCTCCACACCTTAATCTATGGTGTGTAGAAACTCTACCGTTGAAAAATACATAAGTGAAAGGTTCAGGCATGGCTGAATGGCCAGCCCTCACAAAAGTCTAAGATAGCATAAAACTAATAAAAACATCCCTAAAAGTAACTAGATCCTACTAAAAACATACTAAAAATAATGCCAAAAAGCATATATCCGCTCATCAGTTGATCATGAGATGGGTTCAATAATTAATGAGTTTTTACCTACAATTGAACCCTCTCCCATTGAACTAGAGGAAGAGGTTAATGTTGCAGAAGCTTGTCAAGAGGTGGAGATCATCAAAGAGGAGCCCAAGAGAGTGAAGCATACATTGGCAAGACCGCCACTAGAGATACCTCCCCCCAAGCCATTACCATCCAACACAACATTCAAGTGGGTAAAATTCTTATCATTAAACTCTACCTTCCCACTTGAATATGGTCTACTTAAAACGGATGGACAACTTAGAGCTATCTGCGGTTTTAAGAGTAAAAGGGAAATGGTTAGTGGTTGGCAACACCATCCTAGGTTTGTTATGGTTGGAAGCTCAAGGCCTAATTGCAAGGGTTGGTATAATTCTCAATTGATTGGGTCTAGGAGGATGTTTGGGTGCTTAAATGAGAATTCCAAGGCTAAACCACCCGAATGGAATCATGATGATCAACTTGAAGACGGGTGTGGAAACAAGATTTGGGATCCCGGCATACAAGAGGATCAACTTTGGGAGCTCGAAGCTTGTGAAGAACTTCATCAAGGCTTGGTGAATTCACTTGGAGATGTTAGAGCTTATTGGAAGTCCAAGCATTGGTGGAAGTTTCAAGATGAGTTCAAGCACAAGCCACCATGATAAGGAGCTCACCAAATTTCCAACTTAAGGAATTTAACTAAAAGTGCTACGTGGGAGACACCCCACCATGGTAAATTCTTTCTAATTTCCCTTTTATTTATATTAGTGATAAGTTAGATTTTTATTTTTGTTTTTAGATATTTTTATTTCCTTTAATTCATGGTTTAGGTGTCTAAAAAAAAACTGCGATCGACGAGTAAGCGTCGATGACGCGCACGCGTCACATGCAGGTTCGCAAAATAAATAAAATGAACAGAGAGTTGTGATGGAGACGCGCGGGAGGGGTGCCTGGAGAACAAGCCAACTCACGCGTATGCGTGCCCCACGCGTACGCATCCCCTGCATTTTTGCCAATCTAAGCGTAAGCGTCAGCGACGCGTACGCGTGGGCTTGCCAATCGGCGTCAAACGATGCTTGAACAGAGAGTTGTGATGCCATGGCGCTGGAGTCGCGCGAGTAGTCACGCGACAGTGTGCATTTTTTGCCACCCACGCGTATGCGTGGGCGACGCTTACGCGTCGCATGGCTAATTCAGTTTTCACGCTTACGCGTGATACATGCACGCGCGTCACACCCTGTTTTTCATTTCTTACTTCTTTCTCCTCTCCTTTCTCCTTCTTTCCTCCTCTTTTCTTACTTTCTTCTTCTATATTTCTTTAATTTCTCATCTTTATTCTCTTTCATTCTATTTTCTTTATTGCATTTGTATACTTCCACTCATTGCATTTTAATTTTGTGCATGTTTTCATTTTCATTTCTAAATTTGATACTTTTTCTTCGGTGTTGAATTTTCTTGCTCAACTGTCGAATATCTCTTGTATTATTCTGGTGCTTCATGACTTATTTTATTCTGATTGGGTATTATTATTCATAAGTCAATGCTAATCTTTTATGATACTTGCATTGATATGCACTTATACTATCTTGCATTACCCATTCTCTCCCTCATTGTTGCAATTTTTGCACTATTGATGTGCCATTTGCTTCTACTATTTTCTCACTTGCATGTTGTAGCTACCATGTAGTTGAGATCCTCATTATTTGGCATTAACCTACCCATACTGTATTTGTTTTCTTATCTTTATTTCTGGGTTACTTTTCTTCTTTTTCCTCTTCTTTCAGGATGGCCACCGAGAAGGGAAAGGAAAAGCTTCTCAATAGGGCGACAGACAAGTCCATCTGCACAATCTTTGGAGAAAAACATCAGTTGTAGTAGCCCGTCCACTTGCACATCTTAGCATGCACCGAGGACGGTGCAATCTTTAAGTGTGGGGAGGTCGATACCGACTTCCGTGGGTTAGTTATTTCCTATTTCAACACCAATGTTTAATTTTTCTTGTTAAATTAGTTGTTACATTTGCATGTTTGATTGCATGTTTGTTTGATTTTGTGCATGTTCTTCTACCACTACTTGGTTGTTGTGATAAGTTCTTTTTCAAGACCCTTTTTATAGCATTTCACTAATTTAAATTAAAACTTTTTTGTTAAAATTTTTTGAAGATTGTAATTTGGAACATGGTTTATAGCTAAGAACACACAACCTGTGAGATTTTGAGCTTAATTATATGGTTACATTATTTAACCATGAATTTTATTCTTGTGTGTTTTCCTCCCTATGATTGCAATCTATAGTTTGTTCCATTCTATATATCCATTGTTTAGTATATTTGCATGCATACACATGATTGAGGCCATCAATTGTTATTAGCTCACTTATCCCAAATAGCCTACCATCCCATTTATCTTTGTTTGCCACCTTGAGCCTTCTTAACCCCCATTTGTTCTATATTTTACCACATTACTAGCCTTAAGCGAAAAATAATTAATTACCCGATTTGAATCTTTGGTTAGCTTAAGATAGTGTGTGTCAATTAAGTGTGGGAAATTGTGGGAACTTGGGTTGATGAGAATGTGTTGTATTTTTACTGACAAATATTGGAAATTTGGGTGCTTACTCATGTGAAATCAGAAAAACCATATGCATTGATATATTATGTTTTCATTTAGATAAATTAAAAAAAAAAAGAGAAAAGAAAAGAAATAAATAAATAGGGAATAAAATCACCCCAATGCTAAGTTCAATAAAAAGATCAATGCACATGTGATGGAATTAAAAATTGATGCATGAGTATGTGAAATATGTAAAAGTGAGATTTTGGGTAGCTAAGCTTAATTTTAGAATTGTATAGAGTATGTGTGTGTGTTAGGTGAGGATTTAGGTAAGTCAAAGATTCAAAGTATAACTCACTTGGCCATACATGTATCCTCACCCTTAACTTAGCCCCATTACAACCTTAAAAAGCCCTCATGATGTTTGCATTTGTACATTAAATATTTGTTAATTGGTTAGATGAAGAACAAAGTTTTAGAAATCATGACTAGAGGAGATTAGATTGAATTAACCCTAGACACTTGAGCGATTAGAGTGCATATACACTTCCAGTGAGGGTTCAATGCTTGATTCTATGTTTTCGGCTTTCATGAGCAATCTTCTTACAAGTTTACTTGTCTCTTATTGTCTGATTTGAATTAGTGGAATCTGATTTATGTTTGTCTTGGAGAATTTGTTTACTTTTAACCAAGGAGGTAGAAGTATTTTTGCATTTAGTTGCATTCATATAGATAGGTCGCATTTCGTAAATCCTACCATTCGTCTTCACTCTTTTGGTTCTCCTGAACTTAGCATGAGGACATGCTAATATTTAAATGTGGAGAGATTTGATGCACCACTATTTCGTGGTACATTTTATGCTTAATTGAGTGGATTTTATCCACTAAACTCACACTTATTCATATAATTCGCATGTTTTATATTTTCCTTCCTAATTTTGTGCTATGATTGAAAACATGCTTCTTTGGCCTTAAATTTGCTAATTTTAATCCTCTTTTATTACTATTCGATGCCATGATATATTTGTTAAGTGTTTTCAGGGTTTATAGGGCAGGAATGGCTTAGAGGATGGAAACAAAGCATGCAAAAGTGGAAGGAATACAAGAAATTGAAGAAATTGCTAAGCTGTCAAGCCTGACCTCTTTGTACTAAATCGATCATAACTTGAGCTACCCGAGGTCCGAATGAGGCGGTTTCAGTTGCGTTGGAAAGCTAACATCCAGGGCTTCAAAATGATATGTAATTTGCCATAGTTGCCATGCAGTTAAGTGACGCGCATGCGTGCATCATGCATACATGTGACCTTGCGAAAGTTCAGCGACGCGTATGCGTGAGTGACGTGTACGCGTGACAGAGCCACGTGCTGGACGTATCAAAAAATACTGGGGGCGATTTCTGGGCTGTTTTTGGCCCAGTTTCAAGCCCGAGCACACTAATTAGAGACTGCAGAGTGGAGTTGGAAGGGAGACAACTTTCATTCACATAATTTTAGGGTTTAGATGTAGTTTTCTAAAGAGAGAGGCTCTCTCCTCTCTCTAGGTTTTAGAATTTTTAGGTTTAGTTCTTCTCAAATTCTGAATTTTATCTTATTGCAATTTAGTTTTTTTCAACTTTTATTTTGTTTTAGTACTTTAGTTTATCTATTCCTCTTGTTGATCTCTTTATGTTGCTATTTTAGTTTATGAATTCTCATGTTAGATTTGATTTCCCTTTTAATGTAATTTGAGGTATTTCATGTTTATTGCTTTTTCCTTTATTTGTTATCATTGATGCTTGCAATTGTTGGTTTTAGATTTTACATTGTCAAACTCTTTTGTTGATTGATAATTGAAAGTTGCTAGTTGATTTGAATTCCACTAACTCTAGTCTTTCCTTGGGAGTTGACTAGGACTTGAGGAATCAAGTTGATTTATCCAGTTGACTTACCTTCATAGCTAGAGGTTGACTAAGTGGGAGCAATGGACAATTGATGTCACAATTGAGAAAGATAATGAGGATAGGACTTCTAATTCTCATACCTTACCAAGAGCTTTATTAGCTATTAGTTTTATTCTTACAATTTACTTTTCTTGTTTCTTATCCAAAACTCCAAAGATATACAATCCATAACCAATAACAAGAACACTTCCTTGCAATTTCTTGAGAGATGACCCGAGATTTGAATACTTCGGTTATTATTTTTAGGAGTTTTTTACTTGTGACAAACAATTTTTTGCATGAAAGGATTATTTGTTGGTTTAGAAACTATACTTGCAACGAGAATTCATTGAGAAATTCTAAACCGTCAAAAATCCGTTCATCACCCGCCCCGCAAATAAATGGGAACGGAGGTGGGGATTGAGGTACCCACCTGATCCCCACGAAAGAAAATTTAGTGTGTGTAACTCTAATTTATTTTATTTTAATTTATATGTTAAAAATTTTATATGTATGTTATTATGTTAAATTTATGTATGAAATGTGTTTGATTTGATATATTTGGTTGAATTGTATAAGATTTTGTTACGATTGTGTCAATTTAAAAAAAAATTAAAACTTAATAATATCCTTGGATACCCACCACCTCCGTAGGGATCGGAAAAATAAACGGAGATGAGACAAAGACGAAGGGTATTCTACTAAATAGAGATGGGAGCGGGGATTGGGGAGGGATCCCCGCCCCATTGAGACACATTATCTTTTCTACCCATAAAACCCGTTAAATTTACATGAATATAAAATTACTAATTATATATATATATATATATATATATATATATATATATATATATATATATATATATTCATTAGTAATTCTAATTCGTGCTTCCCATTCGAATCCTTTTTTTTATTCCAAACTTATTCTCAACCTCATTTTCGCATTTCTCTTTAACTAACTTTTTCTGTTTCTCAAGTTTGTTATTACGTCGTTGAGTCTCACCGCAAAATATTTTATGTATTATGTTGGAAGATATTTTTATTTTTTTAATTTTATTTTTCATAATAAATATGTTATGAATTGTGTTGAATTATATTAAATTGATTATTTTGTGATTATTAATTATATTATAGCATTTTTCATTAATTTTTTTTCAAAAATTTTCAAAGAATATCCATAGATACCTGTGGATATATGTGTTCTCTGATGGGATAATTACATACGATAGGAACTTGAGACGAAGATGAAGATAGGACGGGAGATTTTTTTAAAACAGGAGTGAGGGACAGGAAAGGAGGCCGCCGCACCCTCACGATTAGTATTTATTACCATTTCTAACTAGCAACACAAATTCAGTCTAGGCCGATTTGAGATAGGACATGTAGACTTCATCTGCATTGGGCCTTAAGATAATGAACTTAAGTCGTATTTAGGACTCAAACAATAGGCCTAGGTTGAACTTACTCGCTTGAGCGTCTTATTGGGTACAAGTATATCTTGGATTAATCTTTTGAGTTATTGCTATAACAAATACTATATTATTGAATTTTATTATATTTAATATATATAAAAGTTGGATATACTTACAAGATATTTTTTAATTTAAATTAAATTTTTTTAATTTTTCTCTCTTTTAGTTTTAAATATTATTTACTAATGCAATAAAAAATTAATAACTATAATAATTCACATAATTAACATAAATCATCTTAATATATACATGACATTACATATATCAAGGATTATTATATATGAAAAATATATTTTTTTTATTTTTTGTAAAGATAATTTATGTGTAAATTAAATCAACTAATTTTTATTTATAATGTATAATTTATTGCATAACTTTTTCTCTTAATATGGGTAAATTAATGAATTTGATATACAAAATATAATTTATATTATTTAATATACGAAATAAACAATTTAAAACATCATCTAAAATAATACATATAAAAGTATAAATATCTACTAATTTATTAGTATTAAAAAATATATAAATAGTATAAACTGATTATTTTGGTAGAGAAGCAATAATGAAGTTATTAAGTTAATTACATAATAAAATTATTATGAATAACTTCTTAAATAATAATAAAAATAAGATTATTATTTTCACATAATATAAAGTTTATAAAAAAAATTGGACAATAAATCTTTCTCAACAAATTATATATTAGCCTTGTCAAAAAATAAATAAATTATACATTAAAATTATTATTTACATATATATATATATATATATATATATATATATATATTATTGATTATTAAGTTATAATTAATTTTTAACTTAATTTATGGTAATTAAAATTTAAATAATTAAATTATTAAATGTCGATTATTTTGCACCTAACTAATTTTGTTTTTGTTATTGAAATTAAAAAAAGATGAATTGTTAATTAATTCTGGATTCAAATTTAAATGTGTAAAAAATAAAAAAATATTTTTAATTTTATCTCACTAACCAGAATTAATTTTAAAATAAAAAATTACTTTATATATCATATTATAGGATAATGTAGTTATTTTTTAATGATAATTATTGCCATATAAAATGGTGTAAGAAATTGAGAAAAATATATTTACTAATTAGGGATAATAATTCATTTTTCAATAGAATAAATTATATATTGAATAATAAAAGTTATTCTGGTTTCTTTTGACACAAACTAATGCTCAATGATAGTGTTTCGGTAATATTACCAAAACATATTAATCAATTTAATAGCTTTTGCAATGGCATAAGTCTATAAGTTTGAAAACCTAAAAATCATGTCATAAAATATGAAATTTTAACTGGTAACAACGTTGACCATATTGTTTTGACTTCAATAATGAATATGATAGTAAAACAAAACTATCACAAGTAAATTTCAACAAAGACAAATCTCCACAAGTACTATTATCAATGAGAAATTATTCTACTTTGCAGGTTGAGAATTAATCCACCACAAATTGAAACTCTATTTATTAAGGGTCTGTCGCTAGCTAATGAGTTGCTATATACACAATGTGAAATTTGAATCCTTAATACTTACTAAAACAGACGAGTGAAATGATCACTCAACCAACTCAAATTTGTTAAGATAAATACTAATTCTTTTTTATATTTTCAACATTAAAAATCGTTAAATTTTGATTTTAATTATAACTTTGTAAAATATTTATAGTGATAATTATTATATATTTTGTGTTTGATTTCCTTTAAAAAAAAACTTCATATATTTTTATTAGAGGTGGCAAACTGGCCAAAATCCTCCAGGCTGGCCCACATAACTAGCCAAAGGCAGGTTGGGCTAAAAATTTGAGACCGCCATAATAAAAAAGTGCGCTTAACTCCTACCGCCTAACCCACAAATTTTGGCGGGTTTCATCGGGGCGGGACGAATTTACCTGGCGGGCCCTCCATTCTATTATTTTGCTTCAAAAAAATTGGTTAATGATTATATTTATTAAATATTTAGAATTATAAAGGTTTTAATATTTGTGAACTTAGAAATTATAAGTTTATTGTAATTTTATAAAATTATATATCTTTTTAATATTTAATGGTTTTAAAAAAATTGGTTGGCTTGTCCCGCCGATCCGCCATTAGGCGGGGTGGAGTAGAAATTTGGGATCGCCTCACTAGGTGGGATGAGCTTTTGGCAGAGCGGGACGGGGCAGGGTAGGCTAGTCTGTTTGCCACTCGCCACTACTAGAAAACTAGTTGTTACAGATGGATATTTTCAACAAATTTTATCCCATGGAAATACAGATAGATTTTGCGAGGGATTTTTCAAAAATGAATTAGCATAAATTACAGACAGAAAAGAGAATCCGTCGATAATTCTGTCAAAAAAATAATTTTTTTCATGAAAAATAATTGCCGACGGAAAATCTGTCTGTAATTAAATGAACAAAAAATGCTACGATTGTTTGAGCAGGAGATGGTTTGATCAGGGGATATTAATACAATATCAAATTCTACATTTTGAAGATTTTGCTCCAAACTATTCTAGCTGTTTGTATCTATATCTAAATGTTATTCAAATTTAAAACACTTCAAAAGGTTTCAATCTAAAATCAAGTTATTAATACAATATACAATTTTTTAATTGTGCAGGTTGTAGTTGCCTTGGAGAAGGTTGCACTATCTGATGAATTTTTCATCAGAAAAAAACTATATCCAAATGTTGACTTTTACTCTAGACTAATTTATAAGTAAAGCTATTATTACGCCGGATTTTTCTTTCTAGGGAGCATAAGATAAGGTTATCCCTCCTAATATATGTTACTAGGTTTTAGCTAATGCCTTTATGTGATCAGGGCCATGGAGTTTTCACCTGAGTACTTCACTATTTTATTTGCTATCCCTCAAATGGCTGGTTACTTGGCGCATTGGCAAGAGTCTTTGGATGATCCTGATACGAAGATTATGAGGCTTCAACAGCTTGTTTACTTTCTTTAACTCATTTTTTTAATTATGATTTTCTTAGACATTGAGATATTTAAAATATAGCAGAGCCATGGTTGAGGGTAAGAATCAAATTGGCCTAGTTGTTAATATCCCATTAGTATTATGAATTAGTTTCTTCTACGTTTTCTATCATCTCTTATTACCACTAGTACTAACAGTGATATCTGTTGTGAATGATTTTGGATTGTCCCTAGTATTCTCCTAATGTCACCTTAATCTATTTCATGTCCAAGTTTATGTTGGGGAATGGCTGAGGCATTATGCACCAATCAAAGAAAGAACATAATCAAGTAACACTGACAAGCTTGGCAAGTTGACCGTATCGAATGAGGACTATGATGATGATGGGAATAAAGATGACATTAGGACTATAGCTTGATAAATTTAGTATGGTTGAACAATACACTGAATTCATCAAGTTTTGAATTATAGTTGATGTATCAATACATTTTGTTTATATTTTAAATTATATTGACTTGCTTGTTTATAGTACTTTTCTTTTAATTTGATAATACGATGAATTTGTTTAAATTTATATTTATTTTGTATGAAATCAGATTTATTTTGTAATGAAAAAATGTCTGTATTTAGAGTTGAAAATGCTTTTTCAGACTCCAATTACCGATGGAAAATGTGTCGAAAAATCCGATGCTAGTTACCGATAAAAAATCTGTCGAAAAATCGGACAGTCAAAGCAAAAATGAAGTGACGATTACCGAGAAAAAATCTTGGTAATGGAAAAAAATTTATTGGAAAAACTGACGATTTTTTGGCAAAAGGGGGACCATTACCGAATAAAATTCTGTCTGTAACAAAGAAAAATCTGTCGGTAAATTATCGACAGAAAAAAATTCGTCGGTAAATAATTTCTGATGAGACTTTTACGGAGGGATAAAATCCATCAATAATTTCGTCGGTAACCAAAAATCTATCAGTAAATAAGATCAAATCTGTCTGTAAATTCGTCTGTAATAAGCAATTTTCTGGTTGTGACTCGCCCACCCCTGATTTTTATGCATTATCTCATGCAGTACACTGAAACGTACACTGATATTATTAAAGTTTTAGTTTCCGTTTTAAAAAATTTCAATCCTCTATATTTGTACTTTCTAAAGATATTAAAATAACTAAAATTTTGTATTACAAGACTGAATTTTTAGTTCTAATTTCTTATCACTAAATATAATACTGATTTTTTGTATTATTAAAGTTTTAGTTTATGTTTCAAAAGATTTCAATTCTCTATTTTTGTATTTTCTAAAAGTACTCAAAAAACTAAAATTTTGTATTATAAAATTAAAATTCTTTAACTACTAAATATATTACTTCACCACCAAACACAATATTAAATTTTAATCCTCATTTTAATTTCACACTCTATAAGCAAAAGCTATATCTAAGTGAGATCAAAGACATACAATCAATGGACTAAAATATAAATGATGTTAGTAATTATATGGATGAAGATGTAATTTTGACGCAAGAAATATAGGTC
This sequence comes from Arachis hypogaea, assembly GCF_003086295.3. NCBI lineage: Eukaryota > Viridiplantae > Streptophyta > Magnoliopsida > Fabales > Fabaceae > Arachis > Arachis hypogaea. Next base: position 30,813,190 of record NC_092049.1, read on the forward strand.
AATATCGTATGAACGCTGGGAAGATATTGGCAAGATTGATGAAAATTTATGTAGACAATGATATTGATTATTGAAGATATTTTAGCTAAGCATTTGATGTCAGTTTAATGGTTATTTTATTATAATAACTGTTATAGGTTCTGATGTCTCCAACTCTCCATGCATACTTCTTTTGTCAATTTCTATGAAGCAATAAAAATTTTTCACAGCTGAAGAAGGGCTTAGACCAAAAGGAATGATATCACGCTTCTAAAGTAACATTTTGTAACTCTAATACACTCCAAGACAATTTTATAACAAAATTAAGATTATTACGGAGTAATTATGGTATATGACAATACAAAAAGTGATTATAATAAAAAAAATATAATTCTTACGATACAAAATAATATTTTATAATAATATTTATTAATATAAAAATTAAAATTTATTACAAAATTTATAATAACTTTTTACTTGTAAAATATTTTTTGTAATAATATAATTTATTATGTCATAAAATTTATTACAAAATATAACGTAATTTTATAATATTTTTTATTCTTTTAGTTATAAAAATAACGTTTATTTTGCAACAAAATTTTTTTGATACGGATTATATATAAAATTTGCCAAATTTTATTTATTTTTAATTAATTAATATATTAATTAATTTATTGACTAAATCAATATTTTATAATATATAATAATATAAATAATTTAGACATTTTATATTTTAATGAATATTATTTTAAAATAAAAAAATATCAAAGTTAGTTCCACAAATTTAACTACAAATTAATTTTATAAATTTTTTAACTAATATGCAACGAATCTAATAAAAACTAGTTATCCACTATTATATATATAAATTTTTTAAAAAAATCTCATTAAGCTTGAATATCAACCATTAATATAATCTAAATAAGGGTTAAAGCTGATTTAGAAATATTAGGATGTCATAGATAACATCTTTTAGGAATTTTTTTTGCGTAAGACAAAATTTTTTAGATATCGAATTAGTAGATAACTCTAAAAATTACTAAAGCTCTTTAAAAAAAAATGTTTAAATGTATATATTGTCTAAACATTTTTATCGTTAAAGTGCATTATTAAAAAATTCACAATAGCTCGTTGAATTTTCAACTAAAATTTCATTCAAATTGAGTTTTTCTTTGACACAACAAAGAAATACAAAAATTTTTATTTGTACACTAAAATCAGCTAAGATGTATTTATGTATAAATACATGTATTGTTCAATTCAATTTTTATTTTAAATTTTAACATGTATTTTATACTAATAACTGATTTTAGTAAGATTTTAGTGTACACCTAGTATAATATAATGGTAAGAAATAATAGCTTAGTGATAAACTGGAGCTGGAACTGGCATATCCTTTACGATACCGCAGACTTGTTGGGTGAGGGGAAGGTTGTACTCATCCCTCAAGGACTTTTCAGGTGACAAAACGCTAACGTACATCTGTTGTCCCAAGTAGCGGTTTTCGGCATTCTCAGACCTCAAGTTCCACATTCCGGCGTTGTCGAATGTCAACAAAATGGCGGACCATGAGTTAGGGAACACTTGCACGGTGTGCCTGCTCACAGCATCAAGAAGGTTGTAGTTCTCCCTCTTGTCTGGGCTCCACCTTCCTTCCTCCATGCTACACAAGAAATATGTAATTTATTCGTCAGGAAATCTGAATTTGATGTATTTGTATATAAAATACATGTATTATTAACCGATTGAGTGATACTTACCCGACAAGGAAGAAAGAGTAACCGTCAAGGTTGTAGGACTGGACGGACACGGTGGGGTTCTCGAAGACGATCTCAACGAAATCCCTGAAGGTGGCGTTGAGGACATTAGGGGCGACGGTGATCTTGTTGATGTATTCAGCGGGGCTGTCGCTGATGAGGTTGTACTGGAAGACCTTGTCACCAACACCGTAGTACTGAGCGAGCTTGAGTGGAGTCTCGGGATCAACATGGGAAACGCCATTGATGGCATACCTGAGCTTGCCACTATCATCCCTGGCAACAGAGTTAACGATCTTGATAGTGCGAGTGATGTTGATCTGACCGTAGTGGTAAGATCCCTGAGGGTTAGGCCTGGCAGCGCTAGCGGTAAGGTTCCACCTGAATGTCCTGAACTGGTTGAGGGACCAGAACCAGGTGATGGGAGAAAGTGGAAGGAACAATGAAGCGTGTTTCTTGGCTCCTTCGTAGCTAATAATGGCTTTTCCCTCAAGGATGTAAGGAGTGAAGCGAGTTGAGGCAATAACGGCGTATTCCCTTGGCTCCTGGTTGGCGGTGATGAGAACGGTGAAGCACTGTCCAACGTGGACGTCGAGAGACTCGTAGGCGTTCTGGACGGTGTGTGAGCCTTCAGTCTCAACAAGTGTCATGGGATGACCTTGGATTCTGAAGTTCAATGAGTCTTTGCTACCAACGTTGCAGATTCTCAATTTGTAGGTCTTTCCAGGCTTCATTGTGAATTGTGGTTTGTTGTCTCTATGCAAATGCTTGACACTTTCACCGTTGATAAGGACACCATTAGGCATTCCAAGGGAGCCGCCATTGTCAAGGATCTGCTTCAAGGCCGTGTGGCTCTTGGCATAGTAGTCACCAATGAGGAACCAGTGCTCAGCCTCGGGATCTGGGTACGGAACTGGGATCAACAACCTGCTGAAGATTCTGAGACCACCAACACCACCAGCGGTTCTGTGGAGGCCAAGGCTTGGGTAGTAGAAGTAGGTACCAATTTGGTCCTTGACCTGGAACTTGTAGGTGAAGTTGGTGCCAGGAAGGATGGGGCACATGGTACCTGGGGTACCATCTTGCCATGAGTTCTTCCTGTGTTGGATTCCGTGCCAGGTGAAGAGGAGTGGCTCGTCGAGGTTGTTGAAGACATTGACAACAATGTTGTTGTTGCTGGAGCAGTTGATTTCAGGGCCAGGGAACTGGTCGTTGATGAGGATAGCTTGTTTTGGAGCACCGAATGGAGAAATGGTGCCATAAGAGACATTCCATGTGTAGTAGACATATGGATCTTCAGCAATCACAGTTGCAGCAAAGAGGCAAAGCATCACCACGGAAATAGCTGCACGAGCCATTTCTATAGATATATATTTCTCTCTTTTGGTGATTTTTCCCCTCTTTTATTATATATTATTCTCTTACAGGCAAGGAAAGATCAACTCTTTTGTGAGTATCTCCCTCCTTGCCTTATTGATAGTGGGAAGAAGCTAAGAGATAGATGAATGTTTTTCTTCTTCTGATTTGGTTAGTGCCTTGCCCCTTCCCTTTTATACACCTTTTGGGGTGAATACTTGCCATTGGTTTCTTCCCAGGTTGTGTTTCCTCCATTGCGTGTGCTTGGTTCTCCTTGCACTTCGCTCCACCATAATATATATAGTCATTACGGTTTTATGTTTGCTTATTATTAGTTTTCCGATCCGTATGAGTTGTTAAGCATATAAATTGTTATAAATTGATTTCTTTTCTTAAGATTGAAAATTTGAAATGCAAATGTTATGATTGTTCCCATGTCAAATATAAAATATTTAGTTTCAGTTCAAGATTCATGTTAAATATAAATTATTATTATTTTTTGCTGTTCATATTAACAAAACTAATTAAGATGGTGAATTATATTTATAATTAAATTATGTTTAAAATCTTCATTAACATCACATATAGATTTTTCTTTAAAAAAATAAGAAACGTTTCTAAAATTTATAATATAATATGCTTGCTAGAAATTTCTAAAATTTTATATCATGTAAACTACAAGTTGTGTAATTCGTGAACCTTATCACTTTCACTTAATATGTTTTTTGTATACGGAAATTGTGTGCAAATTCTATTTTTCTTACACCATATAGCAATTCCATATTTTTTTTACGGAAATTTTTTAACATGCGACACGTAAGTTCAAAGAGTTATTGAAGATCTTGTTGAATAGAAGAAAGGTGAATGGAAAATATGATTCAGATGTGAAAATAGAATATGTTATTAAATTTCTCAAGTGAAGCTAGGTTTATATACATGTACTATAATAAAATTGACCGAGCCTATAACTAATTGAGCTCTCATTCTAATTAACTAAATAATGGTACATAGTTAATTTATACTATTAATCAGTACAAATACAAGTGTATATCTACTGATATTTTTTTCAAATTGGAGTATATATATTATATGTTCTTAACTTGATCATGAAAAATTAAAATTGGAGTGCATGAAGTGCTTTGATGAGAATGTCCACAAGTTGATGTTTGCTTGGAACGTGTACCAACGTGATAATTCCAGAAGCGACTTTTTTTCAAATAAAGTAGCAGTCAATTTTAATGTGTTTGGACTTCTCATGCAAGGTTGGATTGGTAGACATCTGAATACCTGATATGTTATTGCAAAAAAACTATGGCTAAGTGGACTTCAACGTGCATGAATTTTAGCAAAGTAATGAGCGAAAGAACCTCACAAAGAGCATTTGTCAACGCCCAATATTCAGCCTCTGTCGAGCTTCTGAAAATCACATCATGTTTCTTGCTCTTCCACGATATCAGAAAATCACCCAAAAAGATGCAATAACTAGTGGTGGATCTTCTCGTGTCTAAATAGTTGCCCCAGTTCGCATTAGTGTACATAGTGAGATTGAATTTGGACTGAGACAAGAAAAGGGGCTCTTGTCCCGGTTCAGCTTTCAAGTAACCAAGGACACGTGAGTTGTATTCAAATAGGGAAGGTGCGGATTAGACATAAACTGGGCCAATTTCACTACGACAAAGGTAATGTCTGGCCTGGAAATAGTCAAATAATACATGAGGCGGCCAATCAATCTTCTATAGTGGAATGGGTTATGTACGGGATTACCTTCACCAGCTTGAAATTTCAGAGTCACATCCATAGGCGTGGTGGCAGGCTTACATCTTAAATAACCTGTCTCTTCCAATGACGATATCGCATACTTTCTCTAAGTAAGGGAGATGCCATCTTTAGAGCGTGCGAGCTTTAAACCCAGAAAAAACTTGAGATCACCCAAGATTTTGAGCTTAAAAATTGATTGGTGTTTCAGCTTAACATTGTCAACCATCTCTTACTTGGGGGTAGCAATGATGATATCATCTACGTAAAACAATGAGAAAAGTAGTTGCATCACCTTCTCCCAGAACAAACAAAGAGTAATCCTGTTTGCATTGAGTGAATCCGTGACTGAGGAGAGTGTTATAGAACTTGGTAAACCATTGCCGTGAAGCTTGCCTTAGACCATACAATGACCTTGTGATCTTGCAAACTAATCCCCCCCTTCCGTTGAGGATGGACCAAAGGTAACTCCATGTAAATTTCTTTATCTAATTTGCAGTTTAGAAATGCACTGTTGATATCTAATTGGAGAAGACTCCAATTCTTGATAGCAGCAATGGTGAGGAGAGTTCTCATTGTGGTGATTTTTGCGACCGGGCTAAAGGTATCCCTAAAGTCAATCCCAACTTGTTGAGTGTAGCTTTTGGCGACAAGGCGCGCCTTATAGCGCTCCAGTGTACCATCAGCCTTTAACTTGGCTTTGTACACCCACCGGCACTTGATTGTACGTTTGTCTTTGGGTAAGTCAACCAAAACTCGAGTGTTATTGGCTTCGATCGAGAGCATCTAGCTCTTCTTACATGGTCTGTCGCCACTCTTTGAACTTAACAGCTTGGTGATAGAACTGAGGCTAAGGAATGATGTCCAACCGAGTGATGCAATGATGATATTTAGAGCTGAGTCTGTGAGTACTAAGGTGGTTAGTGAGAGGATATGGTGTTGAGGTACGGTACACATATTCATTTAGATATGGTGGTGGCTGAGTGTGGCGAGTAAATTGTCTTAATGGTGGTTGATGAACGGGTTTTTGACGGTTTAGAATTCACAAATGAATTCTTGTTGCAAGTATAGTTTCTAAACCAATCAATAATCCTTTCATACAAAAATTTGTTTGTCACAAGTAACAAACCCCTAAAATCTATAAACCGAAGTATTTAAACCTCGGGTCGTTCTCCCTAGGAATTGCAATAAAGTGTTCTTGTTATTGGTTATGAGTTATGTTTGAGGTTTTTGATAAGAGACATGAAAGATAAATGACAAGGAAGTAAACTAATAGCTAAAAATGTCTTGGCAAGGTTTGGTGGTCAAGGATCTCTATCCCTATCACTAACCACAACATGAGAATTGGCAAGGATCAATCCCACTAAGTCATCCTCTAACTAATAGTAAAGGAAAGTCAAGTGAGCTATGTCAATTCAAGTCCATAAATTCTAGTTCTCCACCAATTCAATTAGTGAGATCTAGAGTTAATGGCACCAATCGTCAATCACTTGGACATTAGTAACTCAAGAGTTCCTAAGTTACCTTCCCAAGCCAAGAGCATAAAATTCTACTCTAAAATTCTTCCAAGCATTTTATCAAACACTTGGAAGGCACAAAAGGAAAGCATAGTAAAATTGCAAAGAAAGTAAATCTACACTACTCAATTGCAAGGAATTAAACAACAACAAATCAAAGCAACAATAAGGGAACATGAATCATAAATTGCATCAAAGGAAAATGGAAGAACAAAAGTGCATCAACATGAAAGTAGAGAATTACAAGAATTAAATGCTAAACTAGAGAGAGGAAAGGTAGAAGAAGAAGAATACAAAAGAAAAAGTAAATCAAAGCATGAAATTAACCTAGATCTAAGAATTCCTAATCTAGATCTAACTTACTCCTAATTCTAGAGAGAAGAGAGAGCTTCTCTCTCTAGAAACTAACTAAAACATGATAAAACTAAAATAAAACTCACTAACTAACTAGATGTCTCATCCCTCTTCAATCCTTGGGTTAAATAGCATCAGAAATGAGTTGGATTGGGCCCACAAGGCTTCTAAAATCGCCGGCCACGAGTTGCATTAAGTGAACCATGTGCAACCATCGGCGTGTATGCATACAGTGCACATGTGTGTCCCTAAACGCAATGCAACTATGGCATATCTTATATCATTTCGAAGCCCCAGATGTTAGCTTTCCAACGCAACTAGAACCGCCTCATTTGGACCTATGTAGCTCAAGTTATGATCGATTAAGTACGAAGAGGTCGGCTTGACAGCTTTTGCAATTCCTTCATTTTTTCATGAGTTCTCCATTTCTACATGTTTTTTCTTCATTCCCTCAATCTAATCTTTGCCTCCTAAATCTGAAATTAATTAAAAAACATATCAAGGTATCTAATGGAATCAAGGTGAATTAAATTTAGTTATTTTAAGACCTAAAAAGTATGTTTTCACTCTTAAGCACAATTAAAGGAGAATTTACAAAACCATGCTATTTCATTGAATAAATGTGAGGAAAGGTTATCAAAATGCTCTAAATTCAACACAAGATAAACCCTACAAATGAAGTTTATTAGTGGTGGCTGATGCTGAGTGTGGAAGATGATGGAAGAAAGGCTTGGAGAATGGGGTGCAGGTGTGGAATTGGAGTGAGGTGAATGTGGTAAATGTGATGGAGTAAGGTCTAGAACAGGTTTAGGTAGTGCAAAGTCATAAAATAGATTTGTGTTGGATTGAAGATATGGGGATTGGCTAAAGGGCACGATGTTTTCATGAAATACAATGTCTCTGGATATGAAGAACTGTTTGGTGCGAAGGTTGTAAAGTTTATATCTTTTATAGCCAATAGAATATCCAACAAAGATAGAAGGGTTAGCTCTTGGGAAAAATTTAGTCCTAGAATTGGGAGTAGTTGCTGCATATGTAAGGCAATCAAAGCTTCTCAAAGAATCATAGTTGGGTGCCTTGCCAAAAAGAATTTCAAATGGTGACTTGAAATTTAGAAGCTTGCTGGGAGTTTGGTTGATAAGGAAGGCAACAGTGAGGATGCATTCACCCCAAAAAGAAATAGCCACTTTGGATTAGAAAAGCAATGCTCTTGCAACATTCAAGAGGTGTTGATACTTGCATTCCACGACGGCATTCTGTTGTGGACGATAAGGACGGGAGAATTGGTGCAAGACTCCCGTTGCTGCAGGAATGTATCGAGAACAAGTTCTTTGACATTATCCGACCTGAAACACTTAATTCTTTGGCCAAATTGAGTGTCAATCAAGACAAAAGAATTCTTTAAGCATTCTGTGGCCTCAGACTTGTGAGTTAGCATATAAATCTTGCAAAAACGAGTTGCATCATCAACAATTGTCAAGAAGAAATGTTTTCCATTATAAGTTGGGATGTGATAAGGTCCCCAAACATCACAATAAATAAGGTCAAAAGCATTAGAGAACATGTTATTATGTGATTCGAAAGGAAGTCTTTTGAATTTTGCTAAGTGGCAAACTTCACAAGTGTGATGGTCTGACTTATTTGGTAATTATAAAATATTTTCTAAATGCTAAATTCTGCATGTACATGCTCTACTAGTTTCTTTTGTTAAGTGGTTTCAGAATAATGGAGAAAAATTCGATTAGACTTAGTTTATGTTTTCTTGAATTGAAGTTGGGTTTGAGTTAGGCTATTTAAACATGGTGCACGGATGAAATTTAGGTTAATTTGTTTGATGTTTATTATCAACTAAAGCGGATGTTCATTTTACTATGTATGCAGATGTTCATTTTATTATGTGTTGGAATTAAGTTTTACTATATGTTATTAGTTATAGTGAAAGCAATCATTTAGTTATTCTTTTTTTAGGTTAAAATTTTTCTCCATAGATTGTTGATTATCTTCTAAAGCTTTGGGTTAATGAGTTCTTGTTACAACTAATAATTGATATGCCTGAAAATTGACCTGTGTTCCTGTTTTCGAGTACACATCGACTATCACATAGGTTACAAAATTGAAGAGATAAGAAGAGAAAGAAGGATCATAGGTACAATCTCTAGCAGCCAAAATGTTAGAAAAAGATTACAAGTAGAGAGCTCCTAACAAGCTTCCTTAGCTTAGTCTTGAAGAGATTAATACTGTTATCATAATGCAGCATTTCTTAAAGATTCTTCTTATTTTAACACACACTTTTAAATATTGATGACTAACTGTTGGCTTTCTAACATTTCTCTAAACTATAAATTATATATCTGGTGTAAATGTTATGTAATAAAAATTTTTTTCTTTTAATTTCAAATTAGGACTTTATTTGTTTTTCAAGTTAATATTAATGTTTACAAGAATCGTATTTTAATCTCTAATTCCTAAACCATAAAACAAAAAAAACATGCGGAGCATGGGTATGCAAAAACCAGAAAATTAAGTAAAAGACAAACGATATACCCAAAATAAACATCCACTTTAGAAAGAAAAGAACAATTCGCATGTACAGTAAAATGAACATCCACATTAGTTGATAAGAAACAACTAAGCAATTGACCAAAAATACCATTCGTGCATCATGTTTAAATGGTGTAACTAAAACCCAACTTGAATTCAATCAAATTAAACTAAATCTAATTCAAACCACATAATAAAAAAAACTTGCGGGGCATGTGCAAACAAAATGCAGGAAATCAAGTAAAAGATAAATGGTATACCCAAAATAACCATCTACTTTAGAATAGAAAAAACCATCCACAATTATAGTAAAATGAACATCCGACTTAGTTTAAATGGCTAAAGGAAAATACAATTTAGTATTTGTTTTACAAACCTAAATGTCACATAACGCTGTTGTTTATGTCATTGTCTCAACCGACATAAAAAGAAGGAGCGAAGAGCTTGACTCAAGATTGGGATTGAACGAGGCCTAGTTGGTTAAGATGGTGATCAATATCTTCTGGGTGGTCGACGTGCCTTGGGTGCTCCGGCCGTCTCCAGAGACCATCCGAACCCCTGACCAGGCCCTTGTTCATGTCCTGCCACCACACCGGCGGCACTGAGTGTTCGTCTTCACAAAGTCACAGCTCTTGTTCACCAATGCAACGTCCCTCCTAGTCGTTGACTTAAATCCAAGGTTGCTCCCCTGGTATTTGCACTTACATTCACCTTAATGAAAGCTAATACAGTTCTGATTTAAGAGCAGTGAATTAATAATGTAGTTATCTACCCAGAATTTATAACAATTACATAACTGCATCACTCTTAGTATGCCTTTCGTTTAAAATACATATAAATATATGACACAGACTTTATCCCTTGTAAAAAGCCCTAAGAAATTAGTTTTTATTAAGGTAAATCAAGAATGACTAATATAAGGCAATCAAAATAAAAAGCATCAAACTTAAAACTAGAGGTATATTAAGGTAAATAAAAAGCATCAACACCTTGATCACCTTTTGAGGTTAGCATCCATGTCTAAGCTAGATCATCCATTCGATCGTGAAAGCATTAGAAGAATCCTCATACAAACTGTAAGTGCTTCCAAATGTCGAAAATGGTCACTAAGATATTGGCTCTCATCAGTACCTGGTGATTTTCAGCTATTCCCTATAGGTGCCACCAATATTCTCTATATGCAAGTGTAATACAGGATCTGTCATTGGCATCAACTAGTTCCAGGGGAGTTGAAGTTGTTACTTCATCAATACCTATTAAACTGCAAAAAGGGATTCAGTTTCCTTCACATACCTATAATAACTTTTTGTAAAACAGCAACAATGCTTGGAATCAGGATAGACAACATCTAGACTCTTTTAAGGAAAAAATTCATTAATAGTTGCTAAGTGGCAATTTTTTTTAAATCTTCTTAAAAAATAGAGAATGAACATCCAACTTAGTGCTTCATAAAATTTCATAAAATTTTGAAGAAAAAAAGGGAGAAACGACGATCTTTTTGAATGCGGCAGTGATTGACGAAGATATAACCGGGAGGGGAGGACGGCTGCGGCGGTGATCTGCAAACTGCGAGGAGAGGGGGCTGCAGCGGTGAACTGTGAATTGCGAGTGGAAGGAAGACGTAGTGGTGGCGGCTCCGCAAATTGCGACTGGGAGGACGCGAGCATTCGTGAATGGCAGTGGCTGCGGCTGATTCCATCACGGCGGAAGGGCGAGTGGTCGCCAAACGATGGCGTGGCGGCTGACGGCATGTTGCTGTCCTTGGGGCCCCTATTGCGTCAATGGCGGTGGCTGTGGCGGTCGGGTTGTTAGGAATAGGGCGGCACGGCGTTGGGGTTTGACAGAGAGGGATTAGGGTTTGAGGGAGAGGGATCGGGTACTAAACAAGGAGAACAGATTTCTTTTATACGATGGTTTTCTTTTATTTTTTAAAAATTTGAATTTTGAAATTAATTAACTTAATTATTATTTGATGTTTATTTTAATTTTACTTCTATTGTACACATTGTACACTAAATTCCTTGATTCTTCATACTTTCTCTATATGAAAATGTTCTTAAGTCTTGTTGTTAGCATGTTGTTATCATTTTGGCATCCCTATAAGAATTAAAAGCAACATATAACATTAATTACAATTTTACAAGATGTACCCACCTTTATTCAAAATTGTTAAAATATTTTGACATATAAAATATCTCCTAATTATACTTAGATATTTCCACCGTTCTACTTTTTTATCAAAAACAAGTAATTCATCACTTATTTTTCAATTATTACATAACCAATAATTTTATCAAACCAAATAATAGAACATTTGTCATTTCTCAACCATAATACAACCAAAGTATAACAAATTGATCCATGTGCAACTAAATATATACTAATAATATAATAGCTATACATGTACTAATATATATTAAAACCATAAACAATTTTACATAATACTATTATACATAATAAATTAGAGTAAACTATTAAAATAGTATTCAAAAGTTCGTATCACTGATAAAATGAACTCTAAAAGATGTTAATGATAAATAAGTCTCAAAAGATTTAAAAACACGACAAACTAGATATTAAATATATATTCTAAGAAAAGACTTTAGAGATCGAAGTTTGATACAAATTTTTGCAGCCATTATTAGAAAAATAAAATATCTTCATCCTAAATATTTGATCATTTTTGTCAAGTAAATGTTTTTAGAAATTTGTTATTGCGAATCACCATTTTTATTAAAAAATAAAAAAAAATTAAAGATCAAGTTTTTTTCTAATTTTTTTTGTGCACCTTCTTAATTTTTATTCTGATAAATATAAATAAAATTTTGTTACCTATAAAAAATATAATGTTTATTAGTTCTTTTTGTGGTATTTTAAAATCATTTAGGGACTATTTTATCAATAATGTAACATCTCAGTTTTTTAGTTATGGTTACTATTTAATTAATTAAATTTATAATAATTTGAATTTTAACTTTATAATAAAATACTAGAAGATAATGCACTTACAAAACCAACCTATCTAAAAAATATAAAAATGCTAGTTTTAGTGAATTTCTAACCGACAATAAATAACCTTTTAAGATATAGTCATAAGTAATTCTATATTTACATGAAAAGATATTAAAACTAGCTTTATTCTTTAAGTTTATTGTAAAATCAAATTTAAATTAGATTAGGTAGATAAATCTGTTACAAGTTCATAGTAGAAAATCGTGCTCTAACCAACCAGCCTGATATACTAACAGTATTTCATGAATATCTCAAGATGTAGTCATCCAGTTGACTTTGTTCAAAATTTGTTTTAAAGATAACTCAATTATATATAAATTTGTGTCTAATAGCTATTTCCAAATTCAAAATATAGAAAACTCTATAAGGCTTGCAAAGTGACCATTCATACTGGAGATTTCACCTAAACGCGAGTTAGATTCTTCTAACATAGTCTGTACATAACTAAGAGCTATTTGAGTCCTTTCTTTATCATTCTATTCTCTTTTTTTTATACAAAATATTTTAGGTAATCTAGCTTCTCTATCTTCTATTATCTTTATAAATTGTCTTTCATATATATACTTTTCCCACTTCATTATAAGAAAAACCATTATCTCTTACTCTCACTCTAAACCCCTTGCCAAACTATTCACAAATTTAACTCATATATTGTTCAGAAAGATATCCTCTTTGAACTATGCAAACTACGGAATATGGAGATTTTTTTTCTATTCAGTCAAAAATTCATACCTACATCAAAACATACACAAAGTCTAGCTATGGAACACGTCTTTCTGCGCTAACGAATTGTGCCTGTTTGCATTGGAATATATATATAGAAACTTCACTGGAGGTAGGGATTTTATACTTCTTTTTTATATGTCATATCTTAAATATTTTTAATATAGATGTTAGCATTGCCTATCATGATATAATGTCACTTTATTTCATACATATTATACATTATAATAACCATCTTATGGGTAAGACTTTGATTTTTTAGAAATTAAATAATAAGTTATTTGCAATTTATTATATTTAATCAAGATTATATTTTTAGAGAATTTTATACTAATTGGACAATTTTTGTATTCCAAATTTAAAATTTTAGTAATTGAAAAATAATGAGAATTTTGTATTCTTTAATTTGAATATTTAGATTTTTGAACCTTATTTTATGAATAAAGAAGATAATTTGTAATAAGTTGAAGAATAAGTAGTATTTTCAAAGCTAATTATATTGGGTTAAATTTGGTTTTAAATTATTATTTCATTAAAATTCCTACTTTAATAAATCCTAAAATTCCCAAAATAAAATTCTAATTTACACAACACACTCCTTAACTTACTGTCGTCACCCCCATACCCACGGAAAGAAAAAGAAAAGAAAGAAGGAAAGAAGAAAAGAGAGGAAAAGAGAGAAGAGGAAGACCACGAGGGAAGAAAGGGGGAGGAGAGGAGAAGGATGGCACCAGCGGAGTTGGGTGCCGCCATCGCCGTCGATGTTAATCGAGGAGGGAGAGAGAGAGAGTGCAATGTTGAGGAGAGAGATAGGGAGCTAGAATGTCTCTGCTGCGAGCTTGTGTCGCCGTCATGCTCATCGTTGTCATTGAGAGAAAGCTAGTCGCCTTCGTTCACGTCTGTCACCGTCTGAGGTTTGTCGCCGTCGCTAAGAGGGACATCGGAGAACTTGCAAAGAGAGAGAAACATGATGAAGCTCCACTACTGCTGTCATGGCCGCTGCCAAGTGGTGCACAAAATTGTGATCACACTTTTCACAACTCCGCACAACTAACCAGCAAGTGCACTGGGTCATCCAAGTAATACCTTACGTGAGTAAGGGTCGATCCCACGGAGATTATCGGCTTGAAGCAAGCTATGGTTGGTGCACGAAATTGTGATCTCAGGCAACGGCGCCAGAAACTCTGTACGCACGTCTTAATAAATCGTTTTTCATTCACAACTCCGATACAACTAACTAGCAAGTGCACTGGGTCGTCCAAGTAATAAACCTTACGTGAGTAAGGGTCGATCCCACGGAGATTGTTAGTATGAAGCAAGTTATGGTCACCTTGTAAATCTCAGTCAGGCGGATATCAAAAGGTTATGGAGTTTTCGAAATTAAATAATAAGTAAACATAAACTAAGGATAGAAATACTTATGTAATTCATTGGTTAGAATTTCAGATAAGCATATAGAGATGCATTCGTTCCTCTGAACCTCTGCTTTCCTGCTGTCTTCATCCAATCAATCTTACTCCTTTCCATGGCTGGCTTTATGTAAGGATATCACCGTTGTCAATGGCTACTTTTAATCCTCTCTGGAAAATGGTCCGATGCGCTGTCACTGCATGGCTAATTGTCTGGAGGCATCACCCTTGTCAATGGCTGCATCCTATCCTCTTGTGAAAATGGTCCAAATGCTCTGTCACAGCACGGCTAATCATCTGAGGTTCTCGATCATACTGGAATAGGATTCACCCTCCTTTTGCGTCTGTCACTACTCCCAGCACTCGCGAGTTTAAAGTTCGTCACAGTCATTCAATCCCAGAGTCCTACTCGGAATACCACAGACAAGGTTTAGACTTTCCGGACTCTCATGAATGCCGCCATCAATCTAGCTTATACCACGAAGATTCTGATTAAGAGATCCAAGAGATACTCATTCAATCTAAGGTAGAACGGAAGTGGTTGTCAGGCACGCGTTTATAGGGAATGATGATGATTGTCACATTCATCACATTCAGGTTGAAGTGCGAATGAATATCTTAGAAGCGGAATAAGTTGAATTGAATAGAAAAACAGTAGTACTTTGCATTAATCTTTGAGGAACAGCAGAGCTCCACACCTTAATCTATGGAGTGTAGAAACTCTACCGTTTGAAAATACATAAGTGAAAGGTCCAGGCATGGCCGAATGGCCAGCCCCCAAAACGTGATCACAGGATCAAAAATACAATCCAGGATGTCAAATACACTAGTAAAAGGTCCTATTTATACTAAACTAGTTAGTAGGGTTTACAGATGTAAGTAATTGATGTATAAATCCACTTCTGGGGCCCACTTGGTGTGTGCTTGGGCTGAGCTTGAATGTTACATGTGTAGAGGTCAATCTTGAAGTTGATCGCCAGTTTGTAACGTATTTTTGGCGTTCAACTCTGGCTTGTGACGTGTTTCTGGCGTTTAACTCCAGACAACAGCGTAGAACTAGCGTTCAACGCCCTTTTAAGTCGTCTAAACTCAGCCAAAGTATGGACTATTATATATTGCTGGAAAGCGCTGGATGTATACTTTCCAACACAATTGGAAGCGCGCCATTTTGCGTTCTGTAGCTCTAGAAAATCCACTTTGAGTGCAGGGAGGTCAGAATCCAACAACAACAGCAATCCTTCTTCAACCTCTGAATCTGATTTTTGCTCAAGTCCCTCAATTTCAGCCAGAAAATACCTGAAATCACAGAAAAACACACAAAATCATATTAAAGTCCAGAAATGTGAATTTAACATAAAAACTAATGAAAACATCCCTAAAAGTAACTAGATTCTACTAAAAACATACTAAAAACAATGCCAAAAAGTGTATAAATTATCCACTCATTAATGGTCATCCTGTAAATCTTAGTCAGGCGGATTCAAATGGTTATGAGG
This sequence comes from Arachis hypogaea, assembly GCF_003086295.3. Taxonomy (NCBI): domain Eukaryota; kingdom Viridiplantae; phylum Streptophyta; class Magnoliopsida; order Fabales; family Fabaceae; genus Arachis; species Arachis hypogaea. The sequence goes on from NC_092049.1 coordinate 30,829,092, forward strand.
TTTTGATAATTAAAAGATAAATAAAACATAAAATAAAATAAAGATACTTATGTAATTCATTGGTGGGAATTTCAAATAAGCCTTTGGAGATGCTTTGTTGCTTCTAAACCTCTGCTTTCCTATTGCCTTCTTCCAATCATGCGTTGGTACGCGGAATCGTGATTACACTTTAAGTATGTAAAATTTATTGCTGTTTCTTTCCCTGGTAATGGCGCCAAAAACATGATACCAAGACCATGGTTCACAACTCCGTGTAACTAACCAGCAAGTGCACTGGGTCGTCCAAGTAATACCTTACGTGAGTAAGGGTCGAATCCCACGGAGATTGTTGGTATGAAGCAAGCTATGGTCACCTTGCAAATCTCAGTTAGGCAGATATAAATTGATAATGGTGTTTTCGAATAATAAATAATAGAATAGGGATAGAGGTACTTATGTAAATCATTGGTAGGAATTTCAGATAAGCGAATGGAGATGCTTTTTGTTCCTCTGAACCTCTGCTTTCCTGCTATCTTCATCCAATCAGTCTTACTCCTTTCCATGGCTAGCTTTATGTGATACATCACCATTGTCAACGGCTACTTTCGGTCATCTCTCGGGAAAATGATCCAATGCCCTGTCACGGCACGGCTAATCGTCTGGAGGCATCACCCTTGTCAATGGCTTCATCTTATCCTCTCAGTGAAAATGATCAACGCACCCTGTCACGGCACGGCTATTCATCTGTCGGTTCTCGATCATGCTGGAATAGGATTTACTATCCTTTTGCGTCTGCCACTAACGCCCTGCAATCGCGAGTTTGGAGCTCATCACAGTCATTCATTCATCGAATCCTACTCGGAATACCACAGACAAGGTTTAGACCTTCCGGATTCTCTTGAATGCCGCCATCATTCTAGCTTACACCACGAAGATTCTGGTTAGGGGATCTAAGAGATACTCATTCAGTCTAAGGTAGAACGGAAGTGGTTGTCAGGCACGCGTTCATAGGGAATGATGATGATTGTCACGTTCATCACATTCAGATTGAAGTACAAATGAATATCTTAGAAGCGAAACAAGATGAATTGAATAGAAAACAGTAGTACTTTGCATTAATCTTTGAGGAACAGCAGAGCTCCACACCTTAATCTATGGAGTGTAGAAACTCTACCGTTAAAATTACATAAGTGAAAGGTCCAGGCATGGCCGAATGGCCAGCCTCTCTGATCTAAGAACCAGGCGTCCAAAGATGTCTAATACAATAGTAAAAGGTCCTATTTATAATAAACTAGCTACTAGGGTTTACATAAGTAAGTAATTGATGCATAAATCCACTTCCGGGGCCCACTTGGTGTGTGCTTGGGCTGAGCTTTAACTTTCCACGTGCAGAGGCCATTTGTGGAGTTGAACGCCAGGTTTTGATCCATTTCTGGCGTTCAACTCTGGTTTTGGATCCTTTTTTGGCGCTGGACGCCCGAATTGGGCAGAGAGCTGGCGTTGAACGCCAGTTTGCATCGTCTATTCTTGGCCAAAGTATGGACTATTGTATATTGCTGGAAAGCCCTGGATGTCTACTTTCCAATGCAATTGGAAGCGCATCATTTCGAGTTCTGTAGCTCCAGAAAATCCACTTTGAGTGCGGAGGTCAGAATCCAACAGCATCAGCAGTCCTTCTTCAACCTCTGAATCTGATTTCTGCTCAAGTCCCTCAATTTTAGCCAGAAAATACCTGAAATCACAGAAAAACACACAAACTCATAGTAAAGTCCAAAAATATGAATTTAACATAAAAACTAATGAAAACATCCCTAAAAGTAACTAGATACTACTAAAAACATACTAAAAACAATGTCAAAAAGCGTATAAATTATCCTTTCATCACAACACCAAACTTAAATTGTTGCTTGTCCCCAAGCAACTGAAAATCAAATAGGATAAAAAGAAGAGAATATACTATAAATTCCAAACTATCAATGAAATATAGCTTCAATCAAATGAGCGGGACTTATAGCTTTTTGCCTCTTGAATAGTTTTGGCATCTCACTTTATTCATTGAGGTTCAGAATGATTGGCATCTATAGGAACTCAGAGTTCAGATAGTGTTATTGACTCTCCTAGTTCAGTATGATGTTTCTTGAACACAGCTTCTTTATGAGTCTTGGCCGTGGCCCTAAGCACTTTGTTTTCCAGTATTACTACCGGATACATAAATGCCACAAACACATAATTGGGTGAACCTTTTCAGATTGTGACTCAGCTTTGCTAAAGTCCCCAATTAGAGGTGTCCAAGGTTCTTAAGCACGCTCTTTTTTTGCTTTGGACCTTGACTTTAACCGCTCAGTCTTAAGTTTTCACTTGACACCTACACGCCACAAGCACATGGTTAGGGACAGCTTGGTTTAGCCGCTTAGACCAGGATTTTATTCCTTTAGGCCCTCCTATCCACTGATGCTCAAAGCCTTGGGATCCTTTTTATTTGCCCTTGCCTTTTGGTTTTAAGGGTTATTGGCTTTTTTCTCTTGCCTCTTGGTTTTAAGAGCTTTTGGCTTTTTCTGCTTGCTTTTTCTTTTTCTTTCTATTTTTTTTCGCCTATATATATATATATTTTTTTTCTGCAAGCTTTGTTCTTTGTTGCTTTTTCTTGCTTCAAGAATCATTTTTATGATTTTTTAGATTATCAAATAACATGTCTCCTAGTCATCATTCTTTCAAGAGCCAACATATTTAACATTCTTAAACAACAACTTCAAAAGACATATGCACTGTTTAAGCATACATTCAGAAAACAAGAAGCATTGTCACCACATCAATATAATTAAACAATGTTCAAGGATAAATTCGAAACTCATGTACTTCTTGTTCTTTTGAATTAAAACCGTTTTTATTTAAGAGAGGTGATGGATTCATAGGACATTCATAACTTTAAGACATAGTTACTACTACTAATTATCATGTAATGAAGACACAAATATAGATAAGCACATAACATAGAAAACGAAAAACAGAAGAAATAAGAACAAGGAATGAATCCACCTTAGTGATGGTGGCGTTTCCTTCTTGAGGAACCAATGATGTCCTTGAGCTCTTCTATGTCTCTTCCTTGTCTTTGTTGCTCCTCCCTCATTGCTTTTTGATCTTCTCTTATTTCATGAAGCATGATGGAGTGCTCTTGATGTTCCACCCTTAGTTGTCCCATATTGGAACTCAATTCTCCTAGGGAGGTGTTGATTTGCTCCCAATAGTTTTATGGAGGAAAGTGCATTTGAGGCATCTCCGGGATCTCATGGTGATGAGCTTCATACGCCTCTTGAGCTCCATGAATGGGCTCTCTTGCTTGCTCCATCTTCTTCTTAGTGATGGGCTTGTCCTCTTTAATGAGGATATCTCCCTCTATGTCAATCCCAGCTGAATTGCATAGGTGGCAGATGAGGTGAGGAAAGGCTAACCTTGCCATAGTGGAGGACTTGTCAGCCACCTTGTAGAGTTCTTGAGGTATAATCTCATGAACTTCCACCTCTTCTTTGAATTTCATGTCGGATCTCCGGATACTCATTTCTTTTGAGTTTGAAAGGGACCTCAGGGATCACCTTCTTCTTAGCCACAACATCATAGAAGTGGTCTTGATGGGCTTTGGAGATGAACCTTTTCATCTCCCATGACTCGGATGTGGAAGCTTTTATCTTCCCTTTCCCCTTTCTAGAGGATTCTCCGGTCTTAGGTGCCATCAATGGTAATGGAAAAACAAAAAAGCTATGCTTTTACCACACCAAACTTAAAATTTTGCTCGCCCTCGAGCAATAAAAGAAAGAATAGATGAAGAAAAAGAAGAAATGAAGGAGAGGGAGAGTGGGAAGTGTTTCGGCCAAGAAGGGTGTAGAGGGGTGTGTTGTGTGAATTTTGAAGGTAGGTGGAGTTTATGAGGTAGGTTTATGGGGAAGAGTGGATGGATGTGAGTGGTAAAGAGGTGATGGGGAAGAGAGTTTATGGGGTTGTGTGAAAGAGAGTGGTGAGAAGAAGTGAATGGAGGTAGGTGGGGATCCTGTGGGGTCCACAGATGCTGAGGTGTTCAAGGATTTACATCCCTGCACCCATTAGGCATGTAAAAATGCCTTTGCACACAACTCTGGGCGTTTAGCGCCAGGTTGGTGGCCATTTTGGGCGTTCAACGCCCATTTGTGTGCCATTTCTGGCGTTGAACGCCAGAACCATGCCTGTTCTGGCGTTCAGCGCCCAGAAGCTGCCCATTTTGGGCGTTCAGCGCCAGCACCATGCTCTGTTCTGGCGCTGAACGCTAGACAGATGCTCCTCCAGGGTGTGATTTTTCTTCTGCTATTTTTGATTCCGTTTTCAATTTTTATATTTATTTTGTGACTCCACATGATCATGAACCTACAAAGACATATAACTAAGAAAAATATAGTTAGATAAATAAAAATTGGGTTGCCTCCCAACAAGCGCTTCTTTAATGTCAATAGCTTGACAGTGGACTCTCATGGAGCCTCACAGATGTGCAGAGCTTTGTTGAGACTCTTCAACACCAAACTTAGAGTTTGGATATGGGAGTTCAACACCAAACTTAGAGTTTGGTTGTGGCCTCCCAACACCAAACTTAGAGTTTGATTGTGGGGGCTCTGGTTGACTCTGCTTTGAGAGAAGCTTTTTCTGCTTCCTCTCCATGGTTGCAGAGGGAGATCCTTGAGTTTTAAACACAAGGGAGTTCTCATTCCATTGAAGGACTATTTCACCTCTGTCAACATCAATCACAGCTCTTGCTGTGGCCAGGAAAGGTCTTCCTAGGATGATGGATTCATCCTCTTCCTTTCCAGTATCCAGGACTATGAAATCAGCAGGGATGTAAAGGCCTTCAACCTTTACTAACACGTCCTCTACTTGTCCATAAGCCTATTTTCTTGAACTGTCTGCCATCTCTAATGAGATTTTAGCAGCTTGCACCCCATAGATTCCCAGTTTCTCTATTACAGAGAGGGGCATGAAGTTTATTCCTGAACCAAGGTCACACAAAGCCTTAAAGATCATGGTGCCTATGGTACAGGGTATTATGAACTTTCCAGGATCCTGTTTCTTCTGAGGCAATGTCAGTTGATCCAGATCACTCAGTTCATTGATGAACAAGGGAGTCTCAACTTCCCAAGTATCAATGCCAAATAATTTGGCATTCAGCTTCATGATTGCACCAAGAAACTTGGCAGTTTGCTCTTCAGTAACATCCTCATTCTCTTCAGAAGAGGAATACTCATCAGAGCTCATGAAGGGCATAAGGAGGTTCAATGGAATCTCTATGGTCTCTAGAAGAGCCTCAGAGTCCTTTTGTTCCTCAAAGGGAAGCTCCTTATTGATCACTGGATGTCCCAGGAGGTCTTCCTCCTTGGGATTCACGACCTCCACTCCCCTTGTAGGTTCGGCCATGGTGCTTATGTCAATGGCCTTGCACTCTCCTTTTGGGTTCTCTTCTGTATTGCTTGGGAGAGTACTGGGAGGGATTTCAGTGATCATTTTACTCAGCTGGCCCACTTGTGCTTCCAAATTTCTAATGGAAGATCTTGTTTCATTCATGAAACTTACCGTAGTCTTAGACAGATCAGAGACTAAGTTTGCCAAATTAGAAGTATTTTGTTCAGAGTTCTCTGTCTGTTGCTGAGTGGATGATGGAAAAGGTTTATTATTGCTAAACCTGTTTCTTCCACCATTATTAAAGCCTTGTTGAGGCTTTTAATCCTTCCATGAGAAATTTGGATGATTTCTCCATGATGAGTTATAGGTGTTTCCATAAGGTTCACCTAAATAATTTACCTCTGCTATTGCAGGGTTCTCAGGATCATAAGCTTCTTCTTCAGAAGATGCCTCTTGAGTACTGTTGGATGCAGCTTGCATTCCATTCAGACTCTGAGAGATCATATTGACTTGCTGAGTCAATATTTTATTCTGAGCCAATATGGCATTCAGAGTATCAACTTCAAGAACTCCCTTCTTCATAGGCGTCCCATTACTCACAGGATTCCTTTCAGAAGTGTACATGAACTGGTTATTAGCAACCATGTCAATGAGTTCTTGAGCTTCTGCAGGCGTTTTCTTTAGGTGAATGGATCCACCTGCAGAAGTGTCCAGTGACATCTTTGATAGCTCAGATAAACCATCATAGAATATATCCAGGATGGTCCATTCTGAAAGCATGTCAGAAGGACACTTTTTGGTCAACTGTTTGTATCTTTCCCAAGCTTCATAGAGGGATTCACCTTCTTTCTGTCTGAAGGTTTGAACATCAGCTCTAAGCTTGCTCAGGTTTTGAGGAGGAAAGTACTTGGCCAAGAAATCCGTGACCAGCTTATCCCAAGAGTTCAGGCTGTCTTTGGGTTGAGAATCCAACCATAATCTAGCTCTGTCTCTTACAGCAAAAGGGAAAAGCATGAGCCTGTAGACTTCAGGATCTACTCCATTAGTCTTAACAGTATCACATATCTGCAAGAATTCAGTTAAGAACTGAAAAGGATCTTCAGATGGAAGTCCATGAAACTTGCAGTTCTGCTGCATCAGAGAAACTAATTGAGGTTTCAGCTCAAAGTTGTTTGCTCCAATGGCAGGAATGGAGATGCTTCTTCCATGTAAATTGGAATTAGGTGCAGTAAAGTCACCAAGCATCTTCCTTACATTATTATTATTTTCGGCTGCCATCTCCTTTTCCTATTCGAAAATTTCTGAAAGGTTATTTTTGGATTGTTGTAATTTAGCTTCTCTTAATTTTCTCTTCAGAGTTCTTTCAGGTTCTGGATCTGCTTCAACAAGAATATTCTTGTTCTTGCTCCTGCTCATATGACAAAGAAGAGGGCACAGAAAAAATAATAATAATAATATGGATCCTTTATACCACAGTATAGGGGTCCCTTTGTGAGTGGAAGAAAAGAGGGAGACAAAAAGTGTGATGTAAAGAAAGATACACAACTGTGAGGAGGGTTGAGATGTGAGATGAGATGTTAGTAAATGAATAAATAAATAGAATAAGATGGGAGAGGGAGAATTTTCGAAAAATATTTTTGAAAAAGAGTTAGTGATTTTCGAAAATGGTTTTTGAAAAATGTTAGTATTTTTCGAAAATTTTTAAAATCAAAAATAAAAATAAGAATAATTAGTTAATTAAAAAGAAATTTTTTGAAAAAGAGGGAAGATATTTTCGAAAATTAGAGAGAGAGAGTTAGTTAGGTAGTTTTGAAAAAGTTAAGAAACAAACAAAAAGTTAGTTAGTTAGTTGAAACAAATTTTGAAAAGATAAGAAGTTAGGAGGTTAGAAAAAATATTTTGAAACCAACTTTTTGAAAAAGGTAAGATAAGAAGATATTTTAGAAATTAGTTTTGAAAAAGATTTGATTTTTAAAATCTCAATTAATGACTTGATTCATAAGAAATCACAAGATATGATTCTAGAACTTAAAGTTTGAATCTTTCTTAACAAGCAAGTAACAAACTTCAAATTTTTGAATCAAAACATTAATTGATTATGTTATTTTCGAAAATTTGATATAAAAATAAGAAAAATATTTTTGAAAAATATTTTTGGAATTTTTCGAAAATAACTAAGAATTTTGAAAAAGATTTGATTTTTGAAAAAGATTTTGAAAAAGATAAGATTTTCAAATTGAAAATTTGATTTGACTCATACGAAACAACTTGATTTTAAAAATTTTTGAAAAAGTCAACTCAAATTTTTGAATTTGATGAGAGAAAAAGGGAAAGATATATTTTTTTGATTTTTTGAATTTTTATGATGAGAGAGAAAAACACTAAAAAGATGCAATGCATGAAATTTTTAGATCAAAACATGTTATGCATGCAAGAATGCTATGAATGTCAAGATGAACACCAAGAACACTTTGAATGTCATGATGAACATCAAGAACATATTTTTGAAAAATTTTTAATGCAGGGAAAACATGCAAGACACCAAACTTAGAATTCTTTAATGCTTAGACACTAAGAATTCAAGAATGCATATGAGAAACATGAAAAGACACAAAACAAAAAATCATCAAGATCATACAAGAAGACTTACCAAGAACAACTTGAAGATCATGAAGAACACTATGAATGCATAAAAATTTTCGAAAAATGCAAGATGCACATGCAATTGACACCAAACTTATGATATGACTCAAGACTCAAACAAGAAACAGAAAAAATGTTTTTGATTTTTATGATTTTCTAAAATTTTTTTTTGGATTTTTTTCGAAAATTATTTGTAAAAGAAAAAATAAGGATTCCAAAATTTTTAATATGAATTTCAGGAATCTTGCCATGTTAGTCTAAAGCTTCAGTCCAGGAATTAGACATGGCTCACTAGCCAGCCAAGCTTTCAATGAAAGCTCCGGTGCAAAACACTAGACATGGCCAATGGCCAGCCAAACTTCAGCATGTAATTCAGACATGACACGCCTGACATAATCATTCCCAAAGGAATTAGACATGGCTTTACAGCCAGCCAGGCTTCAACATACTTCATGAAACACTAGAATTCATTCTTAAAAATTTTGAATAAAAATTTTTGAAAACATTTTTATTTTTTTTGAAAACAGATGAGAAAATTTTAGAAATATTTTTGAAAATAAAATAAAAGAAAATTACCTAATCTGAGCAACAAGATGAACCGTTAGTTGTCCAAACTCGAACAATCCCGGCAACGGCGCCAAAAACTTGGTACGCGGAATCGTGATTACACTTTAAGTATGTAAAATTTATTGCTGTTTCTTTCCCTGGTAATGGCGCCAAAAACATGATGCCAAGACCATGGTTCACAACTCCGTGTAACTAACCAGCAAGTGCACTGGGTCGTCCAAGTAATACCTTACGTGAGTAAGGGTCGAATCCCACGAAGATTGTTGGTATGAAGCAAGCTATGGTCACCTTGCAAATCTCAGTTAGGCAGATATAAATTGATAATGGTGTTTTCGAATAATAAATAATAGAATAGGGATAGAGGTACTTATGTAAATCATTGGTAGGAATTTCAGATAAGCGAATGGAGATGCTTTTCGTTCCTCTGAACCTCTGCTTTCCTGCTATCTTCATCCAATCAGTCTTACTCCTTTCCATGGCTAGCTTTATGTGATACATCACCATTGTCAACGGCTACTTTCGGTCATCTCTCGGGAAAATGATCCAATGCCCTGTCACGGCACGGCTAATCGTCTGGAGGCATCACCCTTGTCAATGGCTTCATCTTATCCTCTCAGTGAAAATGATCAACGCACCCTGTCACGGCACGGCTATTCATCTGTCGGTTCTCGATCATGCTGGAATAGGATTTACTATCCTTTTGCGTCTGCCACTAACGCCTTGCAATCGCGAGTTTGGAGCTCATCACAGTCATTCATTCATCGAATCCTACTCGGAATACCACAGACAAGGTTTAGACCTTCCGGATTCTCTTGAATGCCGCCATCATTCTAGCTTACACCACGAAGATTCTGGTTAGGGATCTAAGAGATACTCATTCAGTCTAAGATAGAACGGAAGTGGTTGTCAGGCACGCGTTCATAGGGAATGATGATGATTGTCACGTTCATCACATTCAGATTGAAGTACAAATGAATATCTTAGAAGCGAAACAAGATGAATTGAATAGAAAACAGTAGTACTTTGCATTAATCTTTGAGGAACAGCAGAGCTCCACACCTTAATCTATGGAGTGTAGAAACTCTACCGTTAAAATTACATAAGTGAAAGGTCCAGGCATGGCCGAATGGCCAGCCTCTCTGATCTAAGAACCAGGCGTCCAAAGATGTCTAATACAATAGTAAAAGGTCCTATTTATAATAAACTAGCTACTAGGGTTTACATAAGTAAGTAATTGATGCATAAATCCACTTCCGGGGCCCACTTGGTGTGTGCTTGGGCTGAGCTTTAACTTTCCACGTGCAGAGGCCATTTGTGGAGTTGAACGCCAGGTTTTGATCCATTTCTGGCGTTCAACTCTGGTTTTGGATCCTTTTTTGGCGCTGGACGCCCGAATTGGGCAGAGAGCTGGCGTTGAACGCCAGTTTGCATCATCTATTCTTGGCCAAAGTATGGACTATTATATATTTCTGGAAAGCCCTGGATGTCTACTTTCCAATGCAATTGGAAGCGCGTCATTTCGAGTTCTGTAGCTCCAGAAAATCCACTTTGAGTGCAGGGAGGTCAGAATCCAACCGCATCAGCAGTCCTTCTTCAACCTCTGAATCTGATTTCTGCTCAAGTCCCTCAATTTCAGCCAGAAAATACCTGAAATCACAGAAAAATACACAAACTCATAGTAAAGTCCAGAAATGTGAATTTAACATAAAAACTAATGAAAACATCCCTAAAAGTAACTAGATACTACTAAAAACATACTAAAAACAATGCCAAAAAGCGTATAAATTATCCGCTCATCATGCGTGCTCCCTTCCATGGCAAGCTATAGGATCCTCTTGGATGAAAAATACCAGGTACGATTTCTGCACGGCTAATCAACTGTCAGATTTCTCGTCTCGGATGAAAAATACCAGGTACAGCTACCGCACGGCTAATCATCTATCGGTTCTCACTAGCGTCGGAATAGGATCTCTCTATCCTTTTGCACACTGTCACTGTGCCCAACATTCGCAAGTTTGAAGCACGTCACAGTCATCCCTTCCCAGATCCTACTCGGAATACCACAGACAAGGTTTAGACTTTCCGGATCTCAGGAATGCTGCTAATTGGTTCTAGCCTATACCACGAAGGTTCTAATCACGGATTCGGATGCTCTGTTGTCAGGAGAGACGATGCAAATCATGGCTTAGAGACCCAAGAGAATATACTCCGAATGTCGTCCAATGACTACGTTGAACATCATGTAGACCGCTTTTTCTTTTTCTTTCTATTTTTTTTCGCTATATTTTTTTTCTTTTTTTTTTTTCTGCAAGCTTTGTTCTTTGTTGCTTTTTCTTGCTTCAAGAATCATTTTTATGATTTTTTCAGATTATCAAATAACATGTCTCCTTGTCATCATTCTTTCAAGAGCCAACATATTTAACATTCTTAAACAACAACTTCAAAAGACATATGCACTATTTAAGCATTCATTCAGAAAACAAAAAGTGTTGTCACCACATCAATATAATTAAACTAAGTTCAAGGATAAATTCGAAACTCATGTACTTCTTGTTCTTTTGAATTAAAACATTTTTCATTTAAGAGAGGTGATGGATTCATAGGATATTCATAACTTTAAGACATAGTTACTAACTACTAATGATCATGTAATAAGACACAAACATGGATAAGCACTTAACATTAAGGAAACGAAAAACAGAAAATAAGAACAAGGAATGAGTCCACCTTAGTAATGGTGGCATTTCCTTCTTGAGGAACCAATGATGTCCTTGAGCTCTTCTATGTCTCTTCCTTGTCTTTGTTGCTCCTCCCTCATTGCTTTTTGATCTTTTCTTATTTCATGAAGGATGATGGAGTGCTCTTGATGTTCCACCCTTAATGGTCCCATGTTGGAACTTAATTCTCCTAGGGAGGTGTTGATTTGCTCCCAATAGTTTTGTGGAGGAAAATGCATTTGAGGCATCTCCGGGATCTCATGGTGATGAGCTTCATGTGTCTCTTGAGATCCATGAATGGGCTCTCTTGCTTGCTCCATCCTTTTCTTAGTGATGGGCTTCTCTTCCTCAATGGGAATGTCTCCTTCTATGAAAGCTCCAGCTGAGTAACATAGATGGCAAATAAGATGAGGAAAAGCTAGCCTTGCCCCAGGAGAGGGCTTTTCGGCTATTTTGTAGAGTTCAAGGGAGATGACTTCATGAACTTCTACTTTCTCTCCAATCATGATGCTATGAATCATGATGGCCCGATCCACAGTAACTTCAGATCGGTTGCTAGTGGGGATGATGGAGCGTTGGATGAACTCCAACCATCCTCTAGCCACGGGCTCGAGGTCCAGTCTTCTTAATTGAACTGGATTGCCTTTGGAGTCAATCTTCCATTGAGCTCCTTCCACACATATGTCTATGAGGACTTGGTCCAACTTTTGATTAAAGTTGACCCTTCTAGTGTAGGGGCGTGCATCTCCTTGCATCATAGGCAAGTTAAACGCCAACCTCACATTTTTCGGACTAAAATCTAAGTATTTCCCCCAAACCATTGTAATATAATTCTTTGGGTTTGGGTTCTTACATCATGGTTCCTAGTGATCCATGCATTGGCATAGAACTCTTGAACCATTAGGATGCCGACTTGTTGGATGGGGTTTGTTAGAACTTCCCAACCTCTTCTTTGGATTTCATGTCGGATCTCCGGATACTCATTCTTCTTGAGCTTGAAAGGGACCTCAGGGATCACCTTCTTCTTGGCCACAACATCATAGAAGTGGTCTTGATGAGCTTTGGAGATGAATCTTTCCATCTCCCATGACTCGGAGGTGGAAGCTTTTGTCTTCCCTTTCCCTTTTCTAGAGGATTCTTCGGTCTTAGGTGCCATCAATGGTAATGGAAAAACAAAAAGCTTATGCTTTTACCACACCAAACTTAAAATACTGCTCGCCCTCGAGCAAGAGAAGAAAGAAGAGATGAAGAAGAAGAAGAAATGGAAGAGAGAGGGGAGGGTTGTATTCGGCCAAGAAGGGGAAGAGAGGGTTGTGTTGTGTGAAAATGAAGAAGAATGGAGGGCTATATATAGGGAAGGGAGGGGGGGTAAGGTTTCGGCCATATAGGGTGGGTTTGGGTGGGAAATTGATTTTGAATTTTGAAGGTAGGTGGTGTTTATGAGGTAGGTTTATGGGGAAGAGTGGATGGATCTGAGTGGTGAAGTGGTGATAGGGAAGAGAGATTGAGGTGATTGGTGAAGAGTTTTGGGGAAGAGTGTTTATGGGATTGTGTGAAAGAGGGGTGAGAAGAAGTGAGTGGAGGTAGGTGGGGATCCTGTGGGGTCCACAGATCCTGAGGTGATCCTGTGGGGTCCACAGATCCTGAGGTGTTCAAGGATTTACAACCTTGCACCAAATTAGGCATGCAAAATGCCCTTGCACACAACTCTGGGCATTCAGCGCCAGATTGGTGCTTGTTCTGGGTGTTGAACGCCCATTTGTTGCCCATTTCTGGCGTTGAACGCCAGAACCATGCTTGTTCTGGGCGTTCAGCGCCAGCTCTTCTCCAGGGTGCAATTCTGGCGTTCAAACGCCCAGATGCTGCCCATTTTGGGCGTTCAGCGCCAGAACCATGCTCTGTTCTGGCGTTGAACGCCAGCTAGATGCTTCTTACTGGCGTTTAAACGCCAGTAAGGTCTTCCTCCAGGGTGTGATTTTTCTTCTGTTATTTTTGATTCTGTTTTCAATTTTTATATTTATTTTGTGACTCCACATGATCATGGACCTAATAAAACATGAAAGAACAAGAAAAATAGAATTAGATAAATAAAAATTGGGTTGCCTCCCAACAAGCGCTTCTTTAATGTCAATAGCTTGACAGTGGGCTCTCATGGAGCCTCACAGATGTTCAGAGCATTGTTGAGACTCCCCAACACCAAACTTAGAGTTTGGATATGGGAGTTCAACACCAAACTTAGAGTTTGACTGTGGGGGCTCTGGTTGACTCTGTTTTGAGAGAAGCTTACTATGCCTCTTTTCCATGTTTACAGAAGGATAACCTTGAGTTGTAAACACAAGGGAGTCCCCATTCAATTGAAGGACTAATTCACCTCTGTCAACATCAATCACAGCTCTTGCTGTGGCTAGGAAGGGTCTTCCAAGGATGATGAATTCATCCTCATTCTTCCCAGTATCCAAGATTATGAAATCAGCAGGGATGTAAAGGCCTTCAACCTTTACTAACACGTCCTCTACTTGTCCATAAGCCTGTTTTCTTGAATTGTCTGCCATCTCTAATGAGATTTTAGCAGCTTGTACCCCATAGATTCCCAGTTTCTCTATTACAGAGAGGGGCATGAGGTTTATCCCTGAACCAAGGTCACACAGAGCCTTTTCAAAGATCATGTTGCCTATGGTACAAGGTATTACGAACTTTCCAGGATCCTGTTTCTTCTGAGGCAATCTCAGTTGATCCAGATCACTTAGTTCATTGGTAAACAAGGGAGGTTCATCTTCCCAAGTCTCAATACCAAATAATTTGGCATTCAGCTTCATGATTGCACCAAGGTACTTGGTAACTTACTCTTCAGTAACATCCTCATTCTCTTCAGAAGATGAATACTCATCAGAGCTCATGAATGGCATAAGGAGGTTCAATGGAATCTCTATGGTCTCTAGATGAGTCTCAGATTCTGTTGGTTCCTCAGAGGGAAACTCCTTATTGATCACTGGACGTCCCAGGAGGTCTTCCTCCTTGGGATTCACGTCCTCTCCTTCCCTTACAGGTTCGGCCATGGTGATCAATTTAATGTCCTTGCACTCTCCTTTTGGATTTTCTTCTGTATTGCTTGGGAGAGTACTAGGAGGGATTTCAGTGATCCTTTTACTCAGCTGGCCCACTTGTGCCTCCAAATTTCTAATGGAGGACCTTGTTTCATTCATGAAACTTACAGTGGCGTTGGACAGATCAGAGACTAAGTTTGCTAAATTAGAGGTATTTTCTCCAGAGTTCTCTGTCTGTTGCTGAGTGGATGATGGAAAAGGCTTGCTATTGCTAAACCTGTATCTTCCACCATTATTAAAGCCTTGTTAAGGCTTTTGTTGATCCTTCCATGAGAGATTTGGGTGATTTCTCCATGATGAGTTATAGGCGTTTCCATAAGGTTCACCTAAGTAATTTACCTCTGCTATTATAGGGTTTTCAGGATCATAAGCTTCTTCTTCAGAAGATGCCTCTTGAGTACTGTTGGATGCAGCTTGCATTCCATTCAGACTCTGAGAAATCATATTGACTTACTGAGTCAATATTTTATTCTGAGCCAATATAGCATTCAGAGTATCAATTTCAAGAACTCCCTTCTTCATAGGCGTCCCATTATTCACAGGATTCCTTTCAGAAGTGTACATGAACTGGTTATTAGCAACCATGTCAATGAGTTCTTGAGCTTCTGCAGGCATTTTCTTTAGGTGAATGGATCCACCTGTAGAAGTATCCAATGACATCTTAGCTAATTCAGACAGACCATCATAGAATATATCCAGGATGGTCCATTCTGAAAGCATGTCAGAAGGACACTTTTTGGTCAGTCCTTTGTATCTCTCCCAAGCTTCATAGAGGGATTCACCTTCTTTCTGTCTGAAGGTCTGAACATCCACTCTAAGCTTACTCAGCTTTTGTGGAGGAAAGAACTTGGCTAAGAAAGCCTTGACCAGCTTATCCCAAGAGTTCAGGCTATCCTTAGGTTGAGAGTCCAACCATACTCTAGCTCTGTCTCTTACAGCAAAAGGGAAAAGCATGAGCCTGTAGACTTCAGGATCTACTCCATTAGTCTTAACAGTATCACATATCTGCAAGAATTCAGTTAAGAACTGAAAAGGATCTTCAGATGGAAGTCCATGAAACTTGCAGTTCTGCTGCATCAGAGAAACTAATTGAGGTTTAAGCTCAAAATTGTTTGCTCCAATGGCAGGAATGGAGATGCTTCTTCCATGTAAATTGGAATTAGGTGCAGTAAAGTCACCAAGCATCCTCCTTGCATTATTATTATTTTCGGCTGTCATCTCCTCTTCCTGTTCGAAAATTTCTGAAAGGTGCTTGCTGGATTGTTGTAATTTAGCTTCTCTTAGTTTCCTCTTCAGAGTCCTTTCAGGTTCTGGATCTGCTTCAACAAGAATATTCTTGTCTTTGCTCCTGCTCATATGAAAAAGAGGGACAGAAAAATAATAATAATAATAGGGATCCTTTTTACCACAGTATAGAGGTCCCTGTGTGAATAGAAGAAAAGAAGAAGAGAAAATCTGAACTCAAAGAGAGAGAGGGGGTTCGGATTTTTGGTGAGTGAGGAAGTGAATTTTCGAAAATAATTTTTGAAAAAGAGTTAGTGGTTTTCGAAAATAGTTTTTGAAAAAGGTTAGTAATTTTTTGAAATTTTAAAATCAAAAGTTAAAATAATTAGTTAATTAAAAAGAAATTTTGAAAAAGAGGGAAGATATTTTCGAAAATTAGAGAGAGAGGGAGTTAGTTAGGTAGTTTTGAAAAAGATAAGAAACAAACAAAAAGTCAGTTAGTTAGTTGAAACAAATTTTGAAAATCAATTTTGAAGAGATAAGAGGATAAGAAGTTAGAAAAGATATTTTAAAATCAAATTTTTGAAAAAGATATGATTTTGAAAAAGATAAAATAGAAAGATATTTTTGAAAAGATATGATTGAAATTAGTTTTGAAAAAGATTTGATTTTTAAAATCACAATTAATGACTTGATTCACAAGAAATCACAAGATATGATTCTAGAACTCAAAGTTTGAATCTTTCTTTACAAGCAAGTAACAAACTTGAAATTTTTGAATCAAAACATTAATTGATGATGTTATTTTAGAAAATTAGGAGATAAAGATAAGAAAAAAGATTTTTGAAAAATATTTTTAAAATTTTCGAAAATAAATAAAAAAAATGAAAAAGATTTGATTTTTGAAAAAGATTTTGAAAAAGATAAGATTTTTAAATTGAAAATTTGATTTGACTCATAAAAACAACTAGATTTTAAAAAGTTTTAAAAAAGTCAACTCAAATTTTCGAATTTATGAGAGAAAAGAGGGAAAGATATTTTTTTTTATTTTTGAATTTTTAATGATGAGAGAGAAAAACATGAAAAATGATGCAATGCATGAAAGTTATGGATCAAAGTATGTGATGAATGCAAGAACACTATGAATGTCAAGATGAACACCAAGAACACTTTGAATGTCATGATGAACATCAAGACTTATTTTTGAAAATTTTTATATGCAAAGAAAACATGCAAGACACCAAACTTAGAAATCTTTCATGTTTAGACACTATGAATGCAAAAATGCACATGAAAAACAAGAAAAGATGCAAAACAAGAAAACATCAAGATCAAACAAGAAGACTTACCAAGAACAACTTGAAGATCATGAAGAACACCATGAATGCATGAATTTTTTGAAAAAATGCAAGATGAACATGCAATTGACACCAAACTTTAAATCTGACTCAAGACTCAAACAAGAAATACAAAATATTTTTTTGATTTTTTTGATTTTATGAATTTTTTTGTATTTTCTTTTAATAAAAATTTTTTTTCGAAAATCATTTTGAAAAATAAGGATTCCAAAATTTTTAATATGAATTCCAGGAATCTTATGCTCTTTAAACTAAAGCTCCAATTACAGGGTCAGGCATGGCTTAATAGCCAGCCAAGCTTTAGTATGTAACTCAGACATGACACGCCTGACATTCCCTATTCAGAAGAATTAGACATGGCTTTACAACCAGCCAGGCTTTAACATGCTTCATGAAACACTAGAATTCATTCTTAAAAATTCTGAAGAAAAATATATTTTTGAAAACATTTTTATTTTAAAAATTTTTTCGAAAACAAAGGAGAAATTTTTGAAAGATTTTTTAAAAATTTTTGAAAATAAAACAAAAAGAAAATTACCTAATCTGAGCAACAAGATGAACCGTCAGTTGTCCAAACTCGAACAATCCCCGGCAACGGCACCAAAAACTTGGTGCACGAAATTGTGATCTCAGGCAACGGCGCCAGAAACTCTGTACGCATGTCTTAATAAATCGTTTTTCATTCACAACTCCGATACAACTAACCAGCAAGTGCACTGGGTCGTCCAAGTAATAAACCTTACGTGAGTAAGGGTCGATCTCACGGAGATTGTTGGTATGAAGCAAGCTATGGTCACCTTGTGAATCTCAGTCAGGCGGATATCAAAAGGTTATGGAGTTTTCGAAATTAAATAATAAGTAAACATAAACTAAGGATAAAAATACTTATGTAATTCATTGGTTAGAATTTCAGATAAGCGTATAGAGATGCATTCGTTCCTCTGAACCTCTGCTTTCCTGCTGTCTTCATCCAATCAATCTTACACCTTTCCATGACTGGCTTTATGTAAGGATATCACCGTTGTCAATGGCTACTTTTAATCCTCTCTGGAAAATGGTCCGATGCGCTGTCACTGCATGGCTAATCGTCTGGAGGCATCACCCTTGTCAATGGCTGCATCCTATCCTCTTGTGAAAATGGTCCAAATGCTCTGTCACAGCACAACTAATCATCTGAGGTTCTCGATCATACTGGAATAGGATTCACCCTCCTTTTGCGTCTGTCACTACGCCCAGCACTCGCGAGTTTGAAGTTCGTCACAGTCATTCAATCCCAGAGTCCTACTCGGAATACCACAGACAAGGTTTAGACTTTCCGGACTCTCATGAATGCCGCCATCAATCTAGCTTATACCACGAAGATTCTGATTAAGAGATCCAAGAGATACTCATTCAATCTAAGGTAGAACGGAAGTGGTTGTCAGGCACGCGTTCATAGGGAATGATGATGATTGTCACGTTCATCACATTCAGATTGAAGTGCGAATGAATATCTTAGAAGCAGAATAAGTTGAATTGAATAGAAAAACAGTAGTACTTTGCATTAATCTTTGAGGAACAGCAGAGCTCCACACCTTAATCTATGGAGTGTAGAAACTCTACCGTTTGAAAATACATAAGTGAAAGGTCCAGGCATGGCCGAATGGCCAGCCCCCAAAACGTGATCACAAGATCAAAAATACAATCCAGGATGTCAAATACACTAGTAAAAGGTCCTATTTATACTAAACTAGTTACTAGGGTTTACAGATGTAAGTAATTGATGTATAAATTCACTTCCGGGGCCCACTTGGTGTGTGCTTGGGCTGAGATTGAATGTTACATGTGTAGAGGTCAATCTTGGAGTTGAACGCCAGTTTGTAACTGGTGCACGAAATTGTGATGTCCAGGCTCAAACAATCCCTGGCAACGTGAGCAACTTGGTACGCGCAATCGTGATTACACTTTGATTATGTAAAATTTATGGCTCTTTCTTTCCCTGGCAATGGCGCCAAGAACATGGTGCTAATACCATGGTTCACAACTTCGATACAACTAACCAGCAAGTGCACTGGGTCGTCCAAGTAATACCTTACGTGAGTAAGGGTCGAATCCCACGGAGATTGTTGGTATAAAGCAAGCTATGGTCACCTTGCAAATCTCAGTTAGGCAGATATAAATTGATAATGGTGTTTTCAAATTTAATATAATAAAATAGGGATAGAAATACTTATGTAATTCATTGGTGAGAATTTCAGATAAGCGAATGGAGATGCCTTCGTTCCTCTGAACCTCTGCTTTCCTGCTATCTTCATCCAATCAGTCTTACTCCTTTCCATGGCTGGCTTTATGCAAGGGCATCACCGTTGTCAGTGGCTACATCCCCTCCTCTCAGTGAAAAATATGCTCACATGCTCTGTCACAGCACGGCTAATCATCTGTCGGTTCTCGATCATGCTGGAATAGGATTCACCCTCCTTTTGCGTCTGTCACTAACGCCCAGCACTCGCGAGTTTGAAGCTCGTCACAGCCATTCAATCATTGAATCCTACTCGGAATACCACAGACAAGGTTTAGACTTTCCGGATTCTCTTGAATGCCGCCATCATTCTAGCTTACGCCACGAACATTCTGGTTAGGAGATCTAAGAGATATTCATTCTAGCTTATTTCATGTAGAACGGAAGTGTTTGTCAGGCACGTGTTCATAGGGGAGAATGGTGATGAGTGTCACACATAATCATCACCTTCATCACGTTCTTGGGTGCGAATGGATATCTTAGAAGCGAAATAAGATGAATTGAATAGAAAATAGTAGTACTTTGCATTAATTTTTGAGGAACAGCAGAGCTCCACACCTTAATCTATGGAGTGTAGAAACTCTACCGTTAAAAATACATAAGTGAGAGTCCAGGCATGGCCGAGATGGCCAGCTCTCAAACGTGATCTAAGATAGCATACAACTGATCAAAGATGGTCAAAAAGACTAGTAAAAGGTCCTATTTATAATAAACTAGCTACTAGGGTTTACAGAAGTAAGTAATTGATGCATAAATCCACTTCCGGGGCCCACTTGGTGTGTGCTTGGGCTGAGCTTGAGTGTTACACGTGTAGAGGTCATTCCTGGAGATGAACGCCAGCTTTTGTGCCAGTTTGGGCGTTCAACTCTGGTTTTGGCTCCTTTTCTGGCGCTGGACGCCAGATTTGGGTAGAAAGCTGGCGTTTAACGCCAGTTTACGTCTACTATTCTTGGCCAAAGTATGGAATATTATACATTGCTGGAAAGCCCTGGATGTCTACTTTCCAACGCAATTGGAAGCGCACCATTTCGAGTTCTGTAGCTCTAGAAAATCCACTTTGAGTGCAGGGAGGTCAGAATCCAACAGCATCAGCAGTCCTTTTTCAACCTCTGAATCTGATTTCTGCTCAAGTCCCTCAATTTCGGCCAGAAAATACCTGAAATCACAGAAAAACACACAAACTCATAGTAAAGTCCAGAAATGTGAATTTAACATAAAAACTAATGAAAACATCCCTAAAAGTAACTAGATCCTACTAAAAACATACTAAAAACAATGTCAAAAAGCGTATAAATTATCCGCTCATCACAACACCAAACTTAAATTGTTGCTTGTCCCCAAGCAACTGAAAATCAAATAGGATAAAAAGAAGAGAATATACTATAAATTCCAAACTATCAATGAAACATAGCTCCAATCAGATGAGCGGGACTTATAGCTTTTTGCCTCTTGAATAGTTTTGGCATCTCACTTTATCCATTGAGGTTCAGAATGATTGGCATTTATAGGAACTCAGAGTTCAGATAGTGTTATTGTTTCTCCTAGTTCAGTATGATGATTCTTGAACACAGCTTCTTTATGAGTCTTGGCCGTGGCCTTAAGCACTTTGTTTTCCAATATTACCACCGGATACATAAATGCCACAGACACATAATTGAGTGAACCTTTTCAGATTGTGACTCAGCTTTGCTAAAGTCCCCAATTAGAGGTGTCCAGGATTTTTAAGCACACTCATTTTTTTTTTGCTTTGGACCTTGACTTTAACCGCTCAGTCTCAAGTTTTCACTTGACACCTACACGCCACAAGCACATGGTTAGGGACAGCTTGGTTTAGCCGCTTAGACCAGGATTTTATTCCTTTAGGCCCTCCTATCCACTGATGCTCAAAGCCTTGGGATCCTTTTTATTTTCCCTTGCCTTTTGGTTTTAAGGGTTATTGGCTTTTTCTGCTTGCTTTTTCTTTTTCTTTCTATTTTTTTTCTATTTTTTTTGCCCCCTTTTTTTTTCTGCAAGCTTTGTTCTTTGCTGCTTTTTCTTGCTTCAAGAATCATTTTTATGATTTTTCAGATTATCAAATAACATGTCTCCTAGTCATCATTCTTTCAAGAACCAACATATTTAACATTCTTAAACAACAACTTCAAAAGACATATGCACTGTTCAAGCATACATTCAGAAAACAAGAAGCATTGTCACCACATCAATATAATTAAGCTAAGTTCAAGGATAAATTCGAAACTCATGTACTTGTTGTTCTTTTGAATTAAAACATTTTTCATTTAAGAGAGGTGATGGATTCATAGGACATTCATAACTTTAAGACAAAGTTACTAACTACTAATGATCATATAATGAAGACACAAACATGGATAAGCACACAACATAGAAAACGAAAAACAGAAGAAATAAGAACAAGGAATGAATCCACCTTAGTGATGGTGGCGTTTCCTTCTTGAGGAACCAATGATGTCCTTGAGCTTTTCTATGTCTCTTCCTTGCCTTTGTTGCTCCTCCCTCATTGCTTTTTGATCTTCTCTTATTTCATGAAGCATGATGGAGTGCTCTTGATGTTCCACCCTTAGTTGTCCCATATTGGAACTCAATTCTCCTAGGGAGGTGTTGATTTGCTCCCAATAATTTTGTGGAGGAAAGTGCATTTGAGGCATCTCCGGGATCTCATGTAAATGAGCTTCATGCGCCTCTTGAGCTCCATGATTGGGCTCTCTTGCTTGCTCCATCTTTTTCTTAGTGATGGGCTTGTCCTCTTTAATGAGGATATCTCCCTCTATGTCAATCCCAGCCGAATTGCATAGGTGGCAAATGAGGTGAGGAAAGGCTAACCTTGCCATAGTGGAGGACTTGTCAGCCACCTTGTAGAGTTCTTGAGGTATAATCTCATGAACTTCCACCTCTTCTCCAATCATGATACTATGGATCATGATGGCCCGGTCTATAGTAACTTCAGACCGGTTACTAGTGGGAATGATTGAGCATTGAATGAACTCCAACCATCCTCTAGCTACAGGCTTGAGGTCCAATCTTCTTAGTTGAACCGGCTTGCCTTTGGAGTCAACCTTCCATTGAGCTCCTTCTACACATATGTCCATAAGGACTTGGTCCAACCTTTGATCAAAGTTGACTCTCCTTGTGTAGGGACGTGCATTCTCTTCCATGTTTGGCAAGTTGAACGCCAACCTCACATTTTCCGGACTAAAATCTAAGTATTTCCCCCGAACCATTGTAACATAGTTCTTTGGATCCGGGTTCTTACTTTGATCATGGTTCTTGGTGATCCATGCATTGGCATAGAACTCTTGAACAATTAGGATGCCGACTTGTTGGATGGGATTTGTTAGAACTTCCCACCCTCTTCTTTGAATTTCATGTCGGATCTCCGGATACTCATTTCTTTTGAGTTTGAAAGGGACCTCGGGGATCACCTTCTTCTTGGCCACAACATCATAGAAGTGGTCTTGATGGGCTTTGGAGATGAACCTTTCCATCTCCCATGACTCGGATGTGGAAGCTTTTGTCTTCCCTTTCCCCTTTCTAGAGGATTCTCCGGTCTTAGGTGCCATCAATGGTAATGGAAAGACAAAAAGCTTATGATTTTACCACACCAAACTTAGAATTTTGCTCGCCCTCGAGCAATAAAAGAAAGAATAGATGAAGAAGAAGAAGAAATGGAGGAGAGGGAGACGGTGATGTGGTTCGGCCAAGAAGGGTGTAGAGGGGTGTGTTGTGTGAATTTGATGAAGAATGGAGGGCTTTATATAGGGAAGGGAGGGGGGAAAGGTTTCGGCCATATGGGTGGGTTTGGGTGGGAAATTGGTTTTGAATTTTGAAGGTAGGTGGAGTTTATGAGGTAGGTTTATGGGGAAGAGTGGATGGATGTGAGTGGTGAAGAGGTGATGGGGAAGAGAGTTTGAGGTGATTGGTGAAGGGTTTTTGGGGAAGAGTGTTTATGGGGTTGTGTGAAAGAGAGTGGTGAGAAGAAGTGAGTGGAGGTAGGTGGAGATCCTGTGGGGTCCACAGATCCTGAGTGGATCCTGTGGGGTCCACAGATCCTGAGGTGTTCAGGGATTTACATCCCTGCACCCATTAGGCATATAAAAATGCCTTTGCACACAACTCTGGGCGTTCAGCGCCAGGTTGGTGGCCATTTTGGGCGTTCAACGCCCATTTGTGTGCCATTTCTGGCGTTGAACGCCAGAACCAAGCCTGTTCTGGCGTTCAGCGCCTAGAAGCTGCCTATTTTGGGCGTTCAGCGCCAGAACCATGCTCTGTTCTGGCGCTGAACGCCAGACAGATGCTCCTCCAGGGTGTAATTTTTCTTCTGCTGTTTTTGATTCCGTTTTCAATTTTTATATTTATTTTGTGACTCCCCATGATCATGAACCTACAAAGACATATAACTAAGAGAAATATAGTTAGATAAATAAAAATTGGGTTGCCTCCCAACAAGCGCTTCTTTAATGTCAATAGCTTGACAGTGGGCTCTCATGGAGCCTCACAGATGTTCAGATCATTGTTGAAACTCTCCAACACCAAACTTAGAGTTTGACTGTGGGGGCTCTAGTTGACTCTGCTTTGAGAAAAGCTTTTTCTGCTTCCTCTCCATGGTTGCAGAGGGAGATCCTTGAGTTTTAAACACAAGGGAGTCCTCATTCCATTGAAGGACTATTTTACCTCTGTCAACATCAATCACAGCTCTTGCTGTGGCCAGGAAAGGTCTTCCTAGGATGATGGATTCATCCTCTTCCTTTCCAGTATCCAGGACTATGAAATCAGCAGGGATGTAAAGGCCTTCAACCTTTACTAACACGTCCTCTACTTGTCCATAAGCCTGTTTTCTTGAACTGTCTGCCATCTCTAATGAGATTTTAGCAGCTTGCACCCCATAGATTCCCAGTTTCTCTATTACAGAGAGGGGCATGAGGTTTATTCCTGAACCACGGTCACACAGGGCCTTAAAGATCATGGTGCCTATGGTACAGGGTATTATGAACTTTCCAGGATCCTATCTCTTCTGAGGCAATGTCAGTTGATCCAGATCACTTAGTTCATTGATAAACAAGGGAGGTTCAACTTCCCAAGTATCAATGCCAAATAATTTGGCATTCAGCTTCATGATTGCACCAAGAAACTTGGCAGTTTGCTCTTCAGTAACATCCTCATTCTCTTCAGAAGAGGAATACTCATCAGAGCTCATGAAGGGCATAAGGAGGTTCAATGGAATCTCTATGGTCTCTTGATGAGCCTTAGATTCCTTTGGTTCCTCAGAGGGAAGCTCCTTATTGGTCACTGGACGTCCCAGGAGGTCTTCCTCCTTGGGATTCACGTCCTCCACTCCCCTTGTAGGTTCGGCCATGGTGCTTATGTCAATGACCTTGCACTCTCCTTTTGGGTTCTCTTCTGTATTGCTTGGGAGAGTACTGGGAGGGAGTTCAGTGATCCTTTTACTCAGCTGGCCCACTTGTGCTTCCAAATTTTTAATGGAAGACCTTGTTTCATTCATGAAACTCACAGTGGCCTTGGATAGATCAGAGACTAGATTTGCTAAATTAGAAGCATTTTGTTCAGAGTTCTTTGTCTGTTGCTGAGTGGATGATGGAAAAGGTTTATTATTGTTAAACCTGTTTCTTCCACCATTATTAAAGCCTTGTTGAGGCTTTTGATCCTTCCATGAGAAATTTGGATGATTTCTCCATGATGAGTTATAGGTGTTTCCATAAGGTTCACCTAAGTAATTCACCTCTGCTATTGCAGGGTTCTCAGGATCATAAGCTTCTTCTTCATAAGAAGCCTCTTGAGTACTGTTGGATGCAGCTTGCATTCCATGCAGACTCTGAGAGATCATATTGACTTGCTGAGTCAATATTTTATTCTGAGCCAATATGGCATTCAGAGTATCAACCTCAAGAACTCCCTTCTTCATAGGCGTCCCATTACTCACAGGATTCCTCTCAGAAGTGTACATGAACTGGTTATTAGCAACCATGTCAATGAGTTCTTGAGCTTCTGCAGGCGTTTTCTTTAGGTGAATGAATCCACCTGCAGAAGTGTCCAGTGACATCTTTGATAGCTCAGATAAACTATCATAGAATATATCCAGGATGGTCCATTCTGAAAGCATGTCAGAAGGACACTTTTTGGTCAACTGTTTGTATCTTTCCCAAGCTTCATAGAGGGATTCACCTTCTTTCTGTCTGAAGGTTTGAACATCATCTCTAAGCTTGCTCAGCTTTTGAGGAGGAAAGTAATTGGCTAAGAAAGCCGTGACCAGCTTATCCCAAGAGTTCAGGCTGTCTTTGGGTTGAGAATCCAACCATAATCTAGCTCTGTCTCTTACAGCAAAATGAAAAAGCATGAGCCTGTAGACTTCAGGATCTACTCCATTAGTCTTAACAGTATCACATATCTGCAAGAATTCAGTTAAGAACTGAAAAGGATCTTCAGATGGAAGTCCATGAAACTTGCAGTTCTGCTGCATCAGAGAAACTAATTGAGGTTTCAGCTCAAAATTGTTTGCTCCAATGGCAGGAATGGAGATGCTTCTTCCATGTAAATTGGAATTAGGTGCAGTAAAGTCACCAAGCATCTTCCTTACATTATTATTATTTTCGGCTGCCATCTCCTCTTCCTGTTCGAAAATTTCTGAAAGGTTATCTCTGGATTGTTGTAATTTAGCTTCTCTTAATTTTCTCTTCAGAGTCCTTTCAGGTTCTGGATCTGCTTTAACAAGAATATTCTTGTCCTTGCTCCTGCTCATATGACAAAGAAGAGGGCACAGAAAAAAAAAATAATAATAATATGGATCCTTTATACCACAGTATAGGGATCCCTTTGTGAGTGGAAGAAAAGAGGGAGACAAAGAGTGTGATGTAAAGAAAGAAACACAACTGTGAGGATGGCAGAGATGTGAGATGAGATGTTAGTAGATGACTAAATAAATAGAATAAGATGGGAGAGGGAGAAATTTCGAAAAATATTTTTGAAAAAGAATTAGTGATTTTCAAAAATGGTTTTTGAAAAGTGTTAGTATTTTTCGAAAATTTTTAAAATCAAAAATAAAAAATAAGAATAATTAGTTAATTAAAAAGAAATTTTTGAAAAAGAGGGAAGATATTTTCGAAAATTAGAGAGAGAGAGTTAGTTAGGTAGTTTTGAAAAAGTTAAGAAACAAACAAAAAGTTAGTTAGTTAGTTGAAACAAATTTTGAAAAGATAAGAAGTTAGGAGGTTAGAAAAGATATTTTGAAACCAACTTTTTGAAAAAGGTAAGATAAGAAGATATTTTAGAAATTAGTTTTGAAAAAGATTTGATTTTTTTAAAATCTCAATTAATGACTTGATTCATAAGAAATCACAAGATATGATTCTAGAACTTAAAGTTTGAATCTTTCTTAACAAGCAAGTAACAAACTTCAAATTTTTGAATCAAAACATTAATTGATTATGTTATTTTCGAAAATTTGATATAAAAATAAGAAAAAGATTTTTGAAAAATATTTTTGAAATTTTCGAAAATAACCAAGAATTTTGAAAAAGATTTGATTTTTGAAAAAGATTTTGAAAAAGATAAGATTTTCAAATTGAAAATTTGATTTGACTCATAAGAAACAACTTGATTTTAAAAATTTTTGAAAAAGTCAATCCAAATTTTCGAATTTGATGAGAGAAAATGGGAAAGATATTTTTTTGATTTTTGAATTTTTATGATGAGAGAGAAAAACACTAAAAAGATGCAATGCATGAAATTCAAAACATGTGATGCATGCAAGAATGCTATGAATGTCAAGATGAACACCAAGAACACTATGAATGTCAAGATGAACATCATAGACACAATTTTGAAAAATTTTTAACGCAAAGAAAACATGCAATACACCAAACTTAGAATTCTTTAATGCTTAGACACTAAGAATTCAAGAATGCATATGAAAAACAATAAAAGACACAAAACAAAAAATCATCAAGATCAAACAAGAAGACTTACCAAGAACAACTTGAAGATCATGAAGAACACTATGAATGCATGAAATTTTCGAAAAGTGCAAGATGCATATGCAAGTGACACCAAACTTATAACATGACTCAAGACTCAAACAAGAAACAGAAAAATATTTTTGATTTTTATGATTTTCTAATTTTTTTTTGGTATTTTTCGAAAATTAATTGAAAAAGGAAAATAAAGATTCCAAAATTTTTAATATGAATTCTAGGAATCTTGCATTCTTAATTTAAAGCTTCAGTCCAGGAATTAGACATGGCTCACTAGCCAGCCAAGCTTTCAATGAAAGCTCCGGTCCAAAACACTAGACATGGCCAATGGCCAGCCAAGCTTCAGCATGTAATTCAGACATGACACGCCTGACATACTCATTCCCAAAGGAATTAGACATGGCTTTACAGCCAGCCAGGCTTCAACATGCTTCATGAAACAATAGAATTCATTCTTAAAAATTTTGAATAAAATTTTTGAAAACATTTTTATATTATTTTCGAAAACAGAAGAGAAAATTTTAGAAATATTTTTGAAATTTTTTTTGAAAATAAAATAAAAAGAAAATTACCTAATCTGAGCAACAAGATGAACCGTCAGTTGTCCAAACTCAAACAATCCCCGGCAACGGCGCCAAAAACTTGGTGCACGAAATTGTGATGTCCAGGCTCAAACAATCCCTGGCAACGTGAGCAACTTGGTACGCGCAATCGTGATTACACTTTGATTATGTAAAATTTACGGCTCTTTCTTTCCCTGGCAATGGCGCCAAGAACATGGTGCCAATACCATGGTTCACAACTTCGATACAACTAACCAGCAAGTGCACTGGGTCGTCCAAGTAATACCTTACGTGAGTAAGGGTCGAATCCCACGGAGATTGTTGGTATGAAGCAAGCTATGGTCACCTTGCAAATCTCAGTTAGGCAGATATAAATTGATAATGGTGTTTTCGAATTTAATATAATAAAATAGGGATAGAAATACTTATGTAATTCATTGGTGAGAATTTCAGATAAGCGAATGGAGATGCCTTCGTTCCTCTGAACCTCTGCTTTCCTGCTATCTTCATCCAATCAGTCTTACTCCTTTCCATGGCTGGCTTTATGCAAGGGCATCACCGTTGTCAGTGGCTACATCCCCTCCTCTCAGTGAAAAATATGCTCACATGCTCTGTCACAGCACGGCTAATCATCTGTCGGTTCTCGATCATGCTGGAATAGGATTCACCCTCCTTTTGCGTCTGTCACTAACGCCCAGCACTCGCGAGTTTGAAGCTCGTCACAGTCATTCAATCATTGAATCATACTCGGAATACCACAGACAAGGTTTAGACTTTCCGGATTCTCTTGAATGCCGCCATCATTCTAGCTTACGCCACGAAGATTCTGATTAGGAGATCTAAGAGATATTCATTCTAGCTTATTTCATGTAGAACGGAAGTGTTTGTCAGGCACGTGTTCATAGGGGAGAATGGTGATGAGTGTCACACATAATCATCACCTTCATCACGTTCTTGGGTGCGAATGGATATCTTAGAAGCGAAATAAGATGAATTGAATAGAAAACAGTAGTACTTTGCATTAATCTTTGAGGAACAGCAGAGCTCCACACCTTAATCTATGGAGTGTAGAAACTCTACCGTTAAAAATACATAAGTGAGAGTCCAGGCATGGCCAAGATGGCCAGCCCTCAAACGTGATCTAAGATAGCATACAACTGATCAAAGATGGTCAAAAAGACTAGTAAAAGTCCTATTTATAATAAACTAGCTACTAGGGTTTACAGAAGTAAGTAATTGATGCATAAATCCACTTCCGGGGCCCACTTGGTGTGTGTTTGGGCTGAGCTTGAGTGTTACACGTGTAAAGGTCATTCCTGGAGTTGAACGCCAGCTTTTGTGCCAGTTTGGGCGTTCAACTCTGGTTTTGGCTCCTTTTCTGGCGCTGGACGCCAGATTTGGGTAGAAAGCTGGCGTTGAACGCCAGTTTACGTCGTTTATTCTTGGCCAAAGTATGGACTATTATACATTGCTGGAAAGCCCTGGATGTCTACTTTCCAACACAATTGGAAGCGCGCCATTTCGAGTTCTGACGCTCCAGAAAATCCACTTTGAGTGCAGGGAGGTCAGAATCCAACAACATCAGCAGTCCTTTTTCAACCTCTGAATCTGATTTCTGCTCAAGTCCCTCAATTTCGGCCAGAAAATACCTGAAATCACAGAAAAACACACAAACTCATAGTAAAGTCCAGAAATGTGAATTTAACATAAAAACTAATGAAAACATCACTAAAAGTAACTAGATCCTACTAAAAACATACTAAAAACAATGTCAAAAAGTGTATAAATTATCCGCTCATCAGTAACGTATTTCTGGCGTTCAACTCTGGCTTGTGACGTGTTTCTGGCGTTTAACTCCAGACAGCAGCGTAGAACTAGCGTTCAACGCCCTTTTACATCGTCTAAACTCGGCCAAAGTATGGACTATTATATATTGCTGGAAAGCTCTGGATGTCTACTTTCCAACGCAATTGGAAGCGTGCCATTTTGAGTTCTGTAGCTCCAGAAAATCCACTTTGAGTGCAGGGAGGTCAGAATCCAACAACATCAGTAATCCTTCTTCAACCTCTAAATCTGATTTTTGCTCAAGTCCCACAATTTCAGCCAGAAAATACCTGAAATCACAGAAAAACACACAAACTCATAGTAAAGTCCAGAAATGTGAATTTAACATAAAAACTAATGAAAACATCCCTAAAAGTAACTAGATTATACTAAAAACATACTAAAAACAATGCCAAAAAGCGTATAAATTATCCGCTCATCAATGGTCATCCTGTAAATCTTAGTCAGGAAGATTCAAATGGTTATGAGGTTTTGATAATTAAAAGATAAATAAAACATAAAATAAAATAAAGATACTTATGTAATTCATTGGTGGGAATTTCAAATAAGCGTTTGGAGATGCTTTGTTGCTTCTAAACCTCTGCTTTCCTATTGCCTTCTTCCAATCATGCGTGCTCCCTTCCATGGCAAGCTATAGGATCCTCTTGGATGAAAAATACCAGGTACGATTTCTGCACGGCTAATCAACTGTCAGATTTCTCGTCTCAGATGAAAAATACCAGGTACAGCTACCGCACGGCTAATCATCTATCGGTTCTCACTAGCGTCGGAATAGGATCTCTCTATCCTTTTGCACACTGTCACTGCGCCCAACTTTTGCAAGTTTGAAGCACGTCACAGTCATCCCTTCCCAGATCCTACTCGGAATACCACAGACAAGGTTTAGACTTTTCGGATCTCAGGAATGCTGCTAATTGGTTCTAGCCTATACCACGAAGGTTCTAATCACGGATTCGGATGCTCTGTTGTCAGGAGAGATGATGCAAATTATGGCTTAGAGACCCAAGAGAATATACTCCGACTGTCGTCCAATGACTACGTTGAACATCATGTAGACCGCTTGTGGTTGTCAGGCACGCAGATCTTGGCTAAGCGAGTAACAAAGATAGTGGGTGATTGTCACGGGTCACCCCTCCATTCTGAGTTAACTGAATTAAGTACGAGAGTATATCTTGGAGAAGAAGTAAGCATGAATTGAAAGAGAAACAATAGTACTTGGATTAATTCATGAAGAACAGCAGAGCTCCGCACCTTAATCTATGAGGTGTAGAAACTCCACCGTAGAAAATACATAAGAGAAAAAGCTCTAGGCATGGCCGAATGGCCAGCCTCTCCAAATGTGAAAAATGGCATAAGCTGATAAAGTATAAAGTCATCCGAATACAATCGTAAAAAGTGCTATTTATACTAAACTAGTAACCTAGGTTTATAGAAATTGAGTAACTAAGTGTAGATAGTGCAGAAATCCACTTCCAGGGCCCACTTGGTGTGTGCTTGGGCTGAGCATTGAGGTTTACACGTGCATTGGCCATTCTTAGAGTTAAACACCAGCTTGGGTGCCAGTTTGGGCGTTTAACTCCAGTTCTGGTGCCAGTTCCGGCGTTTTACTCCAGAAAAGGGTCTCTGGTGGGAGTTTAGACGCCAGTTTGGGCCATGAAATCTCGGGCAAAGTATGAACTATTATATATTGATGGAAATCCCAAGATATCTACCTTCCAACGCAATTAAGAGCGTGCCAATTGGGCTTCTGTAGCTCCAGAAAATCCACTTCGCGTGCAGGAGGGTCAGAATCCAACAGCATCTGCAGTCCTTTCTCAGCATCTGAATCAGATTTTTGCTCAGGTCCCTCAATTTCAGCCAGAAAATACCTGAAATTATAGAAAAACACACAAACTCATAGTAAATTCTAGAAATATGATTTTTGCATAAAAACTAATAAAAATATAATAAAAAGTAACTAAAACATACTAAAAACTATGTAAAAACAATGCCAAAAAGGGTATAAATTATCCGCTCATCACAACACCAAACTTAAATTGTTACTTGTCCCCAAGTAACTAAAAACAAAATAGGATAAAAAGAAGAGAAAATACAATAAATTCCAAAATTATCAGTGAAAATTAGTTTTAATTAGATGAGCGGGGCTAGTAGCTTTTTGCTTCTGAACAGTTTTGGCATCTCATTTTATCCTTTGAAGTTCAGAATGATTGGCATCCATAGGAACTCAGAATTCAGATAGTGTTATTAATTCTCCTAGTTCAATATGTTGATTCTTGAACACAGCTACTTTATGAGTCTTGGCTGTGACCATAAGCATTTTGTTTTTCAGTATTACCACCGGATACATAAATGCCACAGACACATAACTGGGTGAACCTTTTCAGATTGTGACTCAGCTTTGCTAGAGTCCCCAGTTAGAGGTGTCCAGAGCTCTTAAGCACACTCTTTTTACTTTGGACCACGACTTTAACCGCTCAGTCTCAAGCTTTTCACTTGACACCTTCACGCCACAGGCACATGGTTAGGGACAGCTTGATTTAGCTGCTTAGGTCAGGATTTTATTCCTTTGGGCCCTCCTATCCATTAATGCTCAAAGCCTTGGATCCTTTTTACCCTTGCCTTTTAGTTTAAAAGGCTACTGGCTTTTTCTGTTTGTTTTTTCTTTTTCTTTCTTTTTTTTTATTTTTCACCATTTTTTTCGCAAGCTTTATGTTTTTCACTGCTTTTTCTTGCTTCAAGAATCAATTTTATGATTTTTCAGATTATCAATAACATTTCTCTTTTTTCATTATTCTTTCAAAAGCCAACAATTTTAACATTCATAAGCTTCACTATAAAAAATATGCACTGTTCAAGCATTCATTTAGAAAACAAAAAGTATTGCCACCACATCAAAATAATTAAACTATTTTCAAGATAGAATTCGAAATTCATGTACTTCTTTTTCTTTTTTAGAAAATATTTTTTTATTTAAGAAAGGTGAAGGATTCATGGAATCATTCATAGCTTTAAGATATAGACACTAAACACTAATGATCATGTAATAAAGACATAAACATAGACAAAACATAAAGCATAGAAACCAAAAAATAGAAAAATAAGAACAAGGAAATTAAAGAACGGGTCCACCTTAGTGACGGCGGCTAGTTCTTCCTCTTGAAGATCTTATGGAGTGCTTTAGCTCCTCAATGTCTTTTCCTTGCCTTTGTTGCTCCTCCCTCGTGGCCTTTTGGTCCTCTCTGATTTCATTGAGGATAATGGAGTGCTCTTGGTGCTCCATCCTTAGTTGCCCCATGTTAGAACTCAATTCTCCTAAAGAAGTGTTGAGTTGTTCCCAATAGTTGTGTGGAGGAAAATGCATCCCTTGAGGTATCTCAGGAATTTCTAGATGAGGGACTTCCTCATGCTCTTGTTGAGGTCCATGAGTGGGCTCTCTTGTTTGCTCCATCATCTTCTTAGTGATGGGCTTGTCCTCTTCAATGAGGATGTCTTTCTCTATGATAATTCCAGCTGAATTGCACAGGTTATAGATGAGATGAGGGAAGGCTAACCTTGCCAAAGTGGAGGACTTGTCCGCCACCTTATAGAGTTCTAGAGGTATGATCTCATGAACTTCTACTTCCTCCCCAATCATGATACTATGGATCATGATAGCCCGGTCTATTGTAACTTCAGACCGGTTGCTAGTAGGAATGATAGAGCGTTGGATGAACTCCAACCATCCCCTAGCCACGGGTTTGAGGTCAAGCCTTCCCAGTTGAATCGTCTTGCCTTTGGAGTCTCTCTTCCATTGAGCTCCTTCCACACAGATGTCCATGAAGACTTGGTCCAACCTTTGATCAAAGTTGACCCTTCTAGTGAAAGGGTGAGGATCTCTTTGCATCATTGGCAAGTTAAATGCCAACCTCACATTTTTCGGACTGAAATCCAAGTAAATTCCCCAAACCATTGTGAGCCAATTCTTTGGTTTTGGGTTCACACTTTGATCATGGTTCTTAGTGATCCATGCATTAGCATAGAACTCTTGAACCATTAAGATTCCGACTTGTTGGATGGGATTGGTGAGAACTTCCCAACCTCTTCTTCGAACCTCACGTCGGATCTCCGGATCACTCTTTTCTTGGCCACAACTTCATAGAAGTGGTCTTGATGGACCTTTGAGATGAATCTCTCCATCTCCTATGACTCGGAGGTGGAAGCAATTGCCTTCCCTTTCCTCTTTCTAGAGGTTTCTCCGGCCTTAGGTGCCATTAATAATTATGGAAAAACAAAAAGCAGAGCTTTTTCCCATACCAAACTTAAAAGGTTTGCTCGTCCTCGAGCAAAAGATGAAAGAAAGGAGGAGAAGAAGAAGAAACGGAGGAGATGGAGGGGTGTGTTGGTTTCGGCCAAGGGGGTTGAAGTGTTTATGATGTGTGAAATGGAAGGTGGTAAGGAGGGGTATTTATAGGGAAGAGAGAGGGGGAATTCGTGTATGAAGGGGTTGGGTTTGAGAGGGAAATATCTTGAATTTGAATGGTGAGGTAGGTGGAGTTTTATGATGGATGGATGTGAGTGGTGAAGAGATTATGGGGAAGAGGGTAGGACATGATAGGTGAATGGTATTTGGGGAAGAGGTATTGATGTGATTGGTCAAGGGTATTTGGGGAAGAGTGTTATAGAGAGGTGTGAAGAGGAGAGAGAGTGAGTTGGGGTAGGTGGAGATCCTGTGGGTCCACAGATCCTAAGGTGTCAAGGAATTCTACTCCTTGCACCTTTCTGGTGTTTAAACGCCCTCTGTGTGTCATTTCTGGTGTTTAAACGCCCTCTGTGTGCCATTTCTGGCATTTAACGCCAACTCTGCTACCTTTTCTGGTGTTAAACGCCAGTCTGTCTGCCAATTCTGGCGTTTAACGCCCAGAATGCTGCCAAACTGGGCGTTAAACGCCTATTCTGCTAACTTTACTAGTGTTTAAATGCCAGTAAGCCTGTCCTCCAGGGTGTGCATTTTTTATTTTGCTTTAATGCTGCAGCTGTTTTAATGACTTCACATGATCATCAACCTAAAGAAAACATAAAATAACAATGTAAAACAAATGTCTATAGAATTAACTATAATAAAATAACATTGGGTTGCCTCCCAATAAGCGCTTCTTTAATGTCAATAGCTTGACAGTGCGCTCTTAGAGAGCTTCACAGAGACTCAGAGCTTAATGGTGGCCTCCCAACACCAAACTTAGAAGTTGAGTGTGGGGGCTCTGTTTGACTCTATATTGAGAGAAGCTTTTCATGCTTCCTCTCCATGGTTACAGAAGAAGATCCTTGAGCCTTAAACACAAGGTAGTCTTCATTCAATTGAAGGACTAACTCTCCTCTGTCCACATCAATCACATCTCTTGCTGTGGCTAGGAATGGTCTTCTAAGGATAATGGATTCATCCTCATCCTTCCCAGTGTCTAGGATTATGAAGTCACCAGGGATGTACAGGCTTTCAACCTTCACTAAGACATCCTCTACAAGTCTATAAGCCTGTTTCATTGATTTGTCTGCCATCTCTAGTGAGATTCTTGCAGCTTGTACCTCAAAGATCCCTAGTTTCTCCATTACAGAGAGTGGCATGAGGTTTATACCTGACCCCAGGTCACACAGAGCCTTCTCAAAGGTCATGGTGCCTATGGTACAGGTATTAAGAATTTTTCGGGATCCGGTTTCTTCTGAGGTAATTTCAGTTGAACTAAAGCATTCAGTTCATTGATGAGCAATGGAGGTTCATCCTCCCAAGTCTCATTACCAAATAACTTGGCATTCAGTTTCATGATTGCTACTAGATACTGAGCAACTTGCTCTTCAATAATATCTTCATCTTCTTCAGAGGAAGAATACTCATCAGAGCTCATGAATGGCAACAGTAAGTTCAGTGGAATCTCTATGGTGTCTATATGAGCCTTAGATTCCTTTGGTTCCTCAATAGGGAACTCCTTAGTGGTCAGTGGACGTCCATTGAGGTCTTCATCACTAGAAATCACTGCCTCTTCCTCCTCTATAGGTTCGGCCATGTTGGGTATATTGATGGCCTTGCACTCTCTCTTTGGATTCTCTTCTGTATTGCTTGGGAGAGTACTAGGAGGGATTTTAGTAACTCTTTTACTTAGCTGACCCACTTGTGCCTCCAAATTTCTGATGGAGGACCTTGTTTCAGTCATGAAACTGAGAGTGGTCTTAGATAGATCAGAGACTATGGTTGCTAAGTCAGAGAGGCTCTGCTTAGAATTCTCTGTCTGTTGCTCAGAAGATGATGGGAAAGGCTTGCTATTGCCAAACCTATTTCTCCCACCATTATTATTATTGAAGCCTTGTTGAGGCTTCTGTTGATCCTTCCATGAGAAATTTGGATGATTTCTCCATGAAGGATTATAGGTGTTTCCATAGGATTCTCCCATGTAATTCACCTCTTCCATTGCAGGATTCTCAGGGTCATAAGCTTCTTCTTCAGAGGAAGCTTCTTTAGTACTACCGGATGCAGCTTGCATTCCAATCAGATTCTGAGAAATCATATTGACTTGCTGAGTTAATATTTTGTTCTGAGCCAATATTGCATTTAGAGTATCAATCTCAAGAACTCCTTTCTTCTGAGTTATCCCATTATTCACAGGATTTCTTTCAGAAGTATACATGAACTGGTTATTTGCAACCATTTCAATGAGTTCCTGGGCTTCTGCAGGCGTTTTCTTCAGATGAAAAGAGATCCACCAGCAGAGTGGTCCAATGACATCTTGGACAATTCAAACAAACCATCATAGAATATACATAAGATGCTCCATTCTGAAAGCATGTCAGAAGGACACCTTCTGATCAATTGCTTGTATCTTTCCCAAGCTTCATAGAGGGATTCACTTTCCTTTTGTCTGAAGGTTTGGACTTCCACTCTAAGCTTTCTCAACTTTTGAGGTGGAAAGAATTTGGCCAAGAAAGCATTGACCAACTTTTCCGAAGAGTTCAGGCTTTCTTTAGGTTGTGAGTCCAACCATGTCCTAGCTCTATCTCTTACAACAAAGGGGAAAAGCATAAGTCTGTAGACCTCGGGATTAACCTCATTGCTCTTAACAGTGTCACAGATCTGTAAGAATTCAGCTAAGAACTGATGAGGATCTTCCAATGGAAGTCCATGAAACTTGCAATTCTGCTGCATTAGAGAAACTAATTGAGGCTTAAGCTCAAAGTTGTTTGCTCCAATTGCAGGAATTGAGATGCTTCTTCCATAGAAGTCAGAAGTTGGTGCAGTAAAGTCACCAAGCACCTTCCTTGCATCTCCACCATTGTTATTGGGTTCGGCTGCCATGTCTTCTTCTTTTTCAAAAATTTCTGTAAGGTCATCTCCAGAGTATTGTGCTTTAGCTTCTCTTAGCTTCCTTTTCAGAGTCCTTTCAGGTTCAGGATCAGCTTCAACAAGAATGTCCTTATCCTTGTTCCTACTCATATGAAAAAAAAAGAGAACAGAAAAGAAGAAGAATCCTCTATGTCACAGTATAGAGATTCCTTTATGTGTCAGAGGAAAAGAAGAATAGAATGAAGAAGGAAGAAGAAGAAATTCGAACACAGAGAGATGGAGAGGGTTCTTATTTTGAGTAGAAGAGAAGTGTTAGTAAATAATTAAATAAATAGAAAGAGATGAGAGCGAGAGAGTATTCAAATTTTAAAAAGAGGGAGAAGAAAAATATTTTTATTTTTATTTAATTAATTAAGTTAGAATTCGAAATTTAAGAAAAGAAATAAAACAAAATTAAAATTTAAAACAATTAGTTAATTAAAAAGAATTTTGAAAAAGTGGTTAGTTGTTTTCGAAAATTAGAAGTGGAAAAGTAGTTCGGTGGTTTTGAAAAAGATAAGAAATAGTAAACCTTTTTAAAATTAAAACAAACAAGTCAAGTGGTTAATTGAAAAAGATTTGAAAATAAATTTTGAAAAGATAAGAAGTTAGAAAAAGATTTTGAAATTAAATTTTCAAAAAGATATGATTGAAATTTATTTTGAAAAAGATTTGAAAAAGAAATTTAAAAAGATTTTATTCTTAAAATTAAAGTTAATGACTTGACTAACAAGAAACTAAAACATATGATTTTAGAATTTAAAGATTGAACCTTTCTTAACAGGAAAGTAAGAAACTTGAAATTTTTGAATCAAAACATTAATTGTTAGCAAGGATTTTCGAAAATATGAAATAAAATTAAGAAAAAGATTTTGAAAATTTATTTAAGAAATTCGAAAATATTAAGAAAAAAAAGAAAAAGATTTGATTTTTGAAAAAGATTTGAAAAGATAGAATTTTTAAATTGAAATTTTGACTTGACTAACAAGAAACAACTAAATTTAAAATTTTTTGACTAAGTCAACCCAAAATTTCGAAATTTATGAGTAAAATAAGGGAAAGATATTATTTTTTATTTTTTTTGAATTAATGAAGAAAGAGAAAAACAACAAAATGACACAAGACATAAAAATTTAAGATCAAAACAAATAATACATGCAAGAACACTTTGAATGTCAAGATGAATACCAAGAACACTTTGAAGATCATGATGAACATCAAGAACATATTTTTGAAAATTTTTAAGAAACGAAACATATGCAAGACACCAAACTTAGAAATATTTAATGTTTAGACACTATAAATTCGAAAATGCATATGAAAAATAACAACAAACACAAAACAAGAAAAGTTAAAGATCAAACAAGGAAAATCATCAAGAACAACTTGAAGATCAAAGAAGAACACAAGATGAATTTTTGAAAATTCAAGAAAAATTAAAAACATGCGATTGACACCAAACTTAAAATTTGACACAAGACTCAAACAAGAAAAATAAAAAAAAATTTAGTTTTTATGATTTTATTAAATTTTTTTTGTATATTTTTCGAAAATTATTTTGGAAAAAGAAAATAAAGAGATTCAAAATTTTTAATAAGAATTCCAGGATTTGTGTAATGTTAGTCTAAAGTTTCGGTCCAAAGGAATTAGACATGGCCAAATGGCTAGCCAAGCTTTAGCATACCAATTACAAACATGTCCTTTCTACAATAGAAAGTGAAAACCTCAGTCTAAAAGATTAGACACAGCTTAACAGCTAGCCAGGCTTCAACATATCCCAAGAAGCTCTAGAATTCATTCTTAAAAATTCTGAAGAATATTTTTTTTCAAAAATAAAAATAAAAAGCTTAAACATAAAATAAAATTACCTAATCTAAGCAACAAGATTGAACCTTTCTTAACAGGAAAGTGATAAACTGGAAATTTTTGAATCAAAACATTAATTGTTAGCAAGGATTTTCGAAAATATGAAATAAAATTAAGAAAAAGATTTTGAAAATTTATTTAAGAAATTCGAAAATATTAAGAAAAAAATGAAAAAGATTTGATTTTTGAAAAAGATTTGAAAAGATAGAATTTTTAAATTGAAATTTTTACTTGACTAACAAGAAACAACTAAATTTAAAAATTTTTGACTAAGTCAACCCAAAATTTCAAAATTTATGAGTAAAATAAGGGAAAGATATTATTTTTTATTTTTTTTGAATTAATGAAGAAAGAGAAAAACAACAAAATGACACAAGATATAAAAATTTAAGATCAAAACAAATAATGCATGCAAGAACACTTTGAATGTCAAGATGAACACCAAGAACACTTTGAAGATCATGATGAACATCAAGAATATATTTTTGAAAATTTTTAAGAAACGAAACACATGCAAGACACCAAACTTAGAAATTTTTAATGTTTAGACACTATGAATTCGAAAATGCATATGAAAAACAACAACAAACACAAAACAAGAAAAGTTAAAGATCAAACAAGGAAAATCATCAAGAATAACTTGAAGATCAAAGAAGAACACAAGATAAATTTTTGAAAATTCAAGAAAAATTAAAAATATGTGATTGACACCAAACTTAAAATTTGACACAAGACTCAAACAAGAAAAATAAAAAAAAAATTTTGGTTTTTATGATTTTATTAAATTTTTTTGTATATTTTTCAAAAATTATTTTGGAAAAAGAAAATAAAGAGATTCAAAATTTTTAATAAGAATTCCAGGATTTGTGTAATGTTAGTCTAAAGCTTCGGTCCAAAAGAATTAGACATGGCCAAATGGCCAGCCAAGCTTTAGCATACCAATTACAGACATGTCCTTTCTACAATAGAAAGTGAAAACCTCGGTCTAAAAGATTAGACATAGCTTAACAGCCAGCTAGGCTTCAACATATCTCAAGAAGCTCTAGAATTCATTCTTAAATATTCTGAAGAATATTTTTTTTCGAAAATAAAAATAAAAAGCTTAAACATAAAATAAAATTACCTAATCTAAGCAACAAGATTGAACCTTTCTTAACAGGAAAGTAACAAACTTGAAATTTTTGAATCAAAATATTAATTGTTAGCAAGGATTTTTGAAAATATGAAATAAAATTAAGAAAAATATTTTGAAATTTTATTTAAGAAATTCGAAAATATTAAGAAAAAAATGAAAAAGATTTGATTTTTGAAAAAGATTTGAAAAGATAGAATTTTTAAATTGAAATTTTGACTTGACTAACAAGAAACAACTAAATTTAAAATTTTTTTACTAAGTCAACCTAAAATTTCGAAATTTATGCGTAAAATAAGGGAAAGATATTATTTTTGATTTTTTTTTTGAATTAATGAAGAAAGAGAAAAACAACAAAATGACACAAGACATAAAAATTTAAGATCAAAACAAATAATGCATGCAAGAACACTTTGAATATCAAGATGAACACCAAGAACACTTTGAAGATCATGATGAACATCAAGAACATATTTTTGAAAATTTTTAAGAAACAAAACACATGCAAGACACCAAACTTAGAAATTTTTAATGTTTAGACACTATGAATTCGAAAAAACATATGAAAAACAACAACAAACACAAAACAAGAAAAGTTAAAGATCAAACAAGGAAAATCATCAAGAATAACTTGAAGATAAAAGAAGAACACAAGATGAATTTTTGAAAATTCAAGAAAAATAAAAAACATGCGATTGACACCAAACTTAAAATTTGACACAAGACTCAAACAAGAAAAAAAAAATTTTTGGTTTCTATGATTTTATTAAATTTTTTTGTATACTTTTCGAAAATTATTTTGGAAAAAGAAAATAAAGAGATTCAAAATTTTTAATAAGAATTCCAGGATTTGTGTAATGTTAGTCTAAAGCTTCGGTCCAATGGAATTAGAAATGGCCAAATGGCAAGCCAAGCTTTAGCATACCAATTACAAACATGTCCTTTCTACAATAGAAAGTGAAAACCTCGGTCTAAAAGATTAGACATAGCTTAACAGCCAGCCAGGCTTCAACATATCTCAAGAAGCTCTAGAATTCATTCTTAAATATTCTGAAGAATATTTTTTTTCGAAAATAAAAATAAAAAGTTTAAACATAAAATAAAATTACCTAATCTAAGCAACAAGATGAATCGTCAGTTGTCCAAACTCGAACAATCCCTGGCAACGGCGCTAAAAACTTGGTGCACGAAATTGTGATCACACTTTTCACAACTCCGCACAACTAACCAGCAAGTGCATTGGGTCGTCCAAGTAATACCTTACGTGAGTAAGGGTCGATCCCACAGAGATTATCGGCTTGAAACAAGCTATGATCATCCTGTAAATCTTAGTCAGGCCGAGTCAAATGGTTATGAGGTTTTGATAATTAAAAGATAAATAAAACATAAAATAAAATAATGATACTTATGTAATTCATTGGTGGGAATTTCAGATAAGCGTTTGGAGATGCTTTGTTGCTTTTGAACCTCTACTTTCCTATTGCCTTCTTCCAATCATGCGTGCTCCCTTCCATGGCAAGCTGTAGGATCTTCTCGGATGAAAAATACCAGGTACGGTTTCTGCACGGCTAATCAACTGTCGGATTTCTCGTCTCGGATGAAAAATACCAGGTACAGCTACCGCACGGCTAATCATCTGTCGGTTCTCACTAGCGTCGGAATAGAAATATCTCTCTATCCTTTTGCACACTGTCACTACGCCCAACATTCGCAAGTTTGAAGCACGTCACAGTCATCCCTTCCCAGATCCTACTCGGAATATCCGGGATAAGGTTTAGACTTTCCAGATCTCAGGAATGCTGCTAATTGGTTCTAGCGTATACCACAAAGGTTCTAATCACGGATTCGGATGCTCTGTTGTCAGGAGAGATGATGCGAATCATGGCTTAGAGACCCAAGAGAATATACTCCGGCTGTCATCCAATGACTACGTTGAACATCATGTAGACCGCTTGTGGTTGTCAGGCACGCGGATCTTGGCTAAGCGAGTAACGAAGATAGTGGTGATTGTCACGGGTCACCCCTTCATTCTGAGTTAACTGAATTAAG
Organism: Arachis hypogaea; assembly: GCF_003086295.3. Lineage (NCBI taxonomy): Eukaryota > Viridiplantae > Streptophyta > Magnoliopsida > Fabales > Fabaceae > Arachis > Arachis hypogaea. The sequence continues at coordinate 30,871,180 of NC_092049.1, forward strand.
TACGAGAGTATATCTTGGAGAAGACGTAAGTGTGAATTGAAAGAGAAACAATAGTACTTGCATTAATTCATGAAGAACAGCAAAGCTCTGTACCTTAATCTATGAGGTGTAGAAACTCCACCGTAGAAAATACATAAGAGAAAAAGGTCTAGGCATGGCCGTTCTCCAAATGTGAAAAATGGAATAAGCTGATAAAGTATAAAGTCGTCCGAATACAATAGTAAAAAGTGCTATTTATACTAAACTAGTAACATAGGTTTACAGAAATTGAGTAACTAAGTGCAGATAGTGCAGAAATCCACTTCCGGGGTCCACTTGGTGTGTGCTTGGGCTGAGCATTGAGCTTTACACGTGCATTGGCCATTCTTGGAGTTAAACGCCAGCTTGGGTGCCAGTTTGGGCGTTTAACTCCAGTTCTGGTGCTAGTTCTGGCATTTTACTCCAGAAAGGGTCTCTGGTGGGCGTTTAGACGCCAGTTTTGGCCATCAAATCTCGAGTAAAGTATGGACTATTATACATTGATTGAAAGCCCAAGATGTCTACCTTCCAACGCAATTGAGAGAGCGCCAATTGGGCTTCTGTAGCTCTAGAAAATCCACTTCGCGTGTAGGAGGGTAAGAATCCAACAGCATCTGCAGTCCTTTCTCAGCCTCTGAATCAGATTTTTGCTCAGGTCCCTCAATTTCAGCCAGAAAATACCTGAAATTATAGAAAAATACACAAACTCATAGTAAAGTCCAGAAATATGATTTTTGCATAAAAAATAATAAAAATATAATAAAAAGTAAGGAAAACATACTAAAAACTATGTAAAACCAATGCCAAAAAGGGTATAAATTATCCACTCATCACCAAGTTGTCGTCGCTGTTCCTCGTCACGCTAGTTGCCATTGTTGCTGTTGTTTCCGTCGCCGTCATCACTGCTTGGGCCATCATCGGAGAAAGTTGTCACTACTGCATGTGTGAAAGAGCTGTGAAAGGAGTTGTTATGCCGTTGTTGTTGTTGCTTTGTCACTGTCAGGGCTCCTTGCTGCCGTTTTGGTCATCGAAAAACATATCCAGAACAACTGCCGCTCTATTATCTTATTTCTCTTTAGCGACAGTAAGTCATTCTTGCCTTGAAACCTTCACCAATAGTATAAGAGTGTTTCGTTATAAGTTTGTTAAAAATTCTGAGATTTTGGTCACGTAGGGTTAAGTTTCGGTTATTGCATGTCACGATTAAAGTTGCTGCTGTTGCTGCATAAGTAGTATGGTGTTGTGGTTGCAGCTGGCGCTATTGCAGGTCGGAAGAATAAGGGTCTTGATGCATTTTGTGGCTTAGGAGTTTCGACTATTCGAGGTAGAGACTTTTTCTTAAACCCTTTTTATTTCCAAGAATTGTTATAAATCGATATTGATATGAAAAATATATTTTTATGATTATGTGAATCTTATGGATTACCTTGAGCTATTTGGATGAATGGAACTGGTTAACTAAGTTTGGATTAAAAAGTAAATGAAACATTAGGTTGCTTGTGATTGACATGATTTTCTAATTGTTTGGATTCTTAATTTGTTTGATTGGTTTGTATTGAAAATTGTTAAAGTGTTCTAGATGATCTTATTTATATGTATGTTTGAAAAACTGTTTGATATTGAGGCGGTTGATGAGAGAAGTTGGTTTGGTTGGAACCCTTGAAAGGTGGTAAAGTCCGAGTTTTAGAGGAGAAGCTGCCAAAATTTTTATAAGTATTTGAGTGAATTTAAATCATTGGAATTTGATTTAGTAAAATGAAATGATTTGTTAGTCTCTTTTGGGGGAAGTATTGAACTAAAGAAATGAAGTTAAAATTAGTTTTGGATACTTGGTTGAATGAAAATGAGTTTTGTTTGATTAATTTTGGTTTAAGGAATGTGTTTTTTAGAAGTATTAGAGAAAACTAAAGTAATAGAAGTGAATTAAAGATTTAACTTACTTTGGTTTGGTTAATTATAAAAAGAATTATGATTTAGGTATTTAATTTAACTGAAATGAGTTTTATTGAATTAATATGAATTAAAAAATAATATTTTGAGGATTTTAATGAAAAATAAAGTAATGCAAGTGTGTATTTAAGAATAAATAATTTTTCGAGTCTTTGAGAAAAAGTTTTAAGCTTGAAAATGAAGTGAAATTAGTTTTGGGGAACTTAGTAAATTTGGAAATGCGTTTTGTTTGATTAATGCTAATTAAAGAGGTTATATTTTGAAAAGATTTAGTGAATTTGGAGTATTTAGATTTGATTGGTGAAATGGAATGATTTTTGAGACTTTGGAAAGATCCGGAATTCAAGAATAAAGTTGAAATTGTTTTATGAACTTGGTTAAAGGAAAAGGAAACTTAATTGATCCTGATTAATGTTTGATTGTGAAAATGATTGAAATTGAGGAATATTGAGGTTGATTAGTGATTATTACGATTATATTAATGATGATTTTTTTATGATGATAATGATTGTTATTGATTGAAATGAGATTTTGGTTGGAAGTGAGGAAGGTGGTAGGGCATTCTCTCACATACTCTTTTGATTGTTGGTTTGGAGTGGGAAAGGTGGTAGGACACTGGTGCGGATTTCGAATAACACAAACTTATCGACAAGTGTACTGGGTCGTACCAATGGTGAGTAAGTGTCGATCCAACGAGGATTAATGGAATGAGCAACAATAATTGAATGATTAGACTAGTCAGACAAACTAAATTGAGTGTTGACGGGTGAAATAATGCCGGTTAAGAAATATTAATAAAAGAAGCGTTGTCAGTACAGTCTTAATCGACGAAATTTTCACTATCAATTTAGTTTTGTGTCACAATTAAAATTAAATAACTGGGAGTAGAATTCCCAGGTTGTTTCCTAAAGAGTTGACTCAAGGTGCAATTTATTGGCCAGAAATTTTCTGAGAAACTTTTAAAGTTTGAGAACGGAAAAATAAATAACTAAAAATCAAAGCAGTGAATGATAGCAAGAGGTGTTATGTATTTGAAATAAAATGGCCTTGGCTAAGAGAAGATTAATTGGAGTTTCTATCCTTGTTGACTCTCCCAAGTATAATAGTAAAAGGTTGTTGCTTCCACTCAGTTATCCTCTTGCAGTTGCGAAGGAAGGTTAAGTGGGTAATACTAACTCTGATTCACAAATCCTAATCCCTTTCTAGGGAAGGATTAGAGTTAGTGAAAAGTGAGTTAGCCAGCAATCCCCAATTATAAATTAATACTTGAGTATTCCAATTCAAGAGGTTCCAATTAATTAGCTCCCAAGCCAAGTTGAAAGCTTTAAATCATAACATGAATGCCATTTTTCAACAACATGAAATAAGAATAAATAGGAGACATGTTAATTAAAAATAAATTAATAAAAGCATATTTGGAGATGATAATTAATTGAAGGAAATCAAACAAGTAATGGGATTAAATGTAAAAATGGTTCATTGCATTAATAAAATTCAAAATTAACAATATCCATATATGATCACGAGCAATTAAATGGAAGACAAAAGAGTAGAGTAATAGAAAGGCAAACTATAAAGATGAAAACTTCAATCGAAGGTAGTAGCTCTCTCAATATCCAATCCAAAGCACAAAACTAAGAAATCTAAGAACACTAGAGGAAGTAGTGTTTTTCTCTCTAAAAATTCAAAACTAAAAAAAGTAAACTAAGTGAAACTGAATGTGTTGAGTCTCCGCTTGCCCCCTGGCTCTAGTCTGTGTTTTTGGGGTGAAAACTGGGTCCAAAACAGCCTAAAAATTGCCCCCAGCGTCTTCTGTAATTGCAGCATGTGATGCACGTCACGCGTACGCGTCAGCCACGCGTACGCGTTGCTGGACTTCTGTGCTTGTCACGCGTACGCGTCAGTCACGCGTACGCGTCGATGTACGATGCGCCAATTCACGCGCACGCGTTAAGCATGCATGCGTGTCGATCCTCCCTGCTCAGCTCCTTAGTTTCTTGTGTTCCTTCCACTTTTGCATGCTTCCTTTCCATCCTCTAAGCCATTCATGTCCTATACAGCCTAAAAACACTTAACAAACAGATCACGGCATTGAATGATATAAAGAGGGATTGAAAATTGACAATTTAAAGGTTTAAGAAGCTAGTTTTCAATCATGGAACAAAATTAGGAAGGATTTGTAAAATCATGCAGTTTGTATGAATAAGTGTGCGAAGAACTGATAAAATCCACTCAATTTAGCACAAGATAAACCATAAAATAGTGGTTTATCAATCTCCCCACACTTAAACATTAGCATGTCTTCATGCTAAGCTCAAGGAAACCAAAAGAATGAAGGGAGAAAAGTAAGACTTATGCAATGCAACTTATGCATATGAATGCAACTATATGCTCAAATGCTTCTACCCATTTGGTTAAAAGCAAACAAGTTCTCCAAGACAAACATAAATCATATTCCACTAATTAAATCACACACTAAGGTACAAGTAAACTTGTGAGAAGAGAGTTCATGAAAGCCGGGAACACAGAATTAAGCATTGAACCCTCACTGGAAGTGTATATGCACTCTAATCGCTCAAGTGTCTAGGGTTAATCCACTCTAATCTCTTCTATTCATGCTTTCTAAAACTTTGTTCTTCATCTAACCAATCAACAAATATTTAGTGTACAAATGCAAACATCATGAGGGCTTTTCAAGGTTGTAATGGGGCTAAGGTAAGGGTGAGGATATATGTATGGCCAAGTGAGCTATAATTTGAATCTTTGACTATCCTAAGTTCTCACCTAACACACACACACACTCTATATAATTCTAAAATCATTCTTAGCCACCCAAAATCTCACTTTTGCATATTTTCACACACTCATGTATCAAGTTTAATTCCATCACATATGCATTGATCTTTTTATTGGACTTAATATTGGGGTGATTTTATCCCCTAATCATTTATTTCTTCTCTTTTTTTTTAATATAATTGAAAGCATAATATATTAATGCATAATGGTTTCTCTAATTTTACACGAGTAAGCACCCAAATTTCCAATATTTGTCAATAAAAATAAAACACATTCTCATAAACCATAGTTTCCACATTTCCCCACACTTAGTTGACACATACTATCTTAAGCTAACCAAAAATTCAAATAAGGTAATTAATTATTTTTCTGCTTAAGGCTAGTGATGTGGTAATATAAAGAACAAATGGGGGTTAAAAAGGGTCAACGTGGCAAACAAAGGCAAATAAAATGGTAGGTTATTTGGGATAAGTGAGCTAATATCAAATGATGGCCTCAATCACATATATGCATGAATATACATGAAATAATGGACATATAGAATGGAACAAACCAAAGATTGCAATCATAGAGAAAAAAACACACAAGAATCAAAATCATGGTTAAATAATGTAACCATATAATTAAGCTCAAAATCTCATAGATTGTGTGTTCTTAGCTCTTAAAACCATGTTCCAAATTAAAATCTTCAAACAAGTTTAACACAAATTTTAATTCGAATCAGTGAAATGCTATAAAATAGGGTCCTGAAAAGAAAATCATTACTTCAACCAAGCGGTACATACATGCAAGCAACTACTACCATAAAATCTATTGTATCTAACGAAAGAAAAATAAAATATTAGTGATGAGAGAGATGTTACCTCCGGAAGTCAGGTACTGACCTCCCCACACTTAAGGCTTGGCACGATCCTCCGTGCCATCAGTAAGGAGCAAGGTGAGGTTGGGAGCATCACTTCCACTGTCCGGCTCGTCATGGCTCTCCATGCTGGGATGTAAAGTGGAGACCGGAGTATCTTTCTCTTCCGAAGGTGGGTGAGTACTGACAATGAGTTCCTTCAGATAAGTGTATCGGCCCTTGTTACGGTGCTCTATTTGCTCAATCTGCCGAGCTTGCCAGTCTAGCCTCTCAAGGATCTCAAGCAGCAACTGATTGTTGGATGGTGGTGGTGCCTGAGGTGTAGATGATGGTGGAGCGAAAGAAGAAGGAGTGTCTAAAGACGGGCCTACATACCGGCTCGCAGAAGGTACTGGGGGTCTGGTATACTTCCCATTCGGGACATACTGATCATTTCCAGGGATCATAGCCTTCGTATCCCTAGTCTAATAGGAGACTCCCACCGCAGAGACTAAATCTGTAACCAACGCGGGAAAAGGTAGGTTGCCCGCGATCTGCACGTTTCTTATAGCCTGCCGGATGAGTCAGGGTAAGTTGAGAGGTTGCTCTGTAAGAATGCACCAGATGAGAACAGCCATGTTACCAGTGAATGTGGACTCATGGGTGCTCGAAAAGATGTAGTGAGACATAATCTGTGCCCACACACGAGCCTCTAAGGTAAGTGCTTGGGCGGAGATGCTCTTGAGTTTTGCCCGGTGTTGTCCATAAATTCAGTTGCTGCCTGGTTGGGCTATAACTCCAAGGACATTGCCCCAGTCAAACTGATATGTCTAGCGCTTAAGCTGGGCCTCTTGATAGGCATCCAACCCCTCTGGGCTAGGTGGAAGATCTAGGACTGTCTGAATGGCACCTTCGGAGACAGGAATTTGCTTTTGGTGAACATAGACAGACTGCAGGGTAGGCGAGTGGAAGATGGAGTAGAATTTGACTACCCAAGATAGATTGGCCTCCTGCGGCTGCCTCCTTAAGAATCACCACTGTCTCCTTTCAATGCAAGCCTCCAAAAAGTCAACGAAATGTGTTGGAAGGATGAGTAGATGCTCATTATTGTAGTATCTTTCTGCCAAGACAGGGAACATCTGTTGACAGTAACGGTTAGTGAACTGTGCGGAGTCCTGTGCGGGAAATGCCTTCTCCGTTTCATCAACTTTTATGGTCCTCTTCACCCACTTAGTAGGCGGCTTGACATTTGTAGATGGTTGCGCCTTAGCCGATGCTCTTTTAGTGCCTTTCCTTGCTGGTGTCTTGTCAGAAGCCTTCTCTTTCCCTCTCTTGGTGGCCATCTGGTGCAGAATTTAAAACCACAAACTAACCGGCAAGTGCACCGGGTCGTACCAAGTAATACCTCAGGTGAGTGAGGGTCGATCCCACGAGGATTGATGGACTAAGCAACATTGGTTGATTAATTCACCTAGTTGGGCAAACAGAAAAGAGTGTTTTGGTATTCAAAAGCATTAAATAGTAATTCAAAAATTAAAACAGCAAGCAGAAAATTGATGAGAATAATATATGGAGAAATAGTTAGGGCGTCAGAGTTATCTATTTTCCGGATTGACTTTTCTTATTAATTTATTTTAATCATGCAAGATTTAATTCATGGCAAACTATATGTGACTAGACCTTAATTCCTTAGACCTTTCTAGTCTCCTCTAAAATTCATCAACCGCCAATTCCTTGGTCAATTAATTCCAATTAGGGGGTGAAGTTTAATTCTAGTTATTATGCCACAAAAATCCTAATTACCCAAATATAAGAGGATTATATGTCACGTATCCCGTTAAGTCCAAATAATTAGAAATTTAGGAGAATATGTTTTCAGGCTGTTGTTCAAGTAAAGAGCTTTTCCAAGTTATACAAGAACTCAATTAGAAAGAGGGTCATACTTCTGTTCCACCCAAATTCATAAGATAAAGAACGAAAACAATTCTTAAATATAAATCAGTGCATGAATTAAAATAGAAAAATAATAGTATCAATCCATACAATAGACAGAGCTCCTAACCTTAACAGTGGAGGTTTAGTTGCTCATAGAAACGAGTGAAAAACTAGGATTGTAAATTGGGCTGAGGTGGAATGAAAAGTTAACTAATGTTGGAATTACTTTTATATATAATCCTAATAAATTTAAAATCTACTTTCTAAAACTAAAATAATATCTTTTCCTATTTTAAAATAAAAGATAGAGTTTAAATCAAAATTAATAGGAATCAGCGTTTTCTGCATGTGGCGCATGTCACGCGTACGCGTCGATAGTCTTCTTCGCGTGTCACACGTACGCGTTAGGTACGCACACGCGTTGCTGAGCAACTTCGCTTTTCACGCATACACATCAGGTATGTGCACGCGTCGCCATGGAAAGCTCCAAATCACGCGCACGCGTCAGGTATGCGCACGCGTCGCTCCTCGCTGTCATCTCCTTTAATTCTTGTGCTGATTCCATTTTTGCAAGCTTCCTCTTCATCCTCTAAGCCATTTCTGCTCTATATAGTCTTCTTCTCTTTTTCTGTGGAAGCTCCATCAAATCCAGCCAAATGCTACCTAAAATAAACAGAATTGCATAAGACTCAAAATAGCATCCATAGTGGCTAAAAGATAATTAATTCTTAATTAAACTCAACAAATTAAATGCAAATTCACTAGGAAAAGATAGGAAAGATGCTCACGCATCACAACACCAAACTTTAATTGTTGCTTGTCCTCAAGCAACCAAAATTAGTACATGATTAAGATGTGAATTTGCAGGAGAGGTAAGAGTTCAGCTATGCTCATATCTCTTCTTATAGTGGGGTTTACCACTGAAATCTTGAATAGTTTTGGCATCCCATTCTCCTTTGAATCATAAGGATGTCATTGTCATTCAGAATTAGAATCCGGATAATATTATGAATTCTCTAATCTTTTGTAACTCAATTTAACCCTTGAACATAGCAATTTTTCTTTGATTCTCTTTTCTTTGGTGCTTTGCACTTTGAGTCTAGCCATGACTTTAAATGTTTTGTCTCAAGCTTTACTTGACACAGAAACACCACAAGCACTTAACTGGGGAACTCTTTTGAAGTTCTAATTTTTCTTTCAGCTATTCCCAGACAGTGGTGCTCAAAGATTTTGGCATACTCTGCTAATTGTAATTGATCTCGACTCTAAATGTTTTGTCTAAAGGGTTACTTGACACAAGAACACTACAAGTATATGACTAGGGAAACAACTCTTTGAGCTTTCAATCATGTCTGACCTCCCTAGTCATTGATGCTCAGAGCCTTGGACCTTGCTTTTGTATCCCTTTTTTTTCTTTGCTGTTTCTTTTGCTTCAAGGATTAAATTTTTGTTTATTTCAGGGAAGTCATAATAATTCTCTAAATCCCTATTCCTTGTACATCAACATTTTTTATTCAAATTTAAATATGCACTGTTCATATCATACATTCAGAGTCACAGAAAATACCACCACATTTGAATAAATGAGACTACTCTAAAAATTAAACTCAATTTCTCATGCAATACACATTTTTCTTCTTCCTTTTCTTTTGAATTTAAGTTCAGTGAGCAATACATGAGACACTTTTCAGAATTAAAACCAAATAACAGAAAAAATAGCAAATTAAACTGGAACCTAGGAATTGAAATAACAAAGGATCATGCAGAAACCAAGTAAAATAGCAGATAACCGGAACATAACATAGTAAGAACGGGAAGGAATATAGAATGAAAGGAATTCAACCACCTCAGTTATGTTGGTGGCCGTTTTATTCCTCAGGCTGTGCTCCTCCATGAAGACGATTCACCTCCCTTTGGTACCATAAAATTAAACAGAAAAGCCATAAGCGAAGCGACAACACCAAACTTAAAAGTTTGCTTGTCCTCAAGCAAAGAAAAACTGAAAACAAAAACAAATGATGAAAGAAGAATAAAAAGATAAAAGAATAAGAGAGAATTAGGATTGGGGGGTGGATGATTTGAAATCAGGCGCTGAGGTGGTTTAATTGGGCGTCGCATGCGACGCGTACGCGTACAGCACGCGTACGCATGGGTCGACCGATTTTGAAAGTGACGCGTAAGCGTCTGGCACGCGTACGCGTGCCCTTGGTTTGTGCGAATTGCGCGAAGGCGGCCGCGCACACGCACAACTCTCTGTTCGCCTGGCCTGGGAACCAAAATTCTCATATGACGCGTGCGCGTCATGCACGCGCATGCGTGGATGGCAAATTGTGGAAAGGACGCGCACGTGTCAGGGACGCATACGCGTGATCAAGTTTTCTGCCTCTAGCACACTTCCAGCCCCAAGCCATCACAACTCTCTGCCCAGAAACTCATTGACGCCGATTTTTAGGGTCACGCGTACGCGTCAGGGACGCGCACGCGTGGGTGGCTAAAAGCGCAGACGACGCGCACGCGTGAGGTACGCGTACGCGTGGGCATGTTTGTGCGCAAAACATAGTTCCAGTGCTACTCATGTTCAACTCTCTGTTCACTTTGTTGGTGTTGCGTACTCCTGCATGACGTGTACGCGTCAGCGACGCTTGTGCGTCGAACACCCTCACTTTCTTTTTTTATTGAAATGTTCTGTTCCTGTTCTAAAATAGATGCATGATCCGAAAACCAGTAACAACTCAATAAAAATCAAATAAGTAAGAAAACTACTACTATGAAAATAACTAAGGATACGAAATTATCGGGTTACCTCCCAACAAGCGCTTCTTTACCGTCATTAGCTTGACGGTCAGCTCTTCTAAGGAGGAGGATCATAGGGGCTCAGCTCTTCACCCCTTACTTTGAACTTCTTTCCTGTGTCTCCATAAATTAGCTCAATATGCTCCAGAGAGAGGATTCTCTTTACTGTATAAATCCACACTGGATTTCTAGTCAACCCCCCCTTTATTCCTGGAGAGAAACCTTCAGTGGGGATCTTTTTGTTTCTCCATCCCCTGAATATTTTCTTCTTTTTGGGAATCTCCTCCTTGGTGGATGATGCATTCTCGACACCAAACTTAGCTTTGATATCAGGAGGAATTTTATTGATTGTCACCAAAGGAGGTTTGAGCTGCAGATTCTGCTGTCCGTCATCAGGGGGTTCTTGAAGGTTTGGATCAATAAGCTCAATTTGCATGCACCTCTCTTCTTTACCTGCTAAATGTATATCTTTGAAGACATGAAAGACCAATTGCTCATTATGCACTCTGAGCACTAATTCACCCACTTCTACATCAATTAGAGCTCTCCCAGTGGCTAGGAATGGTCTTCCTAGAATTATAAAGGCATTCTCATCCTCTCCCATGTCAAGAATCACAAATCTGCTGGGAGGAAGAACTTACCTACTTTGACCAAGATATTCTCTACTAATCCGTATACAGTTTTCATAGATATGCTATCTTTGTGGGTTGTGCCTCTTGGATTTGCAACTTCTTCATCACAAACAAGGGCATTAAATTGATACTTGCTCCCAGATCACATAATGCTTTCTCAAAGGTTGTGCTCCCAATGGTGCATGGAATTTGGAAGCTCCCTGGATCCGGCATCTTCTTTGGTAAGTTATTCTGAATGATGGCACTACATTCCTTAGTCAGGACCACTGTCTCATCTCCCTTTAAAGGCTTCTTCTTTGACAACAACTCCTTCATGAATTTGACATAGAGAGGCATTTGCTCCAAAACCTCAGCAAAAGGAATATTGATTTGTAACTTTTTAAAGACTTCCAAGAACTTTGAAAACTGCTTGTCCTTGGTCTCCTTTTGAAGTCTCTGAGGATATGGCATTTTAGGCTTGTACTCAGGAGCCTTTGGCAGTGTAGGATAAGTGTCAAGAGAGTATGGGAATGGGTTGTCTACACGCTTTGGAGGGACGTGCTCTACTTCTTCCTTCTTCTCTTCTGGTGCTTCCTTTTCAACTAGCTCTTCATTGACCTTTGTCTCAGAGCCAGCTATTTTACCACTTCTCAATTGAATAACCTTGCAATCTTCTCTTGGGTTTACCACTGTATCACCTGGGAATGTACTTGTAGACCTCTCAAGTATTTGCTTGCTCAGTTGGCCTATTTGCACCTCTAAGTTTCTAATGGAGGCTCTGGTTTCCTGCATAACTTGCGCTTCTGTACTTGTCACTTGTCCATTTATCAAGGTGATAGCCTTGCATTCCTCTCTTAGATTTGGAATGGTGTTACCAGGAAGGCTATTAGTGGTCCTCTGATTGATTTCATTAACTTTTGTGGCTAATTGGCCCATCTGAATCTCTAAATTTTTATTGATGCTCTGCTTTTCTGTCTGAAACTTGCTAGTATTGCTTCCAAATCATTGTTCTGCTGGGGCTGAGAAGTTGCTTGCTGAGATGACTGAAACTGGTGGTTATTGTGATTGTTCTATTGGAAACCACCCTAAGAATTATTATTAAAATTCTGTGGCCTCTGAGGTTGCTCTCTCCACCCAAAATTTGGGTGATTTCTCCACCCTTGATTGTAGGTCTGGGAATAGGGATCATTATTGGGATTTCTAGGAGCACTTCCCATGTAATTGACATGTTCAGAAGAGGATTAAGCATAATCATAATTTTCATTTTGCACAAAATTACCTGTCATGTCATAAGAGACCTCTTGAGGTGGATTTTGGGTGTTGATAGCTGCGACTTGCATGCTAGCCATCCGCTGAGTAGGTAAATTTATTTGCTGAGACATAAGCTTGTTCTGAGCAAGAATAGCATTAACAGCTTCCATTTCCAACATACCTCTCTTCTGAGGAGCCTCAGAGTTCACAGGATTTTTGTTAGATGAGTATAAATATTGGTTGCTAGCAACCAATTCAATAAGCTCAATAGTCTCCTCCGGTGTCTTCTTCTTGTGCAGTGAACCACCTGTAGAATTATCTAAGCACATCTTGGACATTTCACCCAAACCTTCATAAAAGATATCTAGTTGGGTCCATTTGGAGAACATGTCCGGAGGGCATTGCCTAGTCAGTAGCTTGTACCTCTCCCAAGCTTCATAAAGAGTTTCACCATCCTTCTGCCTGAAGGTCTGAACCTCCACCCTAAGCTTAGTCAGCTTCTTTGGTGGGAAAAATTTAGAAAGAAACTCAGTAACAACCTTGTCCCAAGTATCCAAGCTCTCCTTGGGTTGTGAATCTAGCCATAGCTTTGCTCCATCCCTCAGAGCAAACGGGAAGAGCATGAGTTTGTACACCTCTGGGTTTACTCCATTTGTCTTCACAGTATCACAAATCTGCAGAAATTAGAAATAAATTGATTTGGGTCTTCGTGAGGAAGACCATGATACTGGCAGTTTTGTTGCACCAGGGTGACCGATTGTGGCTTCAACTCAAAGTTGTTCGCAGCTATAGGAGGCACCACAATGCTTTTTCTATAAAGATCTACAGTAGGAGCAGAGTAAGAGCCAAGCACTCTTCTTTGTTGCTCATTCTCATTCAGATTTGCCACATTGGCATTAACAGCATTATTAGGATCTACAGTGGATTCTGCAGCCTTGTAAAGTCTTGCTTGTTGCAAACGTCGCCTGAAAGTCCATTCAGGTTCAGGATCAAAGTCTAAGAGAGGTTCCTTGTCTCTGTTCCTGCGCATAAACAAATAGAAAAACAAGAAAAGATGGGAATCTCTACGTCAGAGTGTAGAGAATTCCCAGTGAGGTAACCTATGTAAAATAATAAAATAGAAATACTAAATAAATAAAAAAAATCGAAAATAAACAGGGAAAATAAACAAGAAAATTAAAATGGAATTAACTAGGTGACACCAAACTTAATTTCAGAAATTAAGGAAAAATATTAGTGCTATTTATTTATTTATTTATTTTTTAAAATACTAAAGTAAACTTTAAATAAAAATTAAAACTAAAATGCCTAATCTAAGCAATCAAACAACTAATAGTTGTTAATCACTATCAATTCCTGGCAACGGCGCCAAAAACTTGGTGCGAAATTTAAAACTACAAACTAACCGGCAAGTGCACCGAGTCATACCAAGTAATACCTCAGGTGAGTGAGGGTCGATCCCACGAGGATTGATGGACTAAGCAACAATAGTTGATTAATTCACCTAGTTAGGCAAACAGAAAAGAGTGTTTTGGTATTCAAAAGCATTAAATATTAATTCAGAAATTAAAACAGCAAGCAGTAAATTGATGAGAATAAATATGGAGAAACAGTTAAGGCTTCAGAGTTATCTATTTTCCGGATTGACTTTTCTTATTAATTTATTTTAATCATGCAAGATTTAATTCATGGCAAACTATATGTGACTAGACCCTAATTTCTTAGACCTTTCTAGTCTCCTCTAAAATTCATCAACCACCAATTCCTTGGTCAATTCATTCCAATTAGGGGGTGAAGTTTAATTCTAGTTATTATACCACAAAAATCCTAATTACCCAAATATAAGAGGATTATATGTCACGTATCCTATTAAGTCCAAATAATTAGAAATTTAGGAGAATATATTTTCAAGCTGTTATTCAATTAAAGAGCTTTTCCAAGTTATTGATGAGCAGATAATTTATACGCTTTTTGGCATTATTTTTAGGTAGTTTTTAGTATATTTTAGTTAGTTTTTATTATATTTTTATTAGTTTTTAAATAAAAATCACATTTCTGGACTTTACTATGAGTTTGTGTATTTTTCTATGATTTCAGGTATTTTCTGGCTGAAATTGAGGGACCTGAGCAAAAATCTGATTCAGAGGCTGAAAAAGGACTGCAGATGCTGTTGGATTCTGACCTCCCTGCACTCGAAGTGGATTTTCTAGAGCTAAAGAAGCCCAATTGGCGCGCTCTCAATTACGTTGGAAAGTAGACATCCTGGGCTTTCCAGCAATATATATCAGTCTATACTTTGGCCGAGATTTGATGGCCCAAGCCGACGTTCCAAGTCAGCATAAAAATTCTGGCGTCAAAACGCCAGAACTGGCATAAAAGCTGGAGTTAAACGCCCAAACTGGCACAAAAGCTGGCGTTTAACTCCAAGAAAAGTCTCTACATGTGAAAGCTTCAATGCTCAGCCCAAGCACACACCAAGTGGGCCCGAAAGTGGATTCTGCATCATTTACTCTTTTCTATAAACCCTATGCTACTAGTTTTCTATAAATAGGACCTTTTGCTATTGTATTTACACACCTCATGACACTTTACACGTTTTATACTGTATTTTTGATGGCATGAGTCTCTAAACCCCATGGTTGGGGGTGAGGAGCTCTGCTGTGTCTTGATGAATTAATGCAATTACTACTTTTTTTTCCATTCTATCACGCTTGTTTCTATTCTAAGATATTCACTCGCACTTCAACCTGATGAATGTGATGATCTGTGACACTTATCATTATTCTCACCTATGAACACGTGCCTGACAACCACCTCCGTTCTATTTGGAATAGCTTGAGTGCATATCTCTTGGGTTTCTTATCTAAGATTAGAACCTTCGTGGTACAGGCTAGAATTATTGGCGGCCATTCCTGAGATCTGGAAGGTCTAAACCTTGTCTGTGGTATTCCGAGTAGGATCTGGGAAGGGATGACTGTGACGAGCTTCAAACTCACGAGTGATGGGCGTAGTGACAGACGCAAAATGATCAATGGATCCTATTCCAACATGAGTGAGAACTGACAGATGATTAGCCGTGCGATGACAGCGCATTTGGACCATTTTCACTGAGAGGATGGATGGTAGCCATTGACAACGGTGATCCACTAACATACAGCTTGCCATGGAAGGAGCCTTGCATGTGTGAAGAAGAAGATAGTAGGAAAGCAGAGATTCAGAAGGCAGAGCATCTCCAAAACCTCAACCTGTTCTCGATTACTGCATAACAAGTATTTATTTCATGTTCTTTTACTTTTTACAATCAAAACTAAGAATCATTACTGATATCCTGACTAAGAATTACAAGATAACCATAGCTTGCTTCAAGCCGACAATCTCCATGGGATCGACCCTTACTCACGTAAGGTATTACTTGGACGACCCAGTGCACTTGCTGGTTAGTTGTGCGGAATTACAAAAGTGTGATTGTAATTTCGTGCACCAGTTATACAAGAACTCAATTAGAAAGAGGGTCATACTTCTGTTCCACCCAAATTCATAAGATAAAGAACGAAAACAATTCTTAAATATAAATCAGTACATGAATTAAAATATAAAAATAATAGTATCCATCCATACAATAGACAGAGCTCCTAACCTTAATAGTGGAGGTTTAATTGCTCAAGGAAACGAGTGAAAAACTAGGATTGTAAATTGGGCTGAGGTGGAATTAAAAGTTAACTAATGTTGGAATTCCTTTTATATCTAATCCTAATAAATTTAAAATCTACTTTCTAAAACTAAAATAATATCTTTTCCTATTTTAAAATAAATGATAGAGTTTAAATCAGAATTAATAGGAAACAGCGTTTTCTGCATGCAGCGCATGTCACGCGTACCCGTCAGTCACGCGTACGCGTCAGGTACGCTCACACATCGCTGAGCAACTTGTGCTGATTCTATTTTTGCAAGCTTCCTCTTCATCCTCTAAGCCATTCCTGCTCTATATAGTCTTCTTCTCTTTTTCTGCAGAAACTCCATCAAATCCAGCCAAATGCTACCTAAAATAAACAGAATTACACAAGACTCAATGTAGCATCTATAATGGCTAAAAGATAATTAATTCTTAATTAAACTCAACAAATTAAATACAAATTCACTAGGAAAAGATAGGAAAGATGCTCACGCATCACCATCCTAAAGAAGGAAGAAAGAGAAATAAGGTTAAATATAGATAGCTAAAAACCGGAAGGAGGAAAGTTCAAGTAATAATGAATGCCAAAGTAACAGAGAATGTCTTAAATACATGGTAGCTACAACATGCATAGAAGACATCAATAAAAATTATGAAGGCATATCATAGCAACTAGATGCAAGAGAGTTAAAGCATGCAATTAACAAGCATGAGAAGAATGGCTCAAGCATCAATATCAACAATAATATGTAACAAAATAATGAGCACTTGTATGTTGACGATTAATGAATAATAAACTCAATACACATGGATTGCAAGGGTTGTGAAAAAGAGGCATTAAAGTGTAAGAATAAAATAGAAAAGAATTCAAAATGCCATGAGAGCTTTTTCACAAACACTTGGTGTGCAAATTAAATATAGCGAGTAAGGTAATTAATCCAAGTATATATGAGACCCAAAATAAAATGTCAGTTGTCAAATTACTCCTCATAATATCCACAAGCTAAAATATAGAAAAATAATCACCTAAATAAAGCTCCAACACCAACATAAAAAATGCAAGATAAAAGAATGAAAAAGAAATTATAAATAACTAAGCTAATGTAAAATTAAAAATAAACAAAATAATCAAATGCAATAAATAAAAGAAGAATGAAAGAGTAGAAAAGAGGAAGAAAAGAAACCTTAAGAAGAAGATGAAAATAGGGAGAGGAATGGGAGTAAGAATGAGAGAAAAGTAAGAAGGGAAGAAGAAAAAAAAAGGAAATTGTAGCTGTCGGAGTTGGTGGTCTCCAATGGTATTCCGCCGGTGGTGGTGGGAGAAGGAAGGAAGGAAGGAGGAAGAAGTAGAAAGAATGAAGAAGAAAAAAGAAGAATGAAGAAGGAAGAAGAATTAGGATTGAAGAGGGAAAGAATTGAAACAGGCGGCACGCTGAATTAAGTGACGCGGCGCATATGACGCGCACGCGTCGCCCACGCGTACGCGTGGGTGGGCAAAAGTTCAACGGACGCGTAAGCATCGGTCACGCGTACGCGTGACTACTGGCCATGCTAGACGCACGGTTCCAGCCCCATGGCCGCACAACTCTCTGTTCAAAACACACTTTGACGCAGATTTTCATGCCCACGCGTATGCGTTGCGGTCGCTTACGCGTGGATTTAAAAATTTGCAGGGGACGCGTACACATGGGGGTGGCCTGTGCACCAGGCACCCCTCCTGCACAGCTCCCGCGTAACTCCCTGTTCAATTTCTCAAAATTACGCACTTACACATGACGTGTGCGCGTCGTAGCCGCCTGCTGATGAGCGGATAATTTATACGCTTTTTGACGTTGTTTTTACATAGTTTTCAGTATGATTTAGTTAGTTTTTAGTATATTTTTATTAGTTTTTAAATAAAAATCACATTTCTGAACTTTACTATGAGTTTGTGTGTTTTTCTGTGATTTTAGGTATTTTCTGGCTGAAATTGAGGGACTTGAGCAAAAATCAGATTCAGAGGTTGAAGAAGGACTGCAGATGCTGTTGGATTCTGACCTTCCTGCACTCAAGGTGGATTTTCTGGAGCTACAGAACTCCAAATGGCACGCTCTCAATTGCGTTGGAAAGTAGACATCCAGGGTTTTTCAGCAATATATAATAGTCCATACTTTGCCCTAGTTTAGACGACGCAAACTGGCGTTCAACACCAGTTCCAGGTTGCATTCTGGAGTTAAACGCCAGAAACAGGTTGCAAAGTGGAGTTAAACGCCAGAAACAGGTTACAAACTGGCGTTCAACTCCAAGAGAAGCCTCTACACGTGTAAATCTCAATTCTCAGCCCAAGCACACACCAAGTGGGCCCCAGAAGTAGATTTCTGCATCATTTACTCATTTCTGTAAACCCTAGTAACTAGTCTGATATAAATATGACCTTTTGCTATTGTATTAGATATCTTTGATCAGTTTTATGCTATCTTAGACCTTTATGGGGGCTGGCCACTCGGCCATGCTTGGACCTTGTTCTTATGTATTTTCAACGATAGAGTTTCTACACACCATAGATTAAGGTGTGGAGCTCTGCTGTTCCTCATAAATTAATACAAAGTACTATTGTTTTTCTATTCAATTCAAGCTTATTCCGATGCTAAGATATTCATTCGTACTTCAATATGAATGTGATGATCGTGACAGTCATCATCATTCCCAACCTATGAACGCGTGCCTGACAACCACTTCCGTTCTACCTTAGATTGAATGAGTATCTCTTGGATTCCTTAATCAGAGTCTTCGTGGTATAAGTTAGAATCCATGGACGGCCATTCTTGAGATCCGAAAAGTCTAAACCTTGTCTGTGGTATTCCGAGTAGGATCTGGGAAGGGATGGCTGCGACGAGCTTCAAACTCGCGAGTGCTGGGTGTAGTGACAGACGCAAAAGGATCAATCGATCCTATTCCAGTATGATCGAGAACCGACAGATGATTAGCCATGCAGTTACAGCGCATTGGACCATTTTCACTGAGAGGACAGGATGTAGCCATTGACAACGGTGACGCCTAACATACAGCTTGCCATAGAAAGGAGTATGAATGATTGGATGAAGACAACAGGAAAGCAGAGGTTCAGGAGGAACGAACGCATCTCTATACGCTTATCTGAAACTCTCACCAATGAATTACATAAGTATCTCTATCTTTAATTTACGTTTTATTTATATTTTAATTATCAATTCACCATAACCATATGAATCTGCCTGACTGAGATTTGCAAGATGACCATAGCTTGCTTCAAGCCGACAATCTCCATGGGATCGACCCTTACTCACGTAAGGTTTATTACTTGGATGACCCAGTGCACTTGCTGGTTAGTTGTGCGAAGTTGTGACAAAGAACTAAGATTATGAACGTGCGTATTATGTTTTTCGCACCGTTACCAAGGAATGAACCGTCACGATTTCTGCGCACCAAGTTTTTGGCGCCGTTGCCCGGGATTGTTCGAGTTTGGACAACTGACGGTTCATCTTGTTGCTCAGATTAGGTAATTTTATTTTATTTTTAAGCTTTTTACTTTTATTTATTTTCAGAAAAAAAAATTTAAAATAAATATTTTCAAAAAAAAATATATTTTTATTCAAAATTTTTACGAATGAATTCTAGTGTTTCATGATGATTTGTTGAATCCTGGATGGCTGTAAGCCATGTCTGATCTTTTGGACTGGGGTTTCAACTTATCATCACAAGAGCTTGTTGATCTTCACCCATTTGGCAATTACACACATAGTTGTTGAATACATGGGAGGTAGGCAATATCTGCTGAAGCTTGGCTGGCCATTGGCCATGTCTAGTGTTTTGGACCGGAGCTTTCACTAAAAGCTTGACTGGCTAGGGAGCCATATCTAATTCCTGGACTGAAGCTTTAGACTAACATTGCAAGATTCCTGGAATTCTTATTAAAAATTATGAAATCCTTATTTTGCTTTTTCCAAATAATTTTCGAAAAATCCAAAAAAAATTTAATAAAATCATAAAACCAAAAATATTTTATGTTTCTTGTTTGAGTCTTATATCAGTTTTTAAGTTTGGTGTCAATTGCATGTGTTTTAATTTTCCTTTAATTTTTCGAAAATTCATCATGTGTTCTTCATGATCTTCAAGTTGTTCTTGATGAATCCTCTTGTTTGATCTTCATGTTTTCTTGTTTTGCATCTTTTCTTGTTTCTCATATGCATTTTTGAATTATTGATGTCTCAACATTGAAAATTTCTAAGTTTGGTGTCTTGCATGTTTCTTTTTTCTTAAAATTTTTTTTTTCAAAAATAAGTTCTTGGTGTTCATCTTGACATTCAAAGTGTTCTTGCATGCATTATGTGTTTTGATTCATAATTTTTATGTCTTGTGTCTTTTTTGTATTTTTCTCTTTCATCATTAAAAAATCAAAAATAAAAAAAATATATCTTTCCCTTTTTCTCTCATAAATTTTCGAAAATTTGAGTTAACTTTTTCAAAACTTTTCAAAATTTAGTTGTTTCTTATGAGTCAAATCAAATTTTCAATTTAAAAATTCTATCTTTTTCAAATCTTTATCAAAAAATCAAATATTTTTCATTTTCTTTTATGATTTTCGAAAATTTCAAAAATTATTTTCAAAATCTTTTTCTTATTTTTATTTCATATTTTTGAAATTAATGCTAACAATTAATGTGATTGATTCAAAATTTTAAAAGTTTGTTACTTGCCTCTTAAGAAAGGTTCAATCTTTAAATTTTAAATCATATCTTTTTGTTTCTTGTTAGTCAAGTAATCAACTTTAATTTTCAAAATCAAATCTTTTTAAATTTCTTTTTCAAATCTTTTTCAATTTAAGTTTCAATCACATCTTTTTCAAAATTTAAATTCAAAATCTTTTCTATTTTCTTATCTCTACAAAATTTTATTTTCAAATCTTTTTCAATTAACCACTTAACTTTTTGTTTGATTCTTATCTTTTTCAAAACTACCTAACTAACTCTCTCTCTAATTTTCGAAAATCCCTTCCCTCTTTTTCAAAATTCTTTTTTTTAATTAACTAATTATTTTAAATTTAATTTAATTTGATTCAATTTTCCTTTCTCAATTTTCGAACTTTAATTTTTATTTTTTTATTTTAAATTCAATTTAAAAACAAAAATACTTTTATTTTAATTTATTTAATTTTCAAATTTCTCTCATCTCTCATCCCCTTCTGTTTATTTATTCATCTACTAACACCCCTCTTTTACCCAAGAATTCGAACTCATTCCTCTCCCTTGTGTTTGGATTCTTATCTTTTCCTTCCTCCATTATTCTCTTCTTATACTTACATAAGGAATCTCTATACTGTGACATAGAGGATTCCATATTTTCTTTTTTTGTTTTCTTCTTTTTCATATGAGCAGGAACAAGGATAAGAACATTCTTGTTGAAGCTGATCCTGAACCTGAAAGGACTCTGAAGAGGAAGCTAACGGAAGCTAAAGCACAACTCTCTGTAGAAAATCTTACTGAAAATTTCGAAAAAGAAGGAGACATGGCCAAAAATAATAACAATGCAAGGAAGATACTTGGTGACTTTACTGCATCTCAATCCCTGCCATTGGAGCAAACAATTTTGAGATGAAACCTCAATTAGTTTCTCTAATGCAACAGAATTGCAAGTTTTATGGACTTCCATCCGAAGATCCCTTTCAGTTCTTAACTGAATTCTTACAGATCTGTGATACTGTTAAGACTAATGGGGTTGATCCCAAGGTCTACAGGCTTATGCTTTTTCCATTTTCTGTAAGAGACAGAGCTAGAATATGGTTGGACTCTCAACCTAAAGACAGCCTGAACTCTTGGGATAAGCTGGTCACGGCTTTCTTAGCCAAGTTCTTTCCTCCTCAAAAGCTTAGCAAGCTTAGAGTGGATGTTCAAACCTTCAGACAGAGGAAGGTGAATCCCTCTATGAAGCTTGGGAGAGATACAAGGAATTGACCAAAAAGTGTCCTTCTGACATGCTTTCAGAATGGACCATCCTGGATATATTCTATGATGGTCTGTCTGAATTATCAAAGATGTTATTGGACCATTCTGCAGGTGGATCCATTCACCTAAAGAAAATGTCTGCAGAAGCTCAAGAACTTATTGGCATGGTTGCAAATAACCAGTTCATGTACACTTCTGAAAGGAATCCTGTGAGTAATGGGACGCCTCAGAGGAAGGGAGTTCTTGAAATTGATGCTCTGAATGCCATTTTGGCTCAGAATAAAATATTGACTCATCAAGTCAATATGATCTCTCAGAGTCTGAATGGATTGAAGGAATCATCCAACAGTACTAAAGAGGCATCTTCTGAAGAAGAAGCTTATGATCCTGAGAATGCTGCAATAGCAGAGGTGAATTACATGGGTGAACCCTATGGAAATACCTATAATCCCTCATGGAGAAATCATCCAAATTTCTCATGGAAGGATCAACAAAAGCCTCAACAAGGCTTTAATAATGGTGGAAGAAACAGGTTTAGCAATAGCAAGCCTTTTCCATCATCCACTCAGCAACAGACAGAGAATTCTGAGCAGAATCCATCTAGCTTAGCAAATATAGTCTCTGATCTATCTAAGGCCACTCTAAGTTTCATGAATGAAACAAGGTCCTCTATTAGAAATTTGGAGGCACAAGTGGGCCAGCTGAGTAAAAGAGTCATTGAAACTCCTCCTAGTACTCTCCCAACTAATACAGAAGAAAATCCAAAGAGAGAGTGCAAGGCCATTGATTTGACTATCATGGCCGAACCTACAAGGGAAGAGGAGGACGTGAATCCTAGTGAGGAAGACCTCCTGAAACATCCAATGACCAATAAGGAGTTTCCCTTTGAGGAACCAAAGGAATTTGAGGCTCATCTAGAGACCATAGAGATTCTATTAAACCTCCTTCTGCCCTTCATGAGCTCTGATGAATACTCTTTCTCTGAAGAGGATGAAGAAATTACTGAAGAGCAAGTTGCTAAATACCTTGGTACAATCATGAAGCTGAATGCCAAATTATTTGGTAATGAGACTTAGGAAGATGAACCTCCCTTGCTCACCAATGAACTGAATGCATTGGATAGGCAGAAATTACCTCAAAAGAAACAGGATCCTGGCAAATTCTTAATACCCTGTACCATAGGCACCATTACCTTTGAGAAGGCTCTGTGTGACCTGGGGTCAGGAATAAACTTAATGCCACTCTCTATAATGGAGAAACTTGGGATCTTTGAGGTGCAAGCTGCCAGAATCTCATTAGAGATGGAAGACAACTCAAGAAAACAGGCTTATGGACAAGTAGAGGACGTGTTAGTAAAGGTTAAAGGCCTTTACATCCCTGCTGATTTCATAATCATAGACACTGGGAAGGAAGAGGATGAATCCATCATCCTTGGGAGACCCTTCCTAGCCACAGCAAGAGCTGTGATTGATGTGGACAGAGGAGAGTTAGTCCTTCAACTGAATGAGGACAACCTTGTGTTTAAAACTCAAGGATCTCCGTCTGTAACCATAGAGAGGAAGCATGAAAAGCTTCTCTCACTGCAGAGTTAACCAAAGCCCCCACTGTCAAACTCTAAGTTTGGTATTGGAGGCCACAACCAAACTCTAAGTTTGGTGTTGAAACCCCACATTCAAACTCTAAGTTTGGTGTTGGGAGGTTCCAACCTTGCTCTGAACATCTGTGAGGCTCCATGAGAGCTCACTGTCAAGCTATTGACATTAAAGAAGCGCTTGTTGAGAGGCAACCCAATGTTATCTAATTATATTTATTTATTTTCTATTGTTATTTTATGTTTTCTTTAGGTTGATGATCATGTGGAGTCACAAAAACTACTGAAAAATCAAAAACAGAATGAAAAACAGCATTAAAAATAGCACACCCTGGAGGAGAGCAGTCTGGCGTTTAAACGCCAGAAACAAGCATCTGTCTGGCGTTTAACGCCAGAAACAAGCACTAAGCTAGCGTTTAACGCCAGAAACAAGCATCTTCCTGGCGTTAAATGCCAGAAACAGGCTACATTTGGGCGTTTAACGCCAGAAACAAGCAGCAGTCTGGCATTAAACGCCAGGATTGCACAGCAAGGGCATTTTACACGCCTAATTGGAGCAGGGATGCTAAGTCCTTGACCCCACTTGATCTGTGGACCCCATAGGATCCCCACATTTTCTTCTCTCTTCTTCACACCTTTTCATAACTCTCTTTCCCAAATACCCTTCACCAATCACCTCAATCACTCTTTCCCATCACCTCTTCACCACTCACATTCATCCTCTCTTCCCCATAAACCCCACCTACCTCCAAAATTCAAACTCTTTTCCCTCCCAAACCCAACCCTAATGGCCGAACCCTAAACCCTCCCCCACTCCTATATAAATCCCTCATTCCTTCTTCATTTTCACACAACACAACCATCTCTTCTTACCCTTGGCCGAATACACCTTCTCCCTCCATCTCCTTCATTCTTCTTCTTCTACCACTACTTTCTTTCTTCTTTTGCTTGGGGACGAGCAAACATTTTAAGTTTGGTGTGGTAAAAGCATAGCTTTTTATTTTTCCATAACCATTTATGGCACCTAAGGCCAAAGAAACCTCTAGAAAGAGGAAAGGGAAGGAAATTGTTTCCACCTCTGAGTCATGAAAGATGGAGAGATTCATCTCAAAGGTCCATCAAGACCACTTCTACGAAGTTGTGGCCAAGAAGAAAGTGATCCCTGAGGTTCCTTTCAAGCTCAAAAAGAATGAGTATCCGGAGATCCGACATGAGATCCAAAGAAGAGGTTGGAAAGTTCTCACCAACCCCATTCAACAAGTCGGGATCTTAATGGTTCAAGAGTTCTATGCAAACGCATGGATCACTAGGAACCATGATCAAAGTGTGAACCTGAATCCGAAGCATTGGCTTACCATGGTTCGGGGGAAATACTTAGATTTCAGTCCGAAAAATGTAAGGCTGGCGTTCAACTTGCCAATGATGGAAGAGAACGCACGCCCCTACACAAGAAGGGTCAACTTTGATCAAAGGTTGGACCAAGTCCTCATAGACATATGTGAGGAAGGAGCTCAATGGAAAATTGACTCAAGAGGCAAGCCGGTTCAACTAAGAAGGCATGACCTCAAACCAGTGGCTAGGGGATGGCTAGAGTTTATTCAACACTCAATCATTCCTACTAGTAACCGGTCTGAAGTTACTATAGACCGGGCCATCATGATCCATAGTATCATGATTGGAGAGGAGGTAGAAGTTCATGAGATTATACCTCAAGAACTTTACAAAGTGGCTGACAAGTCCTCCACTTGGGCAAGGTTAGCCTTTCCTCACCTCATATGCCACCTCTGTAATTCGGCTGGAATTGACATAGAGGGAGACATACTCATTGAAGAGGACAAGCCCATCACTAAGAAAATGATGGAGCAAATAAGAGATCATGGACCTCAACAAGAGCATGAGGAAATTCCCCACCATGAAATCCCTGAGATGCCTCAAGGGATGCACTTTCCTCCATAAAACTATTGGGAGCAAATCAACACCTCCCTAGGAGAATTAAGTTCCAACATGGAACAACTAAGGGTGGAACACCAAGAGCACTCCATCATCCTTCATGAGATTAGAGAAGATCAAAGAGCTATGAGGGGGGAGCAACAAAGGCAAGGAAGAGACATAGAGGAGCTCAAAAACACCATTGGTTCTCCAAGAAGAGGAAGACGCCACCCTCACTAAGGTGGACTCATTCCTTAATCTCCTTGTCTATTTATTTTACTGTTTTTCGATTTTTGAGCTTTATGTTTTATTTATGTTTGTGTCTTTACTATATGATCATTAGTGTTTAATTGTCTATGTCTTAAAGTTATGAATGTCCTATCAATCCATCACCTCTCTTAAATGAAAACTGTTTTAATTACAAAAGAACAAGAAGTACATGGTTTCGAATTCATCCTTGAAACTGGTTTAATTATTTTGATGTGGTGACAATACTTTTTGTTTTCTGAATGAATGCTTGAACAGTGCATATGTCTTTTGATGTTGTGGTTTATGAATGTTAAATATGTTGGCCCTTGAAAGAATGATGAAAAAGGAGAAATGTTGTTGATAATCTGAAAAATCATAAAATTGATTCTTGAAGCAAGAAAAAGCGGTGAATACAAAAGCTTGCGAAAAAAAATGGCAAAAAAAAAAGAAAAAGCAAGCAGAAAAAGCCAAAAGCTCTTTAAACCAAAAGGAAAGAGCAAAAAGCCAATAGCCCTTAAAACCAAAAGGCAAGGGTAATAAAAAGGATCCAAGGCTTTGAGCATCAGTGGATAGGAGGGCCTAAAGGAATAAAATCATGGCCTAAGCGGCTAAACCAAGCTGTCCCTAACCATGTGCTTGTGGCGTGAAGGTGTCAAGTGAAAACTTCAGAATGAGCGGTTAAAGTCGAGGTACAAAGCAAAAAGAAGAGTGTGCTTAAGAACCCTGGACACCTCTAATTGGGGACTTTAGCAAAGCTGAGTCACAATCTGAAAAGGTTCACCCAGTTATGTGTCTGTGGCATTTATGTATCCGGTGGTAATACTGGAAAACAAAGTGCTTAGGGCCACGGCCAAGACTCATAAAGTAGCTGTGTTCAAGAATCAACATACTGAACTAGGAGAATCAATAACACTATCTGAATTCTGAGTTCCTATAGATGCCAATCATTCTGAACCTCAATGGATAAAGTGAGATGCCAAAACTATTCAAGAGGCAAAAAGCTACTAGTCCCGCTCATCTGATTGGAGCTAAGTTTCATTGATATTTTGGAATTCATAGTATATTCTTTTCTTTTTATCCTATTTGATTTTCAGTTGCTTAGAGACAAGCAACAATTTAAGTTTGGTGTTGTGATGAGCGGATAATTTATACGCTTTTTGGCATTGTTTTTACATAGTTTTCAGTATGATTTAGTTAATTTTTAGTATATTTTTATTAGTTTTTAAATAAAAATTACATTTCTGGACTTTACTATGAGTTTGTGTGTTTTTCTGTGATTTCAGGTATTTTCTGGCTGAAATTGAGGGACTTGAGCAAAAATCAGATTCAGAGGTTGAAGAAGGACTGTAGATGCTGTTGGATTCTGACCTTCCTGCCCTCAAAGTGGATTTTCTAGAGCTACAGAACTTCAAATGGCGCGCTCTCAATTGCCTTGGAAAGTACACATCTAGGGCTTTCCAGAAATATATAATAGTCCATACTTTGCCCGAGTTTAGACGACACAAATTGGCGTTCAACGCCAATTCCAAGTTACATTCTGGAGTTAAATGCCAGAAACAGGTTGCAAAGTGGAGTTAAACGCCAGAAACAGGTTACAAACTGGCGTTCAACTCCAAGAAAAGCCTCTACACGTGTAAAGCTCAATGCTCAGCCCAAGCACACACCAAGTGGGCCCCAGAAGTGGATTTCTGCATCATTTACTCATTTCTGTAAACCCTAGTAACTAGTCTGATATAAATAGGACCTTTTGCTATTGTATTAGATATCTTTGATCAGTTTTATGCTATCTTAGACCTTTATGGGGGCTGGCCATTCGGCCATGCCTGGACCTTGTTCTTTTGTATTTTCAACGGTAGAGTTTCTACACACCATAGATTAAGGTATGGAGCTCTGCTGTTCCTCATGAATTAATACAAAGTACTATTATTTTTCTATTCAATTCAAGCTTATTCCGATTCTAAGATATTCATTCGCACTTCAATATGAATGTGATGATCGTGACAGTCATCATCATTCCCAACCTATGAATGCGTACCTGATAACCACTTCCGTTCTACCTTAGATTGAATGAGTATCTCTGGGATTCCTTAATCAGAGTCTTCGTGGTATAAGTTAGAATCCATGGACGGCCATTCTTGAGATCCAAAAAGTCTAAACCTTGTCTGTGGTATTCCGAGTAAGATCTGGGAAGGGATGGCTGCGACGAGCTTCAAACTCGCGAGTGCTGGGCGTAGTGACAGACGCAAAAGGATCAATGGATCCTATTCCAGTATGATCGAGAACCGACAGATGATTAGCCATGCAGTGACAATGCATTGGACCATTTTCACTGAGAGGACAGGATGTAGCCATTGACAACGGTGACACCTAACATACAGCTTGCCATAGAAAGGAGTATGAATGATTGGATGAAGATAACAAGAAAGCAGAGGTTCAGGAGGAACGAACGCATCTCTATACGCTTATTTGAAACTCTCACCAATGAATTACATAAGTATCTCTATCTTTAATTTATGTTTTATTTATATTTTAATTATCAATTCACCATAGCCATATGAATCTGCCTGACTGAGATTTGCAAGATGACCATAGCTTGCTTCAAGCCGACAATCTCTGTGGGATCGACCCTTACTCACGTAAGGTTTATTACTTGGACGACTGACAAACCCCAATTTGAGGATTTATCTTGTGATGATTTCAGGGGTTTTATCAATGATTCCACACACTTTCCATATGAAAATACAAGATTTTGCATTCCTTCCCTAGTTTTGCCTCATGAATGAAAACATGCTTGTTTTGCACTAAAATAGATACATTTCTAATCTTCTCTTGATGCCATTCGATGCCGTGACTTGTGTGTTAAGTGGTTTCAGGATATAGAATAGGAATGGACCGAAAGAGAGAAGGAAGACGGGTACAAAGGAAGGAAGCATGAGGATTAAGCTTTGAAGGTTTCCGCATGGGCGCGTGCGCGCACCTGGCGCGCCCGCGCGGATAGAGCAACGCGAAGCCAAAGCCAAGAGCCGGCTTGAGAAGCGGCTAAGCCAGGATCTTCATGGGCGCGTACGCGTACATCACGCGTCCGCGCACATTACAAGACGTCTCAACGGCGCGCGCGCGTGCCTTGCGCGTGCGCGCCGATTTGCGAATATGATTTTTTAAGAAGTCACGTGACTTAGGCGTGGAGGCAGTTAAGGATTCCACTCTTGGAGAAACACCTTGGCGGGAAAAGCTTAAGAAGACCAAAGGAACAAGGGTTAAGGACACTTTTTAGTTCATTTCTTCTAGATCTAGATATTTTTCCTTTTTTTGGAGAGAAGAGAGAGTTAGTTACACTTTTTGGGAGAAGAAGAGGGAGATTCCAAGCTTCACTAGGGTTCATCCTCATCTAATTTCTGAATATTCAATGACTTTTTGGTGAGATCCACTACAATTCTCACTCCACTTTGTTCATGTCATAGATTTTCTTCTCCAATTTCAAGTAGTAGATACAATTGATCAATTCTCATAGATCTAGAATTCAACTTTGTAATTTTGGATTTCATCTCTATTTTGGATTTTCATTGCTACTCTTTGAGACTTGTTGTTAGATCTTTGTGTTGCAATACTTTCAATTCAACTTTTCTTCTCATTTTACTATGACTTTCCTTCTTGCTCATCACATGTTTGATAAAATGACAACACTAGTTATGGAGTAGAACTTTCACACTTGGCATAGGGTTTGGTCCTTGGAAGAAGTTGAATAGTTGTATCAATAGTTGATTTAGAATTAGGAATTGCTAGTTGGCTTGGAGTGCACTAAAGCTAGATTCCCATAAGGTGAAGCTAGGACTTGTGACTCAAGTTGATTGCTTTCATTTGACTTTCCTCTATACCTAGGGGATAACTAAATGAAGCAAAGCCTAATTGTATCAACATTGAAAGGACTATAAGGATAGAATTTCCAATGCCAACCCTAAGCCAAGTCTTTTGATAATTGATTGTTTGTTTCTCATTACTTGCTAAAACCTACAAAGGATTCCAACAAGGCTTACTAAATCAATAAGATGCATACTTTGGCAATTCCAAGGGAGAACGACTCGGGAGACTAGTACTCTCGGATATAGATTGTAGATTTGTTTGATGAAGGATTTTGCGTCGGTTTAGACTATACTACGATTGATCATTTGATAATTTCTATACCGGCAAAAATCTATTCGTCAAAATGGCGCCGTTGCCGGGGAATTTGCTTAGTGTGCCATGTTATTGTTTTGGATTAAGTGTGTATATATGTACATAGTTGCACTTCATTGTAAATTGCTCAATTGACTAACTCCTCATCGTTACAATGAATTCCATTTCCCCTTCATTGCATGACGCGTTCACAACCGAATCCGAGCTTAGCCCCTTTTGATCCGGAAATAGAACGAACTTTGTTTCATATTAGGCAAGCTCGGAGGCGGCTAAGATTTGGAAAGGGTGAAGAGGTTTTCACCACCTCAACTACCTTACTACAAGTGAACATTGAACCGTCACTCAAAGAAGGCATTAATCATACTCCCACCAATCTCACTAACAATTCTTCTTTTGTTTTAGGTACTAATACCATGGACGCTCCAAGGAGAGTTACCATCAAGGAAGCGGGTGCACCGGATTATGTCCTTCAACCCCTCCATGTAACTCACCCCAATTTGAATGCGAATTTTGAATTGAAGACCGCTTTGATCAACCTCCTACCCAAGTTTCACGGGCTTCCCGCACAAGACCCTATTCGACATCTCAAAGACTTCCACCGCATATGCTCGACTACTAGACGGGAAGGGTCCGATGAAGTTGCTATATGGTTGTTTGCTTTCCCTTTCTCTCTTGAGGACAAGGCCAAAGAATGGTTCTACACTCTCTCTCTAGTGAAGTTACCTCCGATTGGGACCTACTTAGAAGGGGCTTCTTGGATAAATTCTTGCCCCCGGAAAAGATGGATAGGCTAAGGAAAGAAATGTCTTGTATTGTGCAAGGTGAGACGGAACCACTATATGAGTATTGGGAACGGTTTCGCAAACTACTAGATGCGTGCCCTAATCACATGCTCGACACTCAAGTATTGCTTGGATACATATGTCAAGGGATGCGAGAGCAAGATAGAACCCTCTTGGACACTTCTAGCAATGGTTCTTTGTCCAAATATAAAACCGCGGAGGAGGCATGGCAACTTATTATTGACTTAGCCGAATCCAATCAACATATGAGGCGAAGAGTCAACCGTCCAAGGACCGTGAATGAGGTATCAACTAGTAGTGAAGCCACCGCTCTAACTCAATCCTTGAATGAGATGACATCCGTCTTGAGGCAACTCCAATTGAATCAACAACAACCACAACAACCTCAATCATATCAACAACAACCTCCACCATCTCAACAACACAACCAACAACAATTGGTCCCTCAAAGAGTATGTGGTATTTGCTCTTGCTACTCTCACTACACGGATGAGTGCCCAAATCTTCAAGAAGACAACACTTTGGCGGCCACCCATAATTTCTATGACCGCCCTAATCAAGGGTACTACCAAGGAGGTAATCCTAACCAAGGACACCCTTATCAAGGAGGAGGCTACAACTAAGGTAGTGGACACAATAATCAAAATTGGAAAGACAATCATCAACAAGGGAATAGGGATAACAACAACAATGGAGGAGGTCAAAGATGGAACAACAACTCGCAAAATTTCTCACAAAACCGACCATACAACTTACAAAATCAACCATACAATCAACAAAACCCACAAAGAAACTACCAAACATATCAACCGCCACATCAAAGATCACCACCCAATCAATCACAAGCTCCTCAACTCACATATGCAACCACCCCCTCCAACCAAGACGAAACACTCCGGACCATCATCCAAGGCCAAAAGGAATTACAAAACACACTTGCTTCCGGCCTCACCGGCCTCACCTCTACATTACAAGCTCTTCTTGCACGTATGGACACACCATCGACCCCCACTCCTCAATCCCCAATCCAAAGTGCCATTCCCTCTCAACCTCAACCAAATCCAAAGGGGGCATCAATGCCATCACCCTTAGATCCGGTACACAACTAAAAGAGAAGGAAGCAAAGGACCCAAGTCCTATCACAACCGCCCAAGGGGAAGAGAGAATAGATATAGAAGAGGTAGTGGAAGAGGAGACACCACAAGCCATAGTTGAAGATGAAGCCCAACCAACAAGGGAGACAACCAAGGCCAAAAGAACCTTGGAAGAAGAAATTGCTCAACCACTTCCATTTCCAACACTTGCAAAGAAAGCTAAAAAGCGCATGGAACTCGACCCCAAAATGGTAGAAATGTTCAAGAAAGTTGAGGTAACCATCCCCCTCTTTGATGCCATCCATCAAGTTCCTAGATATGCTAAATTCCTCAAAGATTTATGCATAAACAAGGATAGAATTCTTGAATTGGAAACCATCCCATTGGGGAGTTCTATTTCCGCTTTGATGGGAACATTACCGGAGAAGTGTGATGACCCGGGCCCTTGTATGGTCACTTGCACCGTCAATGGAGTTCAATTTAGAGATTGTATGTGTGACCTCAGAGCATGTGTTAGCATCATGCCGCTCTCCGTTTATCGGGTATTGAACTTGCCGCCACTAAAAAGGTCGACGGCAAGATTTGTCCTAGCGGATAAAAGCATAATAACCGTAGCGGGTGTTGCGGAAGATGTATTGGTGAATATAAAGGGGTTGGTGTTTCCGATTGACTTCTATGTCCTTGAAATGCCGTCAAGCGAAACCGAGAGAGCATCCTTTATCCTACTTGGAAGGCCCTTCTTGAGAACTTCTAGATTTAAGCTTGATGCTTACTCGGGGAACTACTCATTTGAAATTGATGGAAGAATTGTAAGCTTTAGCCTAGAGGAAGCAATGAAGCATCCACCGGAGAACCATTCTCTATTTCGGTGTGACCCAATCGATAACATAGTAGCCGAAGTGCATCTTGCAAGATTAGATGAGAAGTACATGGTCAAAGAGGCAAATGAAGAGTCAAGCGAACTAAATACCACACATCATACAAGCCATCCGGAAACTCAAACTTCAAGGAATGACAAGAAGATGGAATTGAAGCCACTACCACCTCACTT
Organism: Arachis hypogaea; assembly: GCF_003086295.3. Lineage (NCBI taxonomy): Eukaryota > Viridiplantae > Streptophyta > Magnoliopsida > Fabales > Fabaceae > Arachis > Arachis hypogaea. Next base: position 30,903,895 of record NC_092049.1, read on the forward strand.
AAGGTATTCATACCTTGATGAAGCCCAAAAGCTACCCGTGATAATTGCACAAGAGTTAACTCCTCAACAAGAAGAAAAATTGCTGAATGTATTGAGGAAAAACAAAAGGGCAATTGGGTGGAGTTTGGCGGATCTAGTGGGAATAAGCCCCCAAGTATGCGAGCACCGCATATTTCTTGAAGAAGGAGCAAGACCGGTCCGACAACCTCAAAGGAGACTCAACCCAACTATTCTTGAGGTGGTAAAGAAAGAAGTCACTAAGCTACTTGAGGCGGACATCATCTATCCTATCTCGGATAGTGAATGGGTAAGCCCGGTCCAAGTAGTGCCAAAGAAGTCCGGAGTGACAACAATCAAAAACGAAAGTGGTGAACTTATAGCAACAAGAGTGCAGAATTCTTGGAGAGTATGCATAGACTACCGAAGATTGAATGCGGCCACAAGAAAAGACCATTTTCCACTACCATTTATCGATCAAATGCTTGATCGGTTAGCCGGTAAATCATACTATTGTTTTCTTGATGGCTACTCCGGATACTTCCAAATTCATATTGCTCTAGAAGACCAAGAAAAAACCACATTTACTTGCCCCTTTGGAACGTATGCTTACAAGCGTATACCATTTGGCCTATGCAATGCACCGGCAACGTTCCAAAGATGCATGATGAGCCTATTTGCGGACTTTCTAGAGCAATCAATGGAAGTTTTCATGGATGATTTTAGTGTGTATGGTGAGTCATTTGAGCATTGCTTAGGTAACCTTGAAAAAGTCTTAGAAAGATGCACCAAAACAAACCTTGTCTTAAATTTTGAAAAATGTCATTTCATGGTCAAACAAGGCATTGTTTTGGGACACATAGTATCAAAGGAAGGCATCTCCGTAGATCCGGCAAAAATAAATGTCATATCCAGTTTACCTTACCCCTCCTCCGAGAGGGAAGTCCGTTCTTTTCTTGGACATGCAGGATTCTACCGGAGATTCATCAAGGACTTTAGCAAGGTGGCCTTACCTCTCTCTCGATTACTACAAAAAGACACCAAATTTGAGATGAGCAAGGAATGTATGGAAGCATATGACAAACTCAAGGTAGCATTGACACAAGCCCCTATTGTACGAGGACCCAATTGGACTCAACCCTTTGAAATCATGTGTGATGCTTCGAATTATGCGATAGGAGCCGCGTTAGCACAACGCGAAGGTAAGATTCCCTATGTCATAGCTTATGCTTCCAAAACATTAGACGGAGCCCAATCCAACTACACCACCACCGAAAAGGAACTCCTAGCTATTGTTTTTGCTTTGGACAAGTTCCGAGCCTATCTTCTTGGTTCCAAGGTAGTAGTGTACTCGGATCACGCGGCACTAAAGTACTTGTTGGCAAAAAAGGAATCCAAACCGAGATTAATTCGTTGGGTGCTCTTATTACAAGAATTTGACTTGGAAATCAAAGATAGGAGCGGTGCCCAAAACCTAGTGGCGGACCATTTAAGTCGCCTCGAACACACAAAAGGCGACACCACTCCTATCAATGATTCCTTTCCTTTAGATGCTTTGCATGCAATCTCGGAAGTGGTTCCTTGGTATGCCCCAATAGCAAACTATTTGGTTTCACGCACTTTCCCTCCCAATCTCAACAAACACCAAAAGGATAAGCTGAAAAGCGAATCCAAATACTATATTTGGGACGATCCCTATTTGTGGAGGTGTGGAGCGGACCAAATAGTGCGACGGTGCATACCTCAAACCGAATTCCAAGCAATCTTGGACGCTTGCCATGCCTCCGAAGGAGGTGGTCACTATGGGCCCCAAAGAACGGCAAGAAAAATCCTTGATTGCGGATTTTGGTGGCCAACTCTTCTCAAAGATGCTTCTCTCTATTGCAAATCTTGTCCCCAATGTATTAGGTTTGGAGATATTTCCAAGAAGGACGAAATTCCCCAACAAAATATGCTTTTTTGCGAAATCTTTGACGTATGGGGAATCGACTTCATGGGACCATTTCCAAACTCCAATGGTTTTCTCTACATCTTGTTAGCCGTCGATTATGTGTCAAAATGGGTTGAGGCAATCCCCACCCGAACGGATGATGCTAATGTTGTGTATTCTTTTGTGAGGAACAACATCATTTGTCGCTTTGGCGCCCCAAGAGCAATCATAAGTGACCAAGGATCCCACTTTTGCAACAAAAGAATAGACGGCCTCATGAGAAAATATGGCATCATCCACAAAGTCGCCACGGCTTACCACCCTCAGACAAACGGCCAAGCCGAAGTCTCTAACCGGGAAACCAAGCATGTGTTAGAAAGGATTGTAAAGCCGAATAGGAAAGATTGGAGCATCAAACTCCCCGATGCACTGTAGGCCTATCGAACGGCTTACAAGACACCCATTGGCATGAGCCCCTTCCGGCTTGTATATGGTAAAGCATGTCACTTACCGGTGGAGATTGAACACAAAGCTTATTGGGCCGTAAAGGAGTGTAATACGAGCTTGGGTGGGGCCGGAGTAGAGAGAAAGCTTCAATTGGCGGAATTAGAATGTATGAGATTGGAAGCTTATGACAACTCTCGACTCTATAAGGAAAAGTTGAAAGCCATCCATGACAAGAACATTAGGAGAAGAGAATTCCAACCCGGTGACCTAGTCCTTCTCTACAATTCAAGGTTGAGATTACTACCCGGAAAGCTTAGATCAAGGTGGGATGGGCCCTACCAAGTGGAGAAAGTAGAACCTTATGGGGTCTACCACTTGTGCCACCCATCAAACCCGGACATCTTTAAGGTAAACGGGCACCGTCTCAAATTGTATCATGGTGAGCAAAGAAAGAACGCCAAGGAATTTGAAGTGTTCCTCTTGAGGGATGCAACTCTTGAATAAACACTATAAGCTGCTGAAAGTCCAACTTAAGGACATTAAACAAAAGTGCTAGGTGGGAGACACCCCACCATGGTAAGATCTTCCTTTAAGACTTGTACATAGACACTTGACTTCATGTTTGTTAGCTAGATTTTAATGACAACTCCCCTTCATTTGTTGACTTCATTTGCTATAGTGCTTAAGTGGCTGTATGGGGGGGGTTGTTGAAATGTCAAAAGTGGTGTAAACACCTGCAAATTTAGAAAACCCACCCCTCTGCGCGTGCGCGCACATGGCGCGTACGCGCGCATGAGCGAAATCTGCCAATCGGCGCGAAAGCGCACTGTGTGCGTCTGCGCCGATTGCCTGATTGCCCCCTAGTACATTTTACAGAGAGTTAAGCCATTCTCAAGCCTACACTAAGCCACCAGCCCAGCACCTTTGCCGCGTGCGCGCACCTAGCGCGCACGCGTCCATCCAAAGCGAGCACGGAATGCGCGTGCGCGCCACAGTCGCGCACGCGCCCTTTCACTCTGCACTCCTCTCTGGGCCATTTCACAGAGAGTTGAGCCCCCTTCAGGCCCCTCTCATGCCTGGGGCACAACCACGTGGACGCGTACGCGCACTGTGCGCGCGCGCGCCACCACACGCTAAAGCAATCTCTGGTACTTCGCCCAGAGAGTTATGCCACCCCCATGCCTCTCCTGTGCCCCCAGCCCAAGCGCATGGGCGCGCACGCGACATGTGCGCGCGCGCGCGCCCCTAGTCACCTTACTCCCTGCGCGAGCGCGCACGCGCCGGTTATCGACGCCACCTTTAAGACGGGCACACTTACCCCTTCATTCTCATTCCACTTCTCTTCTTCTTCCACATCCTTCTCCATCTCACAAGGTATTATACTAAGCTCCCTCTTAGTCCACTAATCTCTTGTAGCTCTTACTCATTTAGTTGCACCATCTTTTAGGTAGGCTTCCTTCTTCTTTTCTTTCTCTCTTCCTCCCCTCTCTAGTTACTTCCTTCTTTCTTCTTTGTTCTTCATGAGCACTTAGGTCTCAAACTCACTTACATGAATAGATGAATGGTGTTGCTTAATTTTCTTGCAATCAATATGCACTATAATCATTAATAATGGATTGTGGAAAGTTACATTGCTCTCATTTTCACACAATCACATACTACTTGAAGGATGCACACCAAGTGTTCGATGAAAGGCATACTTGAATTTTGGACTCATTGTGACTACCTTGCCTCTCACCAATCACTTTTGAGTGCATCCCCACTTTCCACAAACCATTCCTTCCATTTTCTTGGCTTGCCTCCCATTTATTGTCCCTAAGGGTGTATGCTTCTCATGCTTCTTCCTTGCATGCTTAAACTACCCTTGCACCACATGGAAATTATTTGCCTTGCGCTTCACACATTATCCTAGTTACATGTTGCAGCTGTCATGTAACTAAGATACCCATATTCTGTGGCATAACTTTTCATTACATAGAGCTCATGTATCTCCACTTCTTTGGGTTTGATATTTTCCTTTCTTGCTTCTACAGGATGGTCATCAAAAAGGACAACGGGAAAGGCCCCAAGAAGCCGGCTTCCAATAAAGCGCGCCAAGAACTAACGGCCAAGCCCCTCCTGAAGAAGACTAAGGGCCCCGTTGACGTTCTAGAGAAGGACAACCCTCCTAAGGATTCAAACAAGTTTCCCAACCGTTACTGCGAACTTGTTTACTCCAGAATGATTGAAAGGAATTACCATTCGGAACCCCTCCTAGTCTTACCGGCTCACCTCAGTCCGATTGTGATGCCACATATTGACCGGAGGCAATGGAGGTTCCTCTTGAGGCAACCAACGGAGGCCAATCTCTCATGGGTGGTGGAATTCTACTCCAACTTCCACTCACCTCATCTCACATCCATATTTGTGCGCCGAAAACAAGTGTCGGTCACAGTGGAAGCCATCCGAGAAGTCCTTGGGATTGCACCGTCAGCGGATGCGTATGACGCCTACCAAGAAGTCTTGGCTACATGCGTTGACCGCGCATTCGATTGGAGCGCGATCCTCCGCGTCATTGCTTTACCCGACGCATATTGGATTCGGGGGACCATAAAGCGAAGACCCAAGGGTTTAGATGTCCGCCACCTCACTCAAGAAGCTACGGCATGGGCCCAAATTCTAGCTCACTACGTGCTCCCGAGCACACATGGGTCATCCATCACCGCCGAGCTTGCCTTATTGATATGGTGCATCTTGACCGAGAAACCGGTCGACGTTCCGCGTGCCATCCGCCAATCCATGGGGCGCATTCATGCCAAGGGAAATCTACCATTCCCCGCTTTAGTGACGGCATTAGTTGCGAAAGCCGGCGTCAACCGGGAGACTAAAGATAGGCGAACCTCAATACCGGTCGAGGGTGATATCATTCCGACCAAGAGATGCCTCAAGCCTCCGGAAGTCACCATGGACATTGCACTGCCCACACCAACTGGCCACGCCACCACTTCATCTACATCACAAAAATCGGCCGCCCAACGCCTTGAAGACCTCCACAACAAATTAGACCGCTATGAGAGGCGTAACCAACGCCGCTATGCTCATGTGAAGAGGCTTCTAAGCGTAATCACCCCACCTATGGAAGAACCCGATATCTCCACCTCCACCGCAACTTCAAGCGGAGATAGCAATGGCATTGGAGATGTGGCACACTCGGCCGAGTGCGCCTAACCTCTAGCACGGAGGACCGTGCTAAGTTTTAAGTGTGGGGAGGTCGGCCGACCGATCTCCGTAGGTAACATCTAAATAAATCTGAATAAATTAGGATAGGTTGCATGATTAGGTTTCAGTTAGCACCATTCGCATGATAAGTCCGCTTGGTTGGAACAATGAAATTCTCTCTTAGGAAAACCAACACTTTGGGGCAACCATGGCATTGCAAAATTTTAAATGCTTTGATGCCAAAGTTGCATGAAGAATTATATTTTGGAACATGGTTTTGAGCTAAGAACACAAGCTTGTGAGATTTGAGCCTAATGGTGTGGTTACGTCTTATAACCACTTATTTTTCCTTCTTGTGTGCATTATTCTCCTTCTATGATTGTGATCTTTGATTTGTTTGACTCTTTATGTCCATTATTTGGTGTATTCATGCATTTATATGATTGAGGCCATCATTCCATTAGCTCACTCACCCAAATGGCCTTACCTTCTATCTTCCTTTGTTAGCCAAATTTGAGCCTACGATTAACCCACTTTGTTCTTAATTTAGCACATTACAAGCCTTAAAGCGGAAAACAATAAAAATCCTTATTTGGATCTTTGATTAGCTTAGGCTAGTGTGTGTGAGTATCATTCAAGTATGGGAACCTTGGGACATTGGGTGAATAAAAGGGTATTTTGTATTATTATCGAGAATATTGGGAATTGGGTACATACTCATGAATTGATCAAATGTAAAACCTTATGCATTGACGCTCTTGTATATAAAAAAAAATGAGAAAAACAAAAGAACAAAAGAAAAAGAAGAACAATATGGAAAAGAAAAGAAAAAAATAGAAAAAGAGAAAAAAAAAGGGGAAGAAAAAAATAATAAAAAGGGGACAAAATGCCCCAAAGTGAAGCTCGAGAGGAATCAATGCATAAGTATTGTGAAACGAAAAGAAAATGCATGAGTATGCGGAAAAGTGAGGAATGGGTAGTTAGGTTAGTACTTAATTGTATAGGTCATTATATAGGTTAGGTGGGAAAAGTTTAAGTTAATCAAAGATTCAAATCCTAAGTCCACTAGCCATATATGACCCTACCTTGACCCTAACCCCATTACAACCTAGGAAAAGACCTCATGATAATTGTATGCATGCACTAAATAATTGTTGATTGTTAGATGAAAAACAAATCTTGGAAAGCATGATTAGGGGAGAATTGAGAGAATAAACCCCAAACACCAAGTGATTAGAGTGCAAACACTTCCGATGAGGGTTCGATGCTCAATCCTTTGATTCCTGGCTCTCGTGAGCATTCCTCATGCAAGATTGCACATATTGCATTTGATGCTTAGAAAGTGGCAAGTCCTATGCTTTGACCACCATCATGTCCCATGTGCTCGCATATGTCCTAAGAAGGCTAATTTGTTCCCAACCAAGTGGATAGTAGCACTAGTCATAGTTGCATGCATATAAGTAGGTTACACTTCATGAGTCTTATACTTTTGCGATCCCTCGGTCTTCTGTGTTTCTTTGTATTTCTCTAAGCATGAGGACATGCTAGAATCTAAGTGTGGGGAGGTTGACAAACCCCAATTTGAGGATTTATCTTGTGATGATTTCAGGGGTTTTATCAATGATTCCACACACTTTCCATATGAAAATACAAGATTTTGCATTCCTTCCCTAGTTTTGCCTCATGAATGAAAACATGCTTGTTTTGCACTAAAATAGATACATTTCTAATCTTCTCTTGATGCCATTCGATGCCGTGACTTGTGTGTTAAGTGGTTTCAGGATATAGAATAGGAATGGACCGAAAGAGAGAAGGAAGACGGGTACAAAGGAAGGAAGCATGAGGATTAAGCTTTGAAGGTTTCCGCATGGGCGCGTGCGCGCACCTGGCGCGCCCGCGCGGATAGAGCAACGCGAAGCCAAAGCCAAGAGCTGGCTTGAGAAGCGGCTAAGCCAGGATCTTCATGGGCGCGTACGCGTACATCACGCGTCCGCGCACATTACAAGACGTCTCAACGGTGCGCGCGCGTGCCTTGCGCGTGCGCGCCGATTTGCGAATATGATTTTTTAAGAAGTCACGTGACTTAGGCGTGGAGGCAGTTAAGGATTCCACTCTTGGAGAAACACCTTGGCGGGAAAAGCTTAAGAAGACCAAAGGAACAAGGGTTAAGGACACTTTTTAGTTCATTTCTTCTAGATCTAGATATTTTTCCTTTTTTTGGAGAGAAGAGAGAGTTAGTTACACTTTTTGGGAGAAGAAGAGGGAGATTCCAAGCTTCACTAGGGTTCATCCTCATCTAATTTCTGAATTTTCAATGACTTTTTGGTGAGATCCACTACAATTCTCACTCCACTTTGTTCATGTCATAGATTTTCTTCTCCAATTTCAAGTAGTAGATACAATTGATCAATTCTCATAGATCTAGAATTCAACTTTGTAATTTTGGATTTCATCTCTATTTTGGATTTTCATTGCTACTCTTTGAGACTTGTTGTTAGATCTTTGTGTTGCAATACTTTCAATTCAACTTTTCTTCTCATTTTACTATGACTTTCCTTCTTGCTCATCACATGTTTGATAAAATGACAACACTAGTTATGGAGTAGAACTTTCACACTTGGCATAGGGTTTGGTCCTTGGAAGAAGTTGAATAGTTGTATCAATAGTTGATTTAGAATTAGGGATTGCTAGTTGGCTTGGAGTGCACTAAAGCTAGATTCCCATAAGGTGAAGCTAGGACTTGTGACTCAAGTTGATTGCTTTCATTTGACTTTCCTCTATACCTAGGGGATAACTAAATGAAGCAAAGCCTAATTGTATCAACATTGAAAGGACTATAAGGATAGAATTTCCAATGCCAACCCTAAGCCAAGTATTTTGATAATTGATTGTTTGTTTCTCATTACTTGCTAAAACCTACAAAGGATTCCAACAAGGCTTACTAAATCAATAAGATGCATACTTTGGCAATTCCAAGGGAGAACGACTCGGGAGACTAGTACTCTCGGATATAGATTGTAGATTTGTTTGATGAAGGATTTTGCGTCGGTTTAGACTATACTACGATTGATCATTTGATAATTTCTATACCGGCAAAAATCTATTCGTCAACGACCCAGTACACTTGCTGGTTAGTTGTGACAAAGAACTAAGATTATGAACGTGCGTATTAAGTTTTTAGCGCCGTTACAAAGGAATGAACCGTCACGATTTCTGCGCACCACCTGCGCGTCACGAGCACTTTATTTTTATAAAATTAATGCAAAATAGATGTACTTATGCAGAACTGGAAATTAATACTGATATAAATAAAATAGAAATAATAAAAAGGGAATATCATACCATGGTGGGTTGCCTCCCACCTAGCACTTTTCTTTAACGTTCTTAAGTTGGACGGTCCACAAGCTCAGTCTTCTTCCATTGCTGGATCCGCCAAGAGGAAGTTCTCCAGCTTCTTGTTATTCTTCATCTTCTCATCATGATATAGTTTCAAGCGGTGGCCATTGACCTTGAAGAAGGTGGGGCTTGAAGAGTGACTGACGTGGCAGAAATTGGCGGATTAAGAAATTGATGTAAGAGGAACATTGCAAGTACAGTCCTTAACCAACAAAAATCTGCTTATCAATTTAGAAGGGTTGTCACAAAATTAGAATTAAAATACTGGGAGTATGAATCCCAGGTCGTCTCCCAACGAGTTACAGAGAGATGTGCTATTTTATTAATCAGATGTTTTCCAAAAGGGTTTGAGTTTGATAAACAGGAAATTAAATCAGAGAATTTATGTAATTTAAATAAAAACCTTGACCGGGAGTAGATTAGTCGGAAGACCTATCCTTGTTGGAGTTCCCTCAAGATTAATTGATAATTGAAGGTTGTTCTGCTCAGCTATCCTTTACCAGATAAAGGAAAGTCAAGCAAATTTGAAGTCAGTTTCTATTCATAAGTTCTAATCCTCTCCCTTGGGAAGGACTAGTGTCAGTGACTAGAGGGCGACCCAACGATAAACCCAATTATAATTTTACTCTTGAGCATTCCAACTCAAGGTTCTCCTTTCAACCAACTCCCAATCAATTTAGGGAACTACTCGCTCATTATGAATGTAAACTTCACAAAATAAGAAAGGGAAATAAAGGAAGACATGATAAATAATAATAAAAAAGATCAATTAAAAATAAAAATAGTTCTTGTATTAATAAACTCTAAAAATAATTCAATAGTAAATCTGAACAAAATAAGGATATGATAGAGTAAGTGACAAGTAAGGAAACAAACTAGAATGATGAAGTCTTGGCGGAGGTAATAACTCTTCTCAATATCCCAATCCAAAAAGCAATAAAAACAAAATCCTAAGAACTATGAATGTGTAGAGAGAAAACCTAGAGGAGGAGTAAATTCAGATAAAAAAACTAAAATTAAGCGGAATGAATGTTGTTCTTCGTCTCTGCATGTTCTCTGGCTCTAATCTGCTTTTCTGGGCCAAAAACTGGGTCAAAACATGGCCCAAAATCGCCCCCAGCGAATTCTGCAAATTCTGCAGATCGCGCATGTCACGCGATCGCGTCATCCACGCGTTCGCGTCATCCAGCGTTTTTCCTTGCCACGCGTGCGCGTCGTCTACGCATTCGCGTCACTTATGCAGCTTTCAGTTCACGCATTCGCGTCAGGCACACGAGTGCGTCACTATGATTTCTCCAATTCGCGCGGTCGCGTGAGCCATGTGTCCGCGTCGCTTCTCGCTGGTCATCTCCTTAATTTCTTGTGCTCCTTCCATTTTTGCAAGCCTCCTTTCCAATCTCCAAGTCATTCATGCCCTATAAAGCCTGAAACACTTAACACACGGATCACGGCATCGAATGGAATAAAGGAGAATTAAAATACATAATTAAAAGTCTCTAGGAAGCAAGTTTTCAACCATGGAGTAATTTTGGGAAGGAATTGTAAATACATGCTAATTATATGAATAAGTGGGTAAAGATTTGATAAAACCACACAATTAAACACAATATAAACCATAAAATAATAGTTTATCAACCTCCCCACACTTAAACATTAGCATGTTCTCATGCTTAGTTGAAGGAGCTAAAATAAATGAGTAGGAACATGTAAAACTCATGCAATGCAATGCAACCTATACATATGAATGCAACTATATGATTCTTGTCCACTTGGTCAAAAGTAAATAAGCTCTTCAAGACAATCACAAATCAAATTTCACTAATTCAATTCTTATACAGTAACAACAGATAAAAATGCAAGAAGGTAGCTCATGAAGGCAGGGAACATAGAATTTAGGCATTGAACCCTCACTGATGATGTATGTACACTCTAGTCTCTCTAGTGTATAGGGTAATCACTCTATCCTTCTCTAATCATGCTTTCTAATTTTTGTTCTTCACCTAACCAATCAACAACATTTAATGTACCAATGCAAACATCATGAGGTCTTTTCAAGGTTGTAATAGGGCCAAGGTAAGGGTAAGGGTACATATATGGCTAATTAAGCTTATAAATTGAATCTTTAATTAACCCAAGCTTTCACCTAACACACATATATATTCTATATAACTTAAATTTCACACCTAGCTACCCAAAATTTTCCTTTTACATTCCATACTCATGTATCAACTTTTATTTCAATTTTATCATATATGCATTGATCCTTGAATTTTAACTTAGCATTGGGGTAATTTCGTCCCCTTTTTTATTTATTGAATATTTTTGGATTTTTTTTGAACATGAAAATAAACATAGCTTATCAATGCACATAGAATTTTCAATTTTTTTATGGTTTCATATGAGTAGGTACCCAAATTCCCATTATATTACCATGACACATTCCCTTATTATCTTTTGTTCCCACAATCTTCCCATACTCAATTAACACACAATTCTATCTTAAGCTAACCAAAGATTCAATTGGGATATATAATTGTTTTTCTGCTTAAGGCTAGTGATGTGGTAAAATACAGAACAAATGGAATTTAAAGGCTCAAAGTGGCTAACAAAGGTAATTGAAAGGGTAGGCTTAATTTGGATAAGTGAGCAAGATAATTAATGGCCTCAATCATATGCACGCATATAAATATATTAAACATTGGACATATAGGATGAAACAAAATATAGATTACAATCATAGAGAAGTAAACACACAAGAATAAAATATTTATGGTTAAATAAGGTAACCATGTAACTAAGCTCAAATCTCACAGGTTGTGTGTTCTTTAGCTCAAAAACCATGTTCCAAATACAACTTCAAGCAAATTTAACATAAAAATTTTGATTAAAATTAGTGAAATTTTGTTCTAAAAAAATAGGATCTTAGAAGAAACTTATTATCTTTTCAATCAAGTAGAACATGCATGCAACTAACCTATTACTATGCAATCTATCACATTCTAAAACAAAAAAAATTGAAAAACTAACTAAATATCCTATTTTATTGATGTTAAGGAAGAGAAATTACCTCTGGAAGTCAGGTACTGACTGACCTCCCCACACTTAAGGCTTTGCACCGTCCTCGATGCCATCTGTCAGGAACAAAGGTGGGTTGGTAGCAGTATCTCCACAGTCGGGACCGTCATGGCTCCCTGTGCTGGTAAATGAAGTGGAGTCCGGGGTGTCTGAGTCTCTGTATTTTCCCATAAGTAGCTCCTTGAGGTATGTGAATTGGCGTTTGTTACGGCGCTCTCTTAGCTTTGCTTTGCATCCCTGCCGATCCAACCTTTCAAGTATCTGATGGAGTAGTTGGTTTGTTGTAGGTGCTTGTGGAGTTAAAGGAGGAATGTCTTCAGCCGGTTCAGTAGGCTGGCTTGTAGTGGCTGCTAGGGATCTGATATATTTCTCGTTAGGGACGTACTGATCATCCTATGGGAGCGTGGCTTTGGTGTCTCCAGCTCTGTAGGAGACTCTGGCTGTTGAGACAAGATCAAAGACCAAGGCGGGAAAAGGTAAGTTGCCCCCAATTTGTACGTGTCCCATGGCATTCCGGATGTGTCTTGGTAGGTTTAGAGGCTGGTATATAAGGATGCACCATAGTAGAACGGCCATGTCTGCAGTGAGGGAGGACTCATGAGTGCTCGGAAATACGTAATGGGACATAATCTGTGCCCATACACGAGCCTCTAAGGTAAGTGCGGAAGCCGATATTCCCTTAGGGCGGGAACGATGGTATCCATAAATCCATCTACTGCTAGGTAGTGCGATAACTCTGAGAACAGCGTCCCAGTCGAATTGGTACGTCTGGCGCTTGAGTGCGGCCTCTTGAAAGGCGTCCAGTCCTTCTGGAGTAGGGGGAAGATCTAAAGCTCGTTGAATGGCCTCTTCTGTAATAGGGACTTGCTTCTAACGGACATAGACAGACTGTAGGGTTGGCAGGTGGAAATTAGAGTAGAACTCAACTACCCAGGAAAGATTAACCTGCCGTGGCTGTCTCTGTAGGAATCCCCATTGTCGTCGCTCAATTTGCGGCTCAACAAATTCAGCAATACGGGTCGGGAGGATAAGAAGGTATTCGTTGTTGTAACTCCTTTATGCCAGGATGGGGAACATCTGCTCACAATAGCGATTGGTAAATCGCGCAGTGTCCTTTGCTGGGAAAGTTTTCTCTTTTTCATCAACCTTTTATAATCCTCTTGTTTCTCTTTGTTGAGGGCTTAACTGCAGTTGAAGATGGCTCTGCCACTAATGCTCTTTTTGTTCCTCTTCTTGATGTTGATTTGGGAGTAGCTTTCTCTTTGCCTTTCTTAGTGGCCATCCTAAAAGAAAGAAAAGAAAAAGTATGTTAAAATGTCAAGGGTTAGAGCAAAGAAGAGAACGGGAAAGGTGGTAATCAATGCACATTAAAGATGAATGATGTTAACACATGGTCATGACTACATGTGAAAAATCATCAATGGAAAAAATAACAAGTGCATAAGATGACAAATAAATGCAAGGTGTTTATTGGCATGCCGGCAAAGGCATGAGTAGCATAGATCAAGCATTCAATGTCCAAGTTAGATTACCGAGCCTTTTAAACTAATAACCTGTTTGTAATAACAATTATATTTAAATAATAAAATAAAAGAAGGGTTTTTGTGAAAAGCAAGCAATTAGAGTAGTAGACTAAAAGAAATCTCAAAATGGTGCACAATGCCATATGGGTGTTTTCACAAACACATAGCATGCATGGTGAATAAGCTATTGAAAGTATTGAATTGAACATGCAAGCAACCCTTTAAAAATTAATATATAATTACCAAATAATTCCTTAACAATCCACAAGCAAATCATAAGGAATAATAATGATCCTAATAAATTTCCAACACCAATTAAAAGAAAAAGAAAGAAAAAGAAAACATGGATAATGAAAGTGAAAAGAAAAAGAAAAGAAGAAGAAAACATAAAAATAAGAAGAAGAATAGAAAAGTAAGGAGGGAAGAAGAAAAGAAAAACCTTGATAATGGTGGGGAGAGAGAGAGAAAGTAGAAAGTGAGAAAGAAGGAAGAAGGAAGAAAGGGGAAGAAAGAAATAAGAAGGGAAAAGAAAAAGTAGGATTTGGGGAAGAGAAAGATAAGATATTTTGGCAGATTAGGATAAGCTGTGCAGCGCAAGCGACGCGGACACGTGGGTTACGCGTTCACGCGGATGGCGCTTATATGAATCAACGCGGACGCGTGACTCGTTCTGTGCTGCTGGCGCAAGGGCAGCCTTGCGCTCGCACAACTCTCTGTTCAAAACTTATTGTTGCTAAATTTCAGGGTGACGCATTCGCGTGGTGGACCCGATCGCGTGAATGGCCAATATTGGAAGACGACGCGGACGCGTGGGGCACGCGTTCGCATGGTAGGACATGTGCGTCTAGCGCCAGTCCAGCCCCACTCCAGCACAACTTTCAGTCATGCACCCTTTTTTACGTCGATTTTTAGGTCACGCGTCCGCGTGCTCGACGCGGACGCGTGGGAGGCATTTCTCCCACATGACGCAGACGCGTCGGCAACGCGGTCGCGTGGGTCAATTTGTGCCAAAGGCACGCCTCCAGCCACGCTCTCGCGTGACTCTCTGTTCGATTTCTTTTTCTTCCTTACTCACCTGCGACGTGGATGCGTCGGCGACGCTGTCGCGTCGCGTGCCATTTTTTTTTTGTATGCAATATGCAAATGCAGATGCAAACTAAATGTGCTAATAATGAGAAGAGTTATTGAAAAAGAAAACTAAGAAGAAAGAAAGGAACGATCATACCATGGTGGGTTGTCTCCCACCCAGCACTTTGCTTTAACATCCTTATGCTGGACGCTCCACTAGCTCAGTCTTCTGCTGTGGGTGGATCCTCCAAGAGGAAGATCTGTAGCTCCTTGGTTTTTGTCGCCTTCTCACCATGATATAGCTTTAAGCGATATCCATTAACTTTGATGAATTCAGAGCTTGAAGGATGACTCAGGTGGAAAACTCCGTATGGCTTAGCCTTCTCTACTCTATATGGACCTTCCCATCTTGATCTCAACTTGCCTGGCATGAGCCTCAGTCTATAGTTGTAAAGGAGGACAAAGTCCCCAGGTTGGAACTCTCTCTTCTTGATGTGCTTATCATGCACAGCCTTCATCTTTTCCTTGTACAGCCTTGAGTTCTCATAAGCTTCTAGGCGAAGGCTTTCTGATTCTTGCAATTGCAACTTCTTTTTAGCTCCAGCTTTCTCAAATTCCATATTGCACTCCTTTACTGCCCAAAAGGCTTTGTGCTCTACCTCAACTGGGAGGTGACAGGCTTTCCATAAACTAAGCGAAAGAGACTCATCCCAATGGGTGTCTTGTATGCTGTTCTGTATACCCAGAGTGCATCTTTTAGCCTGGTGCTCCAGTCTCTTCTATGAGGTTTGACTATCTTCTGCAATATACTCTTTATTTCGCTGTTTGACACCTTAGCTTGCCCATTAGTCTAGGGATGGTAGGCTGTTGCCACTTTATGAACTATCACATGCTTCTTCAGTAATCCTGTTAGTCTCCTGTTACAGAAATGGGTGCCTTGATCGCTCACGATTGCTCGTGGTGATCCAAAGTGACAAATAATATGGGTTCTAACAAAGGAAACAATGGTGTTAGCATCATCAGTGCGGGTAGGAATTGCTTCCACCCATTTAGAAACGTAATCTACAACTAACAATATATAAAAATAACCATTAGAATGTGGAAATGGACCCATGAAGTCAATGCCCCAAACATCAAAAATTTCACAGAAAAGCATAGTCTGTTGAGGCATCTCATCCCTCTTGGATATATTACCAAACCTTTGGCATGGGGAACAAGATTTACAAAATTTAGCAACATCTTTAAAAAGAGTAGGCCATCAGAATCTACAGTCTAAAATTTTTCTAGCTGTTCTTTGAGGGGCAAAATGTCCTCCACTCTCAGATGAGTGGCAGGCCTCTAAAATGGACTGAAATTTTGATTGAGGTACACACTATCTAATTACATGGTCAGCGCCACATCTCCATAAATATGGGTCATCCCATATATAATATTTGGACTCGCTTTTCAGCTTGTCTCTTTAATGCTTAGTAAAGTTTGGAGGAAAAGTGCGGCTAACTAGATAATTAGCTACAGGCGCATACCAAGGGACTACTTCAGATACTGCTTGCAGGTTATCAAAGGGGAAATTATCATCTATAGGGGTGGAGTCATCTCTAATATGCTCAAGGCGACTCAAGTGGTCCGCCTCTAGATTCTGGTTACCACTCCTATCCTTAATTTCTAAATCAAATTCTTGTAGTAGCAGTATCCAACGTATAAGCCTTGGTTTGGACTTCTTTTTAGCTAATAAATACTTTAGAGTTGCGTGGTCTGAGTACACTACTACTTTAGCACCAAGTAAATAGGCTCGGAATTTATCCAAAGCAAAAATAATAGCAAGAATCTCTTTCTCAGTAGTAGTATAATTAGACTGAGCAGCATCTAAAGTCTTAGACGCATAAGTAATTACAAAAGGGTCCTTACCTTCACGTTGAGCCAGCGCTGCTCCTACTGCATGGTTGGAAGCATCGCACATGATTTCAAATGGCTGGCTCCAGTTTGGTCCTCTCACAATTAGAGCTTGAGTCAGGGCGGTCTTCAGCTTATCAAACGCTTGTTTGCAATCCTCACTGAACTCAAACTCAATATCTTTCTGCAGTAGTCTGGATAAGGGTAGTGCTACCTTACTAAAGTCCTTAATGAATCTCCGATAAAAACCTGCATGGCTAAGGAACGAACGGACTTCCCTCACAGAGGAGAGGTAAGGTAAACTAGAAATAACATCCACCTTTGCTGGATCTACAGAAATGCCAGTATTAGACACAACATGTCCTAGTACAATCCCTTGCTTTACCATAAAGTGACATTTTTCAAAATTCAATACAAGGTTTGTACTGACACATCTATCTAATACTCTAGATAAACTATCCAAGAAAAGGCTAAATGAATCACCATAAACGCTAAAATCATCCATAAAAACCTCCATACAGTCCTCAATAAGGTCAGAGAAAAGACTCATCATGCACCTTTGGAAAGTGGCTGGTGCATTGCATAAGCCAAAGGGCATTCTCTTATAAGCATAAGTCCCAAAAGGACATGTAAAAGTAGTCTTTTCCTGATCTTCAGGAGCTATATGGATTTGAAAATAGCCTGTATAACCATCTAAAAAGAAATAATGGGATTTACCTAACAGGCAATCAAGCATCTGATCAATGAATGGCAAGGGGTAATGATCCTTGCGAATGGCTTGGTTGAAACGCCTATAGTCAATGCAAACTCTCCATGAATTCTGCACTCTAGTTGTCAGAAGCTCTCCATGCTCATTTCTTACTGTTGTGATTCCAGACTTCTTGGGCACCACTTGTACTGGACTGACCCATTCGTTATCTGAGATGGGGTAAATGATATCTGCTTCAAGTAGCCTGGTCACTTCTTTCTTGACAACTTCTAAAATGGTGGGATTCAGTCTTCTCTGAGGTTAACGGACAGGCTTTTCTTCCTCTTCTAGGAATATTCTGTGCTCACAAACTTGAGGGCTGATGCCCACTATATCCGCCAGGCTCCATCCAATTGCTTTCTTGTATTTTCTCAGCACACTGAGTAGCTGTTCTTCTTGTTGAGAAGTGAGTTCCCTTGCAATGATAACTGGAAACTTCTGCTTGTCCTCAAGGTAAGCATACTTGAGGTATGGAGGGAGGGGCTTTAATTCCAATTTCTGCTCATGGCCAGGCTCTGGATCATCCGGAGCTGGTGATAATGGCAAAGTACCCTCATTGTCCTCTGAAAATGTCCCCACACTTGGACCTTGCCCTATGTACTTCCCTTCTAATTCCTCCTGGTGAACTTCAGCCACGGTTTCATCTATGATGTCACACTGGGAGATAGAATGATCATCCGGAGGGTGCTTCATAGCTCCATGTAAACTGAATTTCGCTATTCTGCCATCTATTTCAAAAGAATAAGTTCTGGAAAATGCGTCCAGCTTGAACTTTGAAGTCTTCAGGAATGGTCTTCCAAGCAGGATTGATGATGGCCTTCCTGAGTCATTAGGGGGCATTACAAGGATATAGAAGTCAATGGGAAATGTGAGCCCCTTAATGCTCACTAATACATCTTCAGCAATTCTAACCACTGTAATAATGCTTTTATCTGCTAACACAAAACGAGCTACCGACCTTTTTAAGGGAGGGAGCCTCAAAGTATCATATATAGACAAAGGCATTATACTAACACACGCTCCTAAATCACACATGCAGTCAAAAAATATCATACCATCAATAGTACAATTAACCATACATGGACCTGGATCACTACACTTTTCAGGTATACCTCCCATTAAAGCAGATATAGAACTACCTAAAGGAATAGTTTCTAATTCATTAATTTTGTATTTATGTATACATAAATCTTTTAGAAACTTTGCGTATTTAGGTACTTGCTGAATAACATCAAAAAGGGGAACAATTACCTCAACCTTTTTGAATATTTCTACCATTTTGGGGTCAAGTTCTATCTGCTTCCTGGGCTTCCTTGCAATTTGTGGAAATGGAATAGGAAGGACGTTTTCTGCAGCGTCTGCATCCCTTGGTGCTTCTTTCTATGGTTGAGCTTCTTCTTCTTCAACCATGTCTTGTATGTCCTCTTCCTCTTCAGCATCCTCTACTTCCACCACCTCTTCAGCTGAGGCGTGTTCTGATGGGATTGGCTCCTCTTGATTCCTCTCTTGCAGTGTGGTTTCGGACCTTAGGATGATGGCATTGATGCCACCCTTTGGATTGGGTAAGGGTTGAGAAGGAATTCCACTGGAGCTTGCACGTTGAGTGTTTGAAGTATTGGATGATCCCAGCTGAGAGATGAGGGCTTGTATAGCAGATGTTAGACCGTTAAGTGAACTTTCCACGTTCTTTTGTCCTTGCACAAGGGATTGAAACACATCATCACTCGGAGAGGAATTAGAACAAGTGATCTGAGGAACTTATTGTTGGTTGTGCTGTGGTCCTTGGGATTGCCTCAGGTGAGGTGCTCTGTAAGGCTGGTTCTGGTTCTGCTGTCTGTTGTTGTTATTATTCCACCTCTGATATCCTTGATTGTCTCTGCCTCCTCTGTTATTATTGTCCCTCCAACCTTGGTTAGAATTATCTCTCCAACCTTGGTTAGAATTGTCCTGCCATCCATGGTTGTAGCTGCCGCCTTGATTGTATCCTTGATTGGGGCGGTCATAGAAGTTATGAGTGGCTGCCACAGTGTTGTCTTCCTGCTGGAGCTGCGGACATTCATCAGTAAAATGGCTATAAACAGCACAGATTCCGCACACTCTCTATGGGACTAACTGTTGGCTCTGCTGCGCTTGTTGTTGACTCAACTGCATCTGCTTCAGTAAGTTGGTCATTTCACATATATTCTGAGTCAGAGCAGTAGTCTCCTTGCTAGAAGATACCTCTGCCTATGATTCCGAGTAGATTCAGCTAAGTCACTGATCAATTGCCATGCCTCATCAGTGGTCTTGTACTTTTTCATAGACCCATTGCTAGCACTTTCCAATGTGGTCTTATCTTGAGGACTCATGCCCTGTGTGACGTAGCCGAGCAACACTATCTTGTCAATCATATGGTGGGGGCATGCTTCCAGAAGATTGTTGAAGCGCTCCCAGTATTCGTAGAGAGTCTCGGACTCATCCTGAATAGTCATGGAAATGTCTTTCCTCAGTTTATCAGTAACTTCAGCTGGAAAGAATTTTTCCGAAAATTCTCTTCTAAGCGTATCCCAGTCAGAAACAGTTGCTGCGGGTTGAGTGTAGTACCACTTTCTCGCCTTTCCCTCAAGAGAGAATGGGAAGGCTTTTAACAAAATAGAAGTTTCATCTGCACCATCACGCCTGACAGTAGAACAGGCTGCTTGGAAATCCCTAAGGTGCTTGATAGGCTCTTGAGCAGGTAAGCCATGAAACTTAGGCAACAAGTTGAGTAGTGCAGTCTTTATTTCAAAATCCGTAGCCACTGCTGGGTGATGCACTTGAAACAGTTGCATTGTAAAATCAGGGGCTCCAGCCTCCTGAATAGTAACTCTCCTAGGTATTTCCATGTCATCTGCACGTAAATCAACCGAATCAGTAGAAAGGGAGCTTGTTTCTTCCTTACGTGACGTTTTAGATTCGCCCTCGGGGAGGACTAACCGACGCCGAGCTTTCCTTATGCGTGAAATAGTTCTTTCAATCTCGGGATCAAATACTGGCAAGCTTGGATCAGGAAGTGAACGCGTCATTTAATGAAAGAAACATGCAGCTCATAGTAGCAAAAAATAAAATAAAATGCAAATAAATAAATTCCAATCAATAACTTAGCACTCTATTGTAACACCCCGGCAACGGCGCCAAAAATTGACGTGGCGGAAATTGGCGGATTAAGAAATTGATGTAAGAGGAATGTTGCAAGTACAGTCCTTAACCAACAAAAATCCGCTTATCAATTTAGAAGGGTTGTCACAAAATTAGAATTAAAATACTGGGAGTATGAATCCCAGGTTGTCTCCCAACGAGTTGCAGAGAGATGTGCTATTTTATTAATCAGATGTTTTCCAAAAGGGTTTGAGTTTGATAAACAGGAAATTAAATCAGAGAATTTAAGTAATTTAAATAAAAACCTTGACCGGGAGTAGATTAGTCAGAAGACCTATCCTTGTTGGAGTTCCCTTAAGATTAATTGATAATTGAAGGTTGTTCTACTAAGTTATCCTTTACCAGATAAAGGAAAGTCAAGCAAATTGGAAGTTAGTTCCTATTCACAAGTTCTAATCCTCTCCCTTGGGAAGGACTAGTGTCAGTGACTAGAGGACAACCCAACGATAAACCCAATTATAATTTTACTCTTGAGCATTCCAACTCAAGGTTCTCCTTTCAACCAACTCCCAATCAAGTTAGGGAACTACTCGCTCATTATGAATGTAAACTTCACAAAATAAGAAAGGGAAATAAAGGAAGACATGATAAATAATAATCAAAAATATCAATTAAAAATAAAAATAGTTCTTGTATTAATAAACTCTAAAAATAATCCAATAGTAATTATGAACAAAATAAGGATATGAAAGAGTAAGTGACAAGTAAAGAAACAAACTAGAATGATGAAGTCTTGGCGGAGGTAATAACCCTTCTCAATATCCCAATCCAAAAAGCAATAAAAACAAAATCCTAAGAACTATGAATGTGTGGAGAGAAAACCTAGAAGAGGAGTAAATTCAGATAAAAAAAAACTAAAACTATGCGGAATGAATGTTGTTCTTCGTCTCTGCATGTTCTCTGGCTTTAATCTACTTTTCTGGGCCGAAAACTGGGTCAAAATATGGCCCAAAATTGCCCCCAGCGAATTCTGCAAATTCTGTAGATCGCGCACATCACGCGATCGCGTCATCTATGCGTTCGCGTCATCCAGCGTTTTGCCTTGCCACGCGTGCGCGTCGTCCATGCATTCGCGTCACTTATGCAGCTTTCAGTTTACGCGTTCGTGTCAGGCACGCGAGCACGTCACTATGATTTCTCCAATTCGCACGGTCGCGTGAGCCATGCGTCCGCGTCGCTTCTTGCTGGTCATCTCCTTAATTTCTTGTGCTCCTTACATTTTTGCAAGCCTCCTTTCCAATCTCCAAGTCATTCATGCCCTATAAAGCCTGAAACACTTAACACACAGATCACGGCATCAAATGGAATAAAGGAGAATTAAAATACATAATTAAAAGTCTCTAGGAAGCAAGTTTTCAACCATGGAGTAATTTTGGGAAGGAATTGTAAATACATGCTAATTATATAAATAAGTGGGTAAAGATTTGATAAAACCACACAATTAAACACAATATAAACCATAAAATAATAGTTTATCAGTGACTCAGGTGGAAGACTCCATATGGCTCAGCCTTTTCCATCCTATAGGGTCCTTCCCACCTTGATCTTAGCTTGCCCGGCATGAGTCTCAACCTTGAGTTATAGAGGAGGACTAAATCCCCAGCTCACTCTCTTCCCTTGATGTTCTTGTCATGCACAGCCTTTACCTTCTCTTTATAGAGCCTTGAGTTCTCATATGCATCCAGTCGAAGGCACTCCAATTCTTGTAGTTGCAGCTTTCTTTCAATCCCGGCTCCCTCCAATCCTAAGTTGCATTCCTTCACCGCCCAATAAGCTTTGTGCTCGACCTCCACTGGACGGTGACAACCCTTTCCGTAGACTAGGCAGAATGGACTCATTCCGATGGGTGTCTTGTAAGCTGTCCGATAAGCCCAAAGCGCATCTGCAAGTCTAGTACTTCAGTTTCTCGTATGAGGCTTGACAATCTTCTCCAATATGCGCTTTATCTCCCTATTAGACACCTCGACTTGCCCATTGGTTTGGGGATGGTAAGCCGTTGCCACCTTGTGAATAATGCCATATTTCTTCAGCAGACCTGTCATTCTCCTGTTACAAAAATGAGTGCCTTGATCACTCACGATTGCTCGTGGTGATCCAAAGCAACAAATAATATTATTTCAAACAAAAGAAACAACAACGTTAGCATCATCAGTAAGGGCAGGAATTACTTCCACCCATTTAGAAACATAATCAATAGCTAACAAAATATATAAGAAACCATTAGAGTTTGGAAATGGACCCATGAAGTCAATACCCCAAACATAAAAAACTACAAAACAACATAAGTTTTTAGGGCATCTCATCCCTCTTGGATATATTACCAAACCTTTGGCATTGGAGGCAAGAGTCACAAAAAGTAGCAGCATCCTTAAAAAGTGTGGGCCACCAAAATCCACAGTCTAAAATTTTTCTAGCAGTTCTCTGAGGACCAAAGTGTCCACCACTCTCAAAAGAGTGACAGGCCTCTAAAATTGACTAGAATTCGGATTGTGGCACACACCTTCTAATTATTTGGTCAGCACCACATCTCCACAAATATGGGTCATCCCATATGTAATACTTGGACTCGCTTTTAAGCTTGTCCTTTTGGTGCTTAGAAAAATTAGGAGGAAAGGTACGACTAACCAAATAATTAGCTATAGGTGCATATCAAAGAATCACCTCAGATATTGCTTGCAAGCTATCAAGTGGAAACGCATCATTGATAGGAGTGGAGTCACTCTTAATATGCTCTAGGAGACTCAAGTAGTCTGCCACTAAATTTTGGGAACCACTCCTATCTTTGATCTCTAAATCAAATTCTTGCAACAACCATATCCAATGGATTAACCTTGGTTTTGACTCTTTTTTAGCTAACAAATAATTCAGAGCCATATGGTCTGAATATACTACCACCTTAGTACCAAGTAAATAAGCTTGAAATTTATCCAAAGCAAAAACAATAGCTAAAAGCTCTTTTTCAGTGGTAGTATAATTAGACTGGGCACCATCTAAAGTTTTAGAAGCATAAGCAATAATATATGGATCCTTACCTTCGCGCTGAGCCAGCGCCGCTTCTACTGCATAGTTGGATGCGTCACACATGATCTCGAATGGCCTACTCCAGTCAGGCCCTCTCACAATAGGAGCTTGGGTCAAGGCAATCTTCAGCTTATCAAATGCCTCCATGTAGTCCTCACTCAACTCAAACTCTACGTCCTTCTGCAGCAATCGGGACAGAGGTAGTGCAACCTTACTGAAGTCCTTGATAAATCGTTGGTAGAAACCTGCATGACCAAGAAACGAACGGACTTCCCTCACAGAGGAGGGGTAAGGTAAACCAGAAATAACATCTACCTTTGTAGGATCAACAGATATACCAGTATTAGAAACAAGATGTCCTAGAACAACACCTTGCTTTACCATAAAATGATATTTTTCAAAATTAAGTATAAGGTTTGAACTAACACATCTTTCTAATACTCTAGCTAGACTATGCAGACAAAGGTCAAAGGAATCACCATACACACTAAAGTCATCCATAAAAACTTCCATACAGTGCTCAAGAAGATCTGAGAAGATACTCATCATGCATCTTTGAAACGTAGCTGGTGCATTACACAAGCCAAAAGGCATTCTCTTATATGCATACGTTCCAAAGGGACATGTAAAAGTTGTTTTCTCCTGATCTTTTGGAGCAATATGGATTTGAAAATAACCAGTGTAACCATCTAGAAAACTGTAGTGTGATTTACCTGATAGGCGATCAAGCATTTGATCGATGAAAGGTAACGGGTAGTGATCCTTGCAAGTGGCCTGGTTCAAGCGCCTATAGTCAATGCACACTCTCCAAGAATTCTGCACTCTTATCGCCATCAGTTCCCCATGTTCATTCTTTACTGTTGTGACACTAGACTTCTTCGAAACCACCTGTACGGGCTAACCCATTCGCTATTCGAGATTGGATAGATGATGTCAGAAGTCGGGTCACTTCCTTCTTCACAACTTCTAAAATGGTAGGATTCAATCGCCTTTGAGGTTAATGGATAGGCCTTTCTCCCTCCTCTAGAAATATGCGGTGCTTACAAACTTGAGGGCTGATACGTACTATGTCCGACAAACTCTACCCAATAGCTTTCTTGTGTCTTCTAAGTACACTATGCAACCGCTCCTCTTGTTGGGAAGCAAGTTCCTTTGCAATAATAACTGGAAGCGTTTGATTGTCCTCAAGATAAGCATACTTGAGGTGAAGTGGAAGGGGCTTCAACTCCATTTTTAGCTCATGGCTTGGTACTTGATCATCTGAAGCCATTGGAGGTAGCAAGGTGTCTTTAGTATGCTCAGAAGACTTCCCCACACTTGCACCTTGCTCCATGTTCTTCTCTTCTACTACCTATTGGTGAACTTCATCCACGATCTCATCAATAATGTCATACTAGAAGATGGAGTGGTCTTCCGGTGGGTGCTTGATGAGAGGACAGAAGTCGGCTAATTAAGAAATCAATATAGAAAATGCGTTGAGAGTATAGTTCTTAACCAGCTAAGATCTGCCTTGTCAATTTAGAAAAGTTGTCACGAAATTTAGAAATAAAAATACTGGGAGTATGAGTCCCAGGTCGTCTCCCAACGAGTTGTAGGAAAGGGTGCTAACTTATTAATCAGGAATTTTCGAAAGAGTTTAAGTTTGGATAATGAGCAATTAAATAATTATAAATTAAAGCAATAAAACTAAGAATGATTATTAATATTTTAACAAAAAGCCTTGACTGGGAGAATGATTAATTGGAAGTTCTATCCTTGTTGGGATCTCTTAAGTGTAGTATCAAAAAGGTTGTTGTTTTCACTTAGTCAACCCTTACTAAATAAAGGAAAGTCAAGTGATTGAGCTAATCCTTATTCGCAAATCCTAGTCATTTCCCTTGGGAAGGTCTAGCGTTAGTAAATACAGAACTAGCCGACAACTTCCAATTTAACCAACACTTAAGCCTTCCAACTCACGTGTCTCCTCCTAATCAACCCCCATGTCAAGTTTGGGAATCTACTCCATTGACATTAATATAATACTCAGAAAAATATAAGAAGAAGATATAATAAATTAAATAAAATAAAATAGAGATTGAAAATTAATTAAAAGTAAAAGTAATCCTCTTTATCAACAATCCATGAAAATAATCCAATTGTAATTCTAAATAAAGTAAATAAGGATATGGAAGAGTAAGGGACAAAGTAAACAAACTAGAATAATATCTTCAACGGAGGTAATGACTCTTCAATATCTGAAAGCAAAAGCAATGAATGTAAAGTGGACCTAGAGGGAAAGTAATCCTCTCTAAATTCATATCTAAAAACCTAAAAACTATCTTGATTATCTAAAACTGTATGTCTATTATGTCTAATATGTGTGTTGAGTCTCTGCATGTTCCCTGGGTTTATTCTGTGTTTCTGGGCTGAAAACTGGGTTAAAACGCGGCCCAAAATCGCCCCCAGCATTTTCTGTTATTTCTGCAGATTGCGCAGGTCACGCGTACGCGTCGTCCACGCGTTTGCGTCATTCAGCGATTTTCCTTGTCACGCGTACGCGTCGTCCACGCGTTCGTGTCATTTGTGCAGACTCCAATCCGTGCGTATGCGTCAGGCACGCGCTCGCGTCACTGCGATTTTCTCCATTCCGCGCGCTCGCGTGAGCCATGCGCGCGCGTCAGTGTTCGCTGGTCATCACCTTAGTTTCTTGTGTTCCTTCCATTTTTGCAAGCTTCCTCTCCATTTTCTAAGCCATTCTTGCCCTATAAATCCTGAAACACTTAACAAATGGATCAAGACATCGAATGGTATAAAGGAGAATTAAAATATACTAATTAAAAATCTCTAGGAAGCAAGTTTTCAACCATAAAACAATACTGGGAAGGAATTATAAAATCATGCAATTAGTATGAATAAGTGGGTGAAGACTTGATGAAACCATTCAATTAAACACAAGATAAACCATAAAATAGTGGTTTATCTGTGCTTCATAGCTTCATCCAAGTTGAAGCTCACTACTCTTCCATCTATCTCAAAAGAATAGGTACCCGAGAAGGCATCCAATTTAAACCGCAAAGTCTTCAAAAATGGCCTTCCAAGCAAGATGGATGAAGGTCTCCCTGAGTTATTAGGGGGCATCTCTAGAATATACAAGTAAATAGGGAATGTCAATCCCTTAATGCACACCAAGACGTCTTCCGCAATGCCAACCACTGAAATTATGATCTTATCTGTCAAAACAAAACGTGCTGCCAACCTTTTCAAGGGAGGGAGCCTCATAGCATCATATACAGATAATGGAATAATACTAACACATGCACCTAAATCACACATACACTCAAAAAATTGTACACCCTCTATAGTACAAGTAACCATACAAGGACCGAGATTACCACATTTCTCCAGTATAGCACCCATTAAAGCAGAAATAGAGCTACCTAAAGGAATAGTTTCTAAATCATGTATCTTATCCTTATTCATACACAAATCTTTTAGAAACTTAGCATAGTAAGGGACCTAGCGAATAGCATCAAAAAGGGGAATAGTTACCTCAACCTTTTTGAAGATCTCCGACATCTTGGGGTCTAGCTCCGCTTACTTCTTTGTCCTCCTAGCAAGGTGTGAAAAAGGAATGGGAATAGCTTCTCTCACAACATCATCTTCCTTAGATACTCCATTCCTTGGTTGAGCAACCTCTTCTTCAACCGCATCTTGTACCTCATCCTCTTCTTCAACATCTTCTACCTCAACAACATCTTCAACTTGAATGTCTTCTCTTGAGCTTGGCTCCTCAGGACTCCTCTCTTGCAATGTAATGCCGTACCTCGAAGTGATGGCATTAATTCCACCTTTGGGGTTGGGTAAAGGTTGAGAGAAAAGTGCACTAGAGCTTGAAGGTTGATTGTTGGGGGTAGAAGGTGGTTCCATGCGGGTTATGAGAGCTTGTAGAGTAGAGGTAAAACCGGTGAGGCTAGAAGTAAGTGAATTTTGAAGTTCTTTTTGTCCTTGAAGGATAGAATGGAGTGTTTCATCTTGGTTAGAGGAAGAGGGAGGGTAGGTAATTTGAGGGGCTTGTGGTTGGTTGTGTTGAGGTGCTTGAGCTTGCCTTTGGTGAGGTGTCCGGTAACTCTGGCCTTGGTTCTGCTATTGGTATGGAGGGTTTTATGGATACCAATTCTGTTGATAGTTGTTGTTCCACCTTTGATTTCCATAATTATCTTTGCCTCCTTGGTTGGAGTTGTCTTGCCAACCTTGATTGTAGTTACCACCTTGGTTATAATTACCGCCTTGTTGATAGTACCCTTGATTTGGACGATTGTAATAAACATTAGTAGCCGCTAAGGTGTTATCTTCTTGTTGGAGTTGTAGACATTCATCCGTGTAGTGAGAATAGCAAGCGTATATTCCACACACTCTCTGAGGGACCAACTATTGACAATGTTGTTGTACAGGAGGCTGAGGTTGTTGTTGATTAAGCTGGAGCTACTTAAGTATATTGGTCATCTCTCCCAGAGTCTTGGTGAGAGCATCGGTCTCACTAATAGAGGAAACTTCCGCAACAGCCTTGAGATGATTGTTCCTTTGCCTTGCATTTCGGGTAGACTCAGCTAGATCGGTGATCAGTTGCCACGCTTTCGTCACCGTCTTGTACTTCGTCAGAGAGCCATTACTTGCAGCATCTAAGATGGTCTTGTCTTGAGGCTTCATACCTTGGCAAAATAGCTTATCAACACCAACTGGTCAATCTTGTGATGAGGACATAAGTCTAGGAGATTCTTAAAGCGTTCCCAATACTCATAAAGAGTCTCTGATTCGCCTTGGATGATGTAGGAAATTTCCTTCCTCAGTCTATCTGTAACCTTTGCTGGAAAGAACTTGTCCAGGAATTCCCTTCTGAGCAAATCCCAATTAGTAACAACAGCTTCCGGTTGAGTGTAGAAGCACTCCCTTGCCTTTCCCTCAAGAGAAAATAGGAAGACATATAACCAAATAGTAACCTCATCCGCTCCATGCCGCCTAGTAGTTGAGCAAGCTATCTAAAAATCTCTAAGGTGCTTGATAGGCTCTTGTGCAGGTAGGCCATGAAACTTAGGCAGTAGATTAATCAAAGCGGTCTTCCGTTCAAAATCTGCAGCCAAATTCGGATGACGCGCTTGATATGGTTGTAGTGTAAAGTCCGGAGCTCCTGCTTCCTAGAGAGTAATCCTTCTAGGCTCCGCCATAGTATCTGCACTTAAATCAACAGAAGAAGCGTCAATAGAGTCAGTAGAAGAGGGACTAGTTTCTTCCTCAAATGACGCTTCAGATTCGACCTCAGATAAGACTGGTGAATTGGTAGAAACCCTTTCACCACCCTCAGAGGCTAACCGACGCCGAGCTCACCTAATACGTGAAATAGTTTTTTAAATTTCAGGATCAAACACGGCTAAGCTTGGATCCGGTAATGAACGTGTCATTCAATGAAAGAAACATAGAGCTCGTGGTAATAAAATATATTAACAAAATTTAATAATAAAACTACTACTAATAAACAGAAAACACACCAATAAAAATAAAAATAAAATAAATAAAATGAAATTATGTAAATATAAAAATATTTACACCAACCAATAATTTAGCACACTGTTGCAACTCCCCGACAATGGCGCCAAAAATTGACGGTGAAAAAATGCCGGTTAAGAAATATTAATAAAAGCAGCATTGTCAGTATAGTCTTAACCGACGAAATTTCCACTATCAATTTAGTTTTGTGTCACAATTAAAATTAAATAACTGGGAGTAAAATTCTCAGGTCGTTTCCCAAAGAGTTGACTCAATGTGCAATTTATTGGTTAGGAATTTTCTGAGAAACTTTTAAAGTTTGAGAATAGAAAAATAAATAACTAAAAATCAAAGCAATAAATGATAGCAATAGGTGTTATGATTTGAAATAAAAGGGTACTGGCTAAGAGAAGATTAATTGGAGTTTCTATCCTTGTTGACTCTCCCAAGTATAATAGTAAAAGGTTGTTGCTTCCACTCAGTTATCCTCTTGCAGTTGCGAATGAAGGTTAAGTGGGTAATACTAAATCTGATTCACAAGTCCTAATCCCTTCCTAGGGAAGGATTAGAGTTAGTGAAAAGTGAGTTAGCCAGCAATCCCCAATTACAAATTAATACTTGAGTATTCCAACTCAAGGGGTTCCAATTAATCAGCTCCCAAGCCAAGTTGAGAGCTTTAAATCATAACATGAATGCCATTTGTCAACAACATGGAATAAGAATAAATAGGAGATATGGTAATTAAAAATAAATTAATAAAAGCAAAAATGGAGCTGATAATTAATTGAAGGAAATCAAACAAGTAATGGGATTAAATGTAAAAATGGTTCATTGTATTAATAAAATTCAAAATTAACAATATCCATATATGACCATGAGCAATTAAATAGAAAACAAAAGAGTAGAGTAATAGAAAGGCAAACTATAAAGATGAAAACTTCAATCGAAGGTAGTAGCTCTCTCAATATCCAATCTAAAGCACAAAACTAAGAAATCTAAGAACCCTAGAGGAAGCAGTGTTTTTCTCTCTAAAAATTCAAAACTAAAAAAACTAAACTAAGTGAAAGTGATTGTGTTGAGTCTCCGCTTGCTCCATGGCTCTAGTCTGTGTTTTTGGGCTAAAAACTGGGTCCAAAATAGCCCAGAAATCGCCCCCAGTGTCTTCTGTGATTGCAGCACGTGACGCACGTCACGCGTATGCGTCAGCTACGCGTACGGGTCGCTGGACGTCTGCGCTTGTCATGCATACGCATCGATGTACGATGCGCCAATTCACGCGCACGCATCAGGCATGCGTGCGCGTCGATCCTCACTGCTCAGCTCCTTAGTTTCTTGTGTTCCTTCCACTTTTGCATGCTTCCTTTCCATCCTCTAAGCCATTCATGCCCGATACAGCCTGAAAACACTTAACACACAGATCATGGCATCGAATGGTATAAAGAAAAATTAAAAATTAACAATTTAAAGGCTTAAGATGCAAGTTTTCAATCATGGAACAAAATTAGGAAGGATTTGTAAAACCATGCAGTTTGTATGAATAAGTGTCCGAAGAACTGATAAAATCCACTCAATTTAGCACAAGATAAATAATAAAATAGTGGTTTATCAAGTGTTTTGTGTTCTATGTATCATAAAGCAATGAATCAGAGAATTCAGAAAAAGAAGTAATGAACGGTTAGTGAAAATAGTATGAGAAAATAGTTAAAGATTTGGAGATGCTAAATTTTTGGATTAATAGTTCTTATCACTCACTATAATTATGCAAAGGTTATATTCATGGAAAACCCTACTTGATTAAACCCTAATTCCTTAGTAATTTAATCTTTTCTAACCAAACCAACCGCCAATTCCTTGGTCACTTAATTTAAATTAGAAGTTTAAGTCCAATCCTAGTTTATGAGCCACACAAATCCTAGGTACCCAAAGATAAGATGATTATATATCACGTATCATGTTAAGTCCAGGTAATTAGAGAATTATGAGGAATTGACTTCAAGCTGTTATTCAAGTGATTTAACTTTTCCAAGATTCAACAAGAATTCAATTAGAAAAAGAGTTATTTTCCAATATACTCTAATTCTTAGGATGCAGAACGAAATCAATCCTTCAAAATAAACCAGTGCATTAATTAAGAGAAGAATGACAATAGTATTAATCTATTAAAATAATAGAGCTCCTAACCTTAATAATGGATGTTTAGTTGCTTATGGTGCGAAAAAATCCTAGCAGGAAAAAGTACAAAGTGCGCAGGAAGAGAAGAAGAAGAAGAAGAAAAGCACGGTCAAGGGCCGAGACAGTGTAAGCCCAGGGAAAATTTCTTTCCCTTTTATATCTAATCCTAATTGATACAAAATTTAAATTCTAAAACCTAAAAATATCTTTTCTTAATTCAAAATTAATTTAAAAATCAAATTAGAGTAAGAGATTTGGTGCTGAATCACGTGGGGACCACTCTGGTTTTCACTACTCGTGCCAAACTTGGGATTTCTGGTGTTTGGCTCCACCTGGACTACAACCTTTTCATTTTGTATGAGGTCCCTAGCGCCAAACTTGGGGTTTTTAGCGTTTGGCACCGAGACTCCCACATGGAATGGTGATGCTGGACGTGGTTTGGCGCTAAACGCCAATGTCGCAGCATTTAGCACCATGATGCCAGAGAGAAAGCATAAACAATTATATATCATCAGAAAGCTCTGGAAGTTTCCTTTCTAATGCCACTAAAACTAATTGGACCTCTATAGCTCAAATGATACTCGTTGGAGTGTGAGGAGATCAGGGTTGACAACATCCACGAATTCTCTTTGTACTTGTCTTCAATTCTTGGTTCCTCCTTGTTCTTTTGCTTCTCTTTTTCTAAAATTTCCCTACAAGAATCATGAAACTAAAAAAATCAAAGTACTAATAAAATATCCTTGAAAATCATATAATTATTAAGCAAATATTACAACTTTTCTATAAGAAATGCTAATGAAAAGTGCTTAATATGCTCACGTATCAGACACTCTCCCTCATAATATTTTTCCCACATCCTCTTTTAGTTGTGTATGTTGAAAGTTGAGAACGTGGTAGAGCACTCTCATTTGGAATATTTTTTTCACGTCTCTCTTTGATTGTAAGGTGGTAGGGCACTATCCCACGGAATTTTACGGCATCCAAGATAAGGTGGTAGGATAATATCTCACAGAATTTTTACTGCATCTAGGGAAAGGTAGTAGGGTACTCTTCCTTAGAACATTACTCCTGAGTATACCTCCAGAACAAGGTGGTAGGGCACTCTCCCTCAGAAATATTCCTCCTATGGATGCATAAAAGAGAGAGACCAATCCATGAGATGCCAAGCGGATTTTGTGTCGGATTTTGGCGGATAACCAACACGTGAGCTCATAACCAATAGGACAGACATGCATCATATGTTGGGCCAGAGGCCGTGATTTGATTATATGTTGGGCCGGAGGCCGTGATTTAATTATGTTTAGGCCGAAGGCTGTAAGTGCGTAAGTTATGTCTTGGTAAGTTTGGTGAGAATGGTTCTTTGGTAGGTAGTGAAATCTTTTGGATATTATGTTTGATTGGCTTTTATAAGTTTAAAATATAAATTTGGATAAGTAATTGTTGATTTTTGAAAATGTTCATAAGACGAGCGATGATCACTGTGGTTGAAAACAATTTTTTTTATATATCTTCTTATGACAATTCTAAATTTCTCTAGTGAGGCCATATGGTTAGGTTCTCACCACTGCAGGCTTCTCTTTTCAAGACAGATGAGGTAGCTTATGGAGTTTTCTTCTGCGCATCTGATTGTATATATAGTTATAGTTTTTCCCTCGCCTTTATTCTTATATTTTTGTAAGAGGGTTAGGGGTCGTGATTATAATGATATGTACGTATGTAATATTTGTAGTTACTTGTATAAAAATCTCTTATTACTATGTATATATATAGGAAGTGTTGTGATTTGTTTGTATGTATGCGTATTTGTAAAAAGAAAAAAAAAGTATTTTCGGTTTTTCAAAAAAAAAACAGTGATACGGTTTCGAGCTAAAGGTTCCTATTTTATTATTAAGTATATGGAAGTCGTCGTAATATCTTCACTATCAGAGTGGCATAGCGGGAAGCATGACATTCTCGTAGTAAAGTTGTTACATTATATGCATTAAAGAACTGAGGGAATGATCCTTTGGTAAGGGAAGGTGACCCTCAAATACAAGATATTGACATGATCATTTGGAAAGGGAAGGTGATCGATCGAGATGATCCTTCGGTAGTGATCGCCAAAACTTTTGGGATAAGAACCTTCGGTAAGAGAAGGAGACTCCCACCTTTTTATACCGGTTTGAGCTTAATATCTTCCGAAGTTAAATTTAAAAGAATGCTTAAGAAAAGTTAAAGTCTATTTCATGCATTTCATAAGAGTTATTTGGTCAACAATGGTTTATTTTCTTTTCATGTAAAGAAAAGTTAATTAGGAGAATGTCAAGAGAAAGCAAGTCAAGGTTCATGTGTTTGCGTTATATATGATTTAATATTATAAGCATTCAGTAATGAGTCACATGTGTCATCACATAAGTGTTGAAGAATTTATATTTAATTCTTAGATGGATGAAACTGATTTTTTAGGAATATTATAAGCATACGACTAACTTCTAAATTTATTATTAATTCCATAGTGTTAAAAATAACATATGACAAAAATCAAAATGAAGTTAAGTGTCTTTAGGATATCCCTCTCCAAAAAAAAAAGTTAATATAGAGACGCAAAGAAATAGGATGTGGGCTATTGTGAGAACAGTGACCTCCCGATTTTCCTTTTTTTTTTCCTAAAGTAGATATACTCAGAAAATTATGATTTACAAATCATAGAAAATCTCATTTTGAGACAGTAGCCATGTGGATACAAAGTTTGCACGAATTTAAGGTTATTAAGGGATAGAATTCAAAATATCTAAATTGTCTAGTGATAGATTTAGAAAGTTATGTTAGAATATGAACTAAAATTATTCTTAAATATAAAAGATAGGACCTAAAAGAGATATTTGGATAAGATTAAGCTGATATTGGAATTTGATATTTGTAAAATATTTAGTGGTCAAGTTAAGAGAGATAGATGAAAGACACACTCTAGACTATTGAGAGATTAGAATGAAGTGAGACTGCATGAGATATGAGACATTAGAAAGTAAAGACTTAAATATATTAGTTATAAGATGCTTTGAAAAATTTTGCTATGTTTTACGACTTGTTTATTCTCTGATATGTAAATCTACCTTAATTATATTTGATTGGCATGACTAAGTCATATTTAGTGTACTTAGTTAGCTCATGACGAGAATAAAAATATTTCATGGCTTTGGTCAAGAAGAAAATTATCTAGATCGTCAAATATAACTGACTTTTAACATACCTTTTCGGTGGGATGCTATATTTATACTTTATTTATTTGCTTATTTTTGCTTGAATAATGTGTGGGTTGATTGAACTTATTTATATTTTGACTATTTTACATTTCTAATAAAAAAAATAGATAGAATTACTAGGATACAATAAGGTTGAAGTTTGTATCTTCTTAGAAATTAAAAGACGAATTTTGAGGACAAATTTTTTTTAAAGAGGTGAGAATGTAACATCTCAGTTTTTTTAATTATATTTATTATTTACTTAATTAAATTTATAATAATTTAAATTTTAATTTTATAATAAAATACTAGAAGATAATGCACTTACAAAACTAAGATATCTAATTTAAAATTTAAAAAAATAAAAATACTAGTTTTAGTGAATTTCTAACCGACAGTAAACAATCTTTTAAGATATAGTCATAATTAATTCTATATTTATTGGATTTGAATGATCTTTAGTTATATGAAAAGATAAGAAAACTAACTTTATTCTTTAAATACAAAATCAAATTCAAATAAAATTAGGTTGATAAATTCGTTACAAGTTCATAGTAGAAAATTGCGCTCTAACCAACCAACCTGATATACTAACAGTATTTTGTAAATATCTCAAGTTGTGGTTATCCAATTGAATTTGTTCAAAGTTTGTTTTAAAGATAACTCAATTCTCTATAAATTGGCATCTAATAGCTATTTCTAAATTCCAAATGTAAAAAACTCTATAGTGCTTGCAAAGTAACAATTCAAATTGGAGATTTCACCTAATAAACGTGAGTTAGATTCCCCTAACATTGTAACAGTCCATACCACCCGCTAGCACGATATTATCCGCTTTGGCATACAAGGCCTCACGGTTTTGCCTTTGACGATAGGGATGATAGCCGAAGCCCTCTACACTCACTCATCAAAACGCGTCATGCTAGGAAGAGGTATACACACCCTTATAAGGCATGCTTCGTTCCCCTCCCCAACCGATGTGGGACCTTACAATCCATCCCCTAAGGGAGCCCAGCACCCTCGCTGGCACATCGATCTGGGCTCCGGCTCTCATACTATCTGTAACAGTCCAGACCACCCGCTAGCACGATATTGTCCGCTTTGGCACACAAGGCCTTACGATTTTGCCTTTGACAATAGGGATAATAGCCGAAGCCCCCATACTCACTCATCAAAATACGTCATGCTAGGGAGAGGTATCCACACCCTTATAAGATATGCTTCGTTCCCCTCCCCAACCGATGTGGGACCTTACAATCCACCCCCTAAGGGAGCCTGGCGCCCTTGCTGGCATATCAATCCGGGCTCCGACTCTAATACCATAATGTAACACCTATTGTAAGGTCCCACATCGGTTGAGGAAGGGAACGAAGCATGCCTTATAAGGGTGTGGATACCTCTCCCTAGCATGACGCGTTTTGACGAGTGAGTGTGGGGGGATTCGGCTATCATCCCTATCGTCAAAGGCAAAAACGTGAGGCCTTGTGTGCCTGGTGTGCAAAAATCGTGACGGTTCATTCCTTGGAAACGGCGCTAAAAACTTAATACGCACGTTCATAATCTTAGTTCTTTGTCACAACTTCGCACAACTAACTAGCAAGTGCACTGGGTCGTCCAAGTAATAAACCTTACGTGAGTAAGGGTCGATCCCACGGAGATTGTCGGCTTGAAGCAAGCTATGGTCATCTTGCAAATCTCAGTCAGGCAGATTCATATGGTTATGGTGAATTGATAATTAAAATATAAATAAAACGTAAATTAAAGATAGAGATACTTATGTAATTCATTGGTGAGAGTTTCAGATAAGCGTATAGAGATGCGTTCGTTCCTCCTGAACCTCTGCTTTCCTGTTGTCTTCATCCAATCATTCATACTCCTTTCTATGGCAAGCTGTATGTTAGGCGTCACCGTTGTCAATGGCTACATCCTGTCCTCTCAGTGAAAATGGTCCAATGCACTGTCACTACATGGCTAATCATCTGTCGATTCTCGATCATACTGGAATAGGATCCATTGATCCTTTTGCGTCTGTCACTACGCCCAGCACTCGCGAGTTTGAGGCTCGTCGCAGCCATCTCTTCCCAGATCCTACTCGGAATACCACAGACAAGGTTTAGACTTTTCGAATCTCAAGAATGGCCGTCCATGGATTCTAACTTATACCACAAAGACTCTGATTAAGGAATCCCAGAGATATTCATTCAATCTAAGGTAGAACGGAAGTGGTTGGGAATGATGATGACTGTCACGATCATCACATTTATACTGAAGTGCGAATGAATATCTTAGAATCGGAATAAGCTTGAATTGAATAGAAAAATGATAGTACTTTATATTAATTCATGAGGAACAGCAGAGCTCCACACCTTAATCTATAGTGTGTAGAAACTCTACCGTTGAAAATACATAAGAGCAAGGTCCAGGCATGGCCGAGTGGCCAACCCCCATAAAGGTCTAAGATAGCATAAAACTGATCAAAGATATCTAATACAATAGCAAAAGGTCCTATTTATATCAGACTAGTTACTAGGGTTTACAGAAATGAGTAAATGATGCAGAAATCCACTTCTGGGGCCCACTTGGTGTGTGCTTGGGCTGAGCATTGAGCTTTACACGTGTAGAGGCTTCTCTTGGAGTTGAATGCCACCTTGTAACCTGTTTCTGGCGTTTAAGTCTACTTTGCAACCTATTTCTCGCGTTTAACTCCAGAATGCAACCTGAAACTGGCGTTGAACGCCAGTTTGCGTCGTCTAACATCGGGCAAAATATGGACTATTATATATTGCTGGAAAGCCCTAGATGTGTACTTTCCAACACAATTAAGAGCGCGCTATTTGGAGTTTTGTAGATCCAGAAAATCCACTTTGAGTGCAGGGAGGTCAGAATCCAGCAGCATCTGCAGTTCTTCTTTAACCTCTGAATCTGATTTTTGCTCAAGTCCCTCAATTTCAGCCAGAAAATACCTGAAATCACAGAAAAACACACAAACTCATAGTAAAGTCCAGAAATGTGATTTTTTATTGAAAACTAATAAAAATATACTAAAAACTAACTAAATCATACTAAAAACTATGTAAAAACAATGCCAAAAAGCGTATAAATTATCCGTTCATCACAACACCAAACTTAAATTGTTGCTTGTCCCCAAGCAACTGAAAATCAAATAGGATAAAAAGAAGAGAATATACTATGAATTCCAAAATATCAATGAAACTTAGCTCCAATCAGATGAGCGAGACTTGTAGCTTTTTGCCTCTTGAATAGTTTCGGCATCTCACTTTATCCCTTGAAGTTCAGAATGATTGGCATCTATAGGAACTTAGAATTCAGATAGTGTTATTGATTCTCCTAATTCAGTATGTTGATTCTTGAACACAGCTACTTTATGAGTCTTGGCCGTGGCCCTAAACACTTTGTTTTCCAGTATTACCACCAGATACATAAATGCCACAGACACATAACTGAGTGAACATTTTCAGATTGTGACTCAGCTTTGCTAGAGTCCCCAATTAGAGGTGTCCAGGGTTCTTAAGCAGACTCTTCTTTTTGCTTTGGACCTTGATTTTAACCGCTCAGTCTCAAGTTTTCACTTGACACCTTCACGCCATAAGCACATGGTTAGGGACAGCTTGGTTTAGCTGCTTAGGCCAGGATTTTATTCCTTTAGGCCCTCCTATCCACTGATGCTCAAAGCCTTGGATCCTTTTTACCCTTGCCTTTTGGTTTTAAGGGCTATTGGCTTTTTGCTCTTGCCTTTTGGTTTAAAGAGCTTTTGGCTTTTTCTGCTTGCTTTTTCTCTTTTTCTCTTTTTTTTTCGCTTTTTTTTTGCAAGCTCTTCTCTATTCACTGCTTTTTCTTGCTTCAAGAATCATTTTTATGATTTTTCAGATCATCAAATAACATTTCTCCTTTTTTCTTATTCTTCAAGAGCTAACATATTTAACATTCATAAACAACAAATTCAAAGCACTGTTCAAGCATTCATTCAGAAAACAAAAATTATTGTCACCACATCAAAATAATTGAACTAGTTTCAAGGATGAATTCGAAACCATGTACTTCTTGTTCTTTTGTAATTAAAACATTTTTCATTTAAGAGAGGTGATGGATTCATAGGACATTCATAACTTTAAGACATAGACAATTAAACACTAATGATCATATAGTAAAGACACAAACATAAATAAAACATAAAGCTCAAAAATCGAAAAATAGTAAAATAAATAGACAAGGAGATTAAGGAATGAGTCCACCTTAGTGAGGGTGGCATCTTCCTCTTCTTGAAGAACCAATGGTGTTTTTGAGCTCCTCTATGTCTCTTCCTTGCCTTTGTTGCTCCTCCCTCATAGCTCTCTGATCTTCTCTAATCTCATGAAGGATGATGGAGTGCTCTTGGTGTTCCACCATTAGTTGTCCCATGTTGGAACTTAATTCTCCTAGGGAGGTGTTGATTTGCTCCCAATAGTTTTGTGGAGGAAAGTGCATCCCTTGAGGCATCTCAGGAATTTCATGGTGGAGAATTTCCTCAAGCTCTTGTTGAGGTCCATGATCTCTTATTTGCTCCATCCTTTTCTTAGTGATGGGCTTGTCCTCTTCAATGAGGATGTCTCCCTCTATGTCGATTCTAGCCGAATTGCAGAGGTGGCATATAAGGTGAGGAAAGGCTAACCTTGCCCAAGTGGAGGACTTGTCAACCACCTTGTAAAGTTCTTGAGGTATAATCTCATGAACTTCCACCTCCTCTCCAATCATGATACTATGGATCATGATGGCCCGGTCTAACATCAGACCGGTTACTAGTAAGAATGATTGAGCGTTGAATGAACTCTAGCCATCCCCTAGCCACCGGTTTGAGGTCATGCCTTCTTAATTGAACCGGCTTGCCTCTTGAGTCAATTTTCCATTGAGCTCCTTCCTCACATATGTCTATGAGGACTTGGTCCAACATTTGATCAAAGTTGACCCTTCTTGTGTAGGGGCGTGCATTCTCTTCCATCATTGGCAAGTTGAACGCCAGCCTTACATTTTCCAGACTGAAGTCTAAGTATTTCCCCCGAACCACGGTGAGCCAATGCTTTGGATTCGGGTTCACACTTTGATCATGGTTCCTAGTGATCCATGCGTTTTCATAGAACTCTTGGACCATTAAGATCCCGACTTGTTGAATGGGGTTGGTGAGAACTTCCCAACCTCTTCTTCGGATCTCATGTCGGATCTCCGGATACTCATTCTTTTTGAGCTTGAAAGGAACCTCAGGGATCAATTTCTTCTTAGCCACAACTTCATATAAGTGGTCTTGATGGACTTTTGAAATGAATCTCTCCATCTCCCATGACTCAGAGGTGGAAGCAATTGTCTTCCCTTTCCTCTTTCTAGAGGTTTCTCTGGCCTTAGGTGCCATAAATAGTTATGGAAAAACAAAAAGCTATGCTTTTACCACACCAAACTTAAAATGTTTGCTCGCCCCCGAGCAAAAGAAGAAAGAAAGTAGTGGTAGAAGAAGAAGAATGAAGGAGATAGAGGGAGAAGGTGTATTCGGCCAAGGGTAATAAGAGAGGGTTGTGTTGTGTGAAAATGAAGAAGGAATGAGGGGTTTATATAGGAGTGGGGGAGGGTTTAGGGTTCGGCCATTAGGGTTGGGTTTGGGAGGGAAAAGAGTTTGAATTTTGGAGGTAGGTGGGGTTTATGGGGAAGAGAGGATGAATGTGAGTGGTGAAGAGGTGATGGGAAAGAGTGATTGAGGTGATTGGTGAAGGGTATTTGGGGAAGAGAGTTATGAAAAGGTGTGAAGAAGAGAGAAGAAAATATGGGGATTCTGTGGGGTCCACAAATCTTGAGGGAATTCTGTGGGGTCCACAGATCCTGAGGGGATCCTGTGGGGTCCACAGATCTTGAGGGAATCCTGTGGGGTCCACATATCAAGTGGGGTCGAGGACTTAGCATCCCTGCTCCAATTAGACGTGTAAAATGCCCTTGCTGTGCAATCCTGGCGTTTAACGCCAGACTGCTGCTTGTTTCTGGCGTTAAACGCCCAAATACAGCCTGTTTCTGGCGTTTAACGCCAGGCAGATGCTTGTTTATGGCGTTAAACGCCAGCTTGGTGCTTGTTTCTGGCGTTAAACGCCAGACAGATGCTTGTTTATGGCGTTTAAATGCCAGACTGCTCTCCTTCAGTGTGTGCTGTTTTTAATACTGTTTTTCATCTTGTTTTTTATTTTTCAGTAGTTTTTGTGACTCCACATGATCATCAACCTAAAGAAAACATAAAATAACAATAGAAAATAAATAAATATAATTAGACAACATTGGGTTGCCTCCCAACAAGCGCTTCTTTAATGTCAATAGCTTGACAGTGAGCTCTCATGGAGCCTCACAGATGTTCAGAGCAAGGTTGGAACCTCCCAACACCAAACTTAGAGTTTGAATGTGGGGTTTCAATACCAAACTTAGAGTTTGGTTGTGGCCTCCTAACACCAAACTTAAAGTTTGACAGTGGGGGCTTTGGTTGACTCTGCAGTGAGAGAAGCTTTTCATGCTTCCTCTCCATGGTTACAGACAGAGATCCTTGAGTTTTAAACACAAGGTTGTCCTCATTCAGTTGAAGGACTAACTCTCCTCTGTCCACATCAATCACAGCTCTTGCTGTGGTTAGGAAGGGTCTTCCAAGGATGATGGATTCATCCTCTTCCTTCCCAGTGTCTAGGATTATGAAATCACCAGGGATGTAAAGGCCTTTAACCTTTACTAACACGTCCTCTACTTGTCCATAAGCCTATTTTCTTGAGTTGTCTGCCATTTCTAATGAGATTCTGGCAGCTTACACCTCAAAGATCCCAAGTTTCTCCATTACAGAGAGTGGCATTAAGTTTATTCCTGACCCCAGGTCACACAGAGCCTTCTCAAAGGTTATGGTGCCTATGGTACAGGGTATTAAGAATTTGCCAGGATCTTGTTTCTTTTGAGGTAATTTCTGCCTATCCAATGCATTCAGTTCATTGGTGAGCAAGGGAGGTTCATCTTTCCAAGTCTCATTACCAAATAATTTGGCATTCAGCTTCATGATTGCACCAAGGTATTTAGCAACTTGCTCTTCAGTAATTTCTTCATCCTCTTCAGAGGAAGAGTATTCATCAGAGCTCATGAAGGGCAGAATGAGGTTTAATGGAATCTCTTTGGTCTCTAGATGAGCCTCAGATTCCTTTGGTTCCTCAAAGAGTTATTGGTCACTAGACGTCCCAGGAGGTCTTCCTCACTAGGATTCACGCCCTCCTCCTCCCTTGTAAGTTCGGCCATTATGGTTAAATCAATGGCCTTGCACTCTCTCTTTAGATTTTCTTCTGTATTGCTTGGGAGAGTACTAAGATGAGTTTCAGCGACTCTTTTACTCAGCTGGCCCACTTGTGCCTCCAAATTTCTAATGGAGGATCTTGTTTCATTCATGAAACTTAGAGTGGCCTTAGATAGATCAGAGACTATATTTGCTAAGCTAGATGGATTTTGCTCAGAATTCTCTGTCTGTTGCTGAGTGGATGATGTAAAAGGCTTGCTATTGCTAAACATATTTCTTCCACCATTATTAAAGCCTTGTTGAGGATTTTGTTGATCTTTCCATGAGAAATTTGGATGATTTCTCCATTAGGGATTATAGGTGTTTCCATAGGGTTCACCCATGTAATTCACCTCTGCTATTGCAGGGTTCTCAGGATCATAAGCTTCTTCTTCAGAAGATGCCTCTTTAGTATTGTTGGATGATTCCTTCAATCCATTCAGACTCTGAGAGATCATATTGACTTGCTGAGTTAATATTTTATTCTGAGCCAAAATGACATTCAGAGTATCAATTTCAAGAACTCCCTTCCTCTGAGGTGTCCCATTACTCACAGGATTCCTTTCAGAAGTGTACATGAACTGGTTATTTGCAACCATGTCAATGAGTTCCTGAGCTTCTGCAGGCATTTTCTTTAGGTGAATGGATCCACCTGCAGAATGGTCCAGTGACATCTTTGATAGTTCAGACAGACCATCATAGAATATATCCAGGATGGTCCATTCTGAAAGCATGTCAGAAGGACACTTTTTGGTCAGTTCCTTGTATCTCTCCCAAGCTTCATAGAGGGATTCACCTTCTTTCTGTTTGAAGGTTTGAACATCCACTCTAAGCTTGCTAAGCTTTTGAGGAGGAAAGAACTTGGCTAAGAAAGCCGTGACCAGCTTATCCCAAGAGTTCGGGCTGTCTTTAGGTTGAGAGTCCAACCATATTCTAGCTCTGTCTCTTACAGAAAATGGGAAAAGCATAAGCCTGTAGACCTCGGGATCAACCCCATTGGTCTTAACAATATTACAGATCTGCAAGAATTCAGTTAAGAACTGAAAGGGATCTTCTGATGGAAGTCCATAAAACTTGCAATTTTGTTGCATCAGAGAAACTAATTGAGGTTTCAGCTCAAAATTGTTTGCTCCAATGGCAGGGATTGAGATGCTTCTTCCATGTAAATTAGAATTAGGTGCAGTAAAGTCACCAAGCATCTTCCTTGCATTGTTATTATTTTCGGTCATGTCTCCTTCTTTTTCGAAATTTTCAGTCAGATTTTTTCCAAAGAGTTGTGCTTTAGCTTCCCTTAGCTTCCTCTTCAGAGTCCTTTCAGGTTCAGGATCAGCTTCAACAAGAATTTTTTATCCTTGTTCCTGCTCATATGAAAAAGAAGAAAACAAAAAAAGAAAATATGGAATCCTCTATGTTACAGTATAGAGATTCCTTATGTAAGTATAAG
Organism: Arachis hypogaea; assembly: GCF_003086295.3. Lineage (NCBI taxonomy): Eukaryota > Viridiplantae > Streptophyta > Magnoliopsida > Fabales > Fabaceae > Arachis > Arachis hypogaea. The sequence continues at coordinate 30,947,049 of NC_092049.1, forward strand.
AAGAGAATAATGGAGGAAGGAAAAGATAAGAATCCAAACACAAGGGAGAGGAATGAGTTCGAATTCTTGGGTGAAAGAGGAGTGTTAGTAGATGAATAAATAAACAGAAGGGGATGAGAGATGAGAGAAATTCAAAAATTAAATAAATTAAAATAAAAGTATTTTTGTTTTTAAATTGAATTTAAAATAAAAAAATAAAAATTAAAGTTCAAAAATTGAGAAAGGAAAATTGAATCAAATTAAATTAAATTTAAAACAATTAGTTAATTAAAAAAAAGAATTTTGAAAAAGAGGGAAGGGATTTTCGAAAATTAGATAGAGAGAGTTAGTTAGGTAGTTTTGAAAAAGATAAAAATCAAACAAAAAGTTAAGTGGTTAATTGAAAAAGATTTGAAAATCAAATTTTGTAGAGATAAGAAAATAGAAAAGATTTTGAATTTAAATTTTGAAAAAGATGTGATTGAAACTTAAATTGAAAAATATTTGAAAAAGTAATTTAAAAAGATTTGATTTTGAAAATTAAAGTTGATTACTTGACTAACAATAAACAAAAAGATATGATTTAAAATTTAAAGATTGAACCTTTCTTAAGAGGCAAGTAACAAACTTTTAAAATTTTGAATCAATCACATTAATTGTTAGCATTAATTTCGAAAATATGAAATAAAAATAAGAAAAAGATTTTGAAAATAATTTTTGAAATTTTCGAAAATCATAAAATAAAATGAAAAAGATTTGATTTTTGAAAAAGATTTGAAAAAGATAGAATTTTTAAATTGAAAATTTGATTTGACTCATAAGAAACAACTAAATTTTGAAAAGTTTTGAAAAAGTTAACTCAAATTTTCGAAAATTTATGAGAGAAAAAGGGAAAGGTGTTTTTTTTATTTTTGAATTTTTAATTATGAAAGAGAAAAAAAACACAAAAAAGACACAAGACATAAAAATTATGAATTAAAACACATAATGCATGCAAGAACACTATGAATGTTAAGATGAACACTAAAAACACTTTGAATGTCAAGATGAATACCAAGAACTTATTTTTGAAAAATTTTTAAGAAAAGAAAAACATGCAAGACACCAAACTTAGAAATTTTCAATAATTAGACTCTAACAAATTAAAATTGCATATGAAAAACAAGAAAAGATGCAAAACAAGAAAACATGAAGATCAAACAAGAGGATTCATCAAGAACAACTTGAAGATCATGAAGAATGCATGATGAATTTTCGAAAAATTAAAGGAAAATTAAAACACATGCAATTGACACCAAACTTAAAAACTGATTATAAGACTCAAACAAGAAACATAAAATTATTTTTGGTTTTATGATTTTATTAAAATTTTTTTGGATTTTTCGAAAATTATTTGGAAAAAGCAAAATAAGGATTTCAGAATTTTTAATAAGAATTCCAGGAATCTTGCAATGTTAGTCTAAAGCTTCAGTCCAGGAATTAGACATGGCTCACTAGCCAGCCAAGCTTTCAGTAAAAGCTTCGGTCCAAAACACTAGACATGGCCAATGGCCAACCAAGCTTCAGCAGATATTGCCTACCTCCCATGTATTCAACAACTATGTGTGTACTTGCCAAATGGGTGAAGATCAACAAGCTCTTGTGATGATAAGTTGAAATCCCGGTCCAAAAGATCAGACATACAGCCAGCCAGGATTCAACAAATCATCATGAAACACTAGAATTCATTCTTAAAAATTCCGAATAAAAATATAATTTTTTTTGAAAATATTTATTTTAAATTTTTTTTTGAAAATAAATAAAAGTAAAAAGCTTAAAAATAAAATAAAATTACCTAATTTGAGCAACAAGATGAACGTCAGTTGTCCAAACTCGAACAATCCCCGGCAACGGCACCAAAAACTTGGTGCGCAGAAATCGTGACAGTTCATTCCTTGGTAACGGCGCTAAAAACTTAATACGCACGTTCATAATCTTAGTTCTTTGTCACAACTTCGCACAACTAACTAGCAAGTGCACTGGGTCGTCCAAGTAATAAACCTTACGTGAGTAAGGGTCGATCCCACGGAGATTGTCGGCTTGAAGCAAGCTATGGTCATCTTGCAAATCTCAGTCAGGCAGATTCATATGGTTATGGTGAATTGATAATTAAAATATAAATAAAACGTAAATTAAAGATAGAGATACTTATGTAATTCATTGGTGAGAGTTTCAGATAAGCGTATAGAGATGCGTTCGTTCCTCCTGAACCTCTGCTTTCCTGTTGTCTTCATCCAATCATTCATACTCCTTTCTATGGCAAGCTGTATGTTAGGCGTCACCGTTGTCAATGGCTACATCCTGTCCTCTCAGTGAAAATGGTCCAATGCGCTGTCACTGCATGGCTAATCATCTGTCGGTTCTCGATCATACTGGAATAGGATCCATTGATCCTTTTGCGTATGTCACTACGCCCAGCACTCGCGAGTTTGAAGCTCGTCGCAGCCATCCCTTCCCAGATCCTACTCGGAATACCACAGACAAGGTTTAGACTTTCCGGATCTCAAGAATGGCCGTCCATGGATTCTAACTTATACCACGAAGACTCTGATTAAGGAATCCCAGAGATATTCATTCAATCTAAGGTAGAACGGAAGTGGTTGTCAGGCACGCGCTCATAGGTTGGGAATGATGATGACTGTCACCATCATCACATTCATATTGAAGTGCGAATGAATATCTTAGAATCAGAATAAGCTTGAATTGAATAGAAAAATGATAGTACTTTGTATTAATTCATGAGGAACAGCAGAGCTCCACACCTTAATCTATGCTGTGTAGAAACTCTACCGTTGAAAATACATAAGAGCAAGGTCCAGACATGGCCGAGTGGCCAGCCCCCATAAAGGTCTAAGATAGCATAAAACTGATCAAAGATATCTAATACAATAGCAAAAGGTCCTATTTATATCAGACTAGTTACTAGGGTTTACAGAAATGAGTAAATGATGCAGAAATTCACTTCTCGGGCCCACTTGGTGTGTGCTTGTGCTGAGCATTGAGCTTTATACGTGTAGAGGCTTCTCTTGGAGTTGAACGCCAATTTGTAACCTGTTTCTGGCATTTAACTCCACTTTGCAACCTGTTTCTGGCGTTTAACTCCAGAATGCAACCTGGAACTCGCGTTGAACGCAAGTTTGCATCGTCTAAACTCGGGCAAAGTATGTACTATTATATATTGATGGAAAGCCCTAGATGTCTACTTTCCAACGTAATTGAGAGTGCGCCATTTGAAGTTTTGTAGCTCCATAAAATCCACTTTGAGTGCAGAGAGGTCAGAATCCAGCAGCATCTGCAGTCCTTCTTCAACCTCTGAATCTGATTTTTGCTCAAGTCCCTCAATTTCAGCCAAAAAATACCTGAAATCACAGAAAAATACACAAACTCATAGTAAAGTCCAGAAATGTGATTTTTTATTAAAAACTAATAAAAATATACTAAAAACTAACTAAATCATACTAAAAACTATGTAAAAACAATGCCAAAAAGTGTATAAATTATCCGCTCATCAGTGCCAAAGCGGGTGGTCTGGGCTGTTACAGATGGTATCAGAGCCGGAACCCAGATTGATGTGCCAGCCAGGGCACTGGGCTCCCTTTGGGGCGTGGATTGTAAGGTCCCATATCGGTTGGGGAGGGGAACGAAGCATGCCTTATAAGGGTGTGGATACCTCTCCCTAGCATGACGCATTTTGACGAGTAAGTGTGGGGGGCTTCGGCTATCATCTCTATCGTCAAAGGCAAAACCATGAGGCCTTGTGTGCCAAAGCAGACAATATCGTGCTAGCGGGTAGTATGGGCTGTTACACATATCCTTCAGGACCACCCTGGCAAACTCTTGAGAAACGGCACAACTCCTCGAATTTGCTCGTATAGACAGCCATCGACATTGATCCTTGCTTTAATTGTAGTAGCTCCAATTTTTTAGCCTGTCTTGCAAAGTCTGAGAAGTATCTCTTGTAAAACTCCCCTTTGAACATCTTCCAGGTAATCACCTCGTCTCCATTCCCTTGTTGCAGCTGACGGTGAACTCCTTGCCACCAGTGTTGCGTTTCTCTACTCAACTGATATGCAGCAAATTTCACCAACTGACTCTCAGGTATATGTTGCGCTTGCATTACTTTTTCTATAGCTTGAAACTAATTATCAGCTTCCGTCGGATCAGTTAAACCCTTGAACATTGGGAGATTGACCTTCAGAAAGGTTGTTAGGGTCATCGGACCTCCATCAGCTGAGTTTCCTCCAAATCTGTTACCGTTCCCGTTCATCCTTTCCATAACTTGATTCGTAGCCGCAGTATTTGCATGCATAGCGTTCATAAGAGTGGTCAAATCAACCAAGAGCGTGGCTTAGGTATCTCCCGGTGTGCCTCCCTCATTTTCTCTTCGCGTTCGGGTTCGACCACGTCCACGACTCATCATTCGGGTCCTGTCTACACCAAAAAAGTGATATTAAGGTGATCAGTCTCAATATCTCAAGTTCAGTGCTTTGAATTCCCAAAAGTATACTCATGAATTTCATGCTAAATGTATCAGTTAGATATCCTAAATAGCACAGGCACAATCCAGAGTATGCATTGAAGCATAAGCAATCCATCCCTCAGGCTCACGAGGACGAACTGCTCTGATACCATAATGTAACACCCTAATATTCAAATCCTTATGCTCGAGTCATAAGTCAATGATAGTAAGATAGTATGACTCTCAAGGTGGATTATAATACATATATATTTATATAATTGAAAGGAGTTATTTAACGAGAAGCCTGAAAAGGAGCATAATAAAATCGCAATCGGGAACACTCTCTTATCGAAGAAAGAAGATAAAACGTATTCGGATAGCAAATCAAGATAAGGTATAAAAATAAGGAATAATAGAATAAAGACAAGGTACATATATGTATATAGACATGAGTATAATAGCCACTAGTCGCGACCTGCGAAGTTTAGGATGGCTAGGGTACAGTAATAAAATCAGTTGACAACGGTAATTTTCCTATCTCTCCTAGAATATACATCAAAGCCTCTATAGGTAAGTTTTCAAAAGGAAATAAATACATAATAAAAGGTTTTCAAAATAAGTTCGGAGAGATTCTAAACAAAAGTAAAAAAGAGTCCAATGATCTTCGCTATCTTTCAGATAAACCACAACTCACTAATGAGCACCTGGACCTGCATCTGAAAAATAGAGAATATATACGGAATGAGAACCCCCGACCCATGGATTTCTAGTATGGTAAAAATACCAAATAAATACAATGTACTATAATAAGAACTCACTAAGCATCCTAATCTTCCTTTTTATCAATTGTCCACCCTAGGTTCTCACTAATCCATAACTTAGGCAACTATCCTAGGGGATACTAAGTCTAATTTAATTTCTCATCTTTCCCAACTTCCTAAACTTTCCAACTTCCAGTTTAGAATAAAACCAGCACTAACTAATTCGACTCTGTAGTTCCATATCAATTATCACGTATCTTCACCTGGAGTAAGTGAAATCACTTCACTGCGTCTACCCAAGGAGCTCAATTTATCTCATTCAATATTCATCATTTTATTTTTCACAAGAATAGCCTTCAGCGTCAACCGACACCATCATGAGGGACCTCTCAGTTGTGCAAACATAAGCAATACAGACAAGAAAATCACAAGTAGATTCAAGTAAAGCAGCTAGCATATAATCATGTAACATATTCAATTACAATTAGGCAATCCAAGTACAATTAAGCAAACCCGAATAATTCAAACATATGCAAATGATGTATGCCTGCCCTATGCCAATGAGCTCATCTGTCAGTTATACAGCCAACCTGACACATCCGGTAGCTAACCCGGATATCGTCTCTCAACACAAAGAAAATCCTCAACCTTCATGAAGGGAATCCTCAACCTCCCATTCGGAGAGATACTGTGATGCGATGATAGGGAATCCTCAATCTAAATCATTCACATCACAGCCAAGAATCGAATCGAAGAAAATCCTCAACCTTCTCTATTAAATTCTCCAATGTAGCAAGAGAGGGAATCCTCAACCATGCTTGTCCACTATAACAAAAGAGAGAATCCTTAACCTCATCTTGTTCATTACAGCAAGAGAGAATCCTCTATCTCGGCTTGCCTTTTTTGACATAAAAATTAATAATCACAGAGTTAAACCGAAGAAAATCCTCAACCTTCAATCCAACCCTCTGGTGCAACAAGTGAGGGAATCCTCAACCTCAAACTAGTCCATCCCAACAAGAGAGGGAATCCTCAACCTCAACTTATTTATCACAGCACGCGAAAGAATCTTCAATCTCAACTTGCCTTTACGTGAGCAGGATAACACCACCATCCTCACAACAAAAATTTTATTGTCTCTTTAATCATAATCACAACACGAGAGAGGGAATCCTCTACCTCAACTAGCCTATTCATTCGCTTCTTCAATCAATTTCATATTCAATTTGTTCCTCACTCTTCAGTCTTATTCAATATCAATATCCCTCTCTCTACATATTTGTTCTCATTTCAATACCTAGCATGAAAGAGGGAATTCTCGACCTCAACTCGTCTAGTCATCCCAGGATATAGTGCCCGTCACACTTCACCATCACCAGTTGGTCCAAAACTTCACTCACTTATATAGTATATAACTCGGAGGGAATCTTCAACCTCTCCAATCCGCCATCATTCATCAATTATCAATAACTTACACCCATTGCTCATCTCGCTCATTATCATCATCATTCTCATCACGCATTGCTTTACATCTTATTCATTTTCCTTAATTTCACTAACTTAACTCTTTAGATTCGGTCTCTAACTCTTCCATTCTTAATTTCACCGGCTCTATACTCTTATCGGTGTTTATAAAGGTCTGAAAGGCTAAAAGAATGGTTAAAAGACTTAAAAACATATTTTTTCAAATTTTGTGAGGTGTGCGAATGCACAAGTTAAAACTTGGATGTTCGCGCACGCATGCAAAGGCCCGCGTACGTATACACCAAATTTTGGACCATACCATGTACACAAGCTATGTCCGCGTACGCAGGAGCACTTGGCAGAGGCCAATGCCTGCGTACGCGCGTCACGTGCCGAGTACGCATTGATATCAGAAACTAGAAATCTGATATGTTACAGAAATCCATTTTTCAGTCCAATTTTTAAAATCTCATAATATTTTTTACAAATTTTATTTTCAACCATTCTTGAACCATTGGAAAGATCGATAAATGAATTTTTATAAGAATCCAATTTTAAAAGTTTCCCAACTCTGAAGACCGAGTTACGACTCGCCGAAGTTGACCAAAAATCTATTTTTACCAAAAAGTAGAATTTACCAAATTTCCAAAGATTCACAAGCCAAATCAGCTTTAACACATCAAAAAGAGCTTAAGCCAATTCAAATCATATACTCACACTTAACCAAATTCAAATCTACATCATCTACTTATTTCAACCCAACTTTCATCCATTTCACATCTCAAGCCTCAATTCCCAATATCCTATCAAATCATTCCAACTTTGCACACAATCATTATCAAATTCCATTCAATTTCAAACATTATTCACACAATACATTCATCCACTTACCCTGTTTATCTTTTTTGGCCTCCAAAAATACACGGCCTCCGACCCAATATTCATCAATTCAATACATATATAACTCATAATTACATAATTCACTACTCAACACCAATTCCAACAACACATCAACTATGCATTATCACACTATTCTCATCTAAATCATCAATTATCACAACATATCATCTACACATATCAAATCTATCCAAAAATACAATTCAAACTTAATCTTAGGGGCATCTAGCCTATGAATTCTCATCACATCATACGGTACTTAAATGAAACTTAAACCGTACCTTTAGTGACGACAGTTCACACACAACACTTGAGCTCTTCACTCCAAGGCTCACCCCAAAAGTTCTACAAGCCAATTCAAGTCCTCAAAGTGTGCCAAATTCACCCAAAAACACTAACATAACAAATTTTTTATATACATTACTCTAGAATTTACAAAATCTCATAAATCACAAGGATTGGAGGATTCTTACCTTAACCCAAAAGAATAGTTGATGAAACTCATCAATAGTTCATACTAGAGTACCCCTAAACAACCAAAATTATAGGACTTCCTCAAAACCCAAAGCCAAACTCAAAATTAAGAGGAAAAATGAAAACTGGATAGCGAAGAACGAATAGTCACCATAATACCTAAATAGAATTGAAGAGAATGAGAAGAGCGATGCGTGCCCACAAACGACTCGTCAATCGGAATTTCGAATCAAAAGTTATGGTGATTTGAAGTTTTGGAAGTTAGGGTTTCTCTCTTCTCACCTCTCTTCTCCCATTTCAGCATCTCTCTCTCATTTGTCTAGGTTAATGAGTTGAAATGCTCATAATTAATGTTTATATGTGTTAGATCTTGAGCCCAACTTGGTCCCGGTTCACATATATAGTCCGTTTGGCCCAACTTCGAGCCAAAACTTTTAAGATTAGTGTTTTAACTCACGTTTTAAATACTTTTACCTTCTCAAATCATAAATTCTAACTTATTAATTTTTCTTACTCATAATTAATTTTCTCAACTGCAATACTAGACAGATCTCAGCCGGTACTGCTGGTCAAATTTCCAATATGTATTTTTACGCAGAAATCTATATTTTCTGACTCAGAAAAATCTATTGGGTCCAATTATCATATTTAAATTGTCAAATTCTGATTGCTAAATTTTCTAACCATTTTTGTCCATATTTAATTAATTACTTAATTAATTACAGTTTGACCGGATTTTACATTTAGACCCAAACAATAGGCCTAAATTGATCTTGTTCGCTTAAGCGTCTTATTGGGTACAAATATATCTTGGTTAATGTTTTGAATTATTACCAAAACAAATACTATATTATTAAAAGTTTTTTTATTATATTTAATATATATAAAGTTGAATATACTTACAAGATATTTTTCAATTTAAATTAAGAAATTTTTTAATTTTTCTCTCTTTTAGTTTTAAATATTATTTACTAATGCAATAAAAAGTTAATAACAATAATAATTTACATAATTAAAATAGATCATCCTAATATATACATGACATTACATATATCAAGAATTTTATATATGAAAAATAATTTTTTTATCTTTTGTAAAGATAATTTATGTGTAAACCAACTAATCTTTATTTATAATGTATAATTTATTGTATAATTTTTTTCTCTTAATATGGGTAAATTTATGAATTTAATATACAAAATAAATAACTTAAGCCATCATCTAGAACAATACATATAAAAGTATAAATATCTATTTATTTATTAGTATTAAAAATATATATATATATAAATAGTATAAACTGATTTTTTTATAGAGAGCAATAATAAGAGTTATAATTTAGTTAATTACATAATAAAATCATTATGAATAACTTCTTAATTAATAATAAAAAATAAGATCATTATTTTCACATATTATAAAGTTTATAAAAAAATTTTAGACAATAAATCAGTCCTCGATAAATTATACATTCGCCTTGTCAAAAAATAAATAAATTATACATTACATATTATTATTTACGTACTATATATATATATAATCAATTATTAAATTATAATTAATTTTAACTTAATTATGGTAATTAAAATTTTAACAATTAAATTATTAAATATCGAATATTTTTCACCTAACTAATTTTGTTTTTGTTATTGAAATTAAAAAATTGGTAAATTGTTAATCAATTCTGAATTTAAATGTGTAAAAAATAAAAAAATATTTTTAATTTTATCTCACTAACTAGAATTGATTTAAAAATAAAAAATTATTTTGTATATCATATTATAGGATAATATAGTTATTTTTTTAATGATAATTATTTCCATATAAAATGGTATAAGAAATTGAGAAAAAATATATTTACCAATTAACTGAATAATAATTTATTTTTCAATAGAATAAATTATATATTGAATAACAAAAGTTATTATGATTTTTTTTCATACAAACTAATACTCAACGATAGTGTTTCGGTAATATTACCAAGAAATATTAATCAATTTAATAACTTTTGCAATGGCATATGTCTATAAGTTTGGAAACTTGAAAATTATATAATAAAATATGAAATTTTAACTGACAACAACGTTGACCATATTGTTTTGACTTCAATAATGAATAAGATACTAAAACAAAACTATCACAGATAAATTTTAACAAAGACAAATTTTCACAAGTACTGCTATCAATGAGAAATTATTCTACTTTAAAGATGAATACTATTTTGGGTAAAGTATACTTTTTGTCCTTAAAGTTTTGCAAAAATTTTAAAAATATCCTTAAGTTTTATTTTGTTTCAATTTTGTTCTAAAAATGTTCAATTTGCATCAAATATACGACACATTGTTAATTTTTTAAAAAATTTAGGACCAATTCAATAACAATTTCATAGGAACAATCTTTAACATACACAAGCAAATCAAGCTTAATTTTCATATATTATTATTATATTGGTCTTAGTTTAATTATTTTTTATATTTTTAACATTAAAAATCGTTAAATTTTTATTTTAATTATAACTTTGCAAAATATTTATAGTGATAATTATTATATATATTTTCTTATTGATTTCCTTTAAACAAAAACTTCAAATATTTTTGTTAGGGGTGGCAAATGGGTCAAAACATGTCGGGCCGGCCGGCGTAATTAGCTGAAGGTAGGCCAGTCAAGAAATTTGAGACCGCTATAATAAAAAAGTGTGCTTAACTCGCATTGCCTAACCCACGAATTTTGGTAAGTTTCGGCAGGGCGGGGTAGACTTACCTGGCAGGCCCTCCATTCTATTATTTTTCTTCAAAAAACTTGGTTAATGTTTATATTTATTAGATATTTAGAATTATAAAGACTTTAATATTTGTGAATTTAGAAATTATAATTTTTTTCTTTAAAAATTATAAGTTAATTAAAATATTTGAAAAATTATATATTTTTTAATATTTAATAGGTTTAAAAAATAAAAAACATAAAAATTGGCGGGTTTGGCCTGACGATTCACCATTAAGCGAGACGGGATAGAAATTTGGGACCGCCTTACTAAGCGGAAAGGGGTAAACTTTTGGCAGAGCGGGACGGGACAGGGCGGGCTAGCCTGTTTGCCACTCGCCCATGCCCCTAATATTTATGTATTATCTCGTACAGTACACTAGAACGCACACTGATATTATTAAAGTTTTAGTTGTCATTTTAAAAAATTTCTGTCCTCTATGTTTACACTTTTTGAAGATATTAAAAGAATTAAAAATTTGTGTCACAAAATTAAAATTTTAATTTCTCTGACCACTGAACATAGTATTGAATTATAGTACTGAATTATAATATTATTAAAGTTTTAGTTTATGTTTCAAAAGATTTCAGTTCTCTATTTTTATATTTTCTAAAATTACTAAAAAAATTAAAATTTTATGCTACAAAACTAAAATTTTTTAACATATAATACTTGACTACCGAACATAATATTAAATTTTAACCCTCAAATTTTAATTTCACACTTTACAAGCAAAAGCTATCTAAGTGAGATCAAAGACATACAATGAACTAAAATATAAATGATATTAGTAATTATGTGGATGAAGATGCAATTTTGACGCAAGAGATAGAGGTCAATATCGTATATGAACGCTGGAAAGATATTGGCAAGATTGATAAAAATTATGTAGACAATGATATTGACTATTGAGGGTATTTTAGCTAAGCATTTGATGTCAGGATAGCAACTTTTTAATGGTTATTTTATTATAATAACTGTTATAGGTTCTGATGTCTCCAACTCTCCATATGCATACTTCTTTTGTCAATTTCTATGAAGCAATGAAAAATATTCACAGCTGAAAAAGGGTTAGACCAAAAAGAATGATATCACGCTTCTAAAGTAACATTTTGTAACTCTAATACACTCCAAGACAATTTTATAACAAATTAAGATTATTACGGTATATGACGATACAAAAAGTGATTATAATAAAAAAAATAAAATTATTACGATACAAAATAATATTTTATAATAATATTTATTAATATAAAAACTAAAATTTATTACAAATTTATAATAATTTTTTACTTGTAAAATATTTTTTATAATAATATAGTTTATTACAAAATATAACGTAATTTTATAATATTCTTTATTCTTTTAGTTATAAAAATAACGTTTATTTTGTAACAAAATTTTTTTAATACGGATTATATATAAAATTTGTCAAATTTTATTTATTTTTAATTAATTGATATATTAATTAATTTATTGACTAAATTAATATTTTATAATATATAATAATATAAATAATTCAGATTTTATATTTTAACAAATATTATTTTAAAATAAAAAATATCAAAGTTAGTTCCACAAATTTAACTACAAATTAATTTTATAAATTTTTCAACTAATATACAACAATTCTAATAAAAATTAGTTATCCACTATTATATATATAAATTATTTTATATAAAAATTTTTTTTTTTTTAAATCTCATTAAGTTTGAATATCAACAACCAATATAATCTAAATAAAGGCTAAACCTGTTTTAGAAATATTAAGATGTCACAGATAAAATTTTTAAGGAATTTTTTTTTTTGTGCACAACAGAATCTTTTGGATATCGAATTAGTAGATAACCATAAAAGTTTCTCTATACTAATATCGTCCATACAAAAAAATATAAGTTTCTATAAAATAAAAGATATTAAGATATATATATATATATATAATTTCAAAGTTAATAGATTATGAACAAATTTCTAAAAACAAAATCTTACGAATTAACATATAATTTTTTAATATTTTTTCTTAAAGTTGTCCAAACTTATCGATATTTTATAATATGATTTCACAAGATATAATATTTGATATTAATCATTGTTATATATATAAAAAACATGAGTCATTTAGTGTTTTACTATTTATCTTCGATTAATATTATTATAACAAAGATATATGTGAATTTATGAGAATGATATAGAATGAAATTTTGGTTATTTAAGAATTTATTGAGTGGCTGGAGTAGTTATACATTAGAACCAACGAATACTAACAATTGAGATAATAAAAAACCAGCTGAAATATATATTCGTAAGAATTACTTGCGATTTAAGGCTAAATATGGAGATCAAAAAATCTCCAAAAGTGGGGACCCGTCTAAGTGAAATGGATGAAATAGGTATCCACCTACCTCATGGGTAGAGATGGCAAAAAATCCGTACCACGGATACTCGTGACGAGAAGGCTAACATAACTCTACAAAATTTATATGGAACGGGGACCGTCCCGCAAATAAATAGGAACGAAGGTGGGGATTGAGGTACTCACCTGATCCCTGCGAAAGAAAATTTACTTATTTATATATATATATATATATATATATATATATATATATATATATATATATATATATATTTTGTTTAAGTAATTCTAATTTATTTTATTTTAATTTATATGTTAAAAATTTTATATGTATGTTATTATGTTAAATTTATGTATGAAATGTGTTTGATTTGATATATTTGGTTGAATTGTATAAGATTTTGTTACGATTGTGTCAATTTAAAAAAATTAAAATTTAATAATATCCTTAGATACCCACCACCTCCTTAGGAAAAAATAAACGGGACCTGTGACGGAGATGAGATAAAGACAAAGGGTATTCTACTAAACAAGGATGGGGTGGGAATTGGGGAGGGATTCCCGCCCCATTGAGACGCATTATCTTTTCTACCCATGAAACCCGTTAAATTTACGCGAATATAAAATTACTAATTTATCTTGATATATATATATATATATATATATAGTAATTCTAATTTGTGCTTCCCATTCGAATCCTTATTTTTTGTTCCAAACTTATTCTCAACCTTGTTTTCGTATTTCTTTCTAACTAACTTTTTCTGTTTCTCAAGTTTGTTATTACATCATTGAGTCTCGTCGTAAAATATTTTATGTATTATGTTGGAAGATATTTTTATTTTTTTAATTTTATTTTTTATAATAAATATGTTATGAATTGTGTTGAATTATATTGAATTGATTATTTTGTGATTATTAATTATATTATAGCATTTTTCATTAATTTTTTTCAAAAATTTTCAAAGAATATCCATAGGTACATGTAGATATATGTGTTCTCTGATGGGATAATTACATACGATAGGAACTTGAGACGAAAATGAAGATAGGACGGGAGATATTTTTAAAAATAGGAGTGAGGGACAGGAAAGGAGGCCGCCGCACCCTCACGATCAGTATTTATTACCATTTCTAACTAGCAACAAAAATACAGTCTGTAAGACCCGGTTAATTAACGGCTAATTAACCCATAAATGAGAATTTATTCTAGAAAGTTAAAAATGTTATTTTTATGGCTAAATGTGATAGAGGAGTTTGAGACGAGAATTTCGGTACTAATTTTATAGAAAACGGACCAAGATTGGGCCGAACGGGCCAAACCGGGCCAACCGGACCCAAAGTGGGCCCTTAGCCCAACTAAACTAAACTAAAACCCTAGTTTTCAGCACTCTCTCTCCTCACACAACACTCATACACGCTGAAAATTGAAGAGAGGGGAGGAAGAACACTCTCTCAAGTTCTTTCTCTCACTTGATCTTCAAACCACCATAACTTTTGATCTAGAGCTCCGATTGCCGCTCTGTTTGCGGCCACGCGTTCACCGCGGAGAACTCTACAAAACCCATACAATCAATCTTGAGGTAAGCCACGTTTTACTGTTCGAAATTCCAGCCCTTGATTTCGAGTTTCATGAGCAAAAATGTTGAGATTTTGGGTTCTTTGATGTTATAGGACCCAACTCTCTTGAAGGAGAAGGTTAATCTTGTCTCCTTGGACCTTGGGTGTGGTAAGATTTTCAACTCTAGTGTAATTTGTTGTTCTATGAGGTTTGGGCATTGAGATGTTGTGTATGGGTATGATGATTGTGGCTTAGGTTGTGTATATGTGAATATTGGAGCTTGATTGGTGATTTTAGAAAGCTTGGAAGAGGGTTTTGTGTGACAAAATCTGTTCTTGGAGGTGTTGAGACCTTGAGAGCTTGAGGACAAGTGGTTTGGAAGTGCTCCGGTTGAGCTTGAAAAATCGGCTAAGGTATGGTTTCGGTTTCCCGTATCTAATATGTAATGTGGTAGGAAATACTTAGGCTAGAGGCCCTAAGATAGGCATTGAATTGTTGGTGTTATTGAATAGTTGAGATATATGATGTGTTCATATATGTGATTATGAATATTGATGCCTTGATTGTGTGATGTATGAGAAATGCATGTTGTGATATATGCTTGATGGGTGATTGAGGTTGAATTGATGGGTGGTACCATGTTGATGGTGAGTATGATGTTGATCATGTATAATGATGGTTGATTTGGAAATTAATATTATTGGAAATTGGGATGAGAAGGATGTATGACATGAGATTGTGTTTGTCCTTTAGCCATTGATTAAGAAGTGTTAAAATGGTTGGAGGTAGTTTTGGAAATTTTGGTAAAATGTCAATGTGTGAGTTGAGGATGGCTTGTTGTTGATTTTGGTACATTTCGAATGATTTCAAAGAGAAGGGTTGAAATTGGCATGTTTTGATTGATTTTGAAAAGAGTTGAAAGTGGCTTGTTTTGAAAATGGCACTTTGTGGTTTTGAATGAAAACATGGTTTTTGGGCATACTTTGACGGGACATAACTTGGACTACGGATCTCTGATTTGTGCCAAATCTATTTAGAAATGAAATTGGATCCGGGATGTCCATGCCGTTTAAAGAACGGGTGAAAAATGATTTAAAATGAGAGAGTTATGACCGTCGGAAGATTGGGGGTTGAATCTGTGAATTCTGCAGTTTTTAACTTAGAAAATTTTTAGCAGAATGACCCCCCGCGCGTAGGCGCACTTGGCGCGTACGCGCCGTTCTTCCAGGAAGCGCCATCCACGCATGCGCTTGATGTGCGCGGGCGCGCCGAATGTGCTGCACCCAATACCCAGCCATTTTCCCGAGAGTTGTGCTAAAGTTGTGCCAGTTTTGTGCCTGGGGCGCAAGAGTACCCACGCGTACGCGTGGCTGACGCGTGCGCGCCGTTTGGCTAATTTTCAACCCACGCGTTCGCGCGTATGACGCTTGCGCATCGATGAGTTTTAAGGCCATCCACGTGTGCGCGTGGAGTGCGCGTACGCGTGGCCCTGTTTTCATCCCAAAGTTGATTTTTGAGTTTTAAAAGCCAAATTTCATACTTCTAAGCCTCCGATCTCACCACTTATGTCTTAAATAATTATGATATGCCTAGCATGAGAAAAAGGGCTAGTGAATGTGGTAACTTGCGAGTGAAGCAAGGGAAAAATGAATGATCATTGAGGATCAAAGATGATTATGTGAGATGCGGAGAATGGCGGTGGAAGTGCTTGTTATGCCATGGGCCGAAAGGCCGTAATTGTTAATGAATTGGCTGGTTATGGATTTAACCGTGAGCCGGATGGCTGAATTATTGCCGTGTTACGGCGGAGCCATGTTTATGGCCAAGTATAAATGCATATATGCTGTTGATTGAATTGTGAATGTTTGCACTTCCACCATTGGAGATGAGGGTTTCCCTGGGTAGTAGCAATGGCTAGCCACCATGTGCTCCAGGTTGAGACTCGAAGCTCTGTTAATCCAATGTCGTAAGTGTGGTCGGGCACTGTGAAAGGCCCGGATGAGCTCGCCCCCGTAAATATTCACCAATGATGGTGATGGATAAATATTCACCAGTGAGGGTGATGGATATGGATCATGATTATGATCAAGTTTATGATGAGTATAACTCGAGTTGGGGATGCACGACAGAGGGACAGTCCAATGGTTAGCTACCAGGACTTGTCGGGTTGGCTCTATAACCGACAGATGATATCATCAGCCACTAGGGACAGGCATGCATCATAAGCATACTACATGAATTGTTTGAGATTGCCTATTGACTGCATATTACTTGCTAATTGCCTAAATGCCTTATCTGTTCCTATTTGTAAATCTCTTGTCTGATATAACTGTGTTTGCTATATTATACTCCTGCTGGTGGTTGGGGGAATTGGAAAGGGAAGTATTAGTTAGAATGAAGGATCTTTAGTTAGTTGCCACTTACGGTTTAGCTTGTTTATAAGCTTTGATATTACCTGGAGGAAGTTCTAGGATTGCCTTCGGCTTTCCTCTATTATTATGTATTATATATGTGGAAGCTGTTACCGTACTGGGGACCTCTGGTTCTCACCCATGCGGATTTTGTGGTTTTCAGATGCAGGACGCGAGGCTTCTCGTTGAGGCATGCTGGAGACTTCTGGATTAGCGAAGATCCTTTGTTCTTGGGACTCTGTTTGGTTTATATATCTTGTTTAGATACTTTTATCTCCATTAAATAATACAAACTGTGATGACTCCTTCTAGAGGGGATTTTGGAGAATAGGTTGTATGTATTTGTGTCCCTTTGGGTTTCCTTTGGGGTTTCCTTATTTTATTATATGTATATATTATTATGCTCGGACCGGTTATCTTCGCAGCCGGATTTTGAGTCTCGATATTCCCGTTTTTGACACTCTTTATATATATGATCTTGCGTTAGCTTATCCTTTGCTCGTTACGTTATCGATCGGAGTGTTGCGTTTTCGAATTACGGTTTTTGTTTACCCCTTTTTCTTCAAAGGCTCCTAGTTATAATCAATCATTCATAATACTATACGTACTAAATTTTTGTTTTAGAGGTCGTAATACCTTGCCATCTCTGAATTATGACTTAAGCATAAGACTCTGTATGGTAGGGTGTTACATTATGGTATCAGAGCAGTTCGTTCCTGTAGAGCCTGAGGAATGGACTGACTATGCTTCTGTGCATTCTCTGTGTGTGTGTTATGTGCTACTAGTATATCTGCTTGATATAATTGGCATAAACGTTCATGAGCATGCATTTGGGACTTTGAAGCACTAGACTTCCGATATTGAGACTGATCAACTTAATATCGATTGTTTGATGTGTATAGGAACCAGATGGCGCCTCGTGGACGCGGTAGAGGCCGTGGGAGAGGTCGTACTAATACTCGTGTGCCGGAGACTAACCCTAATGACCCGGTGAACTTTATGACTGCGTTGGAGAATATAGTTGCTGCTATGCAAGCCACTGCTGAGGCTCTTGGTCAACAGATGAACAACCATGGTAATGACGGAGGTGGAGTTCAAGGCCCGATGACACTGGCGAACTTTTTGAAGGTTAATCCACCTAAGTTCAAGGGAACCACTAGTCCGACTGAAGCCGATACATGGTTTCAATCCATGGAACGAGCACTGCAAGCGCAGGTGGTACCTGAAGGGCAGCGTGTGGAGTTCGCTACCTATTTGCTCATTGGCGAAGCGTCGCATTGGTGGCAAGGAATCCGACGCCTCCTGCAGCAGGTTGATGATTATATCACCTGGGACATCTTCCAAGAGAAATTCTATAAGAAGTACTTTCCGACTTCTGCTAGGACGGCCAAGGAGCTTGAATTGTTGCAGCTGAAGCAGGGTACTATGTCTGTATCTGAGTATACTGACAAGTTTGAGGAGCTGTTCAGATTCTCTCGTATGTGTCAAGGGACTCCAGTGGAATATGAGGAATGGAAGTGTGTTAAGTACGAAGGAGGACTCCGGAGTGATATTTTCAGTTCAGTGGGACCAATGAAGATTAGAACTTTCTCCGAGTTGGTGAACAAGTGTAGGGTTGCTGAAGAGTGTGTGAAGAGGGCAGCCGCTGAGAAAGGAAGTCACAAAGGATCGTTTCCACAGAACCGAGGCAAGAGCTTTGCACCTAGAGGTCCGTCTTTCAAGAGGGGAGGTTCTTTTAGGAGGCCCAACAACAACTACTCCCAAGGGAAAAGGTTTGGGAAGCAGCCTCAGAATGATCAAACTTGTACTAGGTGTGGGAGTCACCATCCGGGAGTACCATGCAAGGCCGGATGGGGTTTGTGCTATAATTGTGGGAAGGCGGGGCATAAAGCCGCAAGTTGTCCAGAGAAGCAAAAGCAAGGTGCTAGGAGAGCACAACAGACTGGTCGGGTGTTCACCACCTCAGCTGTGGGTGCAGAGGGATCCGAGACACTCATTCGAGGTAACTGTGAAATGGCTGGTCAAACTTTAAATGCTTTATTTGATTCGGGAGCATCGCATTCATTCATTGCATTTGAGAAAGCCCATGAGTTAGGATTGAAGATCGTAACCTTAGGTTATGACTTAAAAGTGTATAATGCTACCCATGAGGCCATGGTAACTAGGCTAGGATGCCCGAAAGTTTCGTTTAGGTTCAAGCAGCGTGATTTTGTCCATAATTTAATCTGCTTACCGATGATCGGTCTTGATCTTATCTTGGGATTGGACTGGTTATCTGAGAACCATGTCCTGCTTGATTGTTCTACAAAGTCGGTGTACTTTATGCTGGAAGATACAGAAGGGCCGGTCGTGGTGAATAATTATTACTTGAATTCGATGATGGTGAACTGTTCTGGAATCGAATGTCAGGGTATCCTGTTGTTAACCGCTGGTGTTTCGGGTGATGATCAAAAGTTGGATCAGATTCCGGTAGTGTGTGAGTTTCCGGAAGTGTTTCCCGATGATATTGAGGAATTTCCACCTAACCGAGAGGTCAAGTTTGCTATTGAGTTGGTGCCTGGGGCGGGACCAATCTCAAGTGCTCCTTATAGAATGTTAGCATTAGAGATGGCCGAGCTAAAGTCTCAGTTAGAGGAATTGTTGGGTAAGAACTTTATCCGACCAAGTGTTTCCCCGTGGGGTGCTCCAGTGTTATTGGTAAAGAAGAAAGATGGAAGTATGCGACTCTGTGTGGATTACAGGCAGCTGAACAAGGTCACCATAAAGAATAAGTACCCATTGCCGAGAATTGATGATCTCATGGATCAGTTACAAGGAGCTGGGGTTTTCTCTAAGATCGATTTGCGATCCGGTTATCACCAGATAAGGGTGAGGGGTGAGGATATCCCTAAGACCGCTTTCAGGACTCGTTATGGTCATTACGAGTATACTGTAATGTCTTTTGGGTTGACGAACGCTCCTGCAGTGTTTATGGATTACATGAATAGAGTATTCCGTCCGTTTCTGGATAAATTCGTTGTTGTCTTCATTGATGATATACTGATTTACTCCAAGACTGAAGAAGAGCATGCAGAACACTTGCGGACCGTGTTGCAGATTCTAAAGGAGAAGAAACTCTATGCGAAATTGTCTAAGTGTGAGTTTTGGAAGGATGAGGTGAAGTTTTTGGGTCACGTGGTGAGTAAGAAGGGAATAACCGTGGATCCAACTAAGGTAGAAGCTGTGATGGATTGGAAGCAACCAACCACAGTAACCGAGATAAGGAGTTTTCTGGGTTTAGCTGGCTATTACCGAAGGTTCATCAAAGGCTTTTCGCAATTAGCTTTGCCGTTGACAAAGTTAACTCGCAAAGACACTCCGTTTGTTTGGAATCCTGAGTGCGAGGAGAGCTTTCAGGCATTGAAGAAAAAGTTGACCACTGCACCTGTGTTAGTGTTACCTGAGCCGAACGAACCTTTTGAGGTGTACTGTGATGCCTCACTAAA
This sequence comes from Arachis hypogaea, assembly GCF_003086295.3. Taxonomy (NCBI): domain Eukaryota; kingdom Viridiplantae; phylum Streptophyta; class Magnoliopsida; order Fabales; family Fabaceae; genus Arachis; species Arachis hypogaea. The sequence continues at coordinate 30,967,690 of NC_092049.1, forward strand.
GGGTCTAGGATGCGTGCTGATGCAGCATCATAATGTGGTGGCGTATGCCTCACGACAGTTAAGACCTCATGAAGTTAGTTACCCTACGCACGATTTGGAACTCGCTGTGGTTGTGTTTGCCTTGAAGGTGTGGAGGCATTATCTCTATGGGGTTAAGTTCCAAGTCTTCTCTGATCACAAGAGCTTGAAATATCTCTTTAATCAGAAAGAGCTTAATATGAGGCAAAGGAGGTGGATGGAATTATTGAAAGACTACGACTTTGAGTTGAATTACCATCCGGGAAAGGCAAATGTAGTGGCGGATGCGTTAAGTCAGAAGTCGTTATATGCGTCTTGGATGATGCTTCAAGAGGAGAAGTTGCTCAAGAGATTCGAGAGTCTAAAAATTGGTGTTCGAGAAGTATCTGGAACCTTGTGTTTGAGCCGATTAGAAATCTCAAGTGACTTTAAGTCCGAACTCCTAAAGGCTCATGAAAACGATGAAGCGTTATGGAAGGTGTTACCGGCTATCGAGCAAGGAAAACAGTGGAGAATGTCGGAAGAAAAAGACGGGTTATGGATATTCAAGGGTAGGATCATTGTGCCGGATGTTGGTACTTTGAGGCAAGATATCTTAAAGGAGGCACACAAAAGCGGATTCTCCATTCACCCGGGAAGTACTAAGATGTACCATGACTTAAAGGCGATGTTTTGGTGGCCGGGTATGAAGAATGATGTGGCGGAATATGTTTCAAAGTGCTTAACTTGTCAAAAGGTAAAGATTGAACATCAAAGACCTTCCGGGATGTTGCAACCTTTAGAGGTTCCGCAATGGAAGTGGGAAAGTATTGCAATGGACTTTGTGTCGGGATTGCCAAGGACTAGGACTGGTTTTGATGCTATCTGGGTGATTGTGGACCGACTGACGAAGTCAGCTCACTTTTTGCCCATTCGGATGACTTACACCCTTGAGGAGCTAGCACGGTTATACATAAAGGAGATTGTGAGACTTCATGGTGTACCTGCTACTATAATCTCTGATAGAGATCCTCGTTTCACTTCGAGGTTCTGGGGTGCATTTCAGAAAGCTTTTGGAACCCGATTAAGCTTGAGTACAGCTTACCATCCTCAAACAGATGGTCAATCCGAGAGGACGATCCAAACACTAGAGGATATGTTGAGAGCTTGTGTTTTGGACCAACCGGCGAGTTGGGATCGGTATATGCCGTTAGTGGAGTTTGCATACAATAATAGTTACCATGCGAGCATTAGAATGGCTCCGTATGAGGCATTGTATGGGAGGAAATGTCAATCTCCGCTATGTTGGTATGAAGCTGGAGAGAAAGGCTTGTTGGGGCCGGAGATGATAGCTGAGACTACTGAACAAGTGAAGAAAATCCGAGATGGGATGCTTACGGCGCAGAGTCGCCAAAAGAGTTACGCCGATCAGAGGCGGAAGCCCTTGGAATTTGAGGAAGGAGATCATGTTTTCCTTAAGGTTACTCCGACCACAGGAATAGGTAGAGCGATTAAAGCGAAGAAGTTGAATCCTCGATACATTGGTCCATTTCAGATCCTGGAGAGGATTGGACCGGGGGCATATCGGATGGCTCTACCACCTCATCTTTCGAACCTGCACGACGTGTTTCACGTGTCGCAGCTTCGGAAGTACACCGCTGATGCTAGCCATGTGTTAGAACCTGAATCGGTTCAGTTAAGGGAAGATTTGACGCTTCCAGTGGCTCCAGTTAGAATTGATGATACTAGTATCAAACGGTTGCGTGGAAAGGAGGTTTCATTAGTCAAAGTGGCTTGGAGTCGAGGCGGTGTTGAGGAACACACTTGGGAACTTGAGTCGGAGATGCGAACGGATTATCCGCACTTATTCTCAGGTAATTTAATTTGAATTTTGTGGGCAAAATTCCCAATTAGGTGGGTAGAATGTAAGACCCGGTTAATTAACGGCTAATTAACCCATAAATGAGAATTTATTCTAGAAAGCTAAAAATGTTATTTTTATGGCTAAATGTGATAGAGGAGTTTGAGACGAGAATTTCGGTACCAATTTTATAGAAAACGGACCAAGATTGGGCCGAACGGGCCAAACCGGGCCAACCGGACCCAAAGTGGGCCCTTGGCCCAACTAAACTAAACTAAAACCCTAGTTTTCAGCACTCTCTCTCCTCACACAACACTCATACACGCTGAAAATTGAAGAGAGGGGAGGAAGAACACTCTCTCAAGTTCTTTCTCTCACTCGATCTTCAAACCACCATAACTTTTGATCTAGAGCTCTGATTGCCGCTCTGTTTATGGCCACGCGTTCACCGCGGAGAGCTCTACAAAACCCATACAATCAATCTTGAGGTAAGCCACGTTTTACTATTCGAAATTCCAGCCCTTGATTTCGAGTTTCATGAGCAAAAATGTTGAGATTTTGGGTTCTTTGATGTTATAGGACGCAACTCTCTTGAAGGAGAAGGTTAATCTTGTCTCCTTGGACCTTGGGTGTGGTAAGATTCTCAACTCTAGTGTAATTTGTTGTTCTATGAGGTTTGGGCATTGAGATGTTGTGTATGGGTATGATGATTGTGGCTTAGGTTGTGTATATGTGAATATTGGAGCTTGATTGGTGATTTTGAAAAGCTTGGAAGAGGGTTTTGTGTGACAAAATCTGTTCTTGGAGGTGTTGAGACCTTGAGAGCTTGAGGACAAGTGGTTTGGAAGTGCTCCGGTTGAGCTTGGGAAATCGGCTAAGGTATGGTTTCGGTTTCCCGTATCTAATAGGTAATGTGGTAGGAAATACTTAGGCTAGAGGCCCTAAGATAGGCATTGAATTGTTGGTGTTGTTGAATAGTTGAGATATATGATGTGTTCATATATGTGATTATGAATATTGATGCCTTGATTGTGTGATGTATGAGAAATGCATGTTGTGATATATGCTTGATGGGTGATTGAGGTTGAATTGATGGGTGGTACCATGTTGATGGTGAGTATGATGTTGATCATGTATAATGATGGTTGATTTGGAAATTAATATTATTGGAAATTGGGATGAGAAGGATGTATGACATGAGATTGTGTTTGTCCTTTAGCCATTGATTAAGAAGTGTTAAAATGGTTGGAGGTAGTTTTGGAAATTTTGGTAAAATATCAATGTGTGAGTTGAGGATGGCTTGTTGTTGATTTTGGTACATTTCGAATGATTTCAAAGAGAAGGGTTGAAATTGGCATGTTTTGATTGATTTTGAAAAGAGTTGAAAGTGGCTTGTTTTGAAAATAGCACTTTGTGGTTTTGAATGAAAACATGGTTTTTGGGCATACTTTGACGGGACATAACTTGGACTACGGATCTCTGATTTGTGCCAAATCTATTTAGAAATGAAATTGGATCCGGGATGTCCATGCCGTTTAAAGAACGGGTGAAAAATGATTTAAAATGAGAGAGTTATGACCGTCGGAAGATTGGGGGTTGAATCTGTGAATTCTGCAGTTTTTAACTTAGAAAATTTTTAGCAGAATGACCCCCGCGCGTAGGCGCACTTGGCGCGTACGCGCCGTTCTTCCAGGAAGCGCCATCCACGCATGCGCGTGATGTGCGCGGGCGCGCCGAATGTGCTGCACCCAATGCCCAGCCATTTTCCCGAGAGTTGTGCTAAAGTTGTGCCAGTTTTGTGCCTGGGGTGCAAGAGTACCCACGCGTATGCGTGGCTGACGCGTGCGCGCCGTTTGGCTAATTTTCAACCCACGCGTTCGCGCGTATGACGCTTGCGCATCGATGAGTTTTAAGGCCATCCACGTGTGCGCGTGGAGTGCGCGTACGCGTGGCCCTGTTTTCATCCCAAAGTTGATTTTTGAGTTTTAAAAGCCAAATTTCATACTTCTAAGCCTCCGATCTCACCACTTATGTCTTAAATCATTATGATATGCCTAGCATGAGAAAAAGGGCTAGTGAATGTGGTAACTTGCGAGTGAAGCAAGGGAAAAATGAATGATCATTGAGGATCAAAGATGATTATGTGAGATGCGGAGAATGGCGGTGGAAGTGCTTGTTATGCCATGGGCCGAAAGGCCGTAATTGTTAATGAATTGGCTGGTTATGGATTTAACCGTGAGCTGGATGGCTGGATTATTGCCGTGTTACGGCGGAGCCATGTTTATGGCCAAGTATAAATGCATATATGCTGTTGATTGAATTGTGAATGTTTGCACTTCCACCATTGGAGATGAGGGTTTCCCTGGGTAGTAGCAATGGCTAGCCACCATGTGCTCCAGGTTGAGACTCGAAGCTCTGTTAACCCAATGTCGTAAGTGTGGCCGGGCACTGTGAAAGGCCCAGATGAGCTCGCCCCCGTAAATATTCACCAATGATGGTGATGGATAAATATTCACCAGTGAGGGTGATGGATATGGATCATGATTATGATCAAGTTTATGATGAGTATAACTCGAGTTGGGGATGCACGACAGAGGGACAGTCCAATGGTTAGCTACCAGGACTTGTCGGGTTGGCTCTATAACCGACAGATGATATCATCAGCCACTAGGGACAGGCATGCATCATAAGCATATTACATGAATCGTTTGAGATTGCCTATTGACTGCATATTACTTGCTAATTGCCTAAATGCCTTATCTGTTCCTATTTGTAAATCTCTTGTCTGATATAACTGTGTTTGCTATATTATACTCCTGCTGGTGGTTGGGAGGTCTGAAGGAATTGGAAAGGGAAGTATTAGTTAGAATGAAGGATCTTTAGTCAGTTGCCACTTACGGTTTAGCTTGTTTATAAGCTTTGTTATTACCTGGAGGAAGTTCTAGGATTGCCTTCGGCTTTCCTCTATTATTATGTATTATATATGTGGAAGCTGTTACCGTACTGGGGACCTCTGGTTCTCACCCATGCGGATTTTGTGGTTTTCAGATGCAAGACGCGAGGCTTCTCGTTGAGGCATGCTGGAGACTTCTGGATTAGCGAAGATCCTTTGTTCTTGGGACTCTGTTTGGTTTATATATCTTGTTTAGATACTTTTATCTCCATTAAATAATACAAACTGTGATGACTCCTTCTAGAGGAGATTTTGGAGAATAGGTTGTATGTATTTGTGTCCCTTTGGGTTTCCTTTGGGGTTTCCTTATTTTATTATATGTATATATTATTATGCTCGGACCGGTTATCTTCGCAGCCGGATTTTGAGTCTTGATATTCCCGTTTTTGACACTCTTTATATATATGATCTTGCGTTAGCTTATCCTTTGCTCGTTACGTTATCGATCGGAGTGTTGCGTTTTCGAATTACGGTTTTTGTTTACCCCTTTTTCTTCAAAGGCTCCTAGTTATAATCAATCATTCATAATACTATACGTACTAAATTTTTGTTTTAGAGGTCGTAATACCTTGCCATCTCTGAATTATGACTTAAGCATAAGACTCTGTATGGTAGGGTGTTACACAGTCTAGGCCGATTTGAGACAGGACATGTAGACTTTATCTGCATTGGGAATTAAGATAATGAACTTAAGTCATATTTAAGACTCAAACAATAGGCCTAGGTTGATCTTGCTCGCTTGAGCGTCTTATTGGGTACAAGTATATCTTGGGTTAATGTTTTGAGTCATTGCTATAACAAATACTATATTATTAAATTTTATTATATTTAATATATATAAAAGTTGGATATACTTACAAGATATTTTTTAATTTAAATTAAGATTTTTTTTAATTTTTCTCTCTTTTAGTTTTAAATATTATTTACTAATGCAATAAAAAGTTAATAACTATAATAATTCACATAATTAAAATAGATCATCCTAATATATACAAAACATTACATATATCAAGGATTATTATATATGAAAAATATATTTTTTTATTTTTTGTAAAGATAATTTATGTGTAAATCAACTCATTTTTATTTATAATGTATAATTTATTGCATAATATTTTCTCTTAATATGGGTAAATTAATGAATTTGATATACAAAATGTAATTTATATTATTTAACATACGAAATAAACAATTTAAGCCATCATCTAAATAATACATATAAAAGTATAAATATCTACTAATTTATTAGTATTAAAAAATATATAGATAGTATAAACTGATTTTTTTTGGTAGAGAAGCAATAATGAAGTTATTAAGTTAATTACATAATAAAATTATTATGAATAACTTCTTAAATAATAACAAAAAATAAGATCACTATTTTTACATAGTATAAAGTTTATAAAAAAATTGGACAATAAATCTGTTCTCAATAAATTATACATTAGCCTTGTCAAAAAATAAAATAAATTATACATTAGATATTATTATTATTATTATTATTATTATTATTATTATTATTATTATTATTATTATTATTATTATATATATATATATATATATATTATCGATTATTAAGTTATAATTAATTTTTAATTTAATTTATGATAATTAAAATTTAAATAATTAAATTATTAAATATCGATTATTTTGCACCTAATTAATTTTGTTTTTGTTATTGAAATTAAAAAAAGGTGAATTTTTAATCAATTTTGAATTCAAATTTAAATATATAAAAAATAAAAAATATTTTTAATTTTATCTCACTAACCAGAATTAATTTTAAAATAAAAAATTACTTTATATATCATATTATAGGATAATGTAGTTATTTTTTAATGATAATTATTGCCATATAAAATGGTGTAAGAAATTGAGAAAAATATATTTACTAATTTAGGAGATAATTAATTTATTTTTTAATAGAATAAATTATATATTGAATAACAAAAATTATTATGGTTTCTTTTCACACAAACTAATGCTCAATGATACTGATTCGGTAATATTACCAAAACATATTAATCAATTTAATAGCTTTAGCAATGGTATAAGTCTATAAGTTTGGAAACTTGAAAATCATGTCATAAAATATGAAATTTTAACTGGTAACAACGTTGACCATATTGTTTTGACTTCAATAATGAATATGATACTAAAACAAAACTATCACAAGTAAATTTCAACAAAGACAAATCTCCAGAAGTACTATTATCAAAAAGAAATTATTCTACTTTGCAGGTTGAGGATTAATCCACCATAAATTGAAACTCTATTTATTAAGGGTCTGTCGCTAGCTAATGAGTTGCTACATACACAACGTGAAATTCGAATCCTTAATACTTACTTAATCACACGAGTGAAATGATCACTCAACCAACTCAAACTAGTTAAGATAAATACTAATTCTTTTTTATATTTTCAACATTAAAAATCGTTAAATTTTGATTTTAATTATAACTTTGTAAAATATTTATAGTGATAATTATTATATACTTTGTGTTTGATTTCCTTTAAACAAAAACTTCATATATTTTTATTAGAGGTGGCAAATTGGCCAAAATCCTCCAGGCCGGCCCACGTAACTAGCCAAAGACAGGTCAGGCTAAAAATTTGAGACCGCCATAATAAAAAAGTGTGCTTAACTCCTACCACCTAACCCACAAATTTTGGCGGGTTTCATCGGGGCGGGACGAATTTACCTGGCGGGCCCTCCATTCTATTATTTTACTTCAAAAAACTTGGTTAATGATTATATTTATTAGATATTTAGAATTATAAAGACTTTAATATTTGTAAATTTAGAAATTATAATTTTTTTGTCATTAGAAATTATAAATTTATTGTAATTTTATAAAATTATATATATTTTTTAATATTTAAAGGTTAAAAAAATTGGTGGGCTTGTCCCGCCGATCCGCCATTAGGCAGGTTGAGTAGAAATTTGGGATCGCCTCACTACGTAGGACGAGCTTTTGGCAGAGCGGGACGGGGCAGGGCAGGCTAGTCTGTTTGCCACTCGCCACTACTAGAAAATTAGTTATTACAGATGGATATTTTTGACAGATTTTATCCCATGGAAATACAGATAGATTTTGTGAGAGATTTTTCAAAAATGAATTAGCATAAATTACAGACAGAAAAGAGAATCCGTCGATAATTCTGTCAAAAAAATAATTTTTTTCGTGAAAAATAATTGCCGACGGAAAATCTGTCTGTAATTAAATGAAAAAAAATGCTACGATTGTTTGAGCAGGAGATGGTTTTATCAGGGGATATCAATACAATATCAAATTCTACATTTCGAAGATTTTGCTCCAAACTATTCTAGCTGTTTGTATCTGTATCTGAATGTTATTTAAATTTAAAACACTTCAAAAGGTTTCATCTAAAATCAAGTTATTAATACAATATACAATTTTTTGATTGTGCATGTTGCAGTTGCCTTGGAGAAGGTTGCACTATCTAATAAATTTTTCATCAGAAAAAAACTATATCCAAATGTTGACTTTTACTCTAGACTAATTTATAAGTAAAGCTATTATTACACCAGATTTTTCTTTCTAGGGAGCATAAAATAAGGTTATCCCTCCTAATATATGTTACTAGGTTTTAGCTAATGCCTTTATGTGATCAGGGCCATGGGGTTTTCACCTGAGTACTTCACTATTTTATTTGTTATCCCTCAAATAGCTGGTTACTTGGCGCATTGGCAAGAGTCTTTGGATGATCCTGATACGAAGATTATGAGGCTTCAACAGCTTGTTTACTTTCTTTAATTCATTTCTCCAATTATGGTTTACTTAGACATTGAGATATTTAAAATATAGCAGAACCATGGTTGAGGGTAAGAATCAAATTGGCCTTGTTGTTAGTATTCTATTAGTATTATGAATTAGTTTCTTCTACGTTTTCTATCATCTCTTATTACCATTAGTACTAACAGTGATATCTGTTGTGAATGATTTTGGATTGTCCCTAGTGTTCTCCTAATGTCACCTTAATCTATTTCCTGTCCAAGTTTATGTTGGGAAATGGATGAAGCATTATGCACCAATCAAAGAAAGAACATAATCAAGCAACACTGACAAGCTTGGCAAGTTGACCGTATCAAATGAGGACTATGATGATGATGGAAATAAAGATGACATTAGGACTATAGCTGATAAATTTAGTATGGTTGAACAATACACTGAATTCATCAGGTTTTGAATTATAGTTGATGTATCAATACACTTTATCGATGTTTAGTTGTTACTTATTATTATAGTTGATGTATCAATACATTTTGTTTATATTTTAAATTATATTGACTTGCTTGTTTATTGTACTTTTCTTTTAGTTTGATAATACGATGAATTTGTTTAAATTTAAATTTATTTTGTATGAAATCAGGTTTATTTTGTAATTAAAAAATGTCTGTATTTAGAGTTGGAAATGCTTTTTCAGACTCCAATTACCGATGAAAAATGTGTTGAAAAATCCGATGCTAGTTACCGACGGAAAATCTGTCGAAAAATCGAACAGTCAAAGCAAAAATGAAGTGACGATTACGGAGAAAAAATCTGTTGGTAATGGAAAAAAATTTGTCGGAAAAACTGACGATTTTTTAGCAAAAGGGGGACCATTACCGAATAAAATTCTGTCGGTAACAAAGAAAAATCTGTCGGTAAATTACCGACAGAAAAAAATTCGTCGGTAAATAATTTCTGACGAGACTTTTACAGAAGGACAAAATCCATCGATAATTTCGTCAGTAACCAAAAATCCATTGGTAAATAAGACCAAATCTGTCTGTAAATTCATCTGTAATAAGCAATTTTCTGGTTGTGACTCGCCCACCCCTGATTTTTATGTATTATCTCATGCAGTACACTGAAACGTACACTGATATTATTAAAGTTTTAGTTTCCGTTTTAAAAAATTTCAATCCTCTATATTTATACTTTCTAAAGATATTAAAATAACTGAAATTTTTTGTTACAAGACTGAATTTTTAGTTTTAATCTCTTATCACTAAATATAATACTGATTTTTTGTATTATTAAAGTTTTAGTTTATGTTTCAAAAGATTTCAATTCTCTATTTTTTGTATTTTTTAAAAATACTCAAAAAACTAAAATTTTGTATTACAAAATTGAAATTTTCTAACTACTAAATATATTACTTCACCACCAAATATAATATTAAATTTTAATCCTCAAATTTTAATTTTACACTCTATAAGCAAAGGATTTAGATCCTCTAAAGTTTGAATCCCACTTTAGAGAGTGAAGTGTGATTTCTTACCATTGATTTTATAGGTGAGACCAAAAATAAATATGAAAGAGAAACTATTTAAGGGTAGAAGATCACACTTTACTCTCTAAAGTGGACTTCAAACTCTAAAGAATCCAAATCCATAAGCAAAAGCTATATTTAAGTGAGATCAAAGACATACAATCAATGGACTAAAATATAAATGATGTTAGTAATTATATGGATGAAGAAGTAATTTTGACGCAAGAAATATAGGTCAATATCGTATGAACGCTGGGAAGATATTGGCAAGATTGATGAAAATTTATGTAGACAATAATATTGATTATTGAAGATATTTTAGCTAAGCATTTGATGTCAGTTTAATGGTTATTTTATTATAATAACTGTTATAGGTTCTGATGTCTCCAACTCTCCATGCATACTTCTTTTGTCAATTTCTATGAAGCAATAAAAATTTTTCACAGCTGAAGAAGGGCTTAGACCAAAAGGAATGATATCACGCTTCTAAAGTAACATTTTGTAACTCTAATACACTCCAAGACAATTTTATAACAAAATTAAGATTATTACGGAGTAATTATGGTATATGACAATACAAAAAGTGATTATAATAAAAAAAATATAATTCTTACGATACAAAATAATATTTTATAATAATATTTATTAATATAAAAATTAAAATTTATTACAAAATTTATAATAACTTTTTACTTGTAAAATATTTTTTGTAATAATATAATTTATTATGTCATAAAATTTATTACAAAATATAACGTAATTTTATAATATTTTTTATTCTTTTAGTTATAAAAATAACGTTTATTTTGCAACAAAATTTTTTTGATACGGATTATATATAAAATTTGCCAAATTTTATTTATTTTTAATTAATTAATATATTAATTAATTTATTGACTAAATCAATATTTTATAATATATAATAATATAAATAATTTAGACATTTTATATTTTAATGAATATTATTTTAAAATAAAAAAATATCAAAGTTAGTTCCACAAATTTAACTACAAATTAATTTTATAAATTTTTTAACTAATATGCAACGAATCTAATAAAAACTAGTTATCCACTATTATATATATAAATTTTTTTAAAAAATCTCATTAAGCTTGAATATCAACCATTAATATAATCTAAATAAGGGTTAAAGCTGATTTAGAAATATTAGGATGTCATAGATAACATCTTTTAGGAATTTTTTTTGCGTAAGACAAAATTTTTTAGATATCGAATTAGTAGATAACTCTAAAAATTACTAAAGCTCTTTAAAAAAAAATGTTTAAATGTATATATTGTCTAAACATTTTTATCGTTAAAGTGCATTATTAAAAAATTCACAATAGCTCGTTGAATTTTCAACTAAAATTTCATTCAAATTGAGTTTTTCTTTGACACAACAAAGAAATACAAAAATTTTTATTTGTACACTAAAATCAGCTAAGATGTATTTATGTATAAATACATGTATTGTTCAATTCAATTTTTATTTTAAATTTTAACATGTATTTTATACTAATAACTGATTTTAGTAAGATTTTAGTGTACACCTAGTATAATATAATGGTAAGAAATAATAGCTTAGTGATAAACTGGAGCTGGAACTGGCATATCCTTTACGATACCGCAGACTTGTTGGGTGAGGGGAAGGTTGTACTCATCCCTCAAGGACTTTTCAGGTGACAAAACGCTAACGTACATCTGTTGTCCCAAGTAGCGGTTTTCGGCATTCTCAGACCTCAAGTTCCACATTCCGGCGTTGTCGAATGTCAACAAAATGGCGGACCATGAGTTAGGGAACACTTGCACGGTGTGCCTGCTCACAGCATCAAGAAGGTTGTAGTTCTCCCTCTTGTCTGGGCTCCACCTTCCTTCCTCCATGCTACACAAGAAATATGTAATTTATTCGTCAGGAAATCTGAATTTGATGTATTTGTATATAAAATACATGTATTATTAACCGATTGAGTGATACTTACCCGACAAGGAAGAAAGAGTAACCGTCAAGGTTGTAGGACTGGACGGACACGGTGGGGTTCTCGAAGACGATCTCAACGAAATCCCTGAAGGTGGCGTTGAGGACATTAGGGGCGACGGTGATCTTGTTGATGTATTCAGCGGGGCTGTCGCTGATGAGGTTGTACTGGAAGACCTTGTCACCAACACCGTAGTACTGAGCGAGCTTGAGTGGAGTCTCGGGATCAACATGGGAAACGCCATTGATGGCATACCTGAGCTTGCCACTATCATCCCTGGCAACAGAGTTAACGATCTTGATAGTGCGAGTGATGTTGATCTGACCGTAGTGGTAAGATCCCTGAGGGTTAGGCCTGGCAGCGCTAGCGGTAAGGTTCCACCTGAATGTCCTGAACTGGTTGAGGGACCAGAACCAGGTGATGGGAGAAAGTGGAAGGAACAATGAAGCGTGTTTCTTGGCTCCTTCGTAGCTAATAATGGCTTTTCCCTCAAGGATGTAAGGAGTGAAGCGAGTTGAGGCAATAACGGCGTATTCCCTTGGCTCCTGGTTGGCGGTGATGAGAACGGTGAAGCACTGTCCAACGTGGACGTCGAGAGACTCGTAGGCGTTCTGGACGGTGTGTGAGCCTTCAGTCTCAACAAGTGTCATGGGATGACCTTGGATTCTGAAGTTCAATGAGTCTTTGCTACCAACGTTGCAGATTCTCAATTTGTAGGTCTTTCCAGGCTTCATTGTGAATTGTGGTTTGTTGTCTCTATGCAAATGCTTGACACTTTCACCGTTGATAAGGACACCATTAGGCATTCCAAGGGAGCCGCCATTGTCAAGGATCTGCTTCAAGGCCGTGTGGCTCTTGGCATAGTAGTCACCAATGAGGAACCAGTGCTCAGCCTCGGGATCTGGGTACGGAACTGGGATCAACAACCTGCTGAAGATTCTGAGACCACCAACACCACCAGCGGTTCTGTGGAGGCCAAGGCTTGGGTAGTAGAAGTAGGTACCAATTTGGTCCTTGACCTGGAACTTGTAGGTGAAGTTGGTGCCAGGAAGGATGGGGCACATGGTACCTGGGGTACCATCTTGCCATGAGTTCTTCCTGTGTTGGATTCCGTGCCAGGTGAAGAGGAGTGGCTCGTCGAGGTTGTTGAAGACATTGACAACAATGTTGTTGTTGCTGGAGCAGTTGATTTCAGGGCCAGGGAACTGGTCGTTGATGAGGATAGCTTGTTTTGGAGCACCGAATGGAGAAATGGTGCCATAAGAGACATTCCATGTGTAGTAGACATATGGATCTTCAGCAATCACAGTTGCAGCAAAGAGGCAAAGCATCACCACGGAAATAGCTGCACGAGCCATTTCTATAGATATATATTTCTCTCTTTTGGTGATTTTTCCCCTCTTTTATTATATATTATTCTCTTACAGGCAAGGAAAGATCAACTCTTTTGTGAGTATCTCCCTCCTTGCCTTATTGATAGTGGGAAGAAGCTAAGAGATAGATGAATGTTTTTCTTCTTCTGATTTGGTTAGTGCCTTGCCCCTTCCCTTTTATACACCTTTTGGGGTGAATACTTGCCATTGGTTTCTTCCCAGGTTGTGTTTCCTCCATTGCGTGTGCTTGGTTCTCCTTGCACTTCGCTCCACCATAATATATATAGTCATTACGGTTTTATGTTTGCTTATTATTAGTTTTCCGATCCGTATGAGTTGTTAAGCATATAAATTGTTATAAATTGATTTCTTTTCTTAAGATTGAAAATTTGAAATGCAAATGTTATGATTGTTCCCATGTCAAATATAAAATATTTAGTTTCAGTTCAAGATTCATGTTAAATATAAATTATTATTATTTTTTGCTGTTCATATTAACAAAACTAATTAAGATGGTGAATTATATTTATAATTAAATTATGTTTAAAATCTTCATTAACATCACATATAGATTTTTCTTTAAAAAAATAAGAAACGTTTCTAAAATTTATAATATAATATGCTTGCTAGAAATTTCTAAAATTTTATATCATGTAAACTACAAGTTGTGTAATTCGTGAACCTTATCACTTTCACTTAATATGTTTTTTGTATACAAAAATTGTGTGCAAATTCTATTTTTCTTACACCATATAGCAATTCCATATTTTTTTTACGGAAATTTCTTAACATGCGACACGTAAGTTCAAAGAAATATTGAAGATCTTGTTGAATAGAAGAAAGGTGAATGGAAAATATGATTCAGATGTGAAAATAGAATATGTTATTAAATTTCTCGAGTGAAGGTTTATATACATGTACTATAATAAAATTGACTGAGCCTATAACTAATTGAGCTCTCATTCTAATTAACTAAATAATGGTACATAGTTAATTTATACTATTAATCAGTACAAATACAAGTGTATATCTACTGATATTTTTTTTCAAATTGGAGTATATATATTGTATGTTCTTAACTTGATCATGAAAAATTGAAATTGGAGTGCATGAAGTGCTTTGATGAGAATGTCCGCAAGTTGATGTTTGCTTGGAACATGTACTAACGTGATAATTCCAGAAGCGACTTTTTTTCAAATAAAATAGCAGTCAATTTTAATGTGTTTGGACTTCTCATGCAAGGTTGGATTGGTAGACATCTGAATGCCTGATATGTTATTGCAAAAAACTATGGCTGAGTGGACTTCAACGTGCATGAATTTTAGCAAAGTAATGAGCGAAAGAACCTCACAAAGAGCATTTGCCAATGCCCAATATTCAGCTTCTGTCGAGCTTCTGGAAATCACATACATCATGTTTCTTGCTCTTCCACGATATAAGAAAATCACCCAAAAAGATGCAATAACCAGTAGTGGATCTTCTCGTGTCTAAATAGTTGCCCCAGTTCACATCAGTGTACATAGTGAGATTGAATTTGGACTTAGACAAGAAAAAGGGGCTCTTGTCCTGGTGCAGCTTTCAAGTAACCAAGGACACGTGAGTTGTATTCAAACAGGGAAGGTGCGGATCAGACATAAACTGGGCCAATTTCACTACGGCGAAGGTAATGTCTGGCCTGAAAATAGTCAAATACATGAGGCGGCCAATCAATCTTCTATAGTGGAATGGGTTAGATACGGGATCACCTTCACCAGCTCGAAGTTTCAGAGTCACATCCATAGGCGTGGTTGCAGGCTTACATCCTAAGTAACATGTCTCTTCCAATGACGATATCGCATACTTTCTCTGAGTAAGGGAGATGCCATCTTTAGAGCGTGCGAGCTTTAAACCCAGAAAAAATTTGAGGTCACCCAAGATTTTGAGCTTAAAAATTGATTGGTGTTTCAGCTTAACATTGTCAACCATCTCTTACTTGGGGGAAGCAATGATGATATCATCTACGTAAAACAATGAGAAAAGTAGTTGCATCACCTTCTCCCAGAACAAACAAAGAGTAATCCTGTTTGCATTGAGTGATTCGTGACCGAGGAGAGTGTTATAGAACTTGGTAAACCATTGCCGTAAAGCTTGCCTTAAACCATACAATGACCTTGTGAGCTTACAAACTAATCCCCCTTTCCGTTGAGGATGGAACAAAGGTAACTCCATGTAAACTTCTTTATCTAATTTGTAGTTTAGAAACGCATTGTTGATATCTAATTCGAGAAGACTCCAATTCTTGATAGCAGCAATGGTAAGGAGAGTTCTCACTGTGGTGATTTTTGCGACCGGACTAAAGGTATCCCTAAAGTCAATCCCAACTTGTTGAGTGTAGCCTTTGGTGACAAGGCGTGCCTTATAGTGCTCCAGTGTACCATCAGCCTTTAACTTGGCTTTGTACACCCACCGGCACCTGATTGCACGTTTGTCTTTGGGTAAGTCAACCAAAACCCAAGTGTTATTGGCTTCGAGAGCATCTAGCTCTTCTTACATGGTTTGTCGCCACTTTTTGAGCTTAACAGCTTGGTGATAGAACTGAGGCTCAGGAATGATGTCCAACCAAGTGATGCAATAATGATATTTAGAGCTGAGTCTGTGAGTACTAAGGTGGTTAGTGAGAGGATATGGTGTTGAGGTATGGTACACATATTCATTTAGATATGGTGGTGGCTGAGTGTGGCGAGTAAATCGTCTTAATGGTGGTGGCTGATGCTGAGTGCTGAGGATGATGGAAGAAATGCTTAGAGAATGGGGTGCAGGTGTGGAATTGGAGTGAGTGAATGTGGTAAATGTGATGGAGTAAGGTCTAGAACAGGTTTAGGTAGTGCAAAATCATGAAACAGATTTGTGTTGGATTGAAGATATGTGGATTGGCTAAAGGGCACGATGTTTTCATGAAATACAATGTCTTTGGATATGAAGAACTGTTTGGTGCGAAGGTTGTAAAGTTTATATCCTTTATAGCCAATAGAATATCCAACAAAGATAGAAGGGTTAGCTCTTGGGCAAATTTTAGTCCTAGAATTGGGAGTAGTTGCTGCATATGTAAGGCAATCAAAGCTTCTCAAAAGAATCATAGTTGGGTGCCTTGCCAAAAAGAATTTCAAATGGTGACTTGAAATTTAGAAGCTTGCTGGGAGTTTGGTTGATAAGGAAGGCAACAGTGAGGATGCATTCACCCCAAAAAGAAATAGCCACTTTGGATTAGAAAAGCAATGCTCATGCAACATTCAAGAGGTGTTGATACTTGCATTCCACGACGGCATTCTGTCGTGGACAATAAGGACATGAGAATTGGTGCAAGACTCCCGTTGTTGCAGGAATGCATCGAGAACAAGTTCTTTGACGTTATCCGACCTGAAACACTTAATTCTTTGGCCAAATTGAGTGTCAATCAAGACAAAAAAGTTCTTTAAGCATTCTGTGGCCTCAGACTTGTGAGTTAGCATATAAATCTAGCAAAAACGAGTTGCATCATCAACAAGTGTCAAGAAAAAATGTTTTTCATTATAAGTTGGGATGTGATAAGGTCCCCAAACATTACAATAAATAAGGTCAAAAGCATTAGAGAACATGTTATTATGTGATTCGAAAGGAAGTCTTTTGAATTTTGCTAAGTGACAAACTTCACAAGTGTGATGGTCTGACTTATTTGGTAATTATAAAATATTTTTTAAATGCTGTAAAACCTAGAAAGAGTATGTCCTAAATGTGCATGCCATAATTTGGATTTACACAAATTTATTTGAAGAAGACTAGTATGAAGAGTTGGATTTTACTGAGTAGAGACAGAAGGATTTGAGAAACCATGTGATGATGAATTAGTTTAGGTGTCAGCTTTCAGGATATAAAGTCCCTATTGCAGTCTACCTTTCCCTATCCTTTTCGAACACCTGTTGTTCTAAATAATAAAGTAAGTATATCCAATAATAGTCACAGTAAGTGAAGAATTGGAAAGTAAGGTTGAGACTGATAATAAATTGACTCGAAATTCAGGCACATAAAGCACATTGTGGAGTGTAATATTGCTATTGATGAAACCTTGCCCTATGAAATTCCAAAAAAGATGTCACCATTTGGTAAAGAGATTAAAAAAATTCTTAGACGTATGAATGGACTCAAAAAGTGATAAATCACAAGTAATATGTATAGTGGCTCCACTATCCAAGATACAAACATTATTGGGTAAATTTGACCTTAACATGGATATGTTGAGAACAATACCTACTGGGATTATGACATATGTGGATTCATGAGTTAGAAGTTCCTAAATTTTGTGATGGTTGAATAAGGACAGGAGTTGCTAAACTTGAGCAAATGTTAGGTTGGGAGTGACAGGTGTTGATGATTCCAAATTAACAGACACTATGCACAGATGACCTCGTGCCTCTTCCTTTGCCAAAATTTGGTGAGAATCCATGGAGCTTGTAGTACTTATTGATTGTGTGCCCAAGAAGGCCACACTGAGAGCAAAAAGGACGATCTTTCTTGAGTGTGCCTCGGCCACGACCTTGAAGTTGAGGGGCATGAGGATTTGAGAAAAGCAACCTGAGGTTGTGACAGTGAATTCATGGAAGCTCCTAATGCTCGATGTTTCTCTTCTTGAGTCACCAAGGATAGCACTTTGTTAATCACTGGGAGAGGTTCCATGAGCAATATTTGATCTCGAATTTGAGAGTAAGACTCGTCCAGTCCCATCAAGAAGCAGTGGACACATTTCGCTTGAAGAAATTCTTGCGTCACTAGAGCATCACCTCAGTTGCATTGTATGGGTCTGTAGGAGTTCAATTCCTCCCAAAGAACTTTGATCTTGGTAAAGTATTGTGAGATGGTCATCGTTCCTTGGCAGAGATTCATCAATTCATGTTTTAACTCGAAGACACAAGGGCCATTGCCAAGCTAAAATCAGTCTTTCAAATCATTCCAAAGTTCAACAGCCAAATTTGTATACACCAATGAAGTGGTTATCTCTTTCAAAATAAAGTTCATAATCCAAGTGCTCACTACATCATTGACACACTACCAGTTTTCAAATTTCTCTCGTTCAATGGTAGGATCAGGTTAAGGAACAAAATCTGTGACGAAACCGAGCTTTCTCTTGGCATTGAGTGCTTTTCGTATAGCACGGCTCCAAGAATGAGAGCTATCCTCACTGAGTTATTGATTGACTAAGATCAAACTTGGTTGATTAGCCGTAGAGAAATTGTATGGATCGATCGTCATGGATGAAGCTGAAGAAGCAGCAAAAAACGGTGAAGTGGAAGGCTCTATGAACACGCACAATGAATGACTTTTCTTCGAGGTAGCTGATTGGAAATTGCTATTTTAATTCAAGAACAGAGAAGAAATAAGCAAGATCTCATCAATCTCTATCGTGTGAGCCAAGAAGACAGGGAGAAAGAAGAAGATTGAAGAACAGAAATGCAGAAATGTCAGAGCGAGAGAGAGAGAGAGAGAGAGAGAGAGAGAGAGAATAGGAAGGTTACAGAAGCTTCAAGAAGGATTTACTTCTGATACCATGTTGAATAGTGAAAAGGTGAATGGAAAATATGATTCAGATGTGAAAATGGCATACGTTATTGAACTTCTTAAGTGAAGATTTATATACATGTACTATCATGAAATCGACTGAGCCTGTAACTAATTGAGTTCTCATTCTATTCATTGGTACAACTAACTAAATTTCTAACTAATTTGTTAACTTATACTATTAACCAGTACAAATACAAGTGTATATCTGATAAATCTAACTTCTCAACCAAAGAGATCATGGATGAAACTTAAACATGATATATATATATATATATATATATATAATTTTATCAAAAACTAAACATAATAAATATTCTTTCTAAATTTGATAATCTGTGGCTAAATAATTTTACCGACCAAGTCTTAAAAAGATACGCGCATTTCTTTTTTGAACATGGTCATTGATGTCTTCTTTTTCTTCAACAACAACATTGTCCTTTTGGACAACTTTTTCTTCTTCTGTTTCTTTTGCGTGCATCTTCTTCAACGTCTTCCTCCTCCTCCTCCTTATTCTTATCATCATCGTCATCGTCCTTTTCGTCTTCTTCTTTTATATATGCTTAGAAAATTAAAGCACATAAATTTTGATTCACATAACAGAAAATTTGATGTATAGTACAAAAATTTTGGTGTATAGCACAAATTTTTAAAGGACCACGTGTCTAGAACATTGACATCTAACTAACAAAAATACGCACAGCATAGAAATTTTGCTGTGTAGCATAATTTTTGAAGGAGTACTGATGCGTAAGCATCTTTCCTATCTTTTCCTAGTAAATTTGCATCTAATTTGTTGAGTTTAATTAAGAATTAATTATATTTTAGCCACTATGGATGCTATTTTGAGTTTTGTGCAATTTTATTTAATTTAGGTAGCATTCGGATGGATTTGATGAAGTTTCTGCAGAGAAAGAGAAGAAGCCAAGGAGATGACCAGCGAATACCGACGCGGACGCATGGCTCACGCGACCGCGCGGAATGGAGGAAATCGCAATGACGCGATCGCGTGCTTGACGCGAACGCGTGGACGACGCGGACGCGTCACATGAGCAATCTGCAGAATTGACAGAAAATGCTGGGGGCAATTTCTGGGCTGTTTGAACTCAGTTTTCAGCCCACAAAACACAGATTAGAAGCTGCAGAATGGACAAATCAAGTGGTCCCCACCCATCAGTTGAAGACTTGTTACTTAATTCGAATTTAAATTCAAATCTTAAATTAGGAAAAGATATTATTTTAAGTTTAATTTTAAATATTAGATTTTAAATTTATTAGGATTAGTTATAAAAGGGAGAAACTTTCCTTCCCTAGGAAATTCAGATCCATCAGATTGGAACTCTGTACATTTTACCAGAATCCTAGTTTTCTTCTCTGAATTATGAGCAACTAATCCTTCATTGTTAAGGTTAGGAGCTCTGTCTATTTCTATGGATTAATTTTATTGCTTTTTCTATTTTAATTTATATATGGATTTATAATTTAAGAATTGTTTTCACTCTTTATTTTATGAATTTGGGTGGAACGGAAGTATGACCCTCTTTCTATTTGAGTTCTTGTAAAATTTGGAAAAGCTCTTTACTTGAACAACAGCTTGAAAACAATTTCTCCTAAATTTTAATTATCTGAATTTAACGGGATACGTGACATATAATCCTTTTATTTTTAGGTAATTAGAGTTTTTGTGGCATATAAACTGGAATTCAATCATCACCCTCTAATTGGAATTAATTGACCAAGGAATTAGCTGTTGATAAATTTTAGAGGAGACTAGAAAGGTCTAAAGAATTAGGGTCTAGTCACATATAGTTTGCCATAAATTAAATCCTACATGATTAAAATAGTTAGTAAGAAAAGTTAATCCGAAAAAATAGATAACTCTGAAACTTTAACTGTTTTTTTCCATATTTTATTTTCAATTTATTTACGTTCCTGCCTTTGATATTCTGAGTTACTGTTTAATGCTTTTTGAACATCAACACTCTTTTCTGTTTGTCTAACTAATCCTATCAAACGCTATTGTTGCTTAATCCATCAATCCTCGTGGGATCGACCTTTACTCACGTAAGGTATTACTTGGTACGACCCGGTGCACTTGCCGATAAGTTAGTGGGTTACAAATACCGCACCAAGTTTTTGGCGCCGTTGCCGGGGATTGACTATGATTAATAACTATTAGTTGTTTGATTGCTTAGATTAGGCGTTTCGATTTTAATTAGTTTTATTTTATTATTATTAATTTTTTTTCATTTTTGTTTATTTTTTTTCCGTAATATTTATTTATTTTTTTTCTTTTTTTCTTTTCTTTGTTCTTTCGTTAGCACCCCCACCCCGTTTTCTTTTTTTATTTCTTTTGCTTTCGTTTCTTTTTTTTTTTTCACTTTCGTTTTGTTTATTTCATTATTTTGTTTTATTTTGTTAGTTTTATTTAATCCATTTTTTTATTTCTTTTCAAACCTTCTGTCATTTTTTTTAATTACTTTATTTTATTTCATTTTCGTTTTAATTTTATTTTAATTCTGCTTTATTAATTTCAAAAAAATAAAAAAATAAATAAAAAAATAAATAAAATAACAAATTTAGTATTAATATAATTTTTTTTAATTTCTGAAATTAATTTTGATGTTACACAGTTGATTTTATTTTAATTTTTCTATTTGTCTTTCCTTTTTGAAATTTATTTATTTATTTATTTATTTAGTATTTTTATTTTATTATTTTACACAGGTTGCTTCACAGGGACTTCTCTGCACTCTGACGTAGAGAGTCCCATCTTTTCTTATTTTCTGTTTGTTTATGCGCAGGAACAGAGATAAAGAACATCTCTTAGACTTTGATCCTGAACCTGAAAGAACTTTCAGGTGGCGTTTACAACAAGCAAGACTTTTCAAGGCTGCAGAATCCACTATGGATCCTAATAATAATGCTGTCAATGCCAATGTGGCAAATCCGAATGGAGATGATCAACAAAGGAGAGTGCTTGGCTCTTATTCTGCCCCTACTGCGGATCTCTATGGAAAAAGCATTGTGGTACCTCCTATAGCTGCAAACAACTTTGAGTTGAAGCCACAATTGGTCACCCTGGTGCAACAAAACTGCCAGTATCACGGACTTCCTCATGAAGATCCAAATCAGTTTATTTCTAATTTTCTATAGATATGTGATACTGTGAAGATAAATGGAGTGAATCATGAGGTATACAAACTCATGCTCTTCCCGTTTGCTTTGAGGGATAAAGCAAAGCTATGGCTAGATTCCCAACTAAAGGAGAGTTTGGATACTTGGGACAAGGTTGTTACTGAGTTTTTCACAAAATTTTTCCCACCAAAGAAGCTGACTAAGCTTAGGTTGGAAGTTCAGACCTTCAGGCAGAAGGAGGGTGAAACTCTTTATGAAGCTTGGGAGATGTACAAGTTACTGACTAGGCAATGCCCTCCAGACATGTTCTCCAAGTGGACTCAACTAGATATCTTTTATGAAGGCTTGGGTGAGATGTCCAAGATGAGCTTAGATACCTCTACAGGCGGCTCATTGCATAAGAAGAAGACACCAGAGGAGACTATTGAGCTTATTGAATTGGTTGCAAGCAACCAATATCTGTACTCATCTAACAGGAATCCTGTAAACTCTGAGACCTCTCTCAGAAGAGAGGCGTGTTGGAAGTGGAAGCTGTTAATGCTCTTCTTGCTCAGAACAAGCTTATGTCTCAGCAGATAAATCTACTTACTCAACAGATGGGTGGCATGCAAGTCTCAGTTATCAACACTCAAAATCCACCCCAAGAAATCTCCTATGACATGGCAGGTAATTTTGTTTAAAATGATAATCATGATTATGCTCAACCTTCTTATGAACAGGTGAATTACATGGGGAATGGCCCTAGAAATCCCAACAATGATCCATATTCTAAGACATACAACCAGAGATGGAGAAATCACCCAAACTTTGGGTGGAGGGACCAACCTCAGAGACCTCAGAACTTCAACAATAGTTCTCAGGGTGGTTTCTAGCAGAACAATGATTTGGAAGCAATATTAAAAGGTTTTAGACAAGAAACCAGAGCATCCATCAAGAACATGGAGATTCAAATGGGTCAATTAGCCACAAAGGTTAATGAAATTGATCAGAGGACCACTAATAGCCTTCCTGATAACACAATTCCAAATCCAAGAGAGGAATGCAAGGCTATCACCGTAATAAGTGAACAAGTGGCAAGTACAGAAGCACAAGTTATACAAGAAACCAGAGCCTCTATTAGAAACTTAGAGGTGCTAGTGGGCCAACTGAGCAAGCAAATACTTGAGAGGTCTGCAAGTACATTTCAAAGTGATACAGTGGTGAACCCAGGAGAAGATTGCAAGGGTATTCAATTGAGAAGTGGTAAAGTAGCTGGCTCTGAGACTAAGGCCAATGAAGAGCTAGTTGAAAAAGAAGCTCCAGAGGAGAAGAAGGAAGAAGTAGAACACGCCCCTCCAAAGCGTGCGGACAACCCATTCCCAGACTCTCTTGACACTTATCCTACTTTGCCAAAGGCTCCTGAGTACAAGCCTAAAATGCCATATCCTCAGAGACTTCAAAAGGAGACCAAGGACAAACAGTTTTCAAAGTTCTTGGAAGTCTTCAAAAAGCTGGAAATAAATATTCCTTTTGCTGAGGTTTTGGAACAAATGCCTCTCTATGCCAAGCTCATGAAGGAGCTGTTGTCAAAGAAGAAGCCTTTAAAGGGAGATGAGACAGTGGTCCTGACTAAAGAATGCAGTGCCATCATTCAGAATAACTTACCAAAGAAGATGCCAGATCCAGGGAGCTTTCAAATTCCATGCACCATTGGGAGCACAACCTTTGAGAAAGCGTTATGTGATCTGGGAGCAAGCATCAATTTAATGCCCTTGTCTGTGATGAAGAAGTTGCAGATCCAAGAGGCACAACCCACAAAGATAGCATTACAGATGGCGGACAAATCTATGAAGCCTGCATACGGATTAGTGAAGAATATCTTGGTCAAAGTGGGTAAGTTCTTCCTCCCAGCAGATTTTGTGATTCTTGATACAGGGGAGGATGAGAATGCCTCTATAATTCTAGGAAGACCATTCCTAGCCACTGGAAGAGCTCTGATTGATGTAGAAGTGGGTGAATTAGTGCTTAGAGTGCATAATGAGCAAGTGGTCTTTCATGTCATCAAAGATGTACATTCAACAGGTGAAGAAGAGAGGTGCATGCAGGCTGAGCTTATTGATCCAAACCTTTAAGAACCCCCTGATGATGCCCAGCAGAATCTGCAATTCGAACCTCCTGTGTTGACAACCGATAAAATTCCGCCTGACATCAAACCTAAGTTTGGTGTTGGAACTGCATCATCCACCAAGGAGGAGGTCCCCAAAAAGAAAAAAAATACTCAGAGGATGGAGAAACAAAAAGATCCCCACTGAAGGTTTCTCCCCAGGAATGAAGGTGGTGTTGACCAGCAATCCAGCATGGGTTTATACAGTAATCAGAATCCTCTCTCTGGAGCATATTGAGTTATGTTATGGAGACACAGGAAAGAAGTTCAAAGTAAGGGGTGAAGAGCTGAGCCCCTACGATCCTCCTCCTTAGAGGAGCTGACCGTCAAGCTAGTGACGATAAAGAAGTGCTTGTCGGGAGGCAACCCGATAATTTCGTATCCTTAGCTATTTTTCGTAGTAGTAGTTTTCTTAGTTATTTTATTTTTTTTTATTTTCTTGAGTTCTTACTAATTTTCTGATCATGCAGCTATGTTTTTCCAGGAACCGAACACCTCAAGCTATTTTTCAAAAAAAGGGGGGGGGGGGCACACGACGCGCAAGCGTCATTGACGCGAACGCACAATCATGTGTGCGTAAAAAATAAAAATTGACAGAGAGTTGCGCGGGAGTGGCGCTGGACTCATGCCTTTCGCACAAACGATCCCACGCGAACGCGTACCCCACGCGTTCGCGTCGTTTGTGATTTTCGCCATTCACGCGGGCGCGTCACCGACGCGAACACGTGACCTGCAAATTCGGCGTAAAAGAGAACTTGGGTAGAGAGTTGTGCCGGCTTGGGGCAAGAAGTGTGCTAAAAGCACAAATTTGGTCACGCGGACGCGTGCCTGACGCTAACGCGTCATTATGAAGAATGCACGATGTACGCAATCGCGTGCTGTACGTGAACGCGTCGTTTGCGCCGCCCAGTTTTCTTTCTCTCTCTCCCAATCCTAATTCTCTCTTATTCTCTTATCCTTTTATTTTTCTTTCATCTTAATATTTGTCTCTTTTTATTTTCAGTTCTTCTTTGCTTGAGGACAAGCAAACCCTTAAGTTTGGTGTTGACGCTTCACTTATAGGTTTTCTGTCTATTCTTATGGCACCAAAGGGAGGCGAATCATCTTCACGGAGGAGCGCAACCTGAAAAATAAAACGTTAGCTAGGATAACTAAGGTGGTTGAGTTCCTTTCATTCTATACTCCTTCCTGCTTTTACTATGTTATGTTCCGGTTTTTTGCTATTTTGCTTTGTTTGCTGCATGATCCTTTATTAGTTAGAATCCTAGGACTAGTTTAGTTTTCTCTTAATTGCTTGATTCTGAAAAGATGTCTCATGTATTACTCACTAAGCTTGAAAAAAAAATTACAGGAGTGATGTATTGCATGAGAAAATGGGTCTATATTGAAGAATAGTCTTATTTACTTAAATGTGATGGTATTTTCTGTGATTCTGAATGCATGACATGAACAGTGCATATTTTTTATAGTGAAGTTATGAATGTTAAAATTTTTGGCTCTTGAAAGAATGATGAAAAAAAGAGAAATGTTATTGATAATTTGAAAAACCATAAAATTGATTCTTGAAGCAAGAAAAAGCAGTGAAAAACACAAAGCTTGCGAAAAAAAATATATATAGAAAAAAAATATACAAAGAGAGAAAAAGAAAAAAAGCAAGCAGAAAAAGCCAATAACCCTTTAAACTAAAAGGCAAAGGGTAAAAAAGGATCCAAGACTTTGAGCATTAATGGATAGGAGGGCCCAAAGGAATAAAATCCTGGCCTAAGCGGCTAAATCAAGCTGTCCCTAACCATGTGCCTTTGGCATGAAGGTGTCAAGTGAAAAGCTTGAGACTGAGCGGTTAAAGTCGTGATCCAAAGCAAAAAGAGTGTGCTTAAGAACTCTGGGCACCTCTAACTGGGGACTCTAGCAAAGCTGAGTCACAATCTAAAAAAGTTCACCCAGTTATGTGTCTGTGGCATTTATGTATCCGATGGTAATACTGGAAAACAAAATGCTTAGGGTCACAGCCAAGACTCATAAAGTAGCTGTGTTCAAGAATCAACATACTGAACTAGGAGAATCAATAACACTATCTGAATTCTGAGTTCCTATGGATGTCAATCATTCTGAACTTCAAAGGATAAAGTGAGATGCCAAAACTGTTCAGGATTGCAGTTGTAAACCCCACTATAAGAGAAGACATGGGCTTAATCGAACTCTCATTCTCATGCAAATTCAAATCCTAAGCTTATATTAGTTTTGGTTGCTTGAGGACAAGCAACAGTTTAAGTTTGGTGTTGTGATGCGTGAGCATCTTTCCTATCTTTTCCTAGTAAATTTGCATCTAATTTGTTGAGTTTAATTAAGAATTAATTATATTTTAGCCACTATGGATGCTATTTTGAGTTTTGTGCAATTTTATTTAATTTAGGTAGCATTCGGATGGATTTGATGAAGTTTCTGCAGAGAAAGAGAAGAAGCCAAGGAGATGACCAGCGAATACCGATGCGGACGCATGGCTCATGCGACTGCGCGGAATGGAGAAAATCGTAATGACGCGATCGCGTGCCTGACGCGAACGCGTGGACGACGCGGACGCGTCACATGAGCGATCTGCAGAATTGATAGAAAACACTGGAGGCAATTTCTGGGCTGTTTGAACTCAGTTTTCAGCCCACAAAACACAGATTAGAAGCTGCAGAATGGACAAATCAAGTGATCCCCACCCATTAGTTGAAGACTTGTTACTTAATTCGAATTTAAATTCAAATCTTAAATTAGGAAAAGATATTATTTAAAGTTTAATTTTAAATATTAGATTTTAAATTTATTAGGATTAGTTATAAAAGGGGGAAACTTTCCTTCCCTAGGGGATTCAGATCCATCAGATTGGAACTCTGTACATTTTACCAGAATCTTAGTTTTCTTCTCTGAATTATGAGCAACTAATCCTTCATTGTTAAGGTTAGGAGCTCTGTCTATTTCTATGGATTAATTTTATTGCTTTTTCTATTTTAATTTATGTACGGATTTATAATTTAAGAATTGTTTTCGCTCTTTATTTTATGAATTTAGGTGGAACGGAAGTATGACCCTCTTTCTATTTGAGTTCTTGTAAAACTTGGAAAAGCTCTTTACTTGAACAACAGCTTAAAAACAATTTCTCCTAAATTTTAATTATCTAAATTTAACAGGATACGGGACATATAATCCTTTTATTTTTAGGTAATTAGAGTTTTTGTGGCATATAAACTGGAATTCAATCATCACCCTCTAATTGGAATTAATTGACCAAGGAATTGGCTGTTGATAAATTTTAGAGGAGACTAGAAAGGTCTAAGGAATTAAGGTCTAGTCACATATAATTTGCCATAAATTAAATCCTACATGATTAAAATAGTTAGTAAGGAAAGTTAATCCGGAAAAATAGGTAACTCTGAAACCTTAACTGTTTTCTCCCATATTTTATTTTCAATTTATTTACGTGCCTGCCTTTGATATTCTGAGTTACTGTTTAATGCTTTTTGAACATCAACACTCTTTTCTGTTTGTCTAACTAATCCTATCAAACGCTATTGTTGCTTAATCCATCAATCCTCGTGGGATCGACCCTTACTCACGTAAGGTATTACTTGGTACGACCCGGTGTACTTGCCAGTAAGTTAGTGGGTTACAAATACCACACCAAGTACTTCTCTAGAATATTGACACCCAACCAATAAAATACATATGGCACAGAAATTTTGGTGCACAATACAGAAATTTTTAATGAACATCACATAAATTTTTGAAGGAACACAATTGACTCACCCAACCAACAAAATATATTTGCAATAAAATTTACGTGCTATGTGAAAAAATTTGTGTTATAGGTAAAAATTTATGTGTTGTGTGTAAAAATTTCTATGCTATATAGATAAATTTATGCTATGTACAAAAATTTTCATGGTATGTATAAAAATTTCTGTGCTAGGTCAATAAATTTTTATGCTCTCTAACAAAAATTTCTATGCTGAAAAATCGCGTAGAAAAAGAAGCAATAAAGCATGTCTACGTTTTTCCTTTTTTTTGTTGGACATGTACTAATTTTTTCAAACTTAGTTAAAAAAACTCTTATACATGTAGCATTACCAAAGGATAAAATAGGAGATCATTATGGTTTCAAAGGAACAATAAACTCGATTATTAAAGAGGAGGAGGAGTTGTCGTCATCATGATGTCAATTAACTTTTGTATGACTTAAAATTTCAGTTACTTACATAAACTATATATCATTTCAAGATACAATTACAACCCACCATTAGGCGTATAACTCTAATTTTGTTTAAGGTAGTGCAAGGGCTCAATGGTCATATACGAGCTCTCATATTTACAATGATTAAAATCATAAGTCTTTTAAAGGTACCCAAAGTCTATTTTATCTTTATGCGTTAATGCCTTTTTTTGTTCTTATTCTCACTTCTTAACAAAATCTGCAATTGTGAAGCAGATTGTGTGTGAGCAGTGTAGAGTTGTAGGGTGATCTTAAGAAAAATCAAAAATGAAATCAACATATAAATGTATGGTCCTGGTACTAAGCTCTTGGTGAGTACATCAACAAGCTACTCAGAAGAAAGAATTGGCATCAATTTGAGAAACTAGTCTTATACTCCATTCTCGAATCGTGTGACAGTTGATCTCAATATACTTAGTGCCCTCATGGAACATACACCAGATTAGAAGCAATATGTATGGCTGACTAAAATTAAGAAGAGAGTCATGCGCTTGTTGAGAATGACTTGAAGATCTTTCAAAATGTAAGTGATCTAACATCCTTCACATGCAGCAAGAGATAATGCTCAATATTCTGCTTTTGCTTATGATCGTTCCACAGTGACTTATTCTCTGCTCTTCTAAGACACCATAGATGAGCCTAAGAAGAAGTGAAATTTGGATACTGACCTACCTGTATCTGGAAAAGTATCCCAATTCGAAGCTGAGGAGAAAAGAATTCCTTTTGCTAGATCTTACTTTACATATCTTAGAATGTTCATCCATTCTTTATTTGAAGTGATCACTTGCACCCCGCATCTCTCTTTTCCTTTGTAAGAGTAGTGATCACCTAGGTCTTAGTTATCTTCAAGAGCTTGAGCTCAACTTGAATTGCATTCTTCCAGTAATCATGTTGGATTGCTTGTTCAAAGTTTTGTGGTTCTATAATATTGCCGATGGCTATTGATAAAACCTTGTGTGTCACTGAATTGGCACTATTTAAGGATTTAGAACTTGCCTACATACAATGAAAATTAGCAAGATGTGTAAAAGGATGTCTAATTCTATTTGACCTTCAGAGGTTTGTTATATTTATTTGTGAGGGAGGCTCTGAGGTGCCTAATGTTGCTTGGTCATTATTATCTGTAGTTAAAACTAAAAGAGGATATGCATGCTCTAGATGTTCTAATTGTGTATGTGTATGCTGATGCAAATTTGAAGTATGACTAGATGATGAGGTGGTTGTAGTATCAAGTACTATAAGTGTTAGTTGAGTATTAATGTCAATGTTGTAGTGATTATATGGAAATTGAGTGTGATTGAATACTGATGTATCAGAGAGGAGTATAGGATTAGCTTCTGCATTGGTGTTTTTAGTTTAGGAAAAAAAATTGATTCATAGAATACTACATCTCTGGACAAAAATAATTCTTTTGTAGCAATGTCAATCAATAAGTGAATACTTTTAGATGTTTAATTTAGGTAACTTAATAAACAACATTTGATAAGGACTCTTATTATTTAAAGGATTAGTGAAAATTCTATTCAAGATATGAATGGACATGAGCTATTGCATAAGTCTAAAATCAATTTGGAAGATTGCTTTGAAAATTAGAGCTTTGGCCATATTTAGGATATCTTTATGCTTCGTCTCTATAATTTTATTTTGTTGTGGTGTCTCTACACAAGTGGTTTGATGGATTGTGCCTTTAGAATCATTGCAAAAAAATCCTTTCCATTGTGACTTCTGATACATTTTTTTTTTGAAACTGAGTATTAATTAATTGTGCAAAGTTGTGTACTAATGCTAAGACATTAGCCTTACTTTTCATGAAGTATATCCGAGTGTGAAGCTACTTTTGTCATCCACAATAGATAAAAAATACTTATAACCATAATATATTGAGTGGCTAGAGGTCCTCAAATGTCTAAGTGGATGATATCAAAACACTCAATGAATTTGGTGTTGTTGATGGAAAAATCAATTCACTTTTGTTTGAAGTAATGGCATGGTTCACATTGAACATCTTTCATTTTCTATTTTAATAATTTATAGTTTTTACTTTTTACTCATAACACCTATTCTATTACTAGATATATGCCCTAACCTACTATGCCATATGGCTGCAGAATCTTTTTGAGTGGTGATTGTATTAGTTCTGGCTTTATGTGCATGAGTGAATAATGCTTGTTGATTTCCAAAATATAGAAGTCACTTTGTATCTTAGAAGTGCTAATCATCCTCATCTTCTTCCATTCCTAAATCTCACATGTAACCTCATTAAACCAAAATTGATATGGGAGTGTACTAGTAGCTTTAGAGACTTAGATTAGGTTGAAGGAAAATGATGGCACATATAGTACATCGGTAAGGTAGAAATTATCAGAGAAGTAAATTGTTCAACAAGTGGCAGTAACAATTTTTAAACCATTTTCCAATTGAAGTACAATTGGATTAACTTGATAGTAGTTTTGAAAAATACATAGTAAGCAAGAACCATGAGCCATGGGCAATGTGTCAGGTATCAAATCTGTAACCTTCAAATTTTGTGTTTGGTTAATGATAAAATTTGGTGAATACCTATAGAAGGAGCATTGTATGAATGAGACCAAGAACGGTAATTCAAAATTGTTAGAGGATTACCTGGATTTTGTCCAAGATAAATATAATAAGGGCTCAAAGGATCTTGAAGCAAATTCTGACTCGATCTTGTTGATTGAGTTTTCTGACTTTACATCGTGGATAGTTGATTCATCAATCTAGCCAAATTCTGAAGATCTGATGCTCTGAAACTTTGATTCTCCATTGATGTGTTTGAGCTTTACACTAAATCAACCATTGATTTTGCTAATTCTCAAAGATGGATGTAATTGTTGGTTTCTTAAATTCCTCGTTTCTTCTACCTCACATTGGAAGGTTTCTATGGAGGTGTCACCTGTTGCAACTCATGTTCATGCTCACCATACCATGACAAAATCTAAAATGGTAAAGTAGATCATATGTGAGTAATATAGAATTGCAGAATGATCTTGAGAGAAACCAAAAATAGATTCAACTAGAATAGTTAAACACACTTGTGCACAGTACAGTTTATAACTATTTATATACTTACATTTAACTACAGTTAACTATAATCTTAACTAACTAAATTAGTTAACTTAACCAGCTTCTTAACTAACTAGTGCTAGAGTGGCACTTCATTCTTCATTCTAATAGACTTTCCAAAACTGTCCTAACAACCAACCTAGCTCAACAATCTATTAGTAATCTATCACTAATACTATCACTATCCAACACTTCTCTGCTAAGCCCCAAATTGAATCAAAAGATGTGAATAAAATTTTTTTTGAAGTTTTTGGAGATGGTGTTTTTTGAAATTTATAATCTATCAAAGTAGTAGTTATTTGGGTTATTGATATTAGAATTAAGCACCATATTCACAATTTGATGTTGTTTCCACCAGAAAGCTGCATATTAGGTATTTCATCTAAAGTGTTATAAAACTTCAATTCATATCTAATATCAATAACAATGAAGCCTTATCTTACTAGGTGAGTTTGGCTATATAGATGTATCGTGTTTATAGTGAAACTGTTTATACGTAGATTTCTTTTGAACACCTCATGTATAGTTTTTTTAGGTCTTCTTCTACCGTGTTAGTCCCCTGTCTACTTTTTGTCTCATCCATCCTCTTAACTGGATACTTTGCCAATCTTCTTCCCATGATTGCTTAATTCATACCTAAAAACAAATAAATAACAACAACAATTCCATGACAATAATAATCAAAATTAGGTCCAATTTCAATTAGGTTTTGTTTTTAGAACCAGAATTTTTATTGCCATCTACCTATTGTGTTAGTAGTGTGTATTTGTTATGGCTTTGAGTTAATTAGTGGTGAAGGACGTACTGGAGTATGATCTTAGGGTAGTGAGATATATATGATTCATTTATTAATCAGAGTAACTTGGGTTGTTTAGGAATATGGTGGAGATAGAGAAAGCATTTGTGCAAGTGGAGGAAGAATGAGGACACTGGAATTGAAGCCTTACAGATTATGTATTTAGTGAAAACTCACGTGCAGTTGTCTTTGTATGAAGTTGATAACCAAGAACTAATTTGACTAAATTATCATCAAACAATTATCAATGATCAACTTCATATTAGGACGATTGCACATGAGTTTTCACCTATGTATTTAATGTTGAGAAGAAGAGGCATTGAGAAGGAGACAAGGATTGAATGAGATGAAATGTTATTGTGAATACATGTATGGTTGATATGGCTTTTTAATGTTTAGAGTATTTGTTTAGTTCTATTCTATTTCGGGATGTTACCAATTATATTGATTGGTCTTTCTACTTTTGTGAGAATTGAGCTTGTAATAACAACCACCACCTAACTCACGTTGTGTAGTTTGAATGATTGAAATATTAATTTCATTACCTATCGTTGATAGGTTTTGTTGCTATTTTAGAATTTTGGTTTATGATTTTTGGTTGCTTTATTTTAAAATTTTATTTCTATGTTAGAAAAACTTAAGTATTAATGGGTACTAAATTTTTTTTATTGATTAAGCATTATTTTTTATCGGTCATATGATCTTGTATGACTACTATTTTAGTGGGTAATTAACTAAATTCACGGTCAATTGCAAATAGCATTAGTTTTTAAATTGGTAAAAAACACATAACAACAATAAAGTCACATATCACTAAGTGAGATCAAAGACATACAATTAGGGGTGTTCATAAAAAAACCAAAATGTGGTTAACCGGTTAAAAAACTATAACCACATTTTGGTTAACCAGTTTAATAAAACAATTTTAAAAACCATATTCATATTGTTTAGAATTGGTTAACCAAAACCAAATTAAAAAAAACCGGTTTTTAACCGGTTAACCAAAACCAAAACCAAATTAAAATCAAAACCTAATTTCAAAACCAAATTACATACTCTCTCTCTCCCCCTTCCTCTCTCTTTCTCTCTCCCTCCCTTCCTCTCTCTTTCTCTCTCCCTCCCTTTCTCTCTCTCTCTCTCTCTCTCCTCCTATCTCTCTTTTTCCCTACTCTCCCTCCTCTCTCTCTCTCTCTCTCTCTCTCTCTCTCTCATTTCCTCTTTCTTCTCCTCCTCTTTGTCCTCTCCTTTTCTCTCTCCCCATCCCCTCTCTCTCTCTCTCTCACTCTCTATTCTCTGTCCCCTTCTCCCTCTCTTCTTTTCTTCCCTATTTCTCTCCCTTCTCCCTCTCTCTCCCCTTTCCTTCTCCCTCTCTCCCTTCTCTCTCTCACTCATTTTTCTCTTTATATCCTCTCTCCTTTCCCTCTCTCTCCGCTTCTCTCTCTCTCTCTCCCTCTTTCTCCCCCTTCTCTCTCTCTCTCTCCCTTTCTCTCCTCCTCTCTCTCCCATATCTCTCTCTTTCCCTTGCTTCCTTTCTCTCTCCCCTCTTCCTCCTCTCTCTCTCTTTCTCTCTTTCTCTCTCTCTCTCTCTCGTTGTCTCTCTATCCTTCTCTCCCTCTCTCTCCCCTTCCCTCTTTCTCTATCTCTCTCTCTCTCTCTCTCTCTCTCTCTCTCTCTCTCTTTCTCTCCTTCTCTCTCTATCTCTCTCTCCTTCTCTTTGCTCTCTCACTTCCTCTCTCTCAATGCCCTCTTTCTCCCCCTCCATTCTCTCTCTTTCTCTCTCTCCTCCCCTTCCTCTCTCTAATCATCTCTCTCCTCCTATCTCTCTCTCCTCTCCTCTCCTTCTCTCTCTCCCATATCTCTCTCCTTTCTCCTCTATTTTCCCTTCTCTCTCTTTCTCTCTCTCTCTCTCCTTTACCTCTCCTCTCTTTCTCTTTCTCTTTTTTGTCTTTTCTCTCTTTCTCTCTCTCGCTCATCTCTCTTTCCTTTTCTTCGTTCTCTCTCTCCTCCTCTTCCTCTCTTCCTTTTCTCTCTTTCTCCTCTTTCTTTTCTTACTCTCTCTTTTCTCTTTCTCTCTCAACCTTCTCTCAATCTCTATCCCTCTTCTATCTCTTTTCTCCTATTCTCTCTAAAGCGAGAGAGAAGAAAGAGAGGAGGCAAATATAGAGGAGGAGAAAGAAAAAAAGGAGAGAGATAAGAAGAGAGAAAAAGGATAAGAGAGAGAGAGAAGAAGAGAGAGAAAGAGGAAGAGAAAGAGGACAAAGAGGGAGAAAGAGAAAGGGGAGAGAGAAGGAGAGAGAGATAGAAAAAGGGAGGAGGGGAGAGAGAAGGAGAGATGGAGAGGAGGGGAGAGAGAAAGAGGGAGGGGGAGAGAGAGAGCATGGGGAGTGAGAGGGAGAGAAGGATAGAGAGAGAGAAAGGAGAGGGGGAGAAAGAGGGGAAGGGGAGAGAGAGAGATAGATAGAGAGGAGGGAGAGAGAGAGAGAGAAAAGAAAGAGAGGAGGAGAGAGAAAAATGGGAGAGAGAGAAAGAGAGAGAGAAAATAAAGAGAAGAGGAGAGAGAGAGAGAGAGGAAGAGAAAGAGAGGGGAGGGGGAGAAAGAGGGGAAGGGGAGAAAGAGAGAGAGAGAAGGAAGAGAGAAGAGGAGGGGGAGAGAAAAGAAGAGAGATGGAAAGAAGGAGATAAGAAAAAGTTACTCGTATCATTTAGAAAGAAAATTA
This sequence comes from Arachis hypogaea, assembly GCF_003086295.3. NCBI lineage: Eukaryota > Viridiplantae > Streptophyta > Magnoliopsida > Fabales > Fabaceae > Arachis > Arachis hypogaea. The sequence goes on from NC_092049.1 coordinate 31,002,831, forward strand.
TTTATATTAGAAAAATTATTTATAGAAAATACTGAAAAGAGATAAGAAACAAAAACCGGTTTTTTGGTACAAAAACCGGTTTTTTGGTACAAAAACCGGTTTTTTGGTACAAAAACCGGTTTTTTGGTAAAAAACCGGTTTTTTTTATACAAAACCGGTTATTTTTAAAAACTGGTTTTTATTTTAATAACCGGTTAAAAACCGGTTTTGAATTTCACTAACCGGTTAATAACCGGTTTCATCATATAAAACCAATTTGGTTAATTAACCAATACTATATTTTTGGTTAACCAAAAAACTGGTTTGATTTTTGGATTAACCAAACCATGAACACCCCTACATACAATGAATGAAAATATGAATGATGTAAGTAATTATGTGGATAAAGATGCAATTTTGATGCAGGGGATCTAGATCAATATTGTATTGATTCTTGAAAGATATTGACAATTTTGCAAGATTGATGAAAATTTGTTACGTAAACAATGATATTACAGGATAGTTTCGCTAAGCATTTGATATCTGAATAGTAGCTTTTTCAATGGTTATTTTATTCTAATAACTGTTATCGGCCCCGATTTTTATCACTACTGAAGAAGGCCTTGGTACAGAAAGAATGATATCATGCCTTTAAAATAACATTTTTTAATTCTAAATAATTATAACAGAGCAATCGATAGCAATCGGTCCATAGATTTGTTTCCAAGAAAGTTCAAAGAACTTATCTTAGTTATCCTTAGCACCTAATATTAGCATTATATTTGAAAAATATATATTAAAATGTAGAAACTCACATGGAGTTATCTTCATTTGAAGTTGATACTTGAGTGTTAGATGGTCATTTAGTCAAATATGTCAAATTATCTAATGAGTCTCCACTATCAACTTCAAAAAAAGACAACTGGATATGAGTCTTCACCATATTAAAATTGTCATATAATATACTAGGAGCGGAAATAGGTCAGCTTATCAAGGTTACAGGTCTATGTTCAGCCTTGCCTGTCTGGCTCGTCAAAATAGGTCTAAGTCCAAATTATGTTAAAAGTTTAAATTTGTTAATAGGATAAATCCAAACTTATAAACAGAAATGCTAGGGGCATTGAAATTTATTGTTTTTAGCCATCACGTAGTCATTAACTCAATTCATTTAGTCTAGTAATCTAACAAGATACTTTCTCTCATACTTTTAAATATTCATGACTAGCTAATGGCCAAAAACAATAAATTATGATGGCCCCTAACATTCCTCAACTTATAAATTTGCCTAATTGGACTATCAAACTTGTTTTGACTAATTAAAATTAAATATAAATAGTTTTTATAATTAAAAAGTTATTAATATTTTAAATTTGTTATATTTTATTTTAAATACCTTTTCATATTTTTAATACTTTAAAAGTTTGGATATTATTGTAAATACTAAATTTGGCATATTGTATATGATTAATTTTTTATTATAACAAACTATTTTGGGACGATAACAAAATTGAAAATACAATACAAAAATAAAAACAAAATTTTATAATAAAAAAATCATCTTTATTTTAAAAAATAAAGTAAATCACATGGCTTGTACTATATATATATATATGGGAGAAAAAATAGAATAAATAAAAAAAGAATTGTATTTAAAAAAAATTCTCATAATTCTCACCTCCTCTTTTGTAAAGTTTTAATAATAATAATAATAATAATAATAACAATAATAATAATAATAATAATAATAAAAGTTTGTAAATAGCCTAAAGAAGGGAGAGTTGAATCCTTGGTCTCTTTTTTGAACTTCTTATGCTTTTGCTTCTGACTAGAATAGAAACTTAGTTGTTGTTTGGTATCTCAAGTTGAAATATCAGGAGACAATTTTATTTTATCTTTTCACGATGCGATCAGGAACAGAGGAACTCTTTGCTTTTGGACAATTGTGACTTTTGAGAGATAGATAATACAGGAGACATTTTTATTTTGTTTCATATCAAAGTAAATAGAAAAAAAGTAGAGAAGAGAGAATCACACAACCATGTATTCTGATTCAACCACCATGTACAATGTGCCTACATCCAGTCTCGCCCACAATAGTGGTAGAAGTTTTACTATCTTTCACAAGATTATAAACACCAATTTTCTTAGAATTCAACCCAATCCTATCTGGGAGACTGGACAAACCCATCTTCTATACAAGTTAGATTTGACTAGGTTCACTCCCTAGACTTGCAACCACTAAGTGCTCACCCAACTTAGCAAGAGAATACCCTCAGAATCATGTGTACAAAATAGAAAAACATACAAAAAATTTTTGACATAATTTTCTAACTTTTTCTTGTAACTCTCTTTGTCTTTTTTTTCAATGACGTTTTTTGATTCCTTACTTATAGCCTTTTTTTCATTGAAAAGAAACAAAGGAAGATGTGCACTGAAGAGCAAAAAATTTAATGTAAACTCATGAAGGAGAAGAAGGGATAGCTTGAAAGCTATGAAGATCCAAACTTGTGTGCTCACTCTTTACTTCAATCTCTGGCCATTTACCCCTTTAATAGAGGAGTAAAGCCTTCAAAGCTTGAAATTGGCTTGAACAATTGATCTCTTCTTCATACATTAGCAGTAGCGCCAAGAAGAGATGGGATAGCAGCAGTGAATAAAGCAAACATGCATTCTTACCTAACTGCTTCTCTTTCTTCCTTTTTCAAATGTTTTTAAAGATCTGAGCCATTCATCAATTCTTTAGCTCCAAGTTTTGTTCTTGATCCTTGATTTGTAACAGAGTTTCATAACCTCCATTTTCTTCAAGTTTCTCATTTTGTGCATGTAGGAGGAAAGCATCTTCAACAAACAATAAATGAAGCATAAAGAAGGAAATAATTTTCTGATTTACCTCCAGATTCGATCTTTGCTTTTGAACCCTAGCCTCTGACTTTCTTCTTTTTTTCTTTTATTTTTTGATTTTGGTAATCCACTTTTTCTTCTTGATTTAAACTCTAATCAAACTTTCTTTTTCTTGCTTGCTTTTTGGAACTGATTCATGTGGGTTAGAGAAGAGAGAAGAGAGAGAATGAGTTCAGTCACTAGCTTTGGTTCAGAGGAGAATGAATTTTCTTCTCTTCATCTTCGGTAATAATATGCAATTATTCCTTGGGCTATTAGTGAGTGAATGAGTTGAATGTTTTGATCATGGGCCTAGACTATCATTAGGCCTTGCCTATTGCTCTTCTTTTTAAATATTTCCTGCACACTAGCCAAACAAAATTATTCACACTACTTTGAGCTTTTTTGTCTAATGTTATAATGTATGATCATCATCAGATTATTGTTATTGTTTCTTCAAACTCAACAATCTCCCCCTTGATGAAAAACATTATAAAATGAACTATAAATAAAAGAAATGAGAAGATTTTAATGAACTTTCCTTTGATGATACAATCTTTAAGTTAAACTCCCCCTTTCTTTCATTCTTTTGGCTCACCTTGAAAATGACCATGCAAAAAAAATATACTCACAGATAATACCAAACACCCAAAAAAATAACTTTACTAGCAATTTTATATACCATTCAAGGCAAATGAACTAACCTGATAAATCATTTTTCAGGAAATATTAATAAGGCTCTCAAAAAATCATCATTCAGCATCCAATAATCATAAGACTAATATCTCAATCTGAACAGTGATAAAAAAAAGCATTTCATCAATTCTGATCATTACTAATAGAATCATTACTGCTAAAACAAAATTGCAGGACACCAACTAACCAACAATTCATTTTTTTCATACTTACTTCCCCTTTTGATATCAAGGAGAGGTAGTATTTCCTACACAAAAGTTAGTTAGTTTCTCAAGAAATGTATTAGTGCAAATAGTGCAAAGTTAAATGTCTAAAAATCACTATTACAGTTAACCAAAACAAACTAAAAAGTATCAGAGTATCATAATTTAAACATCAAAGAGCAATTTCCATGATCGACAGCAGAGATAAAAGACTTAGACATCAGATCCCTCATCCTCGGTTCCCAAGATATCTTCTTCTTGTTCAGGCATCATTTGCTCATCTTCCAAGGATTCAATGTACTTTAAAAGTACTTCAAAGAATTTTCATTTTAAATTACAAGTCTCCTAGCTTGTTGACTTGAGTTGGTCATGTACTTTGTCATATTCACAAACTCTTGCAATACATCTTTCACAATGCCATTTACCAAGTACTTGTTGGATGAAGATGTACCAGCAACTGATGGAAGAGGGATGCCTTCATCTTGTTCTTCTTCCATAATCGTGTCTTTAGAAGTATTAACCTTTTTTCTTTTTGTTTGTTTGACTACACCACTGCCTTTAAGAGATGAAATTCTATTTTCTTAGGTCTCATTATTCAGATCTACACCAAAGTACTCAAAGAAACAAGTAAAAAACATGCCATATAGTAACAAAACATTTTTATCACTACGAATGCAGTCATACATATGACGCATCATCATATATGCAAAAGAAATTTCTACTTTGTTGATAATGGCATAGAGAACCAAGGTGTCGCAAAGAGTAATCCTTTGATATGAATCACTTATTGACAAGAGAATATGGGTAATGATACGATGCAATTGGGCTTTAACAGGACCTAAAGCTCTATGGTTAGGAGTTACACCATCCATGAGAGAAATATTCTCACATATGTTTTTCAAAACATCCTTGTGTGAAATGCCCATAGCATTGTCCCACTTACTAGTGAGGTAAGCATTGACACCAACATCATAGTAATCTAGGGCTTCACCAATAGATTCGTCGTTCAAATGTATTTTGCGGCCCTTAACATAAGAGTGAACAGATTCTTCATGGTAGTACATATTGGCATAAAGTTTTCGAACTAAATTGGGGTAAAATAGTTTTCAAATATCAAAAAGAAATTTCCAGTCCAACTAAATAATGTTATCAACAAAGTTTATCCCCTTTTTAACTAGAGCCTTTAAATAAGTAACATAGGCTGAGCACAAGGGACGGTTAGAAACTATAGCTCTATGAAATTCAAAATTTATTCTAGAGGAGAATCGAAGAGGATCAAAATGAAAGTATGAAAGGTTACCGAAGTGAGATTTGAATCCAACAGGATCAGGGTTTGCATGTTCTTTCACAGATTTAAGAAAGGGTCTACGGTTACCTTTGGTTGCTCAACTCGAGGGTGCAAAACGTCCTTGTGGACGAGAGGAAGAACGTGGAAGAGGAGACAAGGGTGGTTCTTCCTCTATCATGGGCTTCTTCCCTTTGGCAGTGTTAGCCCTAGATGTCCCAGCCTCTGGTGGTGCGTTGATGGACGGCGAGAGATTGTCTTGGTTCGTGCCATGGTTTCGGGAATAAGAGAGGAATGTGAAGAGGAATGGGAGTGTATGTGGATGTGGGTACATGCTTGACCTTTTGGTGGGGGGTTTCTTGGAGTACGGTAGACACCAATGCCTCTTCTTGTAGCCACTTTCTTTATCATCTTTATGAATGCTTAATGAATGCAGTTATGAGAATGATGGATATTGGAAGAGAAGATAAGCATTTTTACAAAGAAAAATTGCTATAAATGCTTGAGTTTTGAAAACACTAAATGATATTTAAAGAAAATGAAAAATGTGTTTCAAAAATAAATGATTTTGAAAAGATATGCAAGCAAGTAGTTGAAAAGACAAGTCAAAAAATTTTAAAAAACTAATATTGATTTGACTTGATGGAAAATCCTAGAAATGAGTATTTTAAATTTATGATTAAAAACAATGAGGCCTACTTCATAAAATAAAATTTCACTTTTTGGGCCCAATAGTGGAGTTAAGGAAACACAAAGGACTACCAACAAGATTCAACTTTGACACATATTAATTTAAAAGTACCAACATTCAGCCTTATATTAAGAAAACCTAGAAGGATTCATCATCTCTCCAGTTTTATCTTCTGTCGACTTGAGAGACAAAAACAAACAGAGAGCTTCATCATCAAATTAATTCAGGAATTCATCAAAAACAATAACCAAGGCAGTTCTTAATTTGCAAAATCTATCTTCAAACAATGTTTTTGTAAATATATCAGCAAGTTGATAATCAGATTTTACAAATTGAATGTCACATGTTTTCTAATAAAGTGAAATATAACTTCAATGTGCTTGGTTATAGAGTGTAAAATATAGTTTTTAGAAATCTTTATTGCACTCATATTATCACACATTAAGAGAATATTATTGACTTGCAATTTGTAATTTACAAGTTGGGTTTTAAGCCACAATAATTGTGAACTACAAGAGGAAGTGGCCATGTATTTAGCCTCAGCTGTAGACAATGTTACAGTAGCTTGTTTCTTGCTAGACCATACGTTTAGTGACTATCCTATAAAACAACAAATCCCTGAAGTACTCCTTTGATCAACTCGGTCACCGAAAAAATCTGCATTGCAATAACTCACTATACAAAACTCATCAGATTAGGATACCAAAAACCAAAATCAGAAGTGCCATTTATATATCTAATGATTCTTTTCACGGCTGAAAGATGTGATTCTTTTGGGTGTGATTGGAACCTAAAGCAAACTCCAACACTTTAGATTATGTTCAGTCTAGAGGATGTTAGATACATAAGAGATCCGATCATTCTTCTATACCTTATTTCATCCACATGTTTGCCATTTTCATCTTTTTCAAATTTAGAGTTTGGATGCATTAGTGTGCTCATTGGTTTGGAATTTTCTAAACTAAATTTCTTAACCAACTCTTTGGCATATTTACCTTGGTGCACAAAAATGCCACTAGGAGTTTGTTTGATTTGGAGTTTAAGGGAAAATGTAAGTTCTCCCATCATACTCATATCAAACTCATTATTCATTAAATATTCAAAATCAGCACACAAGGCTTCATTAGCCGAGCCAAATACAATATCATCTACATAAATTTGAACTATAATGAAATGATCATTAGATTCTTTAATGAAAAGAGTTGTATCCGTGATACCTCTTTGAAAATTATTTTTTAATAAGAAAGAGCTAAGTCTTTCATATCAAGCTTTAGGAGCTTGTCTCAAACCATAAAGAGCTTCTGAAAGTTTAAAAATATGGTTTGAAAAGTTTTTGTTTTCAAAACCGGGAGGCTGTGCCACGTATACATCTCTATCAATAATACCATTTCAAAAGGCACATTTAACATCCATTTGAAAAATTTTGAACCCTTTATGTGTGGCATAAGCAAGTAACAATCTTATTAATTCCATTCTTGCAATCGAAGCAAATGAATCATCGAAGTCAATTCCCTCTTCTTGACCATACCCTTAAGCCACTAGTCCTGCTTTGTTTCTTGCAATGCTACCATCTTCACTCAACTTATTCTGAAAGATCCACTTAGTTTTTGTCACCTTCTTTCTATTGAAAATTGGCACCACTGTCCAAATTTTATTTTTCTCAAATTGAGTTAATTCCTCTTCTATTGCTTTAACCTAAGATGAATCTTTAAGAACTTCCGTCACATTTTGTGGTTCGATTAGAGAAATGAAGGCAAGATCATTTTGTTCCATCCTTCTTCTATTTGAGGATCTTTTGGTGACTCCTTGTGATAGATCTCTGATTATAAACTCTAGTAAAAGTTCTTCAAGAACTTCCATTCTCTGGGTTTGGGTGATGCAAGAGCATATCTGGTCTGATTTAGTTCAAAATTGTTGAGATTTATAGGATCTTCTGCTGTGGTGGGAGATATAACATATTTATCTCCTACAATTTGGTCTGTAGAATCAGAGTCAGAGACTTCTTGCAAGGATTCTTATTTATCTTGAACTTGGGTTTCACTTAGGTTCTGTTCAGCTTGATTTCCTGCAACATTATCTTTGTCGAATTGAATTTTAGAAAGACCTCTCACTAAGTCCTTTTTGACAAGTTTAGAATTTTGAAACATGCTAGCATGTCCTAATCTTTTGTGCCATAACCATTTTTCGGAATTCATGAATGTAAAATATGCTATATTTTGTTCTTTAAGTTCCTCCAAAATAAGACCATACACATTATTACATCTTCTTGTAAAAAGCAAAATATCACCAGATTTTTCATCAACAACTAAGCAGTCTAACTTTTCGAAAGTAACCTAATATCCCAAATCACAAAGATGACTAATGCTTAGGAGGTTGCGCTTCGAACCATCAATCAAGAATACATTATCTATGAATGTGAAAAAATTCTTACAAACTTTACCTACAACTATTATCTTTTCTTTTTCATCATCACCGAAAGTCACGAAACCTCCATCATACTTGTTGAGTTTGATGAAGAACGTAGACTTTCCGGTCATGTTCCTTGAACATCTACTATCCAAGTACCACATCTTTCTTCTTCTTGGATGCAAGGCAAATATCTTCAGCTTCATCTTGATTAGCCATAAAGTAAGCATGAGCTTCATGTTCAGAGTCTTTTTCTTCCTCTGAGACATTTTTCAAGTCTTCTCAAGAAGCCATCAGAACCTTTTTCTTGTCATTTCTCATCTTGTTTTTTTTTATCTTGGGACTGTCATACTTGAAGTGGTCGGCTTCCTTGTAGTGATGACAGATTATTTTGCTTAGGTCTCTCTTCTGTTCCTTTGAGTTTGAGAATTTGCTCTTTTTTTTGCTTCTCATGAGCCTCTTTAGCCTCCTATCAAAAAATATAATTTCGTTATATAACAAACTGTCATCAGAATCATCTTCCAATGACTCAACAATAAATTTCAAGGCCACTCCTTTCTTTTTAATGTCAGGGTTCATGTACGTAATTTCATAGGTAAGGAATTTTTCTCTCAACTCATCATAAGATATCTGTTTCAGGTTACCACTCTCAACAATCATAGTTATTTTTGTTTTCACTCTTTGGAAAGGCTTCTCAATATTTTTCTCACTAGCACTTGTTCGGTTTGAGTCATCCCCATAGAATCGAAACTATTGATGACGACCAAGAATCTCTCAAATATTTCATCTATGGTTTCTCCTTCCTTCATAGTAAACGTCTCATATTCTTTCCTCAGCATGTCGATCCATATTTTCTTCACTTGTTTAGTGTCCTCATGAGTGACTTGGAGTTTATCCTAAATCTTTTTTGCTATTTTTCACCTTGATACCTTTAGGTACTGTAACGGTTTTCGGGATCAAACGGAATTTTTATGGAATTTTTAGGAATTTTAGTGCATATAAGTACCTCTGCTGCACAGGTGCTGTGTCATCAAGCTGCTGATTCAGCAGCTTGACTGCACCAGACACCTCTCCTGATCTATGTAAGCACGTCACAAAAAGTTGCGTTTTTGAGCCATGATGAGCGGATAATTTATACGTTTTTTGGCATTGTTTTTAGTATGTTTTTAGTAGAATCTAGTTACTTTTAGGAATGTTTTCATTAGTTTTTATGTTAAATTCACATTTCTGGACTTTACTATGAGTTTGTGTATTTTTCTGTGATTTCAGGTATTTTCTGGCTGAAATTGAGGGACTTGAGCAGAAATCAGATTCAGAGGTTGAAGAAGGACTGCTGATGCTGTTGGATTCTGATCTCCCTGCACTCAAAGTGGATTTTCTGGAGCTACAGAACTCGAAATGGCGCGCTTCCAATTGCTTTGGAAAGTAGACATCCAGGGCTTTCCAGCAATATATAATAGTCCATACTTTGGCCAAGAATTGATGGCGTAAACTGGCGTTCAACGCCAGCCTTCTGCCCAAATCTGGCGTCCAGCGCCAGAAAAGGATCCAAAACCAGAGTTGAACGCCCAAACTGGCACAGAAACTGGCGTTCAACTCCACAAATGGCCTCTGCACGTGCAACACTCAGGCTCAGCCCAAACACACACCAAGTGGGCCCCGGAAGTGGATTTATGCATCAATTACTTACTCATGTAAACCCTAGTGACTAGTTTATTATAAATAGGACCTCTTACTATTGTATTAGGCATCTTTTTGATCATCTTAGGATCTTAGGATCATCTTTGAACGCATTGTTCTTAGATCAAGGGGGCTGGCCATCTCGGCCATGCCTGGACCTTTCACTTATGTATTTTCAACGGTAGAGTTTCTGCACTCCATAGATTAAGGTGTGGAGCTCTGCTGTTCCTCAAAGATTAATGCAAAGTACTTCTATTTTCTATTCAATTCATCTTATTTCGCTTCTAAGATATCCATTCGCACCCAAGAACGTGATGAAGGTGATGATTATGTGTGACGCTCATCATCCTTCTCCCTTATGAACGCGTGCCTGACAAACACTTCTGTTCTACATGAAATAAGCTAGAATGAGTATCTCTTAGATCTCTTAACCAGAATCTTCGTGGCGTAAGCTAGAATGATGGCGGCATTCAAGAGAATCCGGAAAGTCTAAACCTTGTCTGTGGTATTCCGAGTAGGATTCAATGATTGAATGACTGTGACGAGCTTCAAACTCGCGAGTGCTGGGCGTTAGTGACAGACGCAAAAGGAGGGTGAATCCTATTCCAGCATGATCGAGAACCGACAGATGAATAGCCGTGCCGTGACAGGGTGCGTGAGCATATTATTCACTGAGTGGAGGGGATGTAGCCACTAACAACGGTGATGCCCTTGCATACAGCCAGCCATGGAAAGGAGTAAGACAGATTGGATGAAGATAGCAGGAAAGCAGAGGTTCAGAGGAACGAAAAGCATCTCCATTCGCTTATCTGAAATTCCTACCAATGATTTACATAAGTATCTCTATCTCTATTTTATTATATATTCGAAAACACCATTATCACTTTATATCCGCCTGACTGAGATTTACAAGGTGACCATAGCTTGCTTCATACCAACAATCTCCGTGGGATTCGACCCTTACTCACGTAAGGTATTACTTGGACGACCCAGTGCACTTGCTGGTTAGTTGTATCGAAGTTGTGACAATTATGAATTAAGATCAAAGCACCAAGCTTTGGAGCCATTACCAGGGATTGTTCGAGCCTGGACATCACAATTTCGTGCACCAAGCCACTTCGAGTCCGAATTTCAAAATTCTGATTTCTGTGGTTAGTCTCTATGTGACGAGCCGGTCTCGAGTTTCGAGAAAAAATTATATTAATATAATATTCATATATTATTATTTTATTTGGAATATTATATTATTATTTCCTCTACTGTGGTTAATGTTGATCTATGTTTAGTAATATAATAACTGAGCTAGAAATCTACCAGTAATGGATAACACCAGCATTCTTAGATGAACTTAGCAATGCTAATACTTCATCATATATCTTTTATCCTCATGATTATCATATTACTAGTATCATTTATACTACTAAAGCTCATGCTTTTCCTTTAGTAGTGTAATCTGATGTATCTAGTTTTAGTAATTATCTTCTGAAAGATATTTTATTATTAAACTCTGATGAGTCAGCATCCTGTGACACGTGGCTTTCCCAGAGTTAGCCACCACGTGTTTCCTTTCTTGCTCTCCAAGAAAAGGTTCTTTAAGAGAAAGTAATAAATACTTGTGTTTAACACATCTAGCTTTAGTAATTATCCTTTCTTGAGATATTTTTACACCAAACTTTAGGATAATGCTTATCCAAACCCCACATTCTCCCATGTATCATCATTACTATCATTTTTACTTTCTAAACAAATTAGAATTCGAAAATCACCATGAGAGAAAGTGAAAGAACTTCCATGAACACCTGAGCTTCAACCTCCGTTCTTTCTCAAACTAAAACCCCTATCAAAAATATAATCCGACCAAAGTGTTCACCTCTTCTTCCTCTTCATTTCTATATCAATTTTCATGGAGTAAATCAAGGCATGATGGCTGCTCCTCCTCCTTGAAGTTTCAGCCATGGTGGAAACTCAAGCTGATGATGTTTTCTTCATGTTTTCTCTTAGGATCCTTTGTTCAATCACCATAGGCTCTAAGAAAATGTGATTTCTAGCTGCCTTGAGGTGAGAAAAACCTTCTTTTCATCATCATGAAGCTTCAGCCTTCATGGTTCACATGGTTCTAAAGTTGTTTTTAATGTTAAAATAGCGTAAAAGTGCTTTTGGAAGCTTGTTTTGGGTTCAACTTTTGGGCAGCAGCAAAGAAGGTAAGGTTTGGTAAATTAATCAATGATTGGCTGTGGTTTTGAAGTGTGAAATCAGATCTTGTTGCTTGAGGCTTGATTTTGAGTGTTTGTGTGATGGTTTGAACATGAGATCTTGTTGTTTAATGCTTGAAAATCAAGTTATTGATGGTTGTGAAGTTGCCATTGTTGCTGCTAGAAAACGTGGCTTTCCAGCCATGAAATTCATGATATTTGATGTATTTTTTATGTATATTTGATGGCTGAAACGTTGCTCTTTGGTTTGGTCAAAATAAGGTAAAAATCGTTTACCAAAAAGATTGAAAAACTGGTTGAAATTTAAGCTAAAATCTGATGAACTTTTGGAAAAATATTTTTGGTTTTTGGAAGGATGTAAAAACATTTATTTTGATTATTTTGAGGTCAAATTATAATTATTAAAAAGTTTGGGGTTGAAAGTTCATTAATGAAAAGTTGAGTGGCCAAAGTGCAAATATTAAAAGTTAAGGGGGTTAAAATGTAATTTTCAAAAAGTTCGGGGGTCAAAAATGCAAATTTTGAAAGTTGAAAAATATTATTATTTTAATATTAAAATATTATTTTATTAATAATATTATTTATTAATAATAATAAAATATTGATAAAAAGGCAGTTTTTCCTAAAAGCCTCAAGAAGGCAGTGTTGAGTCCAGAATTCCTTAATTCTCTTTATTAAACACTTAAGAAAAGGTATAAGAGAAGATATTGAGATTGTTAGGTAATGAAAAAGGATTTAGAAACTTGCAGACATGTTAGAGAGGAAAAGAGTTAAAAGCTATATAGTTGTGTGTTTGACCTCACAGAATAAGCTGAGCGTTGTTATTCCTGTAGGCCGAAGTTCACCTACAGTGAATATCAATTGTGTATCTCAAAGTGTTGCTCCTGTAGGCCAAATTTCAGCTACAGAGAGTTGTGATTCTTGTAAGCCAAAATTCACTTACAGGGGCGCCATTTCTGTAAGCCGAAGTTCACTTACAAGGGTGCCGTTTATGTAGGCCGAAGTTCACCTATAGAAAGTTGTTGTGTTGTGGTTAGACTATACCTGTAAGCCGAAGTTCACTTACAGGAGTGCTATTTCTGTAGGCTGAAGTTCACCTACAGAGATTAAGCCATATCTAGGACTAGTTCCTAGGTAATGTCGGGCTGCAGGGTGTAAACCGACACGTGAGCTCATGGCCTGCATAGGACAGACATGCATCATACTTGGTTGTGCATTTCCTCTGTTATGATTGTTGTATGAATGTATGCTTTCCTTATTTGTATGTAATCTCTTTGTCTGTGTTTTACTTTCTTGTATCCTTCTGTTCGTGATCTATTTTCTGTTCTCTCTATTTTTTCTATTTATCTGTCTTCTATTTACTGCTTCTCTATATTCTGTTATTCGTCTGCCAAACAACACAGAATTAATGAACTTAACTAATAACCCCGGCCTTACTAAGAACTCTCCAGTTCTTACCCCTTCTCTCCCTTCTCCTTTAAGATGGAAGTAATAGTACCCTTCCGTAGTTCGTTGATGATTATTCTGCAAAAAGAATTCCGCTCTAGGTAGTCTTCTGAGTCTAGAGTGAACTCGGTTATCTGTTTATATGTATATACTGTGAGACCAGCCAACATCTGTACCCCGTTTGTATGCGAACTTTAACCTAAATCCTGTGTACGAGACTCTTGTTATGTGGCTACTTGATGGAGTACCAGTGGGACGTCATATGGTAATGTATGATCGTACAGAGGAGTAGTATATGACCTTCTACCTTTTTGATGACATTCGATCTGACTCGAGTGTTGAAGACCTAGAATGTATTTTCCCTCGCTTTAGTAGGTTAGAGGGACTAGGTGAGTATAGAGTCTAGGCTAGCCTGGGTGCCAGCTTATGGACTTCTTGAACAGGTCAGGGCCTGGGATGTTGTATGTATATATATGTATAAGGTTATTATCTAACTATATCTAGGGGTGTTCTAACTAAAGATCTTTACTCTAATAAAGGCTGGATAAATGAATATTGTTAACTTTTTGAGAAGTATATAAGTGTGGTTTTTATAACTGTTGTATCTATTATTATTTGCGAATTGACTGTAAATGATTCTGTTTATTAGTCCAAATATTTTCAAAAAAAATACCTCGCTAAAGAACTACGCTTTTAACAACGAGTCAGGCTCATATAATAAATAATAGATAATAATTAGGAAGACAAGTTGGTAGCGTTCAGTTTCCAGTATGATCTAGATATACTGAAAATTGGATCGTTACAATTTCGTATCAGAGCAGTTCATTCCCAGTAGAGCCTGGGGAGTGGACTGACTATGCTTTACTGCATACTCTGCTTGTGTGTCTCATGCTGTTAGGGTATCTTTAAGATACATTTGGCATGAATGTCTATGAGCGCTCATTTTGGGAATGTTCGTGCCTAACTTGAGATGTTAAGACTGATCACCTTAATGTTGATTGTTCAGTGCGAACAAGACCTCAATGACTGTGAATAGGCATAGTTTAATTGAGTTCCGAATGACGAATTCTTATGAGGCACGACTATTCTCATGGCTGTTATGATCTCCATGGCTATGGATATGTAAGATTTAGATACTGTAAGGAATGGACCGATCTCTTCATCAGGATATCTTGAAGGAAATAAATCGCTTGAAAATGGATTTTTACACGTGGATGAAATTTTGAGGGCAAAATTCTCTTTTAGGAGGGTAGAATGTAACGGTTTAGCCTCGAAGAAACAGCGCTTCTTCGGGATCAAACGGAATTTTTATGGAATTTTTAGGAATTTTAGTGCATATAAGTACCTCTGCTGCACAGGTGCTGTGTCATCAAGCTACTGAGTCAGCAGCTTGACTGCACCAGACACGTCTCCTGATCTATCTAAGCACGTCACGAAAAGTTGCGTTTTTGAGCCACTTCGAGTCCGAATTTCAAAATTCCGATTTCCGTGGTTAGTCTCTATGTGACGAGCCGGTCTCGAATTTCAAGAAAAAATTATATTAATATAATATTCATATATTATTATTTTATTTGGAATATTATATTATTATTTTTTCTACTGTGGTTAATGTTGATCTATATTTAGTAATATAATCACTGAGCTAGAAATCTACCGGTAATGGATAATACCAGCATTCTTAGATGAACTTAGGAATGCTAATGCTTCATCATATATCTTTTATCCTCATGATTATCATGTTACTAGTATCATTTATACTAGTAAAGCTCATGCTTTTCCTTTAGTAGTGTAATCTGATGTATCTAGTTTTAGTAATTATCTTCTGAATGATATTTTATTATTAAACTCTGATGAGTCAGCATCCTGTGACAAGTGGCTTTCCCAGAGTTAGCCACCACGTGTTTCCTTTCTTGCTCTCCAAGAAAAGGTTCTTTAAGAGAAAGTAAGAAATACTTGTGTTCTAACACATCTAGCTTCAGTAATTATCCTTTCTTGAGATATTTTTACACCAAACTTTAGGATAATGCTTATCCAAACCCCACATTCTCCCATGTATCATCATTACTATCATTTTTACTTTCTAAACAAATTAGAATTCGAAAATCACCATGAGAGAAAGTGAAAGAACTTCCATGAACACCTGAACTTCAACCTCCGTTCTTTCTCAAACTAAAACCCCTATCAAAAATATAATCCGACCAAAGTGTTCACCTCTTCTTCCTCTTCATTTCTATATCAATTTTCATGGAGTAAATCAAGGCATGATGGCTGCTCCTCCTCCTTGAAGTTTCAGCCATGGTGGAAACTCAAGCTGATGATGTTTTCTTCATGTTTTCTCTTAGGATCTCTTGTTCAATCCCCATAGGCTCTAAGAAAATGTGATTTCTAGCTGCCTTGAGGTGAAAAAAACCTTCTTTTTATCATCATGAAGCTTCAGCCTCCATGGTTCACATGGTTCTAAAGTTGTTTTTAATGTTAAAATAGGCGTAAAAGTGCTTTTGGAAGCTTGTTTTGGGTTCAACTTTTGGGCAGTAGCAAAGGAGGTAAGGTTTGGTAAATTATTCAATGATTGGATGTGTTTTTGAAGTGTGAAATCAGATCTTGTTGCTTGAGGCTTGATTTTGAGTGTTTGTGTGATGGTTTGAACATGAGATCTTGTTGTTTAATGCTTGAAAATCAAGTTATTGATGGTTGTGAAGTTGCTATTGTTGCTGCTGGAAAACGTGGCTTTCCAGCCATGAAATTCATGATATTTGATGTATTTTTTATGTATACTTGATAGTTGAAACATTGCTCTTTGGTTTGGTCAAAATCAGGTAAAAATCGTTTACCGAAAAGATTGAAAAACTGGTTGAAATTTAAGCTGAAATCTGATGAACTTTTGGAAAAATGTTTTTGGTTTTTGGAAAGATGTGAAAAAATTTATTTTGATGATTTTGATGTCAAATTATAATTATTAAAAAGTTTGGGGTAGAAAGTTCATTAATGAAAAGTTGAGGGGCCAAAGTGTAAATATTAAAAGTTAAGGAGGTTAAAATGTAATTTTCAAAAAGTTCGGGGGGTCAAAAATGCAATTTTTGAAAGTTGAAAAAGTATTATTATTTTAATATTAAAATATTAAAATATTATTTTATTAATAATATTATTTATTAATAATAATAAAATATTGATAAAAAGGCAATTTTTCTTAAAAGCCTCAGGAAGGCAGTGTTGAGTCCAGAATTCCTTAATTCTCTTTATTAAACACTTAAAAAATGGTATAAGAGAAGATATTAAGATATGTTAGGTAATGAAAAAGGATTTAGAAACTTGCAGACATGTTAGAAAGGAAAAGAGTTAAAAGCTATATAGTTGTGTGTTTGACCTCACAGAATAAGTGGTATGCGAAATTGTTACTCAGGTTGTGAATTGTTGTTCGAAATTGATTCCCTGGCAATGGCACCAAAAACGGATGCACAGAACCATGGTCTAAACATATCTTCACAACTTCGCATAACTGACCAGCAAGTGCACTGGGTCGTCCAAGTAATACCTTACGTGAGTAAGGGTCGAATCCCACGGAGATTGTTGGTATGAAGCAAGCTATGGTCACCTTGTAAATCTCAGTCAGGCGGATATAAAATAGTAATGGGGTTTTCGAAATTTAATAATAAAAGAAGGATAGAAATACTTATGTAAATCATTGGTGATAATTTCAGATAAGCGTATGGAGATGCATTCGTTCCTCTGAACCTCCGCTTTCCTGCTGTCTTCATCCAATCATCTTACTCCTTTCTATGGCTGGCTTTATGCAAGGGCATCACCGTTGTCAGTGGCTACATCCCCTCCTCTTGTGAAAATGGTCCAAGATGCCCTGTCACGGCACGGCTAATCGTCTGAGGTTCCCGATCATGCTGGAATAGGATTCACCCTCCTTTTGCGTTTGTCACTACGCCCAGCACTCGCGAGTTTGAAGCTCGTCACAGTCATTCAATCATTGAATCCTACTCAGAATACCACAGACAAGGTTTAGACTTTCCGGATTCTCTTGAATGCCGCCATCATTCTAGCTTACACCACGAAGATTCCGATTAAGAGATCTAAGAGACACTCATTCAATCTAAGGTAGAACGGAGGTGGTTGTCAGGCACGCGTTCATAGGGAATGATGATGATTGTCACATTCATCACATTCAGGTTGAAGTGCGAATGAATATCTTAGAAGCAAAATAAGATGAATTGAATAGAAAACAGTAGTACTTTGCATTAATCTTTGAGGAACAGCAGAGCTCCACACCTTAATCTATGGAGTGTAGAAACTCTACCGTTAAAAATACATAAGTGAAAGGTCCAGGCATGGCCGAATGACCAGCCCCCTAAAACGTGATCACAGGATAAAAAATACAATCCAGGATGTCTAATACAATAGTAAAAAGTTCTATTTATAATAAACTAGCTACTAGGGTTTACAGAAGTAAGTAATTGATGTATAAATCCACTTCCGGGGCCCACTTGGTGTGTGCTTGGGCTGAGCTTGAATGTTACACGTGCAGAGGCCCTTTCTGGAGTTGAACGCCAGGTTGTAACGTATTTCTGGCGTTCAACTCTGGTTTGTGACTTGTTTCTGGCGTTTAACTCCAGACAGCAGCATAGAACTGGCGTTCAACGCCCTTTTACGTCATCTAAACTCGGACAAAGTATGGACTATTATACATTGCTGGAAAGACCTGGATGTCTAATTTCCAACGCAATTAAAAGGGCGCCATTTTGGGTTTTGTAGCTCCAGAAAATCCACTTTGAGTGCAGGGAGGTCAGAATCCAACAGCATCAGCAGTCCTTCTTCAACCTCTGAATCTGATTTTTGCTCAAGTCCCTCAATTTCAGCCAGAAAATATCTGAAATTACAGAAAAGCACACAAACTCATAGTAAAGTCCAGAAATGTGAATTTAACATAAAAACTAATGAAAACATCCTTAAAAGTAACTAGATCCTACTAAAAACATACTAAAAACAATGCCAAAAAGCGTACAAATTATCCGCTCATCACAACACCAAACTTAAATTGTTGCTTGTCCCCAAGCAACTGAAAATCAAATAGGATAAAAAGAAGAGAATATACTATAAATTCCAAACTATCAATGAAACATAGCTTCAATCATATGAGCGGGACTTATAGCTTTTTGCCTCTTGAATAGTTTTGGCATCTCACTCTATCCATTGAAGTTCAGAATGATTGGCTTCTTTAGGAGCTCAGAGTTCAGATAGTGTTATTGATTCTCCTAGTTCAGTATGATGATTCTTGAACACATCTATTTTATGAGTCTTGGCCGTGGCCCTAAGCACTTTGTTTTCCAGTATTACCACCGGATACATAAATGCCACAGACACATAATTGGGTGAACCTTTTCAGATTGTGACTCAGCTTTGCTAAAGTCCCCAATTAGAGGTGTCCAGGGTTCTTAAGCACACTCTTTTTATTTTTTGCTTTGGACCTTGACTTTAACCACTCAGTCTCAAGTTTTCATTTGACACCTTCACGCCACAAGCACATGGTTAGGGACAGCTTGGTTTAGCTGCTTAGACCAGGATTTTATTCCTTTAGGCCCTCCTATCCATTGATGCTCAAAGCCTTGGGGTCCTTTTTATTTGCCCTTGCCTTTTGGTTTTAAGGGTTATTGGCTTTTTGCTCTTGCCTCTTGGTTTTAAGAGCTTTTGATGGTGGCGTTTCCTTCTTGAGGAACCAATGATGTCCTTGAGCTCTTCTATGTCTCTTCCTTGTCTTTGTTGCTCCTCCCTCATTACTTTTTGATCTTCTCTTATTTCATGAAGGATGATGGAGTGCTCTTGATGTTCCACCCTTAATTGTCCCATGTTGGAACTTAATTCTCCTAGGGAGGTATTGATTTGCTCCCAATAGTTTTGTGGAGGAAAATGCATTTGAGGCATCTCCGGGATCTCATGGTGATGAGATTCATGCGCCTCTTGAGCTCCATGAATGGGCTCTCTTGCTTGCTCCATATTTTTCTTAGTGATGGGCTTGTCCTCTTTAATGAGGATATCTCCTTCTATGTCAATCCCAGCCGAATTGCATAGGTGGCAAATGAGGTGAGGAAAGGCTAACCTCACCATAGTGGAGGACTTGTCAGCCACCTTGTAGAGTTCTTGAGGTATAATCTCATGAACTTCCACCTCTTCTCCAATCATGATGCTATGGATCATGATGGCCCGGTCTATAGTAACTTCAGACCGGTTGCTAGGGGGAATGATTGAGCATTGAATGAACTCCAACCATCCTCTAGCTACAGGCTTAAGGTCCAGTCTTCTTAGTTGAACCGGTTTGCCTTTTGAGTCAATCTTCCATTGAGCTCCTTCTACACATATGTCCATGAGGACTTGGTCCAACCTTTGATCAAAGTTGACTCTCCTTGTGTAGGGGCGTGCGTTCTCTTCCATGTTTGGCAAGTTGAACGCCAACCTCACATTTTTCGGACTAAAATCTAAGTATTTCCCCCGAACCATGGTGAGATAATTCTTTGGGTTCGGGTTCTTACTTTGATCATGGTTCCTAGTGATCCATGCATTAGCATAGAACTCTTGAACCATTAGGATGCCGACTTGTTGGATGGGGTTTGTTAGAACTTCCCAGCCTCTTCTTTGAATTTCATGTCAGATCTTCGGATACTCATTTCTTTTGAGTTTGAAAGGGACCTCGGGGATCACCTTCTTCTTGGCCATAACATCATAGAAGTGGTCTTGATGGGCTTTGGAGATGAACCTTTCCATCTCCCATGACTCGGAGGTGGAAGCTTTTGTCTTTCCTTTCCCTTTTCTAGAGGATTCTCCAGTCTTAGGTGCCATCAATGGTAATGGAAAAACAAAAAGCTTATGCTTTTACCACACCAAACTTAGAATTTTGCTCGCCCTCGAGCAAGAGAAGAAAGAATAGATGAAGAAGAAGAAGAAATGGAGGAGAGGGAGAAGGGGTTGTGTTTCGGCCAAGAAGAGAAGAGAGGGTTGTGTTGTGTGGAAATGAGGAAGAATGGAGGGTTATATATAGGGATGGGAGGGGGGTGAAGGTTCGGCCATTTAGGGTGGGTTTAGGTGGGAAATTGATTTTGAATTTTGAAGGTAGGTGGAGTTTATGAGGTAGGTTTATGGGTAAGAGTGGATGGATGTGAGTGGTGAAGAGGTGATGGGGAAGAGAGATTGAGGTGATTGGTGAAGGGTTTTAGGGAAGAGTGTTTATGGGATTGTGTGAAAGATGGGTGAGAAAAAGTGAGTGGAGGTAGGTGGGGATCCTGTGGGGTCCATAGATCCTGAGGTGATCCTGTGGGGTCCACAGATCCTGAGGTGTTCAAGGATTTACAACCTTGCACCAAATTGGGCATGCGAAATGCCCTTGCACACAACTCTGGGCGTTCAGCGCCAGATTGGTGCTTGTTCTGGGCGTTGAACGCCCATTTGTAGCCTATTTCTGGCGTTGAACGCTAGAACCATGCTTGTTCTGGGCGTTCAGCGCCAGCTCTCCTCCAGGGTGCATTTCTGGCGTTCAAACGCCCAGATGCTGCCCATTTCTGGCGTTCAGCGCCAGAACCATGCTCTGTTCTGGCGTTCAGCGCCAGAACCATGCTCTGTTCTGGCGTTGAACGCCCAAAACATGCTTCTTACTGATGTTTAAACGCCAGTAAGGTCTTCCTCCAGGGTGTGATTTTTCTTTTGCTGTTTTTGATTCTGTTTTCAATTTTTATATTTATTTTGTGACTCCACATGATCATGAACCTAATAAAACATGAAAAACAATGAGAATTAGATAAATAAACATTGGGTTGCCTCTCAATAAGCGCTTCTTTAATGTCAATAGCTTGACAGTGGGCTCTCATGGAGCCTCACAAATGTACAGAGCTTTGTTGAGACCTCCCAACACCAAACTTAGAGTCTGGATACGGGGGTTTGACACCAAACTTAGAGTTTGGTTGTGGCCTCCCAACACCAAACTTAGAGTTTGACTGTGGGGGCTTTGTTTGACTCTGCTTTGAGAGAAGCTTTTTCTGCTTCCTCTCCATGGATGCAGAGAGAGATCCTTGAGTTGTAAACACAAGGTTGTCCTCATTCAATTGAAGGATCAATTCTCCTCTGTCTACATCAATCACAGCTCTTGCTGTGGCTAGGAAAGGTCTTCCTAGGATGATGGATTCATCCTCTTCCTTTCCAGTATCCAAGACTATGAAATCAGTAGGGATGTAAAGGCCTTCAACCTTTACTAACACGTCCTCTACTTGTTCATAAGCCTGTTTTCTTGAATTGTCTGCCATCTCTAATGAGATTTTAGCAGATTGTACCCCATAGATTTCCAGTTTCTCTATTACAGAGAGGGGCATGAGGTTTATCCCTGAACCAAGGTCACATAGAGCCTTAAAGATCATGGTGCCTATAGTACAAGGTATTATGAACTTTCCAGGATCCTGTCTCTTCTTAGGCAATGTCAGTTGATCCAGATCACTTAGTTCATTGGTGAACAAGGGAGGTTCATCTTCCCAAGTATCAATCCCAAATAATTTGGCATTTAGCTTCATGATTGCACCAAGGAACTTGGCAGCTTGCTCTTCAGTAACGTCCTCATTCTCTTCAGAAGAGGAATACTCATCAGAGCTCATGAATGGCATAAGGAGGTTCAATGGAATCTCTATGGTCTCTAGATGAGCCTCAGAGTCCTTTGGTTCCTCAGAGGGAAGCTCCTTATTGATCACTGGACGTCCCAGGAGGTCTTCCTCCTTGGGATTCACGTCCTCTCCTTCCCTTACAGGTTCGGCCATGGTGCTTATGTCAATGGCCTTGCACTCTCCTTTTGGATTCTCTTCTGTATTGCTTGGGAGAGTACTAGGAGGGATTTCAGTGATCCTTTTACTCAACTGGCCCACTTGTGCTTCCAAATTTCTAATGGAAGACCTTGTTTCATTCATGAAACTCACAGTGGCCTTAGATAGATCAGAGACTAAATTTGCTAAGCTAGATGGATTCTGCTCAGAATTCTCTGTCTGTTGCTGAGTGGATGATGGAAAAGGCTTGCTATTGCTAAACCTGTTTCTTCCACCATTATTAAAGCCTTGTTGAGGCTTTTGATCCTTCCATGAGAGATTTGGGTGATTTCTCCATGATGGATTGTAGGTGTTTCCATATGGTTCACCTAAGTAATTTACCTCTGCTATTGCAGGGTTTTCAGGATCATAAGCTTCTTCTTCAGAAGATGCCTCTTGAGTACTGTTGGATGCAGCTTGCATTCCATTTAGACTCTGAGAAATCATATTGACTTGCTGAGTCAATATTTTGTTCTGAGCCAATATGGCATTCAGAGTATCAATTTCAAGAACTCCCTTCTTCATAGGCGTCCCATTACTCACAGGATTCCTCTCAGAAGTGTACATGAACTGGTTATTAGCAACCATGTCAATGAGTTCTTGAGCTTCTGCAGGCGTTTTCTTTAGGTGAATGGATCCACCTGCAGAGGTATCCAATGACATCTTAGATAACTCAGACAGATCATCATAGAATATATCCAGGATGGTCCATTATGAAAGCATGTCAGAAGGACACTTTTTGGTCAGTCCTTTGTATCTCTCCCAAGCTTTATAGAGGGATTCACCTTCTTTTTGTCTGAAGGTTTGAACATCCACTCTAAGCTTGCTCAGCTTTTGAGGAGGAAAGAACTTGGCTAAGAAAGCCGTGACCAGCTTATCCCAAGAGTTCAGGCTGTCTTTGGGTTGAGAGTCCAACCACACTCTAGCTTTGTCTCTTACAGCAAAAGGGAAAAGCATGAGCCTGTAGACTTCAGGATCTACTCCATTAGTCTTAACAGTATCACAGATCTGCAAGAATTCAGTTAAGAACTGAAAAGTATCTTCAGATGGAAGTCCATGAAACTTGCAGTTCTACTGCATCAGAGAAACTAGCTGAGGTTTCAGCTCAAAATTGTTTGCTCCAATGGCAGGAATGGAGATGCTTCTTCCATGTAAATTGGAATTAGGTGCAGTAAAGTCACCAAGCATTCTCCTTGCTTTATTATTATTTTCGGCTGCCATCTCCTCCTCTTGTTCGAAAATTTCTGAAAGGTTATCTCTGGATTGTTGTAATTTAGCTTCTTTTAGTTTCCTCTTCAGAGTCCTTTCAGGTTCTGGATCTGCTTCAACAAGAATATTCTTGTCCTTGCTCCTGCTCATATGACAAAGAAAAGGGCACAGAAAAATAATAATAATAATAATAGGGATCATTTATACCACAGTATAGAGATCCTTTTGTGAGTGGAAGAAAGGAAGGGGACAAAGAATGTAATGTAAGGAAAGAAACACAAGGGTGAGGAGAGCATAGATGTGAGATGAGGAGATGTTAGTAGATGAATAAATAAATAGAATAAGATGAGAGAGGGGGAGGATTTTCGAAAATTATTTTTGAAAAAGAGTTAGTGATTTTTGAAAATAGTTTTTTTTTTTTTTTGAAAAAAAAGTTAGTAATTTTCAAAAATTAAAATCAAAAATTAAAATAATTAGTTAATTAAGAAGAAATTTTGAAAAAGAGGGAAGATATTTTCGAAAATTAGAGAGAGAGAGTTAGTTAGGTAGTTTTGAAAAAGATAAGAAACAAACAAAAAGTTAGTTAGTTAGTTGAAACAAATTTTGAAAAGATAAGAAGTTAGGAAGTTAGAAAAGATATTTTGAAATCAATTTTTTGAAAAAGATAAGATAAGAAGATATTTTTGAAAAGATATGATTGAAATTAGTTTTTGAAAAAGATTTGATTTTTAAAATCACAATTAATGACTTGATTCACAAGAAATCACAAGATATGATTCTAGAACTCAAAGTTTGAATCTTTCTTAACAAGTAAGTAACAAACTTGAAATTTTTTGAATCAAAACATTAATTGATGATGTTATTTTCGAAAATTATGATATAAAATTAAGAAAAAGATTTTTGAAAAATATTTTTAAAATTTTCAAAAATAACTTAAGAAAAATGAAAAAGATTTGATTTTTGAAAAAGATTTTGAAAAAGATGAGATTTTTTTTTTTAAATTGAAAATTTGATTTGACTCATAAAAACAACTAGATTTTAGAAATATTTTTGAAAAAGTCAAATCTAATTTTCGAAATTTTAAGAGAGAAAAAGGGAAAGATATTTTCTTTTTTGAATTTTTATGATGAGAGAGAAAAAATAAGAAAAATGATGCAATGCATGAAAGTTATGGATCAAAACAATGAATGCATGAAAGAATGCTATGAATGTCAAGATGAACACCAAGAACACTATGAAGATCATGATGAACATCAAGAACACATTTTTGAAAAATTTTTAATGCAAAGAAAACATGCAAGACACCAAACTTAGAATTCTTTAATGCTTAGACATAAAGAATTCAAGAATGCATATGAAAAACAAGAAAAGACACAAAACATGCAAATGCAAAGATCAAACAAGAAGACTTACCAAGAACAACTTGAAGATCATGAAGAACACTATGAATGCATGAATTTTTTCGAAAAAAATGCAAGATGAACATGCAATTGACACCAAACTTATAACATGACTCAAGACTCAAACAAGAAACATGAAATATTTTTGGATTTTATGATTTTCTAATTTTTTTTGTATTTTTTTTTTCGAAAATTAATTGAAAAACAAAAACAAGGATTCCAAAATTTTTAATATGAATTCCAGGAATCTTGCCATGTTAGTCTAAAGCTCCAATCTGAGGGTTAGACATGGCTTAATAGCCAGTCAAGCTTTAGCAGAACTTTACATTCAGTAGCCAATTTGCTGAGAAAGATAAAGAAGCTCTTCTCTTGAGTCCAAAAGAATTGAGACATGGCTTTACAGCCAGCCAGGCTTCAACATGCTTCATGAAACACTAGAAATTATTCTTAAAAATTCTGAAGAAAAATATATTTTTGAAAATATTTTTTTTTTCGAAAACAAAGGAAAAATTTTTTTTGAAAGATTTTTGAAAAAATTTTGAAAATAAAACAAAAAGAAAATTACCTAATCTGAGCAACAAGATGAACCGTCAGTTGTCCAAACTCAAACAATCCCCGGCAACGGTGCCAAAAACTTGGTGTTGTTGCCGGATCAAACTTGGCACTGATGTTACCGGACCAAAAGCTTGCCGAAAACTCAAACAATCCCCGGCAACGACGCCAAAAACTTGGTATGTGAAATTGTTACTCAGGATGTGAATTGTTGTTCGAAATTGATTCCCTGGCAATGGCACCAAAAACGGATGCACAGAACCACGGTCTAAACATATCTTCAAAACTTCGCATAACTGACCAGCAAGTGCACTGGGTCGTCCAAGTAATACCTTACGTGAGTAAGGGTCGAATCCCACGGAGATTGTTGGTATGAGGCAAGCTATGGTCACCTTGTAAATCTCAGTCAGGCGGATATAAAATAGTAATGGGGTTTTCGAAATTTAATAATAAAAGAAGGATAGAAATACTTATGTAAATCATTGGTGAGAATTTCAGATAAGCGTATGGAGATGCATTCGTTCCTCTGAACCTCCGCTTTCCTGCTGTCTTCATCCAATCAGTCTTACTCCTTTCTATGGCTGGCTTTATGCAAGGGCATCACCGTTGTCAGTGGCTACATCCCCTCCTCTTGTGAAAATGGTCCAAGATGCCCTATCACGGCACGGCTAATCATCTGAGGTTCCCGATCATGCTAGAATAGGATTCACCCTTCTTTTGCGTCTGTCACTACGCCCAGCACTCACGAGTTTGAAGCTCGTCACAGTCATTCAATCATTGAATCCTACTCGGAATACCACAGACAAGGTTTAGACTTTCCGGATTCTCTTGAATGCCGCCATCATTCTAGCTTACACCACGAAGATTCCGATTAAGAGATCTAAGAGACACTCATTCCATCTAAGGTAGAACGGAGGTGGTTGTCAGGCACGCGTTCATAGGGAATGATGATGATTGTCACGTTCATCACATTCAGGTTGAAGTGCGAATGAATATCTTAGAAGCGAAATAAGATGAATTGAATAGAAAACAGTAGTACTTTGCATTAATCTTTGAGGAACAGCAGAGCTCCACACCTTAATCTATGGAGTGTAGAAACTCTACCGTTAAAAATACATAAGTGAAAGGTCCAGGCATGGCCGAATGGCTAGCCCCCTAAAACGTGATCACAGGATCAAAAATACAATCCAGGATGTCTAATACAATAGTAAAAAGTTCTATTTATAATAAACTAGCTACTAGGGTTTACAGAAGTAAGTAATTGATGTATAAATCCACTTTCGGGGCCCACTTGGTGTGTGCTTGGGCTGACCTTGAATGTTACACGTGCAGAGGCCCTTTCTGGAGTTGAACGCCAGGTTGTAACGTATTTCTGGCGTTCAACTCTGGTTTGTGACTTGTTTTTGGCGTTTAACTTCAGACAGCAGCATAGAACGGGCGTTAAACGCCCTTTTACGTCGTCTAAACTCGGACAAAGTATGGACTATTATACATTTCTGGAAAGCCCTGGATGTCTACTTTCCAACGCAATTAGAAGCGCGCCATTTTGGGTTTTGTAGCTCCAGAAAATCCACTTTGAGTGCAGGGAGGTCAGAATCCAACAGCATCAGCAGTCCTTCTTCAACCTCTGAATCTGATTTTTGCTCAAGTCCCACAATTTCAGCCAGAAAATACCTGAAATTACAGAAAAACAGACAAACTCATAGTAAAGTCCAGAAATGTGAATTTAACATAAAAACTAATGAAAACATCCCTAAAAGTAACTAGATCCTACTAAAAACATACTAAAAACAATGCCAAAAAGCGTACAAATTATCCGCTCATCAATAAGCTGAGCGTTGTTATTCCTGTAGGCCAAAGTTCACCTACAGTGAATATCAATTGTGTATCTCAAAGTGTTGCTCCTGTAGGCCGAATTTCAGCTACAGATAGTTGTTCATCTTGTAAGCCGAAATTCACTTACAGGGGTGCCATTTCTGTAAGCCGAAGTTCACTTACAAGGGTGCCGTTTCTGTAGGCCGAAGTTCACCTATAGAAAGTTGTTGTGTTGTGGTTAGACTATACCCGTAAGCCGAAGTTCACTTACAAGAGTGCTATTTCTGTAGGCCGAAGTTCACCTACAAAGATGAAGCCATATCTAGGACTAGTTCCTAGGTAATGTCGGGCTGCAGGGTGTAAACTGACACGTGAGCTCATGGCCTGCATAGGACAGACATGCATCATACTTGGTTGTGTATTTCCTCTGTTATGATTGTTGTATGAATGTATGCTTTCCTTATTTGTATGTAATCTCTATGTCTGTGTTTTACTTTCTTGTATCCTTCTGTTCGTGATCTGTTTTCTGTTTTTTCTATTTATCTGTCTTCTATTTACTGCTTCTCTATATTCTGTTATTCGTCTGCCAAACAACACAGAATTAATAAACTTAACTAATAACCCCAGCCTTACTAAGAACTCCCTAGTTCTTACCCCTTCTCTCCCTTATCCCTTCAGATGGAAGTAACAGTACCCTTCTGTAGTTCGTTGATGATTATTCTGCAAAGAAGATTCCACTCTAGGTAGTCTTCCGAGTCTAGAGTGAACTCGATTATCTTATATATGTATATACTATGAGACCAGCCAACATCTGCACCCCATTTGTATGCGAACTTTATCCTAAATCCTATGTACGAGACTCCTGTTATGTTGCTACTTGATGGAGTACCAGTGGGACGTCATATGGTAATGTATGATCATACAGAGGAGTAGTATACGACCTTCTACCTTTTTGATGACATTCGACCTGACTCGAGTGTTGAAGACCTAAAATGTATTTTCCCTCGCTTTAGTAGTTTAGAGGGACTAGGTGAGTATAGAGTCTAGGCTAGCCTGGGCACTAGCTTATGGACTTCTTGAACAGATCAGGGCCTGGGATGTTGTATGTATATATATGTATAAGGTTACTATCTAACTATATCTAGGGGTGTTCTAACTAAAGATTTTTACTCTAATAAAGGCAAGATAAATGAATATTGTTAACTTTTTGAGATGTATATACGTGTGGTTGTTTATAACTATTGTATCTGTTATTATTTGCGAATTGATTGTGAATGATTCCGTTTATTAGTCCAAACATTTTTAAAAAAAAATACCTCGCTAAATAACTACGCTTTTAACAATGAGTCAGGCTCATATAATAAATAATAGATAATAATTAGGAAGACAATTTGGTAGCGCTAAGTTTCCAATATGATCTAGACATACTGAAAATTGGGACGTTACAGGTACTTCTCAAAACTAATTGAGCAGTGCATCATGTTGATTGCTTTAGCGTTCAGCTCCACCTTTTTCTTGTTTTTATTATTCCATTCAGCTTCTTCTTTGGGTGTTACAACTCTTTCTACACTTGTTTGGGTTACAACTTGTGGACCGTTCATGATGATCTTCCAAATATTGTAGTCCACAGATTGAACAAATATCCACATTCTTTCCTTCCAGTAGTTATAGTATTTGTCGTTGAAGAAAGGAAGTTTGTTGTTGGACCGACCTTCAGTGAGTGTGTAAGCCACGACATTTGAACCCATGTTATTTGCCATTGGATATTTTCTCCATGCTGTGAAGCTTAATCTCTTTAGACCAAGCTCTGATACCAATTGAAGGTTTGTAAATGGCCTAAAGAAGGAGGTTAAATATAAGAACCGAAAAAGGTGGAAAATATAAGAGGTTAAATATTAGGACTCGGTAGATTTTTCTGAGTTGGAAAATATAATTTTCTGCAGAAAATTACGTAAAAATGCGTACCAGTAAATTAGCCAGCAGCACCGGCTTAAGTCTCTCCGGTACTGCGTGAGAATAATAAAAATCATAGAAAAACTTAGGAATAATTAAAGTTAAAAATCGAGCCCTAATTCTAAAGGTTTGGCCCAATTTTGGGTCAAATGGACTAAAAACACTAGCGGGTTGGACCGGGCCCAAGTTGGGCCCAAGCCCAACATATATATATATATATATATATATTAAATGAAGGCCAATCAACCTCACACATAACCTAAAAACACAAAGGGCAGCTGCTGAATTGAGAGAGAGAGGAGGAGGAAGAAGTGGTACTATTCACTTTCTTCTTCAAATGATCATATCTCAAGTTACAGTGCTCCAATTTGCGTTTTGTTTGCGGCCATGCGAAGCTCTCGCTGAGTTCGTCATTTCTACCAAAGTATAGCTGGTAAGGAATCATATTTTACACTCCCTTTCTCAGTCCTAACAATTTTCACGTTTTTAGGTTTAAGTTTTGAAGAAGTTTTGTGATTTTGATTGTTTAGGAGTGATCTAGCAGTATTGAAGTATTGTTGTGTTTTGCCCCTATTTCCTTTGGGTAAGGTGAGTTGCTTTGAAACTCTTGTGGTTTAGTATTTTGTGAACCCTCAATATTCATTTTGGGTATATTGCTTGTGTATAGTTTGAATTTGTGATTGTTGGAGTTGATTTGGAGCATTCAATTTTTGTTGGTGAGTTGTTCATGATTAGAGGCTTGATTTTGGACTCAAATTTGGTATTTTTCACATATTAGAAATCGGCCAAGGTATGGTTTCGGTTTTCTCTATGTAATATGTAATATTTCTGGACACTTAGGCTAGTAGGCCTTAGGATAGGATTGAATTGGTTGTTGATAATTGTTGATATATGATGATTATGATGATTGGATGATTTCGAGGAATGATGATGTTGATAAATGATGTTGAAGTTGTGAATAATGATGATGATAATGGTTGATGATTGATGAGGATATTGAATTACGAACACGAGATTTGAAATGAATAATGAATTCTGAGGATTGATAATGAAGTATGTTGCTAAGTTATGGAATGATGAGAAAGTATACAAGTATAAATTAGGAACTTTTGGGCTATTTTGGAAGTGGGATAATTGGTTTTGAATTGAGAGTTTTGGTAAATTTGAGTTTTAAAGGTTTTGGTAAAAACTTATTTTTTGCCAAATTTAGCAGATCATATTTTAAGCCTTGGTTTTTGAAATTGATTGGATTTTCTATCAAATTAAAGATAACTCAAATAGCTTTAAAACGGTATAGATTTCGTGAAAATCAAAATTTTGTAGAAAAATATATTATCATTGGAATTTGGTGTAAAAAATCTGAATTTTGTGATGTTGCAGAAAACTGTAAGTTCTGGTTTGTGTACCCACGCACACATCTGTGCCTATGCACTGAGTAGAACAGGTGTTATGACTCGTGCGTACGCACACCCTGTGAAGGTTGTATGTTGTGCTTACGCACAACATCATGCATATGCACAAGCTGGGAAGAGCATTCTATTGAGTGCGTCCGCACGTATTCATGCGTACTCACAAGATGGAAAATTTTACTTTGTGTGCATACGCACAAGTTAAGAAAACTCTATTGGTGCGTGCGTACGCACAACCCTATTGTTTTCAATCATTTTACCTTCCGGGTAAGCTTGTGAACTTTCATAACGCTTGTTTAAAATCCTTTAGCTTGTTTTTAGGCCTGAAACATAGAGAATACCATAAGTGAGTTTAACTGGATATTTTATGGTAAAAAGTTTAGAAGGCGGAGACTTAGCTTTCTAGAGTACTGAGGATGGATTAATAGAGTGAGATGGCAGAGTACTGTAATGATGATTAATGTGAAGAGTTGTGGAATTATGGACTTATGATGGTTATGACGAGTCTGGAGACTCAAAGAAAAATGATGAATTATTGAATGTTGAAAGTGATCACTGAATGAGATATGCATATGTATTGTATTATACTGATATTGTTGAGACGCTATGCGCCTGGCAGGGACGGTAGGTTAATCCCACCTATCGAGGTTGCGGCGGTGGCATAAGGGCGGTGGTTAGTCACGCTTACGTTCAGATGTGAGGTCTGTGGCTGAGTATCCCACTCGCATCCTTTCAGAATCACAAGAGTATGCCGGGCACTATATCCCTGGACCGTGTGCCGGGCATGATATCCTTGGGGGTTCACATTTATATTCGTGACCAAAAGGCAACATCTCTATGGGAATGTGTCGGGTTGGCAGTTGAACCGATAATTTAATATCACAGCCAAATAGGACATGCATTCATCATGTGCATATTCTATATGTTTGCTTGCTTTGCCGACTTGCATTGTTTACCTAATTGTATAACATGCTTAATTGCTTCTTGAATTACTTGATATACATGATCATACTTGTGTTTTACTTGTATTTCTATTACTTGTGTTTTCTACTAGGATTGAGGAGGTTCGGAAGGCGGTGGCGATGGGATCGCAAGGAGGTTAGGCTGGTGAAAGATGTAGGATAGCGGTGAACTGATAGTTTCGAAATCCCCTAAAATAGATGACCTGATTAAGGATTTATTTAAATTTCTTTATAAGTTGAATCTCATGATGATGTGAAGTTTTAGGATTGCCTCTGGCGTTCCAAAATCTTGTATCTTACATTACTGGGCACTGTTACCATACTGAGAACCTCCGGTTCTTATACCATATTCTGTTGTTACTTTTCAGATGCTGGTCATAACCCACCTCGGTGAGTTGTGCGATGGTGACAGAGCGGAGGATCCCTGATATCTATTTTGTGTATTTTTGGATATTTTGTTATAGTTCTCTCTATCTTTTGTATATTTATACTTTGTTGCCTTAGAGGCTTGACTATGAGAGATAAGTTGTATAAGCTGTTTTAACTCAAAACTCTGTTATGTCTATATGTAAGATGTAACTAGTCCGCCTAAACTCCGTGGGTTAAGACTAGTACTCTATAACTATTATGCTTATATATGTGTGTGTGTGTGTGTGTGTGTGTGTGTGTGTATGTGTGTGTGTGTGTGTACTTTGTTATTTTTTTGCCTGTATCTTGACCTTTACTCTTTTAGTTATCATGTGAACGCTTTGCGCTTTTGTATCTCAGTTTTTGAACTATAATCCTTCATCGGGCTTCTCGTACTATTATTCCTTTCTATATATATGTATATTATCGTATAAGCCTTAGAATTGTCGTGGCACTTAGTTATCCTTTACTTTACGGGTAAAGGTAAGGCTTAGTGTAATTAGGGTGTTACATTTAGTGGTATTAGAGCGGTTCGTCCTCGTGAGCCTGAGGGATGGACGGATTATGCTTCATTGCATACTCTGGGTCATTTTTCTTTTGTGCTATTTAGGATATCTGCTTGATATGTATAGCATGCTTGTTTGTGAGTGCCTTTTTGGAATAATTGAAGTACTAGGCTTGAGATATTGAGAATGATCACCTTGATATCGATTGTATGGTGTAGACAAGATCTGAATGGCATCTTGCAGATGAGGTCGGTCAAGTACACGGACCCACTAACGACCAAGCCGAGTTTATGGCTGCGATGACTAACTTAGCAAACTTTATGCAAGCGAACGCTATTGTCATGACTCAAGCTATGGAAACGATAGGATGACCAGCTAGAACTGGGAACGGAGAAGGGACCGGGTCTAATTTGGATGTGGTTTCGATGGCACTAACCATTTTCTTGAAAGTTAATCCCCCAATTTTCAAGGGAACAACAAATCTTACTAAAGCAAATAACTGGTTCAAAGCTGTGGAGTGTGTGTAAGTACTGCGACTAATCAACCGGTTAATTAAGTGATTAATTGCCCAAATTAGATTCTTAAAAGTTAGAGAGAGAATTTTAGGATTTAAAGGTAATTTTTGGACCTAGTGGGTTTTTCTGAGTCAGAAAATATGCCTTCTGCGAAAAACTGTGAAAAATTGCGAATCGGTAGTTGAACCGGTTGAACCGGTTCAAGTCTGCCCGATACCGCATGAGAAAAAGTAAAAACCAGCAAAAACCTTAGAAAAATGTTAGAAATGAAAAACCGGACGTTAATTTTAAAGGTTTGGCTCAAAGTTGGGCCAAACGGGCTAAAAACGCTAACGGGTTGGACCGGGCCCAAGTTAGGCCCAAGCCCAATATATAAAAGCACTTAAGTGAACCCTTTTCACACACTAAACACAACAACACACAACAAAAAATAGAAAGGGGAAAAGGGGAAGAAGAAGCACAATTCACCCTCTTCTTCCAAAGCTCATATCTTGAGCTAGAGAGCTCCGATTGCCGCACTGTTTACGACTACGCGTTCCTCGTGAAGAGCTCTATAAAACCGTTAGAGATTGAAGTGGGAGAACATGTATTTCTTCACGTGACACCGACAACTGGGATTGGAAGAGCAATTAAGACCAAGAAGTTGAATCCAAGATATATAGGACCATTTGAGATTTTGAAGAGATTCGGGTCGGTGGCGTATCAAGTTGCCTTGCCACCTCATCTGTCTAACTTGCATGACGTATTCCACATGTCACAACTTTGTAAGTACACGTCAGATGCGGCTCATGTGTTGGAGCCTGAGTTGGTTGAGTTAAATGAGAATTTAACCTTCCAAGTAACACCAGTGAGAATCGATGACACTAGTGTGAAGCAGCTGCGAAGGAAAGAAGTTCAGTTGGTTAAAGTTGCTTAGGAGTGAGCAGAAGTAGAAGAGCACACTTGGGAATTGGAATCTGAGATGCGAAAGGATTATCCCGAGTTTCTCTCAGGTAATTCAAATTTTGAGGGAAAAAATTCTTATTTGGTGAGGAGAATGTAAGAACCGCGACTAATCAATCGGTTAATTAAGTGATTAACTGCCCAAATTAGATTCCGAAAAGTTAGAGAGAGAATTTGAGGATTTAAAGGTATTTTTCGACTCAGTGAGTTTTTCTGAGTCAGAAAATGTGCCTTCTGTGAAAAACTGTAAAAAATCGTGAACCGGTTCAATTCTGCCTGGTACCACATTAGAAAAAGTGAAAACCGGCAAAAACCTTAGAAAAATATTAGAAATGGAAAACCGGGCGTTAATTTTAAAGATTTAGCCCGAAGTTGGGCCAAACGGGCTAAAAACGTTAACGGGTTAGACCGGACTCAAGTTGGACCCAAGACCAACATATAAAAGCACTTTAGTGAACCCTTTTCACTCACTAAACACAACAACACACAGCAGAAAATAGAA
Source organism: Arachis hypogaea (assembly GCF_003086295.3). Taxonomy (NCBI): domain Eukaryota; kingdom Viridiplantae; phylum Streptophyta; class Magnoliopsida; order Fabales; family Fabaceae; genus Arachis; species Arachis hypogaea. The sequence goes on from NC_092049.1 coordinate 31,037,317, forward strand.
AGGGGAGACGGGGAAGAAGAAGCACTATTCACCCTCTTCTTCCAAAGCTCATATCTTGAGCTAGAGAGCTCCGATCGCCGCACCGTTTGCGGCTACGTGTTCCTCGTGAAGAGCTCTACAAAACCCATACAAGAAACTGGAGAGGTAACTACGAAATCCTTTCTATTCTTCTCTCCAAAATTTCGGTTCCTAGGGCTTTGGGGTTAAATGAGTTTTTGTGATTTTGGATGTTTAGGTTTTCTCTAAGCCTTGCTTAGCCTTGAGTTTTGACATCCAAATCTGTTGGAAGAGGTAAGAGCCATTAAACCCTTGTGAATTTATGTTTAATTGGAACTCTAGGTTGATTTGAGTTGAATTGTATGCATATAGTTTGATTATTGTGGCTTTGGGAGCTTTTGGAACCTAATTGTGCTTATTGGAGTTGAATTGAAAGCTTGGATTGTGTTGGAAAGCATAGCTTGTGCTCGTTTGGGTTTTGGTGCATAAAGGGAATCGGCCAAGGTATGGTTTCGGTTTCCTCTATGTAGTATGTAATATTCATGGACACTTAGGCTAGTGACCCATAGGATAGGTTTGAATTATAATGGTTGATGAGTTGTTTGAAATGTTAAGGTATGATGATTCATGATGGTATGATGATTATTGAGATGAAGGTATGATGATTGCTAATGTTAAGATATATGTGAAATTAATGTTAATGATATGGTTATGTAGTTTGAAGAGTTGAATGGAGATTTATTGTGATATTGCATGATTGGTATTGGTGGTTGGAGAATGGTGAAATGTGATGAAAATATGTGCTAAGTGGTGAATTTTTGACCCAAGAGGGTAGTTGTGCTGTAAATGGGAGGTTGATGTTGTTTTGGTTGGAGGTGGTTTGAGAATTGTGAAAATTTGGTAAATTATGGCTTTTGGTAAAATGGGATTTTTGGTGAAATTTTCTCGATCATAACTTTTGCCTCAGTTTTCAAAATGATTTAAATTTGTTTATAATTAAAGATCTTTGAAAACCCTTTACATCGATATAAAGTTTGTGAAATTTGGAATTTTGTAGAGGAAGTTATGATCATTCAAAGTTGGTGTTAAAAATCTGAAATTCTACAAAGTTGCAGAATTTCAGGATTTCTGATATGTGCGGCGCACACCCTGTAAAAATTTTGACCTGTGCGGATGCACACACCTGTGTGCACGCACAGGCAGGGAAGTGCATTTTATTTGCAGCGCTAGCACAGCTTGTGCGCGCACATATCTAAGGAAAAATTTCAACCCGTGCAGACGCACACGTCGGGAAGGCCAGTCTGTTGGGGGCGCTGGCACAGGTTGTGCGAGTGAACAGACCTTTTTAGTTTTGACACCTATGCGTACGCACACTTTTAAAAATTTTCCTAGGCGTGCGCACGCACATCTCTGTGAGGCCGCACACGTCCTGTTTCTCAAATTTTACTTGTTTATCAACTATTCTACCTTCCCAACAAGGTTGTAAGCTTCTATAACACCATTTTAAGACTTTTGGGCCTAGTTTTGAGTAATAGAACATGGGATATGACTTAAAGGTTCTAGTACATGATTTTATGATAAATTAGAAAATAGAGGCCTAGGTTTCTGGCATGCTGAGAACGATTTGACGTTAGGAGAAGGGTGATGGATATATGAGACGAGGAATGATGAACTTTTGATAAGTGGAAACTGAGTTATGAATGGACAGTGGTTGAGACGAGTCGAGGACTCGGATTGAGATGATGGATCTCTGTATACTGAAAATGCTTTTCGAAAACCACTGAAATAATGTATTTACTGAGATTATGAGACGTTATGCGCCCAGCAGGGACGGTGGTTAATCCCGCTTGTCGTGGTATCGGCGGCGGCGTAAGGACGGTGGTTAATCCCGCTTACGTTGAGATGTGAGGTCTGAGGCAAGAGTATCCCGCTCGCATCTCTTCGGATCTATAGGCGTGCAGGCGTCGGTACCTGGACAGTGATCCGGGCACTATATCTCGGGGGTTCCCATATGAGAAATACGAAGGGCGACGTCTCCATAGAGATGTGTCGGGTTGGTAGTTGAACCGACAATGTGATATCACAGCCAGTAGGGCAGGCGTTCATCATATGCATTTTCTATCTGCTTATTTGCTTTGCTGACTTGTAATTGTATGTCTAATTGAATAACATGACTATTTGCTTACTTGATCTACTTGCCTTGTATGCTTTTACTTGTGAATTTCTTGCATTGTTATTAATTGTGCTTTCTACTGGGACTGAGGAGGTTTGGAAGGCGGTAGCGATGGGATTGCATGGAGGATAGGTTGGTGAAGGATGTGGGACAGTGATGTTTAGTTAGAATAGAAATCCCTTAAGATAGATTACCCGGTTTATTTATGATAAGGTTTATATTATGCTTATTTGTTTTAGAATGCTTAAGTTTGAATCTTGTGATGGATATGAAGCTTAGGATTGCCTTTGGCATCCCGGAGTCTTATATCCTACATCACTGGGCACTGTTACCATACTGAGAACCTCCGGTTCTCATACCATGTCTTTGTTGTGTTTTTCAGATGCAGGTCGCAACCCACCTCGGTGAGTTGCTTTGGATGGTGACAGAAGCGGAGGATCTTGGATTCTTTTGGAGTCTTTTAGTTTATTTTGTTTATATGTCTCTCACTTTTGTATTTTGTCTTTGCCTAGAGGCTTGTATTATGAGAGAACAACTTGTATAAGCTGTTTTTAAACTGTCAGGTTTCTATATGGTCTGTATATGGCTAGCCGGCTTAAACTCCACAAGTCGTGGCTAGTTTTCTTATGATGTTACACTATTATACTATTACCTTGTTTATATCACTTCTGTTTCTTATGCTATAAGATAGTAGCTTCGTTAGTACGTTTTGCACTTCTGAAGCCCTGTTTTTGAGCTATATCCTTCATCGGGCTTCTAGATTTTATTATTTCTTCTATATATATATATATATATATATATATATATATATATATATATATATATATATTACGTATGAGTTTTGGAACTGTCGTAATCTCTGATTAGCCTTTGCTTTATGGCGCGAGGTAAGACTTAGGGTAATTAAGGTGTTACATTTAGTGGTATCAGAGTGGTTCGTCTTCGTGAGCCTGAGGGATGGACCGATTGTGCTTCATTGCATACTCTGTGTGTCTTTTTCTTTGATGCTATTAGGTTATCTGTTTGATATTGCATAGCATGCTTGTTTGTGAGTGCCTGCTTGGGATAATTGAAGCACTAGGCTTTTGATATTGAGACTGATCACCTTGATATCGATTGTTTGGTGTAGACAGAAACCCTAATGGCCACTCGCGGGCGAGGTCGAACGCGTACCCAAGAGAGTAGGAATGAGCAACCGGCTGATAACCATGCCGAGTCTATGGTGGCCATGGCTAACTTAACGAACACCATGGAAGCGAATGCTGCTGCGACTCAGCAAGCTGTGCAGAGGTTAGGCCAACCGGCGAGGAATGGTAATGTGAATGGCAAAGGAAATACCAATGATAATGTTGAGGGAAATGGCGATAACACGGGAGGAGTTCCGATGACCTTGGCGATGTTTTTCAAGGTTCATCCGCCCACTTTCCGAGGATCCATAAATCCTACTGAAGCGGATCACTAGTTTCAGGCTATAGAGCATGCTTTACAGGCGCAGCATGTTCCACTCAATCAGTATGTAGAGTTTTCTACTTATCAGCTTGTGGGAGAGGCCCAGCCCTGGTGGTAAGCAGAGTGACGCTTGCTACAACTTCAGAACGCTGACATTCTGTGGGAGGTGTTTCAAACGGCCTTCTATAAGAAGTATTTCCCTGAGTCTGCAATGGAGGCAAAGGAGATGGAACTGATGCAGCTGAAGCAAGGTTCCATGTCTATGGCAGATTACACCAACAAGTTTGAGGAACTCTGTAGGTTTTCTAGGGTATGTCAAGGTGCCCCGGAGACTTACGAGAGTTGGAAGTGCATTAAGAATCAGAGAGGTTTAAGGGATAGCATTATGACTGCTGTGGCGCCTATGGAGATCCGTGTCTTCTCTGACTTGGTGAACAAGGCGAGAGTGGTGGAAGAATATGCCAAGACGGTAGCTTCATCCAAGGAAACTCGTGGAGGGAGCTCTAGTCGGGGGCGTGGCAAGTATTTTCATCCGAAAGGGCAAAGCTTCAAGAGAGGAGGATATGCGCTTCAAGGTCAAGGAGGTTTCAGAAAGAACACTCAGACTCAATTTCAGTATGCTAAGGGGAGAGGAAATCAGAGTAAGAATTCTCCGGATTTGACTTGTGTACATTGTGCGCGTTTCCATCCTTATGACTCATGCAAAATTGGTTTAGGTGGTTGTTTTATTTGTGGGTTTTCTGGCCACATTGCGAGGGATTACACTCGTGGGAGGAACCAGAATGCGGGCCAGAGTCAGCATCAAGGTCGAGTCTTTGCTGTGAATGCCAAGGATGCTTCTAAAGCGGATCCGTTGATGAAAGGTATATGTCTAATTGGTGATAAGTCATTAGTTGCATTATATGATACTGGAGCTTCGCATTCGTTTATTTCATTTGCTAAAGTTGAGAAACTAGGCTTGAAAGTGTCAGAGTTACCTTTTGATATGCATGTACATACTCCGCATCAGACAGTTATGACTAGGTCAGGTTGTAGACAAGTAGGTTTCAAGCTCGAGGGTAGAGACTTTGTGCAGGATTTGATCTGTTTACCAATGGTGGGGCTAGAGATGATTTTGGGGTTTGATTGGCTGTCGAAGAATCTGGTTTTGTTGGATTGTTTTGAACGGACAATTCGGTTTATGCCGGACAGAGAAAAGGGAGCGGTGGTAGCTATGGGATATTACCTGAACTCTGTAATGGTGCATTGTAGTGGGAAGGAGTGGCAGGGCTATATTCTATTGGCTGCTAATGCGTTGGGTGATGCCCAGAACTTGGATCAAATACCAGTGGTTAAAGATTTTCCAGAAGTGTTCCCGGAAGATATCCCTGAGTTTCCACCTCAAAGGAAAATTGAATTTACGATTGAATTGGTGCCGGGAGCCGGACCAATGTCGATTGCGCCTTATAGAATGGCTCCGATAGAGCTGGCAGAGTTAAAGACTCAGTTGGAAGAGCTTCTGAACAAGAGGTTCATTCGACCGAGTGTATCACCGTGGGGAGTGCCAGTTTTATTGGTAAAGAAGAAAGATGGAGGAATGCCATTATGTGTGGATTACCGACAGCTGAATAAAGTGACTGTGAAGAATAAGTACCCGCTGCCAAGGATAGATGACTTGATGGATCAATTACAAGGAGCTGGAGTGTTTTCCAAGATAGATTTGAGATCCGGTTACCATCAGATAAGGGTGAAGGAGGATGATATTCCTAAGACTGCGTTTAGAACACGCTGTGGACACTACGAGTTTACGGTAATGTATTTTGGGTTAACGAATACACCTGCTGTTTTCATGGATTACATGAACAAAGTCTTTCGTCCCTTTTTGGACAAATTCGTGGTGGTTTTCATAGATGACATCTTAGTTTACTCTAAGATGGCAAAGGAGCACGAGGAACACTTGAGGACTATGTTGCAAATCTTAAGGGAGCGGAAGTTGTACGCTAAGCTGTCAAAGTGCGAGTTCTGGAAGGAGGAGGTAAAGTTCTTAGGCCATGTGGTGAGCAAAGGAGGAATAGCTATAGATCCTTCTAAGGTAGAAGCGGTGATGGAGTGGGAAAGACCAACGACGGTGACGGAAATTAGGAGCTTCTTGGGCTTAGCAGGATATTACCAAAGATTCGTTGAAGGATTTTCCGGGATTGCATTACCAATGACGAAGTTAACAAGGAAAGAAGTGCCATTTGTGTGGACGTCGGAGTGTGAAGAGAGTTTTCAGACTTTGAAGCAGAAGTTAACTTCAGCACCTGTTTTAATCTTGCCGAAACCGCATGAACCGTTTGAAGTATATTGTGATGCGTCACTGAAGGGTTTGGGTTGTGTGTTAATGCAACACCGGAATGTGGTGACTTACGCATCGCATTAGCTGAGACCGCATGAGGTAAACTACCCCACTCATGACTTGGAATTAGCGGCAATTGTGTTTGCATTAAAGATTTGGAGGCACCACTTGTATGGAGTAAGGTTTAGCATCTTTTCTGATCATAAGAGTCTCAAGTACATCTTTAATTAGAAAGAGCTTAATATGCGCCAGAGGAGGTGGATGGAGTTGCTTAAAGATTATGATTTCGAGTTGAGTTATCACCCTGGAAAGGCGACGTGGTAGCAGACGCTTTGAGTAAAAAATCTCTAACAATAGCTTGGATGAGGATTAAGGAAGAGGAGCTAGTAGATAAGTTCATGGATCTTAAGCTAGACATTGGTGAAGTTGCTGGAAGAGCTTGTTTAAATCAGCTGTAGATCTCAAGCACGTTCAAATAAAAAATACAAAGGGCTCAGCAAGATGAGCAGAAGCTTCAGCAGTTGTTTCAACCAGTTGGTGATAAGAGGCGTGAAGAATTCACTAAGGATGATGAAGGGTTATGGAGGTACAAGCGAAGAATTTGCATACTGGATGTTGGGAGTTTGAGATAGGATTTGTTGTCGAAAGCTCACAACAGTGGGTTTTCTATTCATCTCGGAAGCACGAAGATGTATTATGACTTAAAGAAGATGTTCTGGTGGCTAGGGATAAAGGGTGATATAGCAACAGTAGTATCCAAGTGTTTAACTTGCCAGAAGGTAAAGATAGAGCACCAGAAACTGTCGGGAATGCTACAACCACTTGAGATTCCTCAGTGGAAGTGGGAAGGAATTGCCATGGATTTTGTGACCGGTTTACCGAGGACTAGGTCGGGATTTGATGCGATTTGGGTGATCGTGGATCGCTTGACCAAATCCGCTCATTTTCTGCCTATCCGAATAAATTGTTCTATGGAGGAGTTGGCGAGATTGTACATCAGGGAGATAGTAAGGTTGCATGGTGTGCCATCGAGCATAGTGTCGGACCGTGATCTCCGATTCACTTCAAGGTTTTAGAGAGATTTTCAAAGGGCTTTCGGTACGAAGCTATGTCTCAGTACTGCATACCATCCCCAAACTATTGGACAGTCGGAAAGGACTATTCAAACCTTAGAGGATATGCTGAGAGCATGTGTTTTGGATCAACCCGTAAGTTGGGACCGATACATGCCATTAGTGGAGTTTGCGTACAACAACAGCTTTCATGCAAGCATTGAGATGGCTCCGTATGAGACCTTGTATGGACGAAAGTGCCAGTCTCCCCTTTGTTGGTATGAATCTGGTGAAGCAAGTGTTTTGGGTCCTGAAGTAATAGCAGAGACTACTGAGAACATTAAGAAGATTCGTGCACAGATTCTAACTGCTCAGAGTCGACAGAAGAGTTATGCGGATCAGAGGAGGATACCGTTAGAGTTTTAAGTGGGAGAACATGTATTTCTTCGGGTGATACCGACAACTGGGATTGGAAGAGCAATTAAAGACCAAGAAGTTGAATCCAAGATATATAGGACCGTTTGAGATTTTGAAGAGATTCGGGCCGGTAGCGTATCAAGTTGCCTTGCCACCTCATCTGTCTAACTTGCATGACGTATTCCACGTGTCACAACTCCGTAAGTATACGTCGGATGCGGGTCATGTGTTGGAGCCTGAGTTGGTTGAGTTAAAGGAGAACTTAACCTTCCAAGTAACGCCAGTAAGAATCGATGACACTAGTGTGAAGAAGCTGCGAGGGAAAGAAGTTCAGTTGGTTAAAGTTGCTTGGGAGCGAGCAGGAGTAGAAGAGCACACTTGGGAATTGGAATCTGAGATGTGAAAGGATTATCCCGAGCTTTTCTACGGTAATTCAAATTTTGAGGGAAAAAATTCTTATTTGGTGGGGAGAATGTAAGAACCGCGACTAATCAACCGGTTAATTAATGATTAATTGCCCAAATTAGATTTCGAAAAGTTAGAGAGAGAATTTGAGGATTTAAAGGTGTTTTTGGACTCAGTGGGTTTTTCTGAGTCAGAAAATGTGCCTTCTGTGAAAAATCGTGAAAAACTGTGAACCAGTTCAAGTCTGCCCAGTACCACATAAGAAAAAGTGAAAACCGGCAAAAACCTTAGAAAAATGTTAGAAATTGAAAACCGGGTGTTAATTTTAAAGGTTTGGCCCGAAGTTGGGCCAAACGGGCTAAAAACATTAACGGGCTGGACCGGGCCCAAGTTTGGCCCAAGACCAACATATAAAAGCACTTAAGTGAACCCTTTTCACTCACTAAACACAACAACACACATCAGAAAATAGAAAGGGGAGAAGGGGAAGAAGAAGCACTATTCACCTTCTTCTTCCAAAGCTCATATCTTGAGCTAGAGAGCTCCAATCGCCGCACCGTTTGTGGCTACGCATTCCTCGTGAAGAACTCTACAAAACCCATACAAGAAACTGGAGAGGTAACCACGAAATCCTTTCTATTCTTCTCTCCAAATTTCAGTTCCTAGGACTTTGGGGTTAAATGTGTTTTTGTGATTTTGGATATTTAGGTTTGCTCTAAGCCTTGCTTAGCCTTGGGTTTTGACATCCAAATCTGTTGGAAGTAGTAAGAGCCATTAAACCCTTGTGAGTTTATGTTTAATTAGAACCCTAGGTTTATTTGAGGTGAATTGTATGCATATAGATTGATTATTGTGGCTTTGGGAGCCTTTGGAACCTAATTGTGCTTATTGGAGTGGAATTGAAAGCTTGGATTATGTTGGAAAGCATAGCTTGTGCTCGTTTGGGTTTTGGTGTATAAAGGAAATCGGCCAAGGTATGGTTTCGGTTTCCTCTATGTAGTATGTAATATTGATGGACACTTAGGCTAGTGACCCATAGGATAGGTTTGAATTATAATGGTTGATGAGTTGTTTGAAATGTTAATGTATGATGATTCATGATGGTGTGATGATTATTGATATGAAGGTATGATATTGCTAATGTTAAGATATATGTGAAATTAATGTTAACGATATGGTTATGTAGTTTGAAGAGTTGAATGGAGATTTATTGTGATATTGCATGATTGGTATTGGTGGTTGGAGAATGGTGAAATGTGATGAAAATATGTGCTAAGTGGTGAATTTTTGACCCAAGAGGGTAGTTGTGCTGTAAATGGGAGGTTGATGTTGTTTTGGTTGGAGGTGGTTTGAGAATTGTGAAAATTTGGTAAAATGGGGTTTTTGGTGAAATTTGCTCGATCATAACTTTTGCCTCAATTTTCAAAACTGATTGAAATTTTTTAGAATTAAAGATCTTTGAAAACCCTTTACATCGATATAAAGTGTGTCAAAACTGGAAGTTTGTAGAGGAAGTTATGATCATTCAAAGTTGGTGTTAAAAATATGAAATTCTGCAAATTTACAGAATTTCAGGATTTCTGATATGTGTGGGCGCACACCCTCGTGCGAACGCACACCCTCTAAAAATTTTGACCTGTGCAGACGCACACACCTGTACGCACGCACAGGCAGGGAAGTGCGTTCTGTTTGCAGCGCTAGCACAGCTTTTGTGCGCACATATCTAAGGAAAAATTTCAACCCGTGTGGACGCACACGTCTGTGCGGACGCACACGTCGGGAAGGCCAGTCTGTTGGAGGCGCTGGCATAAGTTGTGCGAGTGAACAGACCTTTTTAGTTTTGACACCTGTGCATACGCACACCCCTGTGCGTACGTACACTTTTAAAAATTTTCCTGGGCGTGCGCACGCACATCTCTATGCGGCCGCACACGTCCTGTTTCTCAAATTTTACTTGTTTTTCAACTATTCTACCTTCCCAACAAGGTTGTAAGCTTCTATAACACAATTTTAAGACTTTTGGGATTAGTTTTGAGTAATAGAACATGGGATATGACTTAAGGGTTCTAGTACATAATTTTATGATAAATTAGAAAATGGAGGCCTAGGTTTCTGGCGTGCTGAGAACGGTTTGACGTTAGGTGAAGGGTGATGGATATATGAGATGAGGAATGATGAATTTTGATAAGTGGAAACTGAGTTATGAATGGACAGTGGTTGAGATGAGTTGAGGACTCGGATTGAGATGATGGATATCTGTATACTGAAATAATATTTTTACTGAGATTATGACACGCTATGCGCCCGGCAGGGACGGTGGTTAATCCCTCCTGTCGTGGTAGCGGCGGCAGCGTAAGGACGGTGGTTAATCCTACTTACGTTGAGATGTGAGGTCTGAGGCAAGAGTATCCCGCTCGCATCCCTTCGGATCTATAGGCGTGCAGGCGCCGGTACCTGGACAGTGATCCGGGCACTATATCTCGGGGGTTCCCATATGAGAAATCCGAAGGGCGACGTCTCCATGGAGATGTGTCAGGTTGGTAGTTGAACCGACAATGTGATATCACAGCCAGTAGTGCAGGCATTCATCATATGCATTTTCTATCTGCTTATTTGCTTTGCCGACTTGTAATTGTATGTCTAATTGAATAACACGACTATTTGCTTACTTGTCTACTTGCCTTGTATGCTTTTACTTGTGAATTTCTTGCATTGTTATTAATTGTGCTTTCTACTGGGATTGAGGAGGTTTGGAAGGCGCTGGCGATGGGATCGCATGGAGGATAGGTTGGTGAAGGCTGTGGGACAGCGGTGTTTAGTTAGAATAGAAATCCCTTAAGATAGATTACCTGGTTTATTTATCATAAGGTTTATATTATGCTTATTTGTTTTAGAATGCTTAACTTTGAATCTTGTGATGGATATGAAGCTTAGGATTGCCTTTGGCGACCCGGGGTCTTATATCCTACATCACTGGGCACTGTTACCATACTAAGAACCTCCAGTTCTCATACCATATCTTTGTTGTATTTTTCAGATGCAGGTCGCAACCCACCTCGGTGAGTTACTTTGGATGGTGACAGAAGCGGAGGATCTTGGATTCTTTTGGAGTCTTTTGGTTTATTTTGTTTATATGTCTCTCACTTTTGTATTTTGTCTTTGCCTAGAGGCTTGTATTATGAGAGAACAACTTGTATAAGCTGCTTTTAAACTGTCAGGTTTCTATATGGTCTGTATATGGCTAGCCGGCTTAAACTCCGCAACTCGTGGCTAGTTTTCTTATGATGTTACACTATTATACTATTACCTTGTTTATATCACTTCTGTTTCTTATGTTATAAGATAGTATCTTCGTTAGTACGTTTTGCGCTTTTGAAATCCTATTTTTGAGCTATATCCTTCATCGGACTTCTAGATTTTATTATTTCTTCTATATATATATATATATATATATATATATATATATATATATATATATATATATATATATATATATATTACGTATGAGCTTTAGAACTGTCGTAATCTCTGATTAACCTTTGCTTTACGGCGCGAGGTAAGGCTTAGGGTAATTAGGGTGTTACAGTGTGCATTACAAACTCAGCATGTCTCGAATAATCAGTTCGTGGAGTTTGCTGCATATTAATTAGTGGGAGAAGCTCAGCATTGGTGGCAAGGAGAGTGTCAATTTCTACAACTACAGAATATGGATATTCCATGGGAGTTATTTCGGACTGCTTTCTACAAAAAGTATTTTCCTGATTCAGTAAGGGAAGCCAGAGAGTTAGAGCTTATACAGCTGAAGCAAGGTTCAATGTCTGTAGCTGAGTATACAAGTAAGTTCGAAGAGCTCTGTAGGTTCTCAAGGGTATGTCGATGAGCCCTTGAGTCCTATGAGAGTTGGAAGTGTGTAAGGTACCAAGAAGGTTTGAGGAAAACTATTATGAATGTTGTGGTTGCATTAGAGATTCAGAGATTCTCTGAATTGGTAAACAAGGCAAGAATTGTTGAAGATTATGCCAAGAAGACGACTCTGGTGGGAGATGATCGGGGAGGTACTAGTAGCAGAGGTCGTGGGAAGTGTGCTCCGCCAAGAGGCCAGAATTTCAAGAGAGGTAGACATACCCCTCAGCGATCCCAAGGTCAAGGGCATATCAGAAGGATTAACCATGACTAGTATCACCAGGCGAGAGGGGGAGGTAAGCAGGCGTGGGCTCAACAAGAGGAGTTAAGGTGCCCGAGATCTGGAAGATACCATCCGGATACGCCGTGCATGGCCGGGTTCAGTGGATGTTACCACTGCGAATTGTCAGGGCATATCTCTATACGTTATCCTTACAGGAAGGACTAGGGTACGGATCGGTCTCAGCAACGGGATTAAGGATCTCTAATTTGAGGTAACGATAAAATTGATAACTGAGTTTTAATCACGTTGTAGGAGGTTGTAATTCGACCCTCCTTACTAACTTATGATGGGGACAAGGATTTAGAACTAGGAATATCAGATTGAATGTCAGGCTTAGGACCAGAGTTTAGCTTAATTTTATTTTATTGAACGTTGCTGTTAGGGATGGCCAAACTTAGCGTCAAAGGTACCAAGGGAAGAAGATAATTCTGGTGGATGCAGCCAAGCGATTCAGATTCTTTGTAAGAACCAATTAGAGTGACATAGCGGAAGGCGTGAGGGAGCACTGATATAGTAGAATTATGAAAGATGAAGTACTTTAACAACTTGAATTAGGTTGGCGATATTAAGTAGCAGAACACTTTGTGGAAGGAGGGAAAGTTGTAGATGAGGGTTATATACACTTGGTGATGAATGCGACTCTGCTGGATTACCAACGGTTGAACAAAGTGAGTATGAAGAACAAGTATCCGTTGCCGAGGATAGATGACTTAATGGATCAGTTGAAATGATTTTTCTTTCAGTTACTCCTAGACATTGGTGCTCAAAGCCTTTGGCATACTCTATTAAATGCACTTGATCTCGACTCTTAGTGCTCTGTCTCAAGGATTACTTGACACATTTACACCACAAGCATATGACTAAGGAAACAACTCTTTGAGTTTTTAATCATGTCTGACCTCCCAAGTCATTAATTCTCAGAGCCTTGGACCTTGCTTTTATTTTTCTTTTGCTATTTTTTTTTTGCTTCAAGGATTAAGCTTTTGTTTAAATTCTTGTTCTTCACACATCAACATCCTTTTATTCAAATTCAAATATGCACTATTCATATCATGCATTCAGAATCACAGATAATACCACCACATTTAAGTAAATAAGACTACTCTTAAATATAAACTCAATTTTTCATGCAATACATCACTTCTTTTCTTTTCTTTTTCAGATTCAAGCTCAGTGAGCAGTACATGAGAGAAATTTTTATTTTTACTAAAAGAAAGTAATAGAATGAAACTAAAAGTACTAAATATCATGCAGGCATTCAAAGCAACAGAAAACAGAAGACAACAAAATAAGAATAGAAGGGGAAATAGAATAAAAGGAACTCAACCACCTCAGTTATACTGGTGGCCGTCTCATTCCTCCGGCTGTGCTCCTCCATGAAGAACATTCATCTCCCCATGGTGCCACTAATGATAAGGTAAACAGAGAGTGCACTCTACAACACCAAACTTAAAAGTTTGCTTGTCCCCAAGCAAAGAAAAACTCCAGGGTGTCAAAAATTCCTTTTAATTGCTCCTGTTCCTGTTCTAACCACTCTGCATGACCAAAACACATGTAAAACATGAAAAATTCTAAAAAAATTGAGATAAAGTAATTTAAAACCAGAACTAAAATAACTATAATGCTAAAATAAAAATAACTATAAAATTAAAACCAAAGTAACTGCAAAACCAAGGATACTAGTAGTTGGGTTGCCTCCCAACAAGCACTTCTTTAGGCTGTGTTTGGTTCATGTATGGGTTAAAACATAGACACAAGAACATAGACATGATGAGACACAAAATTTTTACTTTGTTTGGCAACTTCACATAAGACATGACACTAAATTACAAATGTCAATATTATCCTTATAAAAAAATACCACTATCACCACTTTTTTTCTGTCATCACTACCACTTCTCTACTGCAATTTATAACTATTAGACTAATCAAATAATTCATTCAAACAACATAATACAAGATCATAATGTGTATTAATCTAATATCACTTTACATCTTAAAAACCAAACAGGACAAGAGTTCAAATAAATCAAATTTCCTTTTTTTTACAAACAAATTCCAAATAAATTGATAACAATCTCCAACAAGAAAAAGTAAAAAAGACAAATTGCTAAACTAGCTGCATGCAACAATGAAAACATCAACTCATGCTAATGTACTCTCCAAAGACCAAACCAAATCTGAATTTATAATAATTTTTTTATGGTCAAGCTCTACAATAATAAAAAATTAAATATACATTAAAAAAAAGAAGAGTACATGCGGTGAAGAATAGAGGAGAAGGAGGAAGAAGATGATGGCATGGAAGACGGTAGTGAAGAATAGAGGTAGATCTGGAAGACGACAACGAAGGCAACACGAAAACAAACGTAGATTTGGAAATCAATGCACAATAGTATGCAGAGGAGGCTACAGTGATTTTTGTTGCAGAGGCAACAATGGCAGAAAAGGGCGAAAAAAAGTATAGACAAAGATGAAGAAGAGAAAATGAGGGAAAAGATCATGATGGTGTCGGTGACGGTAACAGAGTCGGCGACGGCTACAACAATAGAAGATCTTGATGTGGAAGAGGAGATGGAAGAAGGAAGACCTAAGAGGGATAAACTGAACTGGGAGGGAAGGGAATGATGTAGAAGGGAGGGAAGATTTTGGAATTTTATAAATTTATTAAGGATAGCATTGTCCAAAAAATTATTATAATCTGTGTCAATCTAAAAAGATCCATGTCTCACCATTTTGAGAAGACACAAATTACATGTCTCTAGTGTGTAACCATGTGTAACCGTGTCTTTCTTAAATTTATGTCTTACAAAACAAACACTGGACATGTACTACCGTGTCTGTGTCTTTGATGGACACGGACATCAAACAAACACTGCCTTAATGTCACTAGCCTGACACTTGGTTGTTGAATTTTCTTCCTCTTCTTCTACTTGGTTAAAAGAAATGTCTCCAAGGGGGGAGAGGTGAAAATTAGTGTCCCCTGATATAAATTTCTCCTAACAATCTTTCTTTTATTATGGTTAACTTGATTCACCTTGCTTGTTGGGGTAGATGTTAGATTGGTTTTTGCTGACCTTCTTTTTTTCATGGATATTTTCTTCTATTTCTTGGTCAAAATCCCCTTTTTAGTGCTTTCCTTGGTTGTCTTCACTTCTTTGATTTCAAAATTTGGGTGTTGTGTGATGGTTAGAGTGTACCCTTCATCAAGAATTTCTTGAATTGGTGGTTCAATAAACTCACCCTCTATGCCACTCTCTGCTTCATTAGCACCAAGGAAAGCATATTCAAGTGTTAGGGGAGAAGACTTCAATTCAAATGTGGGCAGTGCATTCAGATTTTTCTTCTCAGGAGCTTGCATGCATAGAATTATAGGGAGTTGTGTGGTTTCTTCTGGAATTATTGGAATGTGCAAGCATGGAGTGTGCATGGCTTCCTCCTTTGTTTGTGTATCATCCTCCTTTGTTTGTGCATCTTCCTCCTTTGTTTTTGCATCTTCCTCTTCTTCCATGTGTGAGGGTGGAGAGTTCTCTAATTCACTGGAGTATGAACTCCTTTGATTGATTTTCTCACTTTCTTCCATAGGATCTTGCATTGTATCTCTTGGGAAGGAATTTGCTTGTTTCTCTTCCTGGGGCTTGATAATCAACTCCACATATTTCTCTATATTTTTTACACTCATCTTCATATCATGTATGAATTCTTTCATGTGAAGCTCAAGAGCTGATGGTTCTTGATATGAATAAGGAGAGGAGGGTGGTTCTTGATATGAATAAGAAGAAGATTATGGTTCTTGATAAGAGTAAAAAGAGGATGGTTCTTTGTATGGATAGGGAGATGGTGGCTCTTGATATAGGTAGAGAGATTATGGTTCTTGATATGGATAGAGAGGTGGTGGTTCTTGGTAGAATATGGAGATGGTGGTTCTTGATAATTGGAACATGGAGCATTGAAGTTTCTTTGGTTTTGACTCTGCCAACCAAAATTCGGGTAGTTCCTCCATCCACAATAATAAGAATTACTCCTTGGGTGTGAGTAATAACTCATATGATCTCTCTCCATTATTTTTCCTTAGCACAAAGCACCAAATAGAATTAAACGCACCATGTGGTAAACAGGCAAGCAAAGAAGATAGAACATAAAGGAAAATAAAATAAAATATAAAAGAAAACAAAAATAAAAGAAAAATAAAATAAAAAATAAACTGAATAATTAAGAAAATAAAATAACTAATAAGCAAAAAGGAGTATAAAATTTAAACTCAATAAATAAAATAACTAGGAAGAATAAAACAACTAAGGGGACACCAAACTTAATTTTAGAAATTAAGCGGAAAAAATTTAAATAAAATAAATCAAAATATTTTATTTTATTTTTTTTAATTTTAAAGAAATAAGTTAAATGAAATTAAAGCAAAAACGTCTAATCTAAGAAATCAAACAACCAGTAGTTGTCAATCACAGTCAATCCCCGGCAACGGCGCCAAAAACTTGGTGCAAAATTTATAAACCACAAACTAACCGGTAAGTGTACCGGGTCGTACCAAGTAGTACCTCAAGTGAATGAGGGTCGATCGCACGAGGATTGATGGACTAAGCAACAATGGTTAAGTGATTTACTTAGTTAGACAAACATAAAATGGTGTTTTGAGAGTTCAAAAGCATAAACAATAAATTCAGGATATCAGAAAACAAGCAGTAAATTGATGTGAATAGTAGATGGAGAAAATAGTTAAGGCTTCAGAGATGTCTATCTTCCAGATTGACTTTTCTTACTAACTATTTTAATCATGCAAGATTCAATTCATGGCAACTGTATGTGACTAAACCCTAATTCCTTAAACATTTTTAGTCTCCTCTAATCTTCATCAACCGCTAATTCCTTGGTCACTTAATTTCAATTAGAGGGTGAAGTTCAATTCTAGTTTATATGGCACAGAAACCCTAATTACCCAAATATAAGAGGATTATATGTCACGTATCCCGTTAAGTCCAGATAATTAGAAATTTAGGAGAAATTATTTTCAAGCTGTTGTTCAAGTAAAGAGCTTTTCCAAGTTATACAAGAACTCAATTAGAACAAGAGTCATACTTCCGTTCCACCCAGATTCATAAGATTAAAGAACGAAAACAATTCTTGAAATAGAAATCAATACATGAATTAAAATAGAAAAATAATAGTATCAATCCATACAATAGACAGAGCTCCTAACCTTAACAATGGAGGTTTAGTTACTCATGGTTCAGAGAGAAAACTAGGATTCAGAAAAACTGTAAATTGCGGAATGAGGTAGGTGAGAAGAGATGAGAGCCCGAAGGGCTGATTCTTTTCCCTTTTATATCTAATCCTAATTAATGTAAATTATATTTCCTAAAACTAAATAATATCTTTTCCTATTTTAAAAATAAAATAAAGTTTAATCAAATTAAAATACTATTTCGTGCAAGCCTTGTACAGCGTGGGACCACTTGATTCATAAGAGGTGGCACCAAACTTGGAGAATCCAAGTTTGGCGCCGTTGAGGCCGTGTGAAATCTTTGAAGACTTCCTTAGCTGGCGCCAAACTTGAGGTATCTCAAGTTTGGCTTCAAATGAACCGTATACATTCCACAATGTGTGCACCCTTGGTGCCAAACTTGAGAAATCTCAAGTTTGGCTTTGGTTGAACGCTCTATACTTCCTGGAGTGGTTGAGTGTGGAAGTTTGGTACCACCAAGGCAACAAGCAAGGAAGGCGTTGTGATGATCATGGCGCCAAACTTGGGATTTCCCAAGTTTGCCGCCACCAAGGCAGTAATTCCATATGAAAGGTGTAGACTATTATATATCGTTGAAAAACTCTAGAAGTTGGCTTTCCAATGCCACTAGAATCACGTTAATTGGACCTCTGTAGCTCAAGTTATTTCTGTTTGAGTGCAAAGAGGTCAGGGTTGACAACATCATCTACTTTCTTCCTCTTCTTCTATAGAAACTCCATCAAATCCATCCGAATGGTACATGAAATAAACAGAATTGCACACAACTCAAAGTAGCATTCATAGTGGCTAAAAGATATTTAAATCTTGATTAAACATAACAATTTAAATGCAAATTCACTAGGAAAATATAGGAAAGATGATCACGCATCACAAGGAGTTAGAGTGTTTTCAAAAAAATTGATTTAAGATCCGGTTACCATCAGATAAGGATGAAGGAGGATGGCAATGGGAAACCTAATATGAGAGAGATATTACTAATAAATGTGTATGACTCGATCTATCTTTCTTTTGTAACCCGAGTTGAAGTACTTTATTCCATGATCTTTTTTGATAATTAGTTTGAACATTTTCCAATCCTATTCTTTGCTCGCATGTATTCTCGCCCGAAACTTATACCCCTTGACATGAGTCTAAACCCGTTTTGACCTAATCAAGTGTGAAGGAGATTACTGTTGAGATAAACCATCTTTATTCACGGACTCGTAATTTTTATTTATTATTTTTTAAATCAGCAAAGACATATTTTGATTCAATGTACTTTATTGTTCCCTCCAACGATTCTTAGTTTGGAATTCTTTCTTGAAGTGCACTCTAATTCTCTTTCTGGTGCATTTTCTTATTTCCTACAACCTTGTCTAATCACAACACAATGTATCTTTTCAATTTCTTACAAATACCATTCAAAATTATTTGCTCTCTTTTGAGCTTGGTATCTCTTCAGATAACTTGAGCTCATTTTGACATCACATGCAATCCTTAGACACAACTATTGATATGTTAGTTCCTTAGGACATGAATTATGAACACGAAGGACGAACTTGTGAGCGTGCGATATCACGAGGAGTTGTGAAGCCTTGCTTTTGTAAATGGCATTACCTATGACTAAATTAATGCACAAGGATGCCCCGTTAGTATGGACGTCAAATTATGGGAAAAATTCCTCAAAAACTTGAAAGAAAGATTAACTACAAAGCTAATGTTGGTGTTTCTGAAACCCCATAAACCAGTTGGGATCTACGACGACACTTCGTTAGAAATCTTAGAGTGCATTCCGATGTAACATTAGGATGTAGTTGTTTATGTGTCGTGACGGTTGAGGCCGTACGAAGTGAATTCTCTTACTCTTAATCTGGAGTCTACTGCATTTGTGCTATGTTGAAGATGTGGAGCAAGGAGTGAACTGCCTCCATGGAGATGGATGAAACTATTAAATGATTATGATTTTGAGTTAAGCTACCACCTAGGGATATCCACATTTGATTTTGGTTTTACGTGTAAATTCTAGGATGATTCATATAACATTTGGTACCTAGCAAATTATTTAAGTGCAGAGATAAGTAGAAAAGGAGAAAAATAAGTAGGCATGAATTTAGGCTTGAATTTTGATTGGGTTTGACATTGAGTGGCATTTGATTTTAGTTATGATAAGTAGAAATTCATTGGTTGTTTAGTATGTCGAGCTGTAGTGTTGCACTTAAAGATGGATAATCTGAGTAGGTACCTTAGTTGTTGTTGAGGTCCTAGATAATACAATTACTGAGATTGAGGATTTAATGAGACCTTGAGTTATGTAATAAGGCCCTAAATTATGACTTAGTCTTAGGATGAGCGTAAACTCTATTTGGGTCAAGTTGAGGAAGTTCAGAAGTAAGCCTAGGTTTTATAATCCGATAATGATGTATTACTTAATTGAACAATTAGATTAGTTAATTAATTAGTGGCTAAAAATCAGAGTGGTACAGCAGAAGCTTGAGGAATGCAATGACATGTGATAGTTGTGAATAGAGATAGTAGAATGGTGACTAGACATATCTTAGGCTTGAATACTTGAAGAGTTTAGTGGTTTAATGTAAGTACAAATTTCTAAGAAACTAAGTTTAATTGTGGCTGTAAGATTAAATTCATTCGGGTAAGTTTTGGAGATGATTACAAGTGTAATTGAATTTTTGCGTAGATGGTAATGGATAAATTATTGGTTTACAAGATAGAGTTGGAGAACATTGAATTGAGATGTTGATGTTGTATTGAGGTTAACTGAAGGGAGCTAAGAGTGAGAAGGATGAGGACAGCATAGGCTTGAATTCAGTTAAAATATGACATTACAAATAAGAATGAAGGATGTAAATTGTAACTTTAACTGACATGGAGGAATGAAAAGATGAATGGCGAGAGGTAGGTTTAAGTTGAGGGAACTTTTAATGATGATAATGGGTAAACCAAATTTTGAGGGTAAAATTTCTAATTTGGTGGGCAGAATGTAAGAAGCGAAAATAATTAACCGATTAATTAATGTAAAATAATAATAAATTAATTGTCCAAAATAGGTTAAAAAAATTAGAATAACAATTAGAAAATTTAAATATGATATTTGGACTCAGTAGATTTTTCTGAGTTGGAAAATGTAATTGTCTCCAGAAAATTACGGAAAAACGTGTACCGGTAAATTAGCTGGTTCTACCGGCTTAAGTCTGTCCGGTACTGCGTCATAATAATAAAACTAGTAGAAAAACTTAGGAATACAATTAAAGTTGAAAACCGAGCGCTAATTCTAAAGGTTTGGCGCAAAGGCCAAAAACGCTAACGGGTTGGACCGGACTCAAGTTGGGCCCAAACCCAATGTGTATATATATATATATATATATATATATATATATATATACTTAAATGAAGGCCATTCAGCCTCATACACAACCTAAAAACACAAAGAGCAGCTGCTAAATTGAGAGAGAGGAGGAAGAAGTGGTACTATTCACTTTCTTCTTCAAATGATCATATATCGAGTTACGGTGCTCCGATTCGCGTTCCATTTGTGGCTACGCAAAGCTCTTGCCAAGCCCGTCATTTCTACCTAAGTATTGCTGGTAAGGAATCACGTTTTATACTCTTTTTCTCTGCCCTAACAGTTTTCACGTTTTTAGGTTTGAGTTTTGAAGAAGTTTTGTAATTTTGATTGTTTAGGGGTGATCTAGCATTGGAGTATTGTTGTGTTTCGCCCCTATTTCCTTTGGATAAGGTGAGTTGCTTTGAAACTCTTGTGGTTTGGTATTTTGTGAACCCTAGATATTCATTTTGGGTATATTGCTTATGTATAGTTTGAATTTGTGATTGTTGGAGTTGATTTGGAGCATTTGATTTGAGTTGGTGAATTGTTGATGATTGGAGGCTTGATTTTGGACTCAAATTTGGTGTTTTTCACATATTAGAAATCGGCCAAGGTATGGTTTCGATTTTCTCTATGTAATATGTAATATTTTTAGACACTTAGGCTAGTAGGCCTTAGGATAGGATTGAATTGGTTATTGATAATTGTTGATGTATGATGATTATGATGATTGGATGATTTCATTTAATGATGATGTTGATAAATGATGTTGAAGTTGTGAATAATGATAATGATAATGGTTGATGATTGATGAGGATATTGAATTATGAACATGAGATTTGAAATGAATAATGAATTATAAGGATTGATAATGAAGTATGTTGCTAAGTTGTGGAATGATGAGAAAGTATATGAATATAAATTAGGTACTTTGGGGCTGTTTTGGATGTGGGATAATTGGTTTTGAATTGAGAGTTTTGATAAACTTGAGTTTTAAAGGTTTTGGTAAAAACTAATTTTTTGCTAACTTTGGCGAATCGTATCTTATGCTTCGGTTTTTGAAATCGATTGGATTTTGTATCAAATTAAATATAATTCAAAGAGCTTTAAAACGGTATAAATTTTGTGGAAATTGGAATTTTGTAGAAAAATATATGATCGTTGGAAGTTGGTGTCAAAAATTTGAATTTTGTGATGTTGCAGAAAATTATAAGTTCTGGTTTGTGTGCCCATGCACACACCTGTGCCTACGCACCCAGCAGAACGGGTGTTATGGCTCGTGCATACGAACAAGCTGGGAAGAGAATTCTATTGAGTGCGTCCGCATGTATTCATGCGTACTCACAAGATGGAAAATTTTACTTTGTGTGTGTACGCACAACTCTATGCGTACACACAAGTTAAGAAAACTCTATTGGTGCATGCGTATGCACAACCCTATGCGTACTCACAAGCCCTGCTTTTCAAATAAAAACTTTGTTTTCAATCATTTTACCTTCTCGGTAAGCTTGCAAACTTTCATAACGCTTGTTTATGATCCTTTAGCTTGTTTTTAGGCTTTGAAACATAGAAAATACCATAAGTGAGTTTAACTAGATATTTTCTGGTAAAACATTTAGAAGACGAAGACTTAGATTTCTGGAGTACTGAGGATGATTTAGTTGAGTGAGATGGTGGACTACTGTAACGATGATTAATGTGATGTGTTGTGAAATTATGGACCGATGATAGTTATGACGAGTCTGGGACTCGAAGAGAAATGATAAATTATTAAATGTTGAAAGTGATCACTGAATGAGATATGCATATGTATTATATTATATTGATATTGTTGAGACGTTATGCACCTGGCAGGGACGGTAGGTTAATCCCGCCTGTCGAGGTTGCGGCGGCGGCATAAGGACGGTGGTTAGTCCCGCTTAGGTTGAGATGTGAGGTCTGTGACTGAGTATCCCACTCGCATCCTTTCGAAATCACAAGAGTGTGCCGGGCACTATATCTTTGGACCGTGTGCCGGGCACGATATCCCTGGGGTTCCCATTTATATTCGTGACCAAAAGGCAACATCTCCATGGGGATGTATCGGGTTGGCAGTTGAATTGACAATGTGATATCACAGCCAAAGAGGACAGGCATTCATCATGTGCATATTCTATATGTTTTCTTGCTTTGCCGACTTGTATTGTTTGCCTAATTGTATAACATGCTTAATTGCTTCTTGAGTTACTTGATATACATGATCATACATGTGTTTTACTTGTATTGATATTACTTGTGTTTTCTATTGGGATTGAGGAGGTTCGGAAGGCGGTGGCAATGGGATCACAAGGAGGTTAGACTGGTGAAGGCTGTAGGACAGCAGTGAACTGATAGTTTAGAAATCCCCTAAGATAGATGACCTGATTAAGGATTTATTTAAATTTCTTTATAAGTTGAATCTCATGATGATGTGAAGTTCTAGGATTGCCTCTGGCATCCCGGAATCTTATATCTTACAATATTGGGCACTGTTACCATACTGAGAACCTCCAGTTCTTATACCATATTCTGTTGTTATTTTTCAGATGCAGGTCGTAACCCACCTCGGTGAGTTGCGTGATGGGGACAGAACGGAGGATCCCTGATATCTATTTTGTGTATTTTTGGATATTTTGTTGTAGTTCTCTCTATCTTTTGTATATTTACACTTTGTTGCCTTAGAGGCTTGACTATGAGAGATAAGTTATATAAGCTATTTTAACTCAAAACTCTGTTATGTTTGTATGTAACTAGTCCGCCTAAACTCCGTGAGCTGCGGCTAGTACTCTATAACTATTATGCTTCTATATATATCACAAAAATAACAAATATATATATATATATATATATATATATATATATATATATATATATACTTTGTTATTTTTGTGCCTGTATCTTGACCTTTACTCTTTTAGTTATCGTGTGAACGCTTTGCGCTTTTGTATTTCGGTTTTTGAACTGTAAACATTCATCGGGCTTCTCGTACTATTATTCCTTTCTATATATACATGTATATTATTGTATAAGTCTTAGAACTATCGTGGCACTTAGTTATCCTTTGCTTTACGGCTAGAGGTAAGGCTTAGGGTAATTAGGGTGTTACATTAAATCTATGGCCTCCTTTTTGAACTTCTTTTGCTTTTGCTTCTGATTGTAATAGGAACATAGTTGCTGTTTGGTATGTTAAGTTGAACTATCAGGAGAGTTTATATTGTCTCTTCACGATGCGATCAAGAACAGAGCAACTCTTTGCTTTTGGATAGCTGTGACTTCTGAGAGATAGATAATGCAGGAAACATTTTTATTTTGTCTCACATCGAAGTAAAACAGAAGAAGAGTTGAGAAGAGAGAATCACATAGCCATGTATTCTGATTCAACCACCATATGCAATGTGACCTACATCCAATCTCTCCCACAACAGTGGTAGAATTTTCACTATCTTTCACAAGATTAAAAACACCAATTTCTCTATGATTCAACCCAATCCTATTTAGGAAAAATCCAGCTTCAACCCAAGCTAGATTTGGCTAAGTTCACTCCCTATACTTGCAACCATTAAGTGCTCACCCAACTTAGCAAGGGAATCTGACAGGTGAAAAATGTCGGTAAAGATTTCACAAAAATTATCGCGTTGCAAGTATAGTCTGAACCGACAATTAAACCTCAATCAAAATTTAATTTGTTTATCACTAAAGCAAACCCAATAAAAATAACCGAAGTATTAAACCTCGGGTCATCTCTCAAGGAATTGCAAGGAAGTGTAGTTATTATTGGTTCTGGAAAAGTATCATTTTGCGTTTTGTAATAAGAGACAAGTAATATAAATAACAAGGAAATAAAATAACAACTAAGAAAAGTCCTAACAAGAATTGATAATTGGACTTCCTATCCTCATTATCATCATCAAATGTGATGGTAATTGTCTTTTGTTCTCACTTAGTCAACCTCTAACAATGAAGGAAAGTCAAGTGAGCAAAAGTCAACTTAAGTTCACAAGTCCTAATCAAAGACTAGATTTAGTGAAACCTAAGCCAACTAGCAAGTCTCAATCACCAATCAACAAAAGAATTCTGATAACTCAAGAGTCTCTAAATATTCAATCCAAGTTAAGAATATAAAAATCTAATTTAAAACCCAACCAAGCATTTTATCAAACACTTGGAAGGAATAACATAAAAACATAGAAAATTAATAAGAAATAATAAAACCTAAGACTAACAATTGCAACAAATCAACAACCAACGATGAAATAAAGAAGCCATAAACATGAAACATAAAATTGTATTAATATAGATCAAAGGAGACATAAGAGTTCATAAACTAAATTGGCAACATAAAGTAATCAACAAGAGAAGTAAATAACCAAGGTACTAGAACAAATAAAAGTAGAAGAGAAACTAAATTAAAGTAAAGTAGAATTCTGAATTTGAGAAGAAACAATACTAAAAACCCTAAAACCTAGAGATAGGAGAGAGAGGAAAACTACATCTAAAACCTAACTAATGTTAATGAAAGTGTGAATGAGTGATCCCCCCCCCCCATCCAGCTCCACTCTACAGCCTCTAAGCTTCACTTTTGAGCTTGAAACTGGGCCAAAAGCAGCCCAGAAATTGCCCCCAGTGTCTTTTATTTAATGCAGCACGTGACGCTTATGCGTCGGCCACGCGTACGCGTCAGTCACGCGTACGCATCGCTGTAAAATGCTCCAATTCGCGTGCCGCATCGCTGTAAAATACTCCAATTCACGCGCATGCGTCAGCCATGTGTGCGCGTCGCTTCTCGCTTCTCAACTCCTTAGTTTCTTGTGTTCCTTCCACTTTAAGATGCTTCCTCTTCATCCTTCAAGTCATTCATGCCCTGTAAACCTGAAAACACTTAACAAACATATCACGGCATCGAGTGGTAATAAGAGAGGGTTAAAATTAGTAAATTTAAGGCCAAAGAAGCATGTTTTCAACCATAGCACAAAATTAGGAAGGAAAATGTAAAACATGCAATTTATATGAATAAGTGTGAGAATAATTGATAAAATCCGCTCAATTCAATACAAAATAAACCGTAAAATAGCAGTTTATCAGAATTCATCAGGATCATGTGTACAAAACAGAAAAATATACAAAAGAGTTTTGACAAAATTTTTTGACTTTTTTTATAACTCTCTTTGCCTTTTCTCTCAATGACTTTTTCTGATTCTTTACTTATAGCCTTTTTTCCATTGAAAAGGAACAAAGAAAGATGAATACTGAAGAACAAAAAATTTAATGTAAACTCATGAAGGAGAAGAAGGGATACCTTGAAAGCTACGAAGATCCAAACTTGTGTGCTCACTCCTTACTTCAATCTCTAGTCATTTACCCTTTTAATATAATAGTAAAGCTTCCAAAGCTTGAACTTGCCTTGAACAGTTGACTTCTTCTTCCCCAAATACATCAACAGCAGTGCCGAGAAGAGATGGGACAACAGCAGTGGATAAAGCAAACATGCATTCTTATCTAGCTTCTTCTCTTTCTTCCTTTTTCAAATTTCTTCAAAGATCTGAGCCATTCATCAATGTTTTGCCTCCAAGTTTTGTTCTTGACTCTTGATTTGTAGCAGAGTTTCGTAACCTCCATTTTCTTCAAGTTTTTCATTTTGTGCATGTAGGAGGAAAGCATCATCAACAAGCAACAAATGAAGCACAAAAAAAGAAATAATTTTCTAATTCACCTCTGGATTTGATCTTTGCTTGAGTCCTAACTTCTAACTTTCTTCTTCTTTCCTTTTTATTTCTTGATTTTGGTAATTCACTTTTTCTTCTTGATTTGAACCCTAATCAGACTTTCTTTTTCTACCTTGCTTTTTGGAACTGATTCACGTGGGTTAGAGAAGAGAGAAGTGAGAGAATGAGTTCTTTGCTTCTCTTCATCTTGGATAATAATATGCAACTATTCCTTGGACAATTAGTGAGCAAATTAGGTGAATGCTTTGATCATGGGTCTAAACTATCATTGGACCTTGCCTATTACTCTTTCTTTTGAATATTTTCTGCATATTAGCCGAACAAAATTATTCACACTACTTTAGAGTTTTCAGTCCAATGTTATAATGTATGATGATCATCAAATTATTGTTATTGTTTCTTCAAATTCAACAAATAATAATAATAATAATAATAATAATAGTGGAGGAGGAGGAAGAGGAGGAGGAGGGCATACAGTCCAACCCGCCAATTGGCAATACCGTTTGGCTGAATTATACTAAAAATCTTAGCCGTACCTGTATTTTTTGGTGAATTTGGCAAATCCATTATCCATCCGTTTTGCCATTGGATCTTCTGCCAACTTAATGCAACGCTTCCATTTGTTTGATATGTCTATGATGTATCTCATACGGACACCTTACCGAATTAGCTTACTTTTTCCGTGTTTCATAAAATAATACTGACTTGCTAGTTACCTGCTCATAACTTCCGTGTTTCTCTGTTCTCTGTCTCTTTCTCATTTTTGTATTGTCGCTTGAAACTGGCTCAACCATAAGGATATGTTTCTTTTATTATTGGACAGATATGTCTCGGTCTTTCTCTATCTCTATTACAGAAAGAAAGATGGATGCTGTTTACCATAATTTATCTGTGCTATTATTCACCGAAACTATTCATTTTTTATGCGAAATGGACACTTCAAGATTAGCATTATATTTCCGTCTTTTTTATAGATAAAATGTTCATGCTTCCGACTTAAAAGTTAAAACGCATCCCCACCTCCCCAAATTGTCTATTTCTTTCTAAATGTTCATGTTAATCGTAATATCAAGGTTTTCATTTCCATATCAAACAATGCACAAAGTAACCATGGAGAAGGAGAAAGTAAGTGGACGAATTATCATTACTCTTTGACTTCATTGAACTCTAGATAGATGATGATAAGACATAAGCCACTATCAAAGTTTAGTTCACCTAGGATGGAGAGCCAAACAATCAAACAAGCATTATTACAAAATATAGCACAGGTGCCAAAAATATCCAATCAAGTACAAGGCTCTCTTTGGTCTAATGTTCACCTATTATTTCCTGTTCATACTAACATTGCCCGCCAATTCCAATTCCAATTAGTCTTCTTGGCCAACCAGAGTTCCCATTATTTCAAAAGCATTAATGGAAGAACAATATGAGAAGTAGGAGATTAAGGGAGAGAAAAAAGAAAGAAAAAAAAAAGACAAACCCAAACCAGACACAGATGACCAACACCCACTTGTATCCCTAATAACACCTTGACGGAGAGGGTGTGATTATTTTTATTCTTACAGAACACACCAATTAGCATTCATCTTTGAGGGGGATCAACTGTACGGACACTAGCAATGGACATTCCCTCAATTCGGTCCTTGGTGATTTCCACAAAGTGACCAACTATCTCATGAAATTGCTTTAGCCCTGACAGTGGAAGAATTATTGAGGATCGATCAGAACCTGCAACCTGCAATGTAATAACATGAATTTGCAGCAAAATATCGAGCATCAAAACAAACTTAACAAAATAAGATTTGAAAAAGGGCAAAAGGATAAGGCAGCACACCTCAGAGATTCTTAAAAAATGGCCCCTATTATTGCTCCCAAGATCAAAGAAGAATCTTTTTTGATCAGCCCTAATCACTTTTGAGACCCCCACATTCCCAATTTCTTCTTGCGCAGGCAAATCAACAGACCTGTCCAACTCAGAAGTGGTTGGTGGTTGATTACTATGGCCAGCGATAAAGCCGGCACCAACATCATCAGAAAGTCCAACAATACGTTCAGAGGATTCAGAACTTTGCTGTAGCAGAATGCACACCATAACATGAGATAAGAACATATCACTGATTGCATAGGATGTTAATATACAAAGTGTTACCTGATTGGGTAGAATGAAAAGCCTTGATCCTTCGTTGATATCAGCCAAAATGTTCCTAAATGCTGCCCAACCTTCATCTCTGGAACTTCCTGCAGGAACAATGATAGTACTACGGTTTCTACTCACAGAAGCTTCAGACACCTTCATAAAATAAAATAAAATGATAATTCTGAAATCAATTAGACATTTTTATAAGATAGCACATCTACAATATCTACACTATACACATGATTTCCTTAGACACCAGTAACAACTTAAATCTGACGGTTATAGATATGTGATTCTTTGGAGAATAGCAGTCTAAAAATAAGCAAACTACATCTAAATCTTTTTATACATTACAAATGCAAAATAAAAAATCTATAGAAATTCTCGTTAAAATATTCAACACTTTGTTATACATATACATGGATCACCTAACAATCTAACACCTAATTATGTGTGTGCACAGGCATGGACACTAAAATAACTGATATTTGTAAGCATCCTTAATATTGGTAAGAATCCTAGATATTCTAACCTTCATTCTAATAAAGAAAAAGAAACGCAAGGATAAAATGTTATAAGCAAATGATCAAGGACAATTATGTTAAAACAAAACAAACACAAAAAATAAATTACAATTTATAACTCATCTCTGGACACTGGGTGTTAAATTAATGGAGAAAAGATGAAACGAAGAATTATTACTGGAGTAATTACTAAATAATACAGGATAAAATTTCCACTTCAGCATAAAAAAACGTGTCAAACAATTTTTAGTTGTCTGTAATTCATTGAATCCCAAGTCCTTATGTTCACACTCAGTCTCTGCTTCCTTTGCTCTAATGCAGTTCCAGCCGTTGAATATGATGGAGCTTCCTCTGCCTAGATGGGGAGAGTAAGTCTTATCTTCAATTAAGACAGAGATCCATGAGTCCCTTGCCATTGTCCCAGTATAAAAAATTGATACCATTGTGAGCTAAACACATATTGAAAGGATCAAGAAGAGAATACAAGATCAAGATGCGGAGAACAAATGGTTGAAAGTGTTTGACAAAACTCTCTTGGAGCAAAGAGGTTGTTATTGCCGTGATAAGTGAGGGTAGGGGGGGTCCAACTGAGGCTCCAAGAATGCAGTAATGGACAGAGGATCTGTAGTTGCAGGAGGAGGCAAAGTTGGTGGCAGAAAAATCAAAAGCGGTTCAGACAGGGTAACACGGGTTCTCTCAAGGGCCAATTCAACTTAAAAATTGAAGACAGAGAAAATGAAAAGGGGAAAATTTTCCCCTATTCACGATAAGGGTATCACTTACTCACAGAATGGAGGAAATATTGTTTTCCTAGTTTTAATCACCTTTCTTTCCTAATCAAACCAAAGACAGTTTGTTTCTCGTTAAATTTCCTTTTACTCCCTTACTTACCATAGGCAAGAGTAAGGACTATGCAGGGATTCACAAACACTTCCATGAAAATTCATTGCCAAGAGGAGTAAAGCATCCCACAAAGGAGTAAAAATTCTAACAATTAACATACTCCTACTTATCATTTCCCACAAAAACCGCCAGAGTCATAACTACCAAAGCATAAACACCACAGTGGAGGAATACCGACACCTAATTATTGGGATTAACAATTAAATCCAGCTTAAAGATGCTACTGACTTCAATTCGGAAAAAAAAAATCTCTTGATAGATACAAAACATATAGATATGAAGCTGAAGAAGGCAATTAAGTGAGCACCTTTAAGAAACGGCCCCTCCTATTCTCCCCAATGTCGAAGTAGAAAATCTGAAAAACAAAATATCGAGCAATTAAAGTAATAACAGACTATTAGTACTATAATTAAGTAAATTACGAAGAAAGATATAGAAAGGGTGGTTACCTTAGTGTCGAGCTGCAATTCCTTGCTATATAGCTCATGATCTTCAGAATTGACGTAGTAATTGAAGAGATCGAGGAACCAGGAGATGCCAGAGGAGGGGACGATGATGGTGGACCTCGTCGCAGAGGTCTTCTCCGATATCTTGAGATAGCGGCCGCGAGGATTCTCCTTCAGATCGAAGTAGAACAACTTGTGCTCCACCTGCAGAGTCTTGCACATCAGCTCCACGTCGTTTCCTCCACCACCGCCGACACCGCCACCAGCGGCCGCAGCACCGCCACCACCTCCTCCGGAGCTAGCCTCCATGACGCCAAACGGATCTGAACGGGGAATTGGTGGTTAGTTAGTTACTAGCACATGTGTGTGTGGACATGAATGGTTAGGGTTTTGATTTGGGGATGAGAAGAGTAATGGTGATTGCGCGGTGGGTGTCGGGTGTGGTTTGGGAGAGTGAGAGACCAGCAAGCTAGAGTTAGTAGTGTTTGGTTGGCGTTAGTGCGTGTGTTGAAGGACGTGTTCCCCGATGTCCTCAACTCGAGAAAACTGAACTAACACCTTCTAAGATCCATCTGATGTGATGTGATCTTTTCACCCCCCAAGTCAAGTAGTGCCGTTGTGGCGTTTTGGGAGCTGTCTAGAACTCTAAATTACTCAATATGGAAAATGTAAATTGTTTTTGAGATTAATTAAATAAGGTCGTTTCTCAAGTGCACTTCTTAATTAATTAATTAATTTGATTTGATTTGGGTAGGACATATTTATGAATTTTATATGTTTATTTTATGAATTTAACTATTTTATGTCTTTAAGATACGTATTAAAATTATAAATTGAAATATTTTTTATTAAAAAATGAAAAATTTAAATTTTTAATATATTTATTTTATATTTAAAACAAATTACTGCTAAGAATGATCGAAAAACTTTAATTAACAAAAAAAAATAATTATATTAAACTTATTAAAAAAATCAAATAAATATTATATTGAAGAAGGACTAATAAATAAAATTTAAAATGATAAAATTATCTTATTAATCTCTTCTACTTTTTTAATTTTTTATTCCGTATTTTTTCCTTCTACATCATCTCTATTGTCATTATGTTTTCTCTTTTTCTTTTTTATCATATCTTTTTTTTTTAGTTTCTGTTGGCTTTTTCTTTTTGTACACTGATGTCTTAGTATTATTGGAGTTCTTTCGATAAGTTCTTCTCCATTTCTGAGTTCTCTATAAATCTACTTTCTCAGGTGTATCATGTAATTTTTGCCAAAATTACTAATTTTTTGTTTATGTTATGGAATTTGATGAATTCTGTCCTTTATTATTTATTTGAATTGAATAGAGGTACTTAGATTTACTTGTTTATCTATGATGAACAAAAAGAGAATATCACCAAAAATCTATATATATATTCCTATTATGGACAAGAATAATACTCATGATTATGAGTAAATAAGAATTTGACTTTACCAATTAACAGACACAACATACATGCTAATAACATCATAAATTCATAAAATTGTCAAATTATGGCATTTAAAGCATATAATGAAGACAGTAAACACTTAGAAAACGGTTACTCTGAAAAAAGAGAATAAAAAGAAAAAGGAAAGCTTAGCAGGTAGTTTCGAATTCTCTGAACACCAAAAAAATTTACTGACTTAAGTATCGAAATATTTTGCAAGTTATTCTGACATCGCTCAAATTACTGAATTAGAATCTCCAATCTCCTTATCTCACAAACTCGTTGCCTCAACAAAACGTAGGAATATTTAGCGCCATCTATGAGAATTTTTTATTGTAATCATAGGTGAATAGAAAATTCATCCACTAATTAACACAATCACTCTTTTTAAGAATCAATATCATGATGATGGGTATAAAACGGATGTCATCTGCCTACTAATTAAAAATATCAAATTTCTCCACGGTAATGCTAGGAAGACATAAAAAAAATAGTCAAAAATTGTCTTATTTAATATTTATTAATTCTCATAATAATTAATAAATATTAAATAAGATAAGTTATATCAATTTTTTATTAATTTTTCTTGACTACTGAACATTTTCAATTTCTCCAAAATTCGAAAACCATAAAATACAAAACGCTGAAGTTTAAAACACTAGAATTTAAAACATTGGCGCTTGTCACTTTGTTGGATTAGGACACGACTACATTCATAATTTTATAAAGTAAATGGTAGTATTAACTTTATAACTTCCATAAAATATATGTCCAACTGTTTTAATTTAAAAATAATTAATTTTTTATTTTATTATTTTATCGACTTTCTTACTCTAAAAAATCTTAATCCCTTTAATTTAATCTTAAGAGTGCTTTCTAAATTTCTTATTCTCCATCCCACAATTCTGCCATTCTTCGGAAAAAGTGGAGATACGATACTGAATGAGGAAGAAATGCTTCCCCCTACTTAAATGCTACATGACCATACAATAATTTCTCTAGTGTCACAGACGTCTTAATGCTGAATTACTAACGGAGATGGAGAATTTAACATCACCCTTATTAGAGAATGTGGATATTTTATTTAAATAAATATTAAAAACATTAATTATGCATCCATAGAAATGATTACTTTTTAAATACGAGATTGTTATACATATTGGATTAGGATTTTTTTCGTATATAAAATAAAATTAATTAATTATTTTTTTAAAAAAAATTTTTCAATTTTATTTTCAAGGATACGAATTTTTTTTTGGGAATAAGAACAAGTTCGCTGTACCCCAGCAAACTTTATAATTTATAGAGTTTGCCGCCCCTCCCCCTTCGGCGAACTCTATGATGAGTTCGGCACACTATTTAAACTGGTGGGACCATTTTTATTTATCCTTTTCTTCCTCTATTCTCTCTTCCAAATTTTCTCTATTACTCTTTTCTGTCTTTTCGACATTTGTAAAATTTAGTGTGGACGATTTTCTCAGTTCCAGGTTAGTAAATAATAGTCTATTTTTTTTTATCTTAATTAGAATTATTTGGTTTACTGTTACATGTTAGATAAAATTGTTAGGTATAAATTGTTTGTTGGTAACAGATTTACTGTTTACATGTTAGCTAGTTAGACGTACTTTTTTAAGTGTTGTTGTAAACCCCGATTAATTAGTAGATAATTAGTCAGTAAATTAGTTTTTAATAAGGAGGTTAGAAATGTAAAAATTATATTAAATTAGGATAGAGCTCATCGAAACGAGAATTTTGACACTAACTTCGAAGAAAACGGTCCAAGATTGGACCGAACAGACCGAACCGGTTGAACCGGGCCCAAACCGGACCGTCGGTCCAACCGGACCGACCTATTAAGTGAACCCAGCTATGTCTTCTCCCTCATTACAACAGCAACGAAGCCTTCAGCTTCCAGGGAGAAGAGAAACGAGAAATATCCCATAACCCTTACATTAATTTTCAACTCCCGTAACTTCTCCGTCTGAGCTCCGATTGCCGCATCGTTTGCGTCCACGCGTCCACCGCGTTGAGATCTACATTTCTACTGGAACAATTTCACTGGTAACTTGTTTAATCACTATCAGCATCCTCTTTCCCCAATTTTTGAATTTTGAATAGGAAGGTTGAATTTCTTTAATTTCTGATGTTTTAGGATCCAATTAGCTTGGGGAAAACGTTCACTTTTGCTTATGTGAAGCTTGGGTAAGGTGAGGATACGATAATTCTATTTTAATTTCATTGAATTTGAGCTTTGAGTATTAAATTGGATGTATATGTGTAATAAATGTGTATTAGGTTGAAAATAAATAATTGGAGCTTGAAATTATGAATACTGGAACTTGGAGGAAGCGAATTAGTTGAGGTTTTGAGGACTGGGTTCTTTTAGAAAAATTGTCTTGGAATAATACTTGGGAATCGGCTAAGGTATGGTTTAGGTTTCTTGCATTTAATATATAATATTCTTTGAAAACTTAGGTTAGATGACCATAGGATAAGTTGGATTGCATGTGTATATTTAATACTTAGTATCCTGTTGATGAACATGGTTGGTTTGGTGCTTGTTGATTAAGTGGTGATTTGGTGAATTATTGATTTGAGGTATAACTATTGGGGATGTTGTTGTGATAATAAGGTATTTTGTGTTAAAAGCCTAGGATTTGTGAACTATGATTCTTAGTTGAATTTTGGTTGTTGGATTTGAATATTATATGAGTATAATTGTTGATCTGAGGTAGATTTATTGTGGTGATTGTTATGATGATGAGGAAGGGTATGTTGAATTGAAAAGAATGCAGGTTTGGACCCGAAAAGGGTGGCAAAGTCCGAGTTCTAGAGGAGATGCTGCCAACATTTTATAAAAATTTGAGATTTTGTTTAGATGATTATTTAAAAAGATTTAGATTCAAAAGTTATATGGTTGATTTTGAGTTATTAAGAAAATGAGTAAATTTTAAGTTTGATTCATTTAGAAAAGAATGAATTATGTTTTGAATTAGAACTATTGATGGACGGAATGGGAGGTGTGATAATGAAGGATAAGGATTGAATATGATTGATGTATAATGATGAATGAGATGCGATTGAGAATGATGTGGATGTTGATGAATTATAATTGAATTATTTATATGGCTTATGAATTTGAATAATCTGAGATACGAGATTCCCTGGATAAAGTGCCGTGGCTTGCCACCACGTGTAACAGGTTGAAAACTCGATACTCTGTTGACCCTACGACGTAAGTGTGACTGGGCACTATATAAATTCCCGGGAATGTTACCCCCATTGAGCAATATTGATTATTTGAGATAAATGACGATCGGTTTTTCTATCAGTAAAGAAATATAAAAATATGATCGCGTTGTAAGTATAGCTTCTAAACCAACAGAAAATCTTTTCGTACAAACCTTTTGGTTATCACAAGTAACAAACCCCTTTAAAATTGATAACCGAAGTATTTAAACCTCGGGTCGTCTTCTCAAGAAACTGCAGGGAGGTGTTCTTATTATTGGTTATGAGTTTTGTAAATTGGGGGTTTTGAAAGTAAGGAACAAGTAATTTAAATGACAAATAAAGTAAATAAATAACTATAAAATAAACTCTTGGCAAGGTATGAAAATTCGGAAGTCCTATCCTAGTTACTCCTATGAGAATTGAAGTTAATCCCACTTAGTTAACCTTTACGAAAGCAAGGGAAAGTCAAGTGAACTAATTAGTTAGATTCCCAAATCCTAGCCAACTCCTAAGGAAAGACTAGAGTTAGTGGAATTCCAGTCAATTAGCAGACATAACAATCAATCACGATAAGTTGATAACTCAAGAGCCTCCAGTTAATCAATTAAAGTCAAGAATATAAAAAGCTAAATAAGAATCATAAATCTGAAATACCTCAATTGCATTAATAAGAGAAAATCAATCTAAACATAGAGAGTTCATAAGCCAATTTGGCAACTGGTGCACGAAATTGTGATCTCCAGGCTCGAACAAATCCTGGTAATGGCTCCAAAGCTTGGTGCTCTGATCTTATTTCATAATTGTCACAACTTCGATACAACTAACCAGCAAGTGCACTGGGTCGTCCAAGTAATACCTTACGTGAGTAAGGGTCGAATCCCACGGAGATTGTTGGTATGAAGCAAGCTATGGTCACCTTGCAAATCTCAGTCAGGCGGATATAAAGTGATAATGGTGTTTTCGAATATTATATAATAAAATAGAGATAGAGATACTTATGTAAATCATTGGTAGGAATTTCAGATAAGCGAATGGAGATGCTTTTCGTTCCTCTGAACCTCTGCTTTCCTGCTATCTTCATCCAATCTGTCTTACTCCTTTCCATGGCTGGCTGTATGCAAGGGCATCACCGTTGTCAGTGGCTACATCCCCTCCTCTCAGTGAATAATATGCTCACGCACCCTGTCACGGCACGGCTATTCATCTGTCGGTTCTCGATCATGCTGGAATAGGATTCACCCTCCTTTTGCGTCTGTCACTAACGCCCAACACTCGCGAGTTTGAAGCTCGTCACAGTCATTCAATCATTGAATCCTACTCAGAATACCACAGACAAGGTTTAGACCTTCCGGATTCTCTTGAATGCCGCCATCATTCTAGCTTACGCCACGAAGATTCTGGTTAGGAGATCTAAGAGATACTCATTCTAGCTTAATTCATGTAGAACAGAAGTGTTTGTCAGGCACGCGTTCATAAGGGAGAAGGATGATGAGCGTCACACATAATCATCACCTTCATCACTTTCTTGGGTGCGAATGGATATCTTAGAAGAGAAATAAGAAGAATTGAATAGAAAACAGTAGTACTTTGCATTAATCTTTGAGGAACAGTAGAGCTCCACACCTTAATCTATGGAGTGTAGAAACTCTACCGTATGAAAATACATAAGTGAAGGTCCAGGCATGGCCGAGATGGCCAGCCCCCTAAACGAGATCACAGGATCAAAATACAA
Organism: Arachis hypogaea; assembly: GCF_003086295.3. Classification (NCBI taxonomy): domain Eukaryota; kingdom Viridiplantae; phylum Streptophyta; class Magnoliopsida; order Fabales; family Fabaceae; genus Arachis; species Arachis hypogaea. The sequence continues at coordinate 31,074,074 of NC_092049.1, forward strand.
TCCAGGATGGTCAAAAAGACTAGTAAAGGGTCCTATTTATAATAAACTAGCTACTAGGGTTTACATGAGTAAGTAATTGATGCATAAATCCACTTCCTGGGCCCACTTGGTGTGTGTTTGGGCTGAGCTTAAGTGTAGCACGTGCAGAGGCCATTTGTGGAGTTGAACGCCAGTTTCTGTGCCAGTTTGGGCGTTCAACTCTGGTTTTGGATCATTTTCTGGCGCAGGACGCCAGATTTGGGCAGAAGGCTGGCGTTGAACGCCAGTTTACATCGTCAATTCTTGGCCAAAGTATGGACTATTATATATTTCTAGAAAGCCCTGGATGTCTACTTTCCAACGCAATTGGAAGCGCGCCATTTCGAGTTCTGTAGCTCCAGAAAATCCACTTTGAGTGCAGGGAGGTCAGAATCCAACAGCATCAGCAGTCCTTTTTCAACCTCTGAATCTGATTTCTGCTCAAGTCCCTCAATTTCAGCCAGAAAATACCTGAAATCACAGAAAAACACACAAACTCATAGTAAAGTCCAGAAATGTGAATTTAACATAAAAACTAATGAAAACATCCCTAAAAGTAACTAGATCCTACTAAAAACATACTAAAAACAATGCCAAAAAGCGTATAAATTATCCGCTCATCACAACACCAAACTTAAATTGTTGCTTGTCCCCAAGCAACTGAAAATCAAATAGGATAAAAAGAAGAGAATATACTATAAATTTCAAACTATCAATGAAACATAGCTGTAATCATATGAGCGGGACTTATAGCTTTTTGCCTCTTGAATAGTTTTGGCATCTCACTTCATCCATTGAAGTTTAGAATGATTGGCATCTATAGGAACTTCAGATTTCGAATAGTGTTATTGACTCTCCTAGTTCAGTATGATGATTCTTGAACACAGCTTCTTTATGAGTCTTGGCCGTGGCCCTAAGCACTTTGTTTTCCAGTATTATCACCGGATACATAAATGCCACAGACACATAATTGGGTGAACCTTTTCAGATTGTGACTCAGCTTTGCTAAAGTCCCCAATTAGAGGTGTCCAGGGTTCTTAAGCACACTCTTTGTTTTTGCTTTGGACCTTGACTTTAACCGCTCAGTCTCAAGTTTTCACTTGACACCTACACGCCACAAGCACATGGTTAGGGACAGCTTGGTTTAGCCGCTTAGACCAGGATTTTATTCCTTTAGGCCCTCCTATCCACTGATGCTCAAAGCCTTGGGATCCTTTTTATTTGCCCTTGCCTTTTGGTTTTAAGGGTTATTGGCTTTTTCTTCTTGCTTTTTCTTTTTCTTTCTATATATATATATATATATATTTATTTTTTCCGCCTATTTTTTTCTCTTTCTTTTTTTTTTTTTTCTGCAAGCTTTGTTTTTTTGCTGCTTTTTCTTGCTTCAAAAATCATTTTTATGATTTTTCAGATTATCAAATAACATGTCTCCTAGTCATCATTCTTTCAAGAGCCAACATATTTAACATTCTTAAACAACAACTTCAAAAGACATATGCACTGTTCAAGCATACATTCAGAAAACAAGAAGCATTGTCACCACATCAATATAATTAAGCTAAGTTCAAGGATAAATTCGAAACTCATGTACTTCTTGTTCTTTTGAATTAAAACATTTTTCATTTAAGAGAGGTGATGGATTCATAGGACATTCATATCTTTAAGACAAAGTTACTACTACTAATGATCATGTAATGAAGAAACAAACATAGATAAGCACATAATACAGAAAACGAAAAACAGAGAAAGTAAGAACAAGGAATGAGTCCACCTTAGTGATGTCCTTGAGCTCTTCTATGTCTCTTCCTTGCCTTGGCTGCTCCTCCTTCATTGCTTTTAGATCTTCTCTGATTTCATGAAGGATGATGGAGTGCTCTTGATGTTCCACCCTTAGTTGCTTCCAATAATTGTGTGGAAGAAAATGTATCCCCTGAGGTATCTCAGGGATCTCTTGATTTGCAGTCAAATGTTCTACCACTGAGCTATAGACCCTTGATGGAAGCTTTTGTCTTCCCTTTCCTCTTTCTAGAGGTTTCTCTGGTCTTAGGTGCCATCAATGGTTATGGAAAAAACAAAAAAGCTATGCTTTTACCACACCAAACTTAGAATGTTGCTCGCCCTCGAGCAAAAGAAGAAAGAATAGAAGAATAAGAAGAAGATATGGAGGAGATGGAGGGAGATGTGTATTCGGCCATATGGGTGGGATTGGGTGGGAAAGAGATGTTGAATTTTGAAGGAAAGTGGGTGTTTGGATGTGAGTGGTAAAGGGTTAATTAGGGAAGAGTGTTTATTGGGAATAGAGGATGATTGAGAAGAGAGAAGAGAGTGAGTGGAGGTAGGTGGGGATCCTGTGGAGTCCACAGATCCTGAGGTGATCCTGTGAGGTCCACAGATCTTGAGGTGTCAAGGCATTTACATCCCTGCACCAAGTTAGGCATGCAAAATGCCCTTGCACACAACTCTGGGCGTTCAGCGCCAGGTTAGTGCCCATTTTGGGCGTTCAACGCCCATTTGCTGCCATTTCTGGCGTTGAACGCCAGAACCATGCTTGTTCTGGGCGTTCAGCGCCAGGATGCTCCCATTCTGGGCGTTCAGTGCCAGAACTATGCTCTGTTCTGGCGTTTGAACTCCAGACAGATGCTCCTCCAGGGTGTAATTTTTCTTCTGCTGTTTTTGATTCCGTTTTCTATTTTTATATTTATTTTGTGACTCCACATGATCATTACCCTAAGAAAACATGAAAAACAATAAAAATAAGAATTAGATAAACATTGGGTTGCCTCCCAACAAGCGCTTCTTTAATGTCAATAGCTTGATAGTGGGCTCTCATGGAGCCTCACAGATGTGCAGAGCTTTGTTAAGACTCTCCAACACCAAACTTAGAGTTTGGATATGGGAGTTCAACACCAAACTTAGAGTTTGGTTGTGGCCTCCCAACACCAAACTTAGAGTTTGACTGTGGGGGCTCTGGTTGACTCTGCTTTGAGAGAAGCTTTTCAAGCTTCCTCTCCATGGTTGCAGAGGGAGATCCTTGAGTTTTGAATACAAGGGAGTTCTCATTCCATTGAAGGACTATTTTACCTCTGTCAACATCAATCACAGCTCTTGCTGTGGCCAGGAAAGGTCTTCCTAGGATGATGGATTCATCCTCTTCCTTTCCAGTATCCAGGACTATGAAATCACCAGGGATGTAAAGGCCCTCAACCTTTACTAAAACGTCCTCTACTTGTCCATAAGCCTGTCTTCTTGAGCTGTCTACCATCTCTAGTGAGATTTTAGCAGCTTGCACCCCATAGATTCCCAGTTTCTCTATTACAGAGAGGGGCATGAGGTTTATCCCTGAACCAAGGTCACACAGAGCTTTAAAGATCATGGTGCCTATAGTGCAGGGTATTATGAACTTTCCAGGATCCTGTCTCTTCTGAGGCAATGTCAGTTGATCCAGATCACTTAGTTCATTGATGAACAAGGGAGGTTCGACTTCCCAAGCATCAATGCCAAATAATTTGGCATTCAGCTTCATGATTACACCAAGAAACTTGGCAGTTTGCTCTTCAGTGACATCCTCATTCTCTTCAGAAGAGGAATACTCATCAGAGCTCATGAAGGGCATAAGGAGGTTCAATGGAATCTCTATGGTCTCTAGATGAGTCTCAGATTCCTTTGGTTTCTCAGAGGGAAGCTCCTTATTGACCACTGGACGTCCCAGGAGGTCTTCCTCCTTGGGATTCACGTCCTCTCCTCTCCTCACAGGTTCGGCCATGGCGCTTATGTCAATGGCCTTGCACTCTCCTTTTGGGTTTTCTTCTGTATTGCTTGGGAGAGTACTAGGAGGGATTTCAGTGATCCTTTTACTCAGCTGGCCCACTTGTGCTTCCAGATTTCTAATGGAAGACCTTGTTTCATTCATGAAACTTACAGTGGCCTTAGATAGATCAGAGACTAGATTTGCTAAATTAGAAGCATTTTGTTCAGAGTTCTCTGTCTGTTGCTGAGTTGATGATGGAAAAGGCTTGCTATTGCTAAACCTGTTTCTTCCACCATTATTAAAGCCTTGTTGGGGCTTTTGATCCTTCCATTAGAAATTTGGATGATTTCTCCATGTTGAGTTATAGGTGTTTTCATAAGGTTCACCTAAGTAATTTACCTCTGCTATTGCAGGGTTCTCAGGATCATAGGCTTCTTCTTCAGAAGATGCCTCTTGAGTACTGTTGGATGCAGCTTGCATTCCATGCAGACTCTGAGAGATCATATTGACTTGCTGAGTCAATATTTTATTCTGAGCCAATATGGCATTCAGAGTATCAACCTCAAGAACTCCCTTCTTCATAGGCGTCCCATTAATCACAGGATTCCTTTCAGAAGTGTACATGAACTGGTTATTAGCAACCATGTCAATGAGTTCTTGAGCTTCTGCAGGCGTTTTCTTTAGGTGAATGGATCCACCTGCAGAAGTATCCAATGACATCTTAGATAACTCAGACAGACCATCATAGAATATATCCAGGATGGTCCATTCTAAAAGCATGTCAGAAGGACACTTTTTGGTCAACTGTTTGTATCTTTCCCAAGCTTCATAGAGAGATTCACCTTCTTTTTGTCTGAAGGTTTGAACATCAGCTCTAAGCTTGCTCAGCTTTTGAGGAGGAAAGTACTTGGCTAAGAAAGCCGTGACCAGCTTATCCCAAGAGTTCATGCTGTCTTTGGGTTGAGAATCCAACCATAATCTAGCTCTGTCTCTTACAGCAAAAGGGAAAAGCATGAGCCTGTAGACTTCAGGATCTATTCCATTAGTCTTAACAGTATCACATATCTGCAAGAATTCAGTTAAGAACTGAAAAGGATCTTCAGATGGAAGTCCATGAAACTTGCAGTTCTGTTGCATCAGAGAAACTAATTGAGGTTTCAGCTCAAAGTTGTTTGCTCCAATGGCAGGAATGGAGATGCTTCTTCCATGTAAATTGGAATTAGGTGCAGTAAAGTCACCAAGCATCTTCCTTACATTATTATTATTTTCGGCTGCCATCTCCTCTGCCTGTTCGAAAATTTCTGAAAGGTTATCTCTGGATTGTTGTATTTTAGCTTCTCTTAATTTTCTCTTCAGAGTCCTTTCAGGTTCTGGATCTGCTTCCACAAGAATGTTCTTATCCTTGCTCCTGCTCATATGACAAGGAAGAATGGATAGAAAAATAATAATAATAATAGAGATCCTTTATACCACAGTATAGGGATCCCTTTTTGAGTGGAAGAAAAGAGGGGGAGACAAAGAATGTGATGTAAAGGAAGAAACACATCTGTGAGGATGGAAGAGAGGTGAAATGAGATGTTAGGATATGAATGAATAAATAGAATAGGATGAGAGAGAAGGAGGGAATTTTCGAAAATTATTTTTGAAAAGGGGTTAGTGATTTTTGAAAATGGTTTTTGAAAAATTGTTAGTAATTTTCGAAAATTAAGTTTTAAAACTTAAAATAATTAATAAATTAAAAAGAAATTTTGAAAAAGGGGAGAGATATTTTCGAAAATGAGAGAGAGAGAGTTAGTTAGGTGGTTTTGAAAAAGTTAAGAAACAAACAAAAAGTTAGTTAGTTAGTTGAAACAAATTTTGAAAAGATAAGAAGTTAGGAAGTTAGAAAAGATATTTTGAAATCAAATTTTTTGAAAAAGATAAGATAAGAAGATATTTTGAAAAGATATGATAGAAATTAGTTTTGAAAAAGATTTGATTTTTAAAATCACAATTAATGACTTGATTCACAAGAAATCATAAGATATGATTCTAGAACTTAAAGTTTGAATCTTTCTTAACAAGCAAGTAACAAACTTCAAATTTTTGAATCAAAACATTAATTGATTATGTTATTTTCGAAAATTTGGTATAAAAATAAGAAAAATGAAAAATATTTTTGGAATTTTCGAAAATAACTAAGAATTTTGAAAAAGATTTGATTTTTGAAAAAGATTTTGAAAAAGATAAGATTTTCAAATTGAAAATTTGATTTGACTCATGAGAAACAATTTGATTTTAAAAATTTTTGAAAAAGTCAATCCAAATTTTCGAATTTGATGAGAGAAAAAGGGGAGGATATTTTTTTTATTTTTGAAATTTTTATGAAAAACATGAAAAATATGCAATGCATGAAATTTTTAGATCAAAACAATGAATGCATGCAAGAATGCTATGAATGTCAAGATGAACACCAAGAACACTTTGAATGTCATGATGAACATCAAGAACATATTTTTGAAAAATTTTTAATGCAAAGAAAACATGCAAGACACCAAACTTAGAATTCTTTAATGCTTAGACACTAAGAATTCAAGAATGCATATGATAAACATGAAAAGACACAAAACAAAAAATCATCAAGATCAAACAAGAAGACTTACCAAGAACAACTTGAAGATCATGAAGAACACTATGAATGCATGATATTTTTGAAAAATGCAAAATGCATATGCAAGTGACACCAAACTTATGATATGACTCAAGACTCAAACAAGAAACACAAAATATTTTTGATTTTTATGATTTTCTAATTTTTTTGGATTTTTTTTTCGAAAATAATATGAAAAGGAAAAATAAGGATTCCAAAATTTTTAATATGAATTCCAGGAATCTTGCATTCTTAGTCTAAAGCTTCAGTCCAGGAATTAGACATGGCTCACTAGCCAGCCAAGCTTTCAATGAAAGCTCCAGTCCAAAACACTAGACATGGCCAATGGCCAGCCAAGCTGTGATATATGGAATTACATGCATTGAAGTTATTAGTTGAAGCCTCAGTCCAAAAGAATTTAGACATGGCTTTACAGCCAGCCAGGCTTCAACATGCTTCATGAAACACTAGAATTCATTCTTAAAAATTTTGAATAAAAATTTTTGAAAACACATTTTTTTTTTTGAAAACAGATGAGAAAATTTTAGAAATATTTTTGAAAAATTTTTGAAAAGAAAGCAAAAAGAAAATTACCTAATCTGAGCAACAAGATGAACCGTCAGTTGTCCAAACTCAAACAATCCCCGGCAACGGCGCCAAAAACTTGGTGCTGTTGCCGGATCAAAAGGGAATCTGGCACTGATGTTACCGGACCAAAAGCTTGCCGAGAACTCAAACAATCCCCGGCAACGGCGCCAAAAACTTGGTGCACGAAGTTGTGATCTCCAGGCTCGAACAAATCCTGGTAATGGCTCCAAAGCTTGGTGCTCTGATCTTATTTCATAATTGTCACAACTTCGATACAACTAACCAGCAAGTGCACTGGGTCGTCCAAGTAATACCTTACGTGAGTAAGGGTCGAATCCCACGGAGATTGTTGGTATGAAGCAAGCTATGGTCACCTTGCAAATCTCAGTCAGGCGGATATAAAGTGATAATGGTGTTTTCGAATATTATATAATAAAATAGAGATAGAGATACTTATGTAAATCATTGGTAGGAATTTCAGATAAGCGAATGGAGATGCTTTTCGTTCCTCTGAACCTCTGCTTTCCTGCTATCTTCATCCAATCTGTCTTACTCCTTTCCATGGCTGGCTGTATGCAAGGGCATCACCATTGTCAGTGGCTACATCCCCTCCTCTCAGTGAATAATATGCTCACGCACCCTGTCACGGCACGGCTATTCATCTGTCGGTTCTCGATCATGCTGGAATAGGATTCACCCTCCTTTTGCGTCTGTCACTAACGCCCAACACTCGCGAGTTTGAAGCTCGTCACAGTCATTCAATCATTGAATCCTACTCAGAATACCACAGACAAGGTTTAGACCTTCCGGATTCTCTTGAATGCCGCCATCATTCTAGCTTAATTCATGTAGAACAGAAGTGTTTGTCAGGCACGCGTTCATAAGGGAGAAGGATGATGAGCGTCACACATAATCATCACCTTCATCACGTTCTTGGGTGCGAACGGATATCTTAGAAGAGAAATAAGAAGAATTGAATAGAAAACAGTAGTACTTTGCATTAATCTTTGAGGAACAGTAGAGCTCCACACCTTAATCTATGGAGTGTAGAAACTCTACCGTATGAAAATACATAAGTGAAGGTCCAGGCATGGCCGAGATGGCCAGCCCCCTAAACGAGATCACAGGATCAAAATACAATCCAGGATGGTCAAAAAGACTAGTAAAGGGTCCTATTTATAATAAACTAGCTACTAGGATTTACATGAGTAAGTAATTGATGCATAAATCCACTTCCTGGGCCCACTTGGTGTGTGTTTGGGCTGAGCTTAAGTGTAGCACGTGCAGAGGCTATTTGTGGAGTTGAACGCTAGTTTCTGTGCCAGTTTGGGCGTTCAACTCTGGTTTTGGATCCTTTTCTGGCGCTGGACGCCAGATTTGGGCAGAAGGCTGGCGTTGAACGCCAGTTTACGTCGTCAATTCTTGGCCAAAGTATGGACTATTATATATTGCTGGAAAGCCCTGGATGTCTAATTTCCAACGCAATTGGAAGCGCGCCATTTCGAGTTCTGTAGCTCCAGAAAATCCACTTTGAGTGCAGGGAGGTCAGAATCCAACAGCATCAGCAGTCCTTTTTCAACCTCTGAATCTGATTTCTGCTCAAGTCCCTCAATTTCAGCCAGAAAATACCTGAAATCACAGAAAAACACACAAACTCATAGTAAAGTCCAGAAATGTGAATTTAACATAAAAACTAATGAAAACATCTCTAAAAGTAACTAGATCCTACTAAAAACATACTAAAAATAATGCCAAAAAGCGTATAAATTATCCGCTCATCAGCAACATAAGTAATTAAAGGAAAGCATTAAAGTTTCTGAAAGTAAGAGAGAAATATGAAGTAAAAGAAATATTGAACCTGAGAGGAAGTTGAAATAATCCTAAATCCTAAAACTAAATCCTAAGAGAGAGGAGAGAACCTCTCTCTCTAAAAACTACATCTAATCCTAAAATTATGAATTATCAGCTCTCCTTATGAATGAATGGATTCCCCCACTTTATAGCCTCTAATCTGTGTTTTCTGAACTTGGATCTGGGCTAGAAAAGGTCTCAGAAATTGCTGGGGGCATTTTCTGTAGTTTCTGCACGTGGCGTCTGTCACGCGTCCGCGTGGGTCACGCGGTCGTGTCATCTGGAGTTTTCCTTATCACGCATTCGCTTTGGTCACGCGTACGCGCCATCTGCGTTCTGCTCAAGGCGCGCGTCCGCGTCAGTCACGAGTTTGCATCGCTGCCTTTTCGCGCTAAGCATGCGACCGCGTCGTCCACGCGTTCGCATCGCTGCCAGTTTCTTCAAAAACTCCATTTTGTGCTTTCCTTCCATTTTTGTACGTTTCCTTTCCATCTTTTAAATCATTCCTGCCTTAGGAGATCTGAAAATACTTAACACACAAATCACGGCATCGAATGATAATAGAAGGTAATTAAAATAGATATTTTTAAAGCATAGCAAACATGTTTTTTACGTATATCACATAATAAGGAAGGGAAAGTAAAACCATGCAATTTCACATGAATAAGTGGATGAAGGATTGAATAAATCACTTAAATTGAGCACAAAATATATCATAAAATATGGTTTTATCAACTTCCCTACACTTAAACAATAGCATGTCCTCATGCTAAATCCAAGATAAAGAGTAAGGTAAAGTGGTGGAATTTCATGCAATGCAATCTATTCTAAATGCAACTACCTAAATGAATCATGCAATTCTAGTTATTATTCACTTGTATATAAAGCTTACATGCAGTCAAATTAATTCATATCCTCAAGGAATCATATATGCATAGCCAACCCTTAGATAATGTTAAAGCACTTTTACAATTGAGATGGGTAAAAAGTATTTTACAAACTTGCAAGACAATTAACAATTAAGCAGAGATATATGGTGATGAGCTATTGAACCCTCACTGGATTTTGTATTTACTCTCTAGTCACTCAGTGTTTATTGGGTTAATCACTCTATTCTTTTTCTATCCTTACTTTCTATAACTTTGTTCTTCATCTAACCAATCAACAATTATAGAATACAGACATACAAAAATCATGAGGTCTTCTTCAAGGTTGTAATGGGGCCAAGGTAAAGGTAAGGGTATATGTATAAGGTTAAGTGAGCTAATAAGTGAATCCTTGATTAGTCTAAGATCTCACCTAACATACATACTATATATAATTTTAAAGTTCCTTAACCTATTTACCCAAAATTTTCCCTTTTTGGATTACAAGCTCATACATTAATTTTAAGTTTGAAATTTTTGACCCATGTGCATTGACTCTTTTTTTTTTTTTTTTTTTTTGCATTTGGGGGAATTTTGTATTCCCTTATTTAAATACTGAAAATGTAAATTTTTTTTAATCAATGCACATGGTAATTCCATTGTTTTGATTTCGCATGAGCATGCTTCCCAAATTTTTGTTTTTGAAATAGCTTACTATTTTTAAATTCCTACTTTGTTTCTATCATCCCATGTTCCCATAAAATTTCCCACACTTAAATTGTACACAATATCTATCTTAAGCTAACCAAGGATTCAACCTGGGATTTTTATTTTGTTTTTCTGCTTAAGGCTAGTAATGTGGTTTATAGAACAAAAGGAATTAAAAAGCTCAAGGGGGCTAACAAGGGCGATGCAAAAAGGTAGGCTAATTTGGGATAAGTGAGGAAAAAAATTCAAATAATGGCCTCAATCATCTCTTGGTATGTATCTATATTCTATAATTGGACATATAGATTAAAACAAAGTAAAGAACATCAGAATGAAAAAGAAGGGTAAAACACACATGAATGGAATTTATGGTCTGAATGCAACCATACAATTAAGCTCAGAACTCATAGGCTGTGTGTTCTCCAGCTCGAAAATCATATATCAGTTATACATATCATGCAAGTAGAGATTAAGAGTTCCCATTATTCTCAATGTAATTTTTAGGGTGGCCCTTAAAATCTTAGTGTTGTTCCTTGATGAAATGTTGTTAACTAACTAACATGTAATGCTATATATACAAGGTGTGTGGATTATTTTAATTTACTAAAATTTCTAGTTTACTTCTTTTATTTTCAATTAAACCAAATTATCATATGCTAAAAGGGTAAACTATACTAATGAATCCACATATTCTATAACTAATAAGTTTAGAATTACAAACTAAACTAAATGGCTAAAATATGAACTAAAGTGCAAAATGCGGAAAATAGGGTAAAAATACAGCAAAAGAACAATGTATAAGTACTGAAAAATAAAAATAAAAATAAAAATAAAAATACAGGAAAATAACAAAATAAGATAAAAGAGTCTGTAGTGGTTCACCAAAAAGATACACCAGGGATGGCGACCTCCCCACACTTAAAATGTAGCATCGTCCTCGATGCTCACTCAAGCTGGGTGTGAAGGAGTGTCATCACCGGAAGGATGGGCTGCTGAAGTCTCGGTGGTGGCCTGAGGATCTACAGACTGGATAAGTGTAGGAGGATCTGTCTGCTGCAGGGGAAACACTGACTGGAGAGGAATCTCTGGGTCTGCGGCCTGAATCTGGTGTGGCTCCTCCTGCTGTGCCTGCTCAACCTCTCTCTGTGCATGCGTCTCCTCCTCATGCTCGTCCGCCTCCTCCTCAGATGGCTCTGATGGTGTGTCAGGCTCGGAGGGGATGTCGCCGCCAGATCAGATCATTTACTTGAGGTGCTCATAACATCGCTTGTTGCGATGCTCAGATCGTTCATATCACCGCCGATTGCGGCGCTCCATCTGGTCCAGCTGCTGAAATAGGCGGTGCACGTGGTGGTAAACGGGTTCTGAGGCAGGTGGAGGTGCAGTGGTGGTAGCTGGGGCAATAGTAGATGAAGAAGGGGCAGCTGATGGTGTGGCTGTCTCATCAGAAGCGGTGAAGAATGGGGGTCTGTAACCTAGAGCCTGAAACTTTCTGCTGTGAGGGATAATCTTCTTGCAGTCTGCAGCAGGTGGCTTCTCATCAGCCAGCTCCCAAGGCACGTCAGCTTGACGGCCAAGCTGGGTAATCAGATAAGGGAAAGGGAGAGTGCCTCTGACATGGACCCTGGCCATGTAGTACCGGATGAATCGTGGAAGATACAGGTCCTTACCCTCCATCACACACCAGAGGAGGGTGATCATAGCAGCAGGCAGCTCCGTCTCATGAGTGCTTGGCATAACAAAGTTGCTCAGGATTTGGTGCCAGAGCCGAGCCTCATCATTCAGATACATCAGCTTGATACCCTTAGGCATTGCTGTATTCTTTCTCATGACCTAGGGGACAGTAGGATCAAGGACTATCCTCTGCTTGACAGCATCCCAGTCTAATCTCATAAAGCGCATATCCTCTTCAGCCCTTTGGTAACCGTCAGGCTGATCTGACTTAGTCTGAAGCTACAGAATATCCTCAATGGCTTCCTCAGTGACCAGTATCTGTTTCCCTCTGAGGTGCACTGCATCCAGGAAAGTCTTGAAGTAGTTGCATTAAAACTCTCTTACCCAGGAAGCATTGACCTCTTTCAAGTTTCTCTCCAAGAAGAATCAGCCTCTCTGTTTCATCTGTTCGGAGGTGTACTGCTGTAGTTCTTCTAGAATTTTCAGAGTCCTCTCCAGGTACAGGTTCCTGGAGGTGGCAAACACTGGATACTTCAGCTCACAGTATCTGTTTGCAAATTTAACTGGATCATTGGCAGGGAGGAGCTGGTCAGCCTTCTTCTGCGGGGTAAAGTGCTTTTCCCGCCAGGAGTCATCATGCATAATGTCCAGGATAGACATAGAGGATTCGCTTCTTTTCCTTTTGCCAGTGGTGGCTTTGCCTTTTCCTGTGCGTTGAGGGTCAGACATCCTGAAAAACAGAAATTCCAGGATATAATTGAAGAACAAAAGCAGGAAAACAAGTAGGCAAATAGAATAATAACAATAGAAGCACATAGTGGCAAAAGAGCAGTAGAATTATGAAATGAGTTAAGTATATGTGCATTATGGATTGTATTTGAGTTAGGAATCCAAGATGAAAAATCACAATCCAAATGGTAATATAAGTAGAATTCATGTTAATTAGGAAAAACCATAATCATGCCTTGAGTTAGAAAGTTAAAGTAAATAGTTAAAAACCAAAAAGAGAAGTTTGAAAGTTAAAATGGTTAGGAGTGAAAAAGAAAGTTAGAAAGGTAAAGTTAGTGAGTTAGTGAAAAGAAGGGTAAAGTAAGTGGCATGAGGATTGATTCCTAGGTAACAATAAATTCTCAATTTTAAAGAATAATCAACTCATATTCAAGCAAGGATATCAGGTTTTTGATGATGAATCATATAGATAAAAAATAGCAAAAATTAAAATCGAATCATTAATAAGGCAATTTATTAACCAGGAAATTTGAAAGGAAAAAGAATGCTGGCCCTGTGCATTCATGAATTGGGTTCGTTGTAGCTAAGTAGTGCAAAATTGAAAATTGCCAAAACCAATTCCTGAATGTAAAAATGAAACAATTTGCAGAAAATTGGGCAGCATTCCGGCTAAAATTGGATGTTCCCAGGTAATAAACAGCAAGCAGAACAGTTCATATAAATTAAAATAAAGCTGCAAATATACATAAGTAATATGAACATGAAAGAGCAGTGTAACAACAGCATGAAACAGTAAAGAACAACATATGAACAGTATTAACATCACAGCCAGACTAAAATTGCAGAATAGGTGAAACAAGCAACAAGTGCGGCGCAATTATCAGGCCTAAATCCACTAACCACATCCTAGCTACCTAACCACCTAGAATCCACTACAAACATGCATCTCTAACTAGCCTAATTTGAATATAATCTGAAAAATAAATAACGACAAGTGATAGAGAAATTGGCGTTCGGCGGAACCTGGTATATGTAAGAACAGAGGTGAGGACAGAGAGATGGTGGTGGGGAAACGGCGGCACTGGGGGGCAGTGTCGGCGCTGTGGTGGAGCAGGGCGGGTTGGAGGTTGGGGTTTGGGTTGGGTGAGGGAGAGAGGAAGGGAGAAGGGGGCGAGGGTTGTGGGTTGGAGGCGGCGCTGGTGGCGTAGTGGTGGTGGCTGGCCGTGGTGGGGGCAGCGGTGGTGGAGGGAAGAAGAGAGAGAAGAAGGGGAGGGAAGGAAGAAGGAGAGAAAGGGGAGAGGGGTGGGTGTCGCGTGGTGGTCTGGGTGGTTGGGGGTGGTGCGGCGGTCGGAGTGGTGGTTGGGGGTGGTGGTGTTTGGGTGGGGAGAAGAGAGGGAGCAGAGGGGTTGAGGGGAAGAGAATGGTGACGCGGGGGGGGGGGAATAGGGTTTCGCGTGGTTGGGGTTAGTGATTTTGAATCCACGCGAACGCGTGGAGCACGCAGTCGCGTGATGGACGCGATCGCGTGGAATGGATAAAAGATGGATGACGCGGTCGCGTGCCTGTCGCTGAAATTTGTGCTAGACGCACACTTCCAGCGTCGTTTCAGCGCAACTCTCTGTCTCCATTTAGGGGGCCATAATATCCATGCGACGCGGACGCGTTGCTCACGCTTTCGCGTGGGATGAGTGTTTTTCAAGTGATGCGTTCGCATCAGGGACGTGGACGCGTGGGCCGTTTTTTGCTAAACGCACACCAGCCACACGATTCTGGCCCAGATTTCAGGGCGTTGGATTTTTTTACGCCGATTTCCAGATCACGCGTTCGCGTGAGTGACGCGGACGCGTGGGAGGTGTTTTTCGCAACTGACGCGAACGCGTTAGCGATGCGGTCGCGTGGGACAATTTGTGCCAAAGGCACGCCTCCAACCACGCTTTCGCGTGACTTTCTGTTCACTTTCCTTTTCTTCCTAATGCACTTATGACGCGGACGCGTCGGCGACGCTGTCGCGTCGCGTGCGATTTTTTTTTTTTTGAAATTATGCAATATGCAATGCTAATGTAAATGCTACGGATAATATCCAGGTTCAATAAAAAGAATATAATATAAAAACAAACAATACGAAATAAAATTAAAAAAGAAACGACCATACCATGGTGGGTTGTCTCCCACCTAGCACTTTTAGTTAAAGTCCTTAAGTTGGACATTTGATGAGCTTCCTATTATGGTGGCTTGTACTTAAATTCATCCAGAAATCTCCACCAATGTTTGGAATGCTAACAGCCTTTGGGGTCCCAAACTAGGCATGTAAAGCTTTTGAGCAGCTTCAAACAGATTCTCAGGCTCCTGGGGTGACGAATGTCAGAATAGATTCCAGGATCCCAAAATTTGCTTTTAAATCCGCCTTTGTCTTGACCTATATTTTTCCATCTGGGCGGTTTAGAAATTGTATTCTCACCAAGATGACCAAACGCCTTCCGAGACCCATTCAATTGATCTTGGTACCAATCCGTGCACTTCGAATTGAAGCGTAGGACCTTATTGAATCTTGCACACCAGCTCTGAGTACGAGCCATTTCCCTCTTGCTCTTAAAGCCGCAGAGAGCTCTAAGCTGGCCATCTGTTTCAAGCAAACAATATTCAAGTGGAAAAGTAAAGATAAAGGTTAAGGATTGTACCCACTTGAAGCTTGTATTAGGTGGTAATGGCCTTGGGATAGGTGTTTCCAGTGGTTCTGTAAGCTCTACTCCCTTGTATTCTTCTGTGAATTCCTCCACTTCTTTGCAAAATTTTTCAACTGCAACTGCGTCCTGATCAAAGTCTTTTGGAGGTTGAGAGAAATCTACCTCGACATCATCTTCGTATTCACTTGGATAAGGTTCTTCAGGCTCAAGGAGTTCACGGATGTGAGTTTGTGATTAGGAGAGCTTGATGCATGATCATCACTGCCTATGGAATCAACTTCTTGGTCTGTTCCGCCCAATTTTTCACAAGGTATATGCTTTGGAGGTTGTGCACTGTCCTCTTTGGCATCAATTTTGAACTTCTCAACAGAATCCTTTACAGTTCTCGACTCCCATGGAGGTTCAGCATCTCCTAAATCTTCAACCACTTCTTTCTCTACAACTATCATGGCTTCCTCTACTTGTTCCAATACAAAGCCATGCTCCTCATTGTCCACCGAGGTTTCTAGTGTCTCCTTCATGTTACGCTCCTCTTTTGATTCTCCACATGCAGCCATGGGAGTACTTTGAGTGCTCAGATGTCGGGAAGCTATTATATTTACTACCTCAGTTAAGGCAGTAGTGAGTTCCAGTACGCCCTTTTGCATCCTCGCTTGCCCTTGAAGAAGAACACGAAGTTTGTCATTCATTGGAGGTTGGGGTGGGTATGAGGGTTCATTGGTTGGGAGAGAGGGTTCATAATAAGAATGTGGTGGTTCTTGGAAGTAATTGGATTGGGATTGTGGTGGATAAGGGTCATATGATGGTGAATGGTGAAAAGGAACTTGTGAGTGTGGTGGTTCAAAGCTACGTTGAGAGGATGGTCTATAAACACATGGTGGGGCTTGTTGGAAATTAGAAGGGGGCCCACCATGTCTATCAGCTTGGTATGCATTGTAGAGTGGTCCTTGCCCATGATATCTTGGAGGGTGTTGTTACCTAAAGGGTTGATCAGGGCCTCTTGGCTCCATCCATCTTTGATTGCTTAAACCTTGATGCATATTCCTGTTGTAGCTTCCACTCCTTTCAACATATTTAAAACCAAACTCAAAGTGAGAGGGGTGAGAATTCATAGTAGCTAATAGAAATAAAAGGGAAAAACAAAAACAAATAAACAAATAAAAGAAAAATATTTACAATAACCAATAATAAGGCACACGTTTGCAGTTCCCCGGCAACGGAGCCATTTTGACGATCAGTTTTTCTATCGGTAAAGAAATATAAAAATATGATCGCGTTGTAAGTATAACTTCTAAACCAACAGAAAATCCTTTCGTACAAACGTTTTGGTTGTCACAAGTAACAAACCCCTTTAAAATTTATAACCGAAGTATTTAAACCTCGGGTCGTCTTCTCAAGGAACTGCAGGGAGGTGTTCTATTATTGGTTATGAGTTTTGTAAATTGGGGGTTTTGAAAGTAAGGAACAAGTAATTTAAATGACAAATAAAATAAATAAATAACTATAAAATAAACTCTTGGCAAGGTATGAAAATTCGGAAGTCCTATCCTAGTTACTCCTATGAGAATTGAAGTTAATCCCACTTAGTTAACCTTTACGAAAGCAAGGGAAAGTCAAGTTAACTAATTAGTTAGATTCCCAAATCCTAGCCAACTCCTAAGGAAAGACTAGAGTTAGTGGAATTCCAGTCAATTAGCAGACATAACAATCAATCACGATAAGTTGATAACTCAAGAGCCTCCAGTTAATCAATTAAAGCCAAGAATATAAAAAGCTAAATAAGAATCATAAATCTAAAATACCTCAATTGCATTAATAAAAGAAAATCAATCTAAACATAGAGAGTTCATAAGCTAATTTGGCAACATAAGTAATTAAAGGAAAGCATTAAAGTGTCTGAAAGTAAGAGAGAAATATGAAGTAAAAGAAATATTGAACCTGAGAGAAAATTGAAATAATCCTAAATCCTAAAACTAAATCCTAAGAGAGAGGAGAGAACCTCTCTATCTAAAAACTACATCTAATCCTAAAATTATGAATTATCAGCTCTCCTTATGAATGAATGGATTCCCCCACTTTTATAGCTTCTAATCTGTGTTTTCTGGACTTGGATCTGGGCCAGAAAAGGTCTCAGAAATCGCTGGGGGCGTTTTCTGCAGTTTCTGCACGTGGCGTCTGTCACGCGTTCGCTTCGGTCACGCGTACGCGTCATCTGCGTTCTGCTCAAGGCGCGCATTCGCGTCAGTCACGCGTTCGCGTCGCTGCCAGTTTCTTCAAAAACTCCATTTTTTGCTTTCCTTCCATTTTTGTATGTTTCCTTTCCATCCTTTAAATCATTCCTGCCTTAGGAGATCTGAAAATACTTAACACACAAATCACGGTATCGAATGGTAATAGAAGGTAATTAAAATAGATATTTTTAAAGCATAGGAAACATGTTTTTCACGTATATCATATAATAAGGAAGGGAAAGTAAAACCATGCAATTTCACATGAATAAGTGGGTGAAGGATTGAATAAATCACTTAAATTGAGCACAAAATATATCATAAAATATGGGTTTATCAATAAAGCTATGCATAAACTCTTAGGGATGCACGTCGGGGGACAGTCTAAGTACAATTCAGAGTTGTCGGGTTGGCTGGATAATCGACAGACGAGCCTCATCAGCCATAGGACAGGGATGCATCATATGCATATTACTTGAATTACTTGCTTGTGCTTTAATTGCGTGTGCCTATATGTACTTGCCATATTAAATGTGTATTTGTTACCTGCAGTATTTGTAACCTTCTTGTGCTTACCTTTATTTGTCTATTTGTCTGTAAAAATGCATGATGGAGTTGGAGTTATGGAGGAATGGTAGTATGGGACTTAGATTTAAGGTTAAGTTAAGTTAGGTTTAAATATTCTTAGAAAACCACCTTTTATGGCTCCTGCTTAATACTTTAAGCTCTATAATCTGAGTGTCGGCATTCTAGGATTGCCTCTGGCATTCCCAGGACCTTATATATTATGTTTGTGGCACCTTTACCATACTGAGAACATCTGGTTCTCATTCCATACTATGTTGTTATTTTTCAGATGCAGGTCGAGAGGCATCTCGTTAGGCGTCTGGACTCTTGAAGCGGAGTGGTTACTGGGTAGTTTTGTTGTACAGTGATGTATATATATGTACTTAGTTTTCTCTCTGTATAACTTGTTCTTTTTGGATCCTCTTAGAGGTTTATGGAGAGGCAAGTCTGTGTATATGAACTTTTGGGTTTTGGATATGTATATATATGTGTGTAAATATTCTCCGGCCAGTGTTGACTTCGCGGGCTGAGTTAGGAGCTTGTTATTTTGTATCTTTGGCACTCTATTCCTACTTCTGTTATCTTATGTTTAATAATTATGGTTTTTAGCACGTAAGCTAACTCGTGCCTTGAGTGTTGTGCTTTTATTTCGCGATTTTTTTTATTTCCTCTATTCTTCAAGGCTCCCAGCATATTATAATCCTTCTGCTATTATATGTACTCATTTTATTTTAGAGGTCGTAATACCACACCACCCCTATTTTATAACTTAAGCGTAAAGCTTAGTGTGGTAGGGTGTTACAGTTGTTATGTTAGGTAGATTATTTTATATAACTGTTTTTTAGTATAGTTATTGTTTATTGTCTATAAACATGTTAATGAATATAAGAAAGTATATTATTAGTTAATTTAGTCAGCGTTATTAGCTTGCGTTGTGAATTAGAAGGTAATTAGTGGAATAATTAATTAGGTTAACTTAGATAAGAAAGAAACCTGAGCAATAAAATTTAGAGTTGAGTTAGTTATAAGTTAATTAGTTATATGACGACGCCAGTTAAATAGGGTAAACTTAAAATTAGTAGGGTTATAAGCTATTTTTCATTTAGTTTATTTTTTAATAATCTAGTGTGATTTTATTTTACTAGATTGTGTTTTGATGGAGCAGCAGTTATTGGGTTATGAGAATGAGATATATAGATTGGATCATGCTGAGCACATTGTTGGGAGGTTTGATCGAGTGGTATGATTTTTTAATTTTTTTATTTTATTGTATTGAATAAAAAGTGAACTTGCTATTATATTTCTTCACGGTACCTTTTTTTATTAATTTTTTTTTCATTTGGTAGGCGCCTCGGATCTTGAGCACCAGACGAAATCTGGTGACACGGCCGCGGAGCAGATTAGGCCATATCTGAGACGAGCCGGGTTTGAATACGGGGCCTATATGGTCGAGTTCGAGCACGATTGGTCGCTTGCCTCGGCGTTGATAAAGAGGTGGAGGCCTGAGTCCTATACATTTCATTTACCATGCGGGGAGATGACTATCACCCTGCAGGACGTGGCCTATCAATTGGGACTCAGGATTGACGGTGATCCTATAAGTGGATGTATAGGTGGGTGGGAGCAGCACCATCAGGGACGGACCTTATAAGCTGTACGTCCTCGTCGTCGCGCAACTGGTACCTAATTCAAAACAATAGAAATATCGCTCACAACAATGGTCTGATAAATATACTAGTAACAGAGACAAAGACAACACAACTGTAATATAATTTTTATAAAACAAATTGCCATCTAACTCGGTCGGATATCTGTAGTAAATTTTTTTCACACTTTTAGATTTCTGTTGTCCGACGGAATACAATATCACATTCTTCAAAGTTGTTAAACTGTTGACTTCCGGTGTCATATAGGTAATTATCGGTTAGCCCGATCTAAAGACAATTGAACCTTCTTCATCATACACTATTTCACCATCGTAATGAATGGATAACAATGGATTTCCTGACATCGTAGCGACAATGTTAATAGTGAGAAAGAAAGTAAACAAAGAAATTGTGGCTACTTAATCTTTCTCTCTAATAAGCCTGCTTTTATTTCCGAACTCATCATAGAATTCACCCGGGGGTGCAGCGAACTCTATATAAATTATAGAGTTCACCAGGGGGTACGGCGCACTCTATATAAATTATAGAGTTTGTCAGGGATGCGGCGAACTTGCTCTTATTTAAAAAAAAAAATCGTATCCTTGAAAATAAAGCTGGAAAATCTTTTCTGGAGAAATAATTAATTATTTTATTTTATATACAAAAAAAATCCTATTGGATCAAGAGCTTGCTTGAATTATATTAAACTATTAAAAAAATTTTTAATAAAAAATATTTTTTATTTTTTATTTTTTAACTTATTTAACAAATTTTTTACAATAAAAATTAGAGTATTAAAAAATTAAAAAATATATTTTTTTAAAGTTACAATTCTATCTTTTTAATTTACTTTATTTATTTCAAAAAAAATATTTTTATATAATAAATAATTTTTTTTACATAAAATATTTAAATATAAAATTATTTTTAATTTTTTAAAAATAAATTTTAAAATAACTTTTTTTTTTCAAAAATTCACCCAAACAAACTATAAGCATCATTTCACTTCAAACAGCACTCGTGAAATGGGTTATGTCACTTAAAGTACTTGTGAAATAATGGGCCAACTGCCAATCCAATGTTTATGCAGGCAAAAATAGACCAATGTTTATTTAAAAGTAGGTATATTTAATTGAGTTAAATCCTAAAATGGTTCTGAAATTCACGAAATGCACTAATTTAGTCCTTAACTTACCAATTGCACTATTTGTGTTTCTAAAATTGTAAAAAATACACCAAGTTGGTCTCTCACCTCATTTTTAGTCATTCAACCTTGTCGCTAGCAACGACGTGAAAAATGAGTACCATGTTGGAGCTTGTCTCTGCCACTCTTGGGCTCTAATCCCACCAGAGCTTGCTACCGCCTTTAGCATCTCCTCAGAGCCCTTCCAAACTTTTTTCGACGTCAACCGCGCTTCGCAAGACACCATCTCACCATCTATGCAATTCGTGGCAGTGCCTCCTAAGCCTTCTCCTCCAGCAATTTTCCACTCGACAACTGCACCACCATGCTTGATCCCGACACTAAGGCGTTTGCCGATGAGGAATTAGACCCCAATCGAGATGGCTCCGGCTTGACTCCAAGAAGCTCCAGAAGATTGACAATGCCGCCGAGAAGGGCAATTCGGTAGCTCCACTGGCCAAGAAGGGGATTGGAAGAAGAGAGAGTCCATATAATGTTGTTGTAGACAAAGATGCTGGAGCACTGCATGTGGGTGTTAGAAAATACAAAGTAGGCATAAGAGAAAAAAAATAAGTGACGTAGAGGGTATATGAATCGCGAGAGGAGTATGTCATCTTCAACAAGACTTGTGGTAAGCATGAAGGCCTGCATTTCGTGAAGATAGCTCTTATTTGAGCAATGCCCAAGCAACTCTCTTGCCTGCTCTGCTCTTGCGCTTCCTTAACTCAATTGCCTTAAATTACACGATGTTATTCCAATCATTGATCAATTCGTATGGACCACAACAAACAAATAAAATAACTAGCAACCTTATGCAAATTAATAGGTACTGCTACTCTCTATTCCTAGAATATTTGGTACATTAAAAATTCGCATAAAAGAGAGGGGGGATGAGTTACCAGAAATCAAAAGGCGAGACACTGGGTTCGGATAGAATGTGAACGGGTTTGGAGTTTTTATTGGGGAGCGTGATACTTTGACTCAAGTTTGGTGATTCATTGGTCGACATCTTGTAGATGAACCCTTCTTTCTCCAAATACTACTATTATGAGCGTCAAGCAGACTGAACTTCTTCTTCAACATGATGGAGGCACTGCAAATAGCCACGACCATTGAAGAACTAACTCAAGCTTCCCCTACAAGGCTACTAGTTACACCTGGCAGGTGGAGCTGCCGAATCGGCCTCCTCGACAGCACTGTCGATCCTTCGAAGCTTCCTGGAATCAGAGCTGGAGCCATCTCGATCGATCTCTAATTCCTCTTTCATAAACGCAGCAAGATCAGGGCCCAAAAGCGGCAGAGGCAAGCAAGCTCCAGCGTGGTACTTATTTACCACGTCACTGTCGGCGACAATATTAAATGGCTAAAAATGAGGTGATGGCCCAACTAGATGCATTTTTTACAATCTCAGGGACGTAAATGATGCCATTGGTAAATCAAGGACTAAATCAATGAATTTTATGAATATCAGGGACCACTTCGAAATTTAACTCTTATTTCACTTGACCTTATATGAATGTATAATTATTTATTATTCTAATGATTAGTTACGTTGTTAACAAATATAAAATATCATATATAAATAGAGTTTAATTTTGATGCACTGACAGTTGTAAAACATTTTACACGGTCATGCAATCACATCTGTGGCGTTACGTAATTAAATACACGTATAAAATAACTTTACATTAATAGTGTATTAAAATTAAACTCATATAAATATACATAAATACTAAATACATAGTGATTAGTTTAGTATACATCATTCTTGCACTTTTTAATTTTAATATGATCATTGATAAAATATATTTTATAAAAATTATATAATTTAATTATTTACGTAAGTATGGTTAACCCAAAAATTACCGAGAGCAGATTTCATATTGTCAATTTGAAGTGACAAATTGTATTTTTTTAAAAATTGAGAATTAAAAAAAATTCAATTCTTCCCAACAAAATTATATTTTTAAATTAAAATTATAAAAGTCAATTTTTTAGGTTTTTTATTATAAATTAAAAAAAATTATTATTTTCCAAACAAAATTAAACGGACTTTAATTTTCGGAATGCGTTTTTTTCTTAGAATAAGTTTGCCGCACCCCGGCGAATATCATCCAAATTCTTCATAAAAACTAACTGAGAATGAAATTCAAATTCCTAAGTCATTATCATCATCTCCAAAAATATATAGGAGTACATAAAAGTACACAGACAATGATAATGGTTACCATTGTTAACTTTCCAACTTTTTCTCTCACCCAATTTGATATTTATAAAGATGCCTAGTGAAATTTGTCGGGAGATACGGTGAACTCTATAAAAATATAAAAGTTCGTCGGGATGCGGTGAACCTTACAAAAATAATAAAGTTCATCGGAGGTGCAGCGAATTTGAAATTCCAAAATATAAAAACGTATTCCGAAATTTAAAACCCAGATAATTTGTTTGGCAAAATAAAATTTTTTTATTTTATTATAGAAAAAATCCTAATTTTTCACAGTAAATTGTATTTTGTAGAAAATTAAAAAAAGAAAACAATTCGTCGCAAATTGTTAATTTAGAGACAACTCCGCTAGTAAACTAATTGGGAATAGCCAAATAGAGCCAACTAGGTACAGATCTTTCCCATTTAACAAAAAAAATCTTAAAAGTTAACCTAATTTAACTCTAACCCTATTAATAGTGTACAGTAAAAATAATAACCACAAATCCTAATTGATTAGTAACTTAGCACGTGGGTGTGAGTCGTGTGACTCTCTTTTGACAGCATCCATTGCACTTTTAGGATCTGCCGCCGACCACCGCCAGACTTCGGTAACCCCGCCGGCCACCATACGAGCACCGTCGCATGCACTTCTTCTCAAAACCTTAGCGACCGTAGTAGGAAGCCTCATCCGCACCGAGCAAGCCACTACCATCTTCCAGTGGACGTCGTCTGTTTTGTATCACTTCTGTAGATTCCTCTGTTCGATGCCACATGCTATTGTTCAATAGTTAAGAAAGCCGTTTCAGTTTGCTACTGCAGTGACGCGCGTCCTAAGTCACGCCCCGGTATCTAGCTGCCGCAGGCACTGCTTTGATGTGGAAGACAAACGCATTCCAGCATTGCGTTGACCTTTTCACCTGTTTAGTGAGAAGCATTAATCTTATATTAATTCCATAAATTGAATTATTAATTTAGATTGTTCTTTTGACATGAATTGGATTATTAATCTGATAATGTCTATAATTTTGTGTCCTATGAATTTGACGCATAATTTATTTTGTTATTTGGATGATTTATTGTTTTTTTTTTAAATCAGAAATAGGGTTGTTAGTTATACAACATATAGGATGATTTATTATGTCATGAATGGTTTATATGATTTTAGAATTAGATATTTTGTTCATATATTTTTTGAAAATTTTTTTAAGGAATTTTTTAATGTATTTTTTAAAAAGTAGCTCAATGGTTTTTTTGCTTGAGTGTTCTGGAATTTTTTTAATGGGTGAAGGATTTAAATCTAAAGATTTTTTACGGCTGTTTCGATCTGTGTTTTATTTTTTATTATTATTTAATAATTGATGTTATTATTTTTTTTATACTACTTCGGCTAGTTTTTTCATATATTTGTTTGGAGTCTCTTGTAAGATAATTTTTGAAGTATTTTTTAGTATGTATTTCAATGGGTTTTTTTTGTCTCAGTTTTGTATTTTTATTTTTTTTATATGTTATGGATGTCCCTTATCCTAGGTATTATCTATGCACTATACATCCACACAACACACTCACACACATTATATGGGTTTATTTTTTGGTTTTTTTTTTTTTTTTTTTGGTGAAACTTAAAGTCGGGTGTGGTTGTTAAGGAGGCATATGATATGCCACTCAATCAAGCCTCCAACCACAATTAAGAGTTGAATAATATTTGTTAATTTATTTATAGTTTGGGCTTTGAGTTTTCATTGTTAGGATTTTTGGTACGATTCAATGGTTTTAGAGTTTAGAATTTAGTGTTTTTTGTTTAGGATTTACGATTTACAGTTTAGACTTTTCAAGTGAGAATATAAAATTTAGGGTTTATGGATTATTTTATAGTGTTTTGGGAAAAAGGAATGGGATTTTGGTTTTGGAATTTTTTTATATGTTAAAATGATGGTTTTCATTTTATTATCCATGTATATTGTGTTAGTTAACACAAAATTTATAATGACGTTATATCATGTGCTTTTAATTCATTCTGTTTAAGCTATTTACGTGACATGCTGTATTTTTTCGTGATGTTTGTTTATATTTTGAGTTTAATTGTGAATTTTAGGGTGTTAAAGTAAATTGTGGTGATTTCTTCCAAACTCTATAGAAGTATAAGGGTTATTTACCCTTGATTAGGTGTCATCATCACAGCCGTTGATCAAGTAAAATTTTTAAAAGTTCATTAATTGAATCCTTAAAAGTTTTACACTGCATTGTATTTTATGTTATTTACATTATACCACCTAACAATATGTACTCCAATATGAATGGGTACAAGGTGCAAATAGTTATTTGTTACCAAATGTTTTAAAATTAAAAAATTAGGGGTGATTTCGTCGAAGCAAAACCCTCCTTGGAAGGCCCATTGCTTCTTCTTCTACCTCATGCATTTGTATTCTTCGGTGCTCACCGGCAACGTTCTTCTTCTCTGAATCCCTCGAAGACCCTGCCTGCTGCTTCTTTTTCTAGCTCATGCGTTTGTATTTTTCGGTGACTCACCGGCAGGGTTAAGTTTTTTCGATTCCCTCGAATACCCTAACTCATTCCCACTCCGGCCAGGATCCGGCCACCCGACTGTGAAACCCTCTCCAAATAACCTTGTAAGGCCTACTGCTTCTTCTTCTAGCTCATGCATTTGTATTTTTTCGAATTTCACATCCAATTTTGTGTTATTTATTCTGTTACTCACTTTCTGTAATCACTGTTCGTGGAAGAAGACTAGTTCAATTTCGAATGTAGTAGTTGATCATAGTTCTTCATGGTGGTGTTAATTAGATTGATAGCCAGTGATGCATGCTTCTCAAGCACGAGACAAAGCAGAGGTAGAGACGGCAGACAGCACAAACTCAAGGTTGGATATGCAACCCTAATTTTGTTGCAACCTGGGAATGTGAAAGATGGTTGACATGGAGGATATTGGCGAGTCAAGAATTGTTATAAGATATGCGTTGCAAGTATAGTTCTTAACCAACCAGAAATCCGCTTATCAATTTAGAAGGGTGTCACAAAAATTAAAATTAAAATACTGGGAGTATGAATCCCAGGTCGTCTCCCAACGAGTTGCAGAAAGGTGTGCTATTTTATTAATCAGATGTTTTCAAAATGGTTTGAGTTGAATAAACAGGAAATTAAATTAGAGAAATTAAATAATTTAAATAAAGCCTTGACTGGGAGTAGATTAGTTGGAAGCCCTATTCTTGTTGAAGTACTCTCAAGATTAATTGATAATTGAAGGTTGTTCTGTTTAGTTATCCCTTACTAGGTAAGGAAAAGTCAAACAAGTTGGAATGCTACTTCTATTCACAAGTTCCAACCCACTCAATTAAAAGGGATTGGTGTCAGTGACTAGAGGGTAATCCAACAATAAACCCAATTACAATTTTTCTTTTGAGCATTCCAACTCAAGGGTTCCTTTCAATCAACTCCCCATCAAGTTAGGAAACTACTCGCTCATTGTGAATGTAGAATTCATAACATAGGAAAGGGAACTAAAGAAAGACATGATAAATAAAAATCAAAGAAATCAATTAGAAATAAAAGTAATTCTTGTATTAATAAATTCTAAAATAATCCAATAATAAAATTGAGTAAATTAAAGGACATGGAAAAGTAGAGCCAAGTAAAGAAAACGAACTAGAATGACGAAGTTTTGATGAGGTAATAACTATTCTCAATATCCCAATGCAAAAAGCAATAGAAATAAAATCCTAAGAACTATGAATGTGTAGAGAGAAAACCTAGATGAGGAGTAAAACTAGATCTAAAAACTAAAATTGTGTAGAATGAATGTTGTTGTTAGTTTCTGCATGTTCTCTGGCTCTAGTCTGCTTTTTTGGGCCGAGAACTGGGTCAAAGCAGGGCCCAAAATCGCCCCCAGCGAATTCTGCAGATTATGCAGATCGCGCACGTCACGCGATCGTGTCATTCATGCGAACGCGTCATTCGGCGTTTTGCCCTACCACGCGAGCGCGTCGTCCACGCCTCCGCGTCACTTGTGCTATTCCAATCCGCGCGGTCGCGTGAGCCATGTAGCCGCGTCACTGCGGTTTCCTCTCTTTCGCGCGGTCGCGTGAGCCATGTGACCGCGTCACTTCTCGCTGGTCATCTCCTTAATTTCTTGTGTTCCTTCCATTTTTGCAAGCTTCCTTTCCAATCTCCAACTCATTCATGCCCTATAAAGCCTGAAACACTTAACACACAGATCACGGCATCGAATGAATAAAAGAGAATTAAAATACATAATTAAAAGTCTCTAGGAAGCAAGTTTTCAATCATGTAATAATTTTAGGAAGAAAATATAAATGCATGCTAATTATATGAATAAGTGGGTAAAGATCATGATAAAACCACACAATTAAACACATTATAAACCATAAAATAGTGGTTTATCAATGGTGTGTGATGAGCGGATAATTTATACGCTTTTTGGCATTGTTTTTAGTATGTTTTTAGTATATTTTAATTAGTTTTTATTATATTTTTATTAGTTTTTATTTAAAAATCATATTTCTGGATTTTACTATGAGTTTGTGTGTTTTTCTGTGATTTCAGGTATTTTCTGGCTGAAATTGAGGGACCTGAGCAAAAATCTGATTCAGAGGCTGAAAAAGGACTGCAGATGCTGTTGGATTCTGACCTCCCTGCACTCAAAGTGGATTTTCCGGAGCTACAGAAGCCCAATTGGCACACTCTCAATTGTGTTGGAAAGTAGACATCCTGGGATTTCCAGCAATATATAATAGTTCATATTTGCCCGAGATTTGATGGCCCAAACAGGCGTTCCAAGTCAGCTCAAGAATTCTGGCGTTTAACTCCAAAACTGGCACAAAAGCTGGAGTTAAACGCCCAAACTGGCACAAAAGCTGGTGTTTAACTCCAAGAAAAGTCTCTACACATGGAAGCTTCAATGCTTAGCCCAAGCACACACCAAGTGGGCCCGAAAGAAGATTTTTGCATTAATTACTGATTTCTGTAACCCTAGGCTACTAGTTCTCTATAAATAGGACCTTATACTATTGTATTTTCATCTTTGATAAGTCTTATGCTATCTTAGACACGTTTGGGGCTGGCCTCATGGCCATGCCTAGACCTTGTTCTAATGTATTCTCAACGGTGGAGTTTCTACACACCATAGATTAAGGTGTGGAGCTCTGCTGTTCTTCATGAATTAATACAATAGTACTGTTGTTTTTGTATTCAACTCAAGTCTATTTCTTCTCCAAGATATTCATTCATTCTTCAACTTGATGAATGTGATGATCCGTGACACTCATCATCATTCTCACCTATGAACATGTGCCTGACAACCACCTCTATTCTACTAGCAATAGCTTGAATGCGTATCTCTTGGGTTTCTAATCTAAGATTGGAACCTTCGTGGTATAGGCTAGAATTATTGGCGGCTACTCCTGAGATCCGGAACGTCTAAACCTTGTCTGTGGTATTCTGAGTAGGATCTGGGAAGGAATGACTGTGACGAGCTTCAAACTCGCGATTGTGGAGCGTGTGACAGACGCAAAAGGATCAATGGATCCTATTCCGACATGATCGAGAACCGACAGCTGATTAGCCGATGTTGTGACAAAGCATCAGGACCATTTTCACTGAGAGGACGGGATGTAGCCATTGACAACGGTGATGCCCAACATAAAGCTTGCCATGGAAAGGAGTATGAATGATTGGAAAAAGGCAATAGGAAAGCAGAGGTTCAAGGGGAACAAAGCATCTTCATACGCTTATCTGAAATCCACCAATGAATTACATAAGTATCTCTATCTTTATTTTATGTTTATTTTCATCACCTTAAACTCCATAACCATTTGAATCCGCATGATTGAGATTTACAAGATGACCATAGCTTGCTTCAAGCCGACAGTCTCCGTAGGATCGACCCTTACTCACGTAAGGTTTATTACTTGGACGACCCAATGCACTTGCTGGTTAGTTGTGCGGAATTGTGACAAAGTGTGATTCACGTTTGAGAGCTCCAAGTCCTTTGGCGCCATTGTTGATGATCACAACTTCGTGCACCAAGTTTTTGGCGCCGTTGCCGGGGATTGTTCGAGTTTGGACAACTGATGGTTCATCTTGTTGCTTAGATTAGGTACTTTTCAGAATTTTTAAGAATGGATTCTAGAGTTTCAAGGTGATGTTCTTATCATCACAAAAGCTGATTGATTCTCATCAATTTAGCTGCTGAATGTAATGTCCTGCTGAAGCTTGGCCAGACATGTCTAATCTTTTTAGACTGAAGCTTTAGACTAACATTGCATGATTCCTGGTAGGGGTGTTCAAAACCGATCCGGACCGAACTAAACCGACGAATCGAACCGAAAAAACCGAAAACCGAATTAACCGAAAATCGAAAAAATCGAAAAAAACTGATTTTGCTGTTTTTTGTCCGGTTCGGTTCGGTTTTCGGTTTTAAATATGAAAACCCTAACCGAACCGAACCGAACCGAACCGAACCGGTTAGTAAAAAAACCCTAAACGTTTACTAACCCACCCCCATGGCCCCACACGCGTGACACGCCCATACCCCCTCCCCCGCTTTCAAACGAAACTGCGCGACACCCCTACCCCCCCAAACGAAACTGCGCCTAGCCGTCTACCCTAACCCCCAAATCCACAATCCATAGTTCCATACCCTAACCTTCAGGCTTCAGTACTCATCGCTCCCTCTTCTCCAAATCTCCACACCTGCCGGCTGCCGACCTGCGCCCAGCCAGCCAACCACCACTCCCTCTTCAGTATTCATCGCACCCAGCCACCCACCATCGCTCCCTCTTCAGGCCAACACGAAGCCACGCCGTCGCACATCAGGTCAAGACGAAGCCACCACCGACCGACTCGACATGGCAGCACAGCACCACGCCGCCGCCGTTGAGACACCACCACCCTAACCCATCAGTTCAACCCAGCACGACAGCACCTCCCAATCTCCCACTCAGCCTTCCTCCCAAGTCAATATGGAGCCCGAGCCACCGATTCAGGTAATGTTTACCATTTGCATTCTGTTCATTAGTGTTGATTTGTTGCTACTGTTGATTTGTTGATTTGTTGCTAAGTTTTGTTGCTGGCTCAGTGTTGAACTTCTTACACTATGTGAAAAATAACAAAATAGTTGAGGAGAAAAAGATGAACTACGTGCAATTGGCCGAGTAGACACGACTAACAAATTTGATCTTCAAAATTAATATTTTTGAATTTATAATTTTTTAAATTTCATATATTTGACCACCAATTTTATATATCTGAGTATCTGACCACCAATTTTTGGCTAAGTTTTGTTGATTTGTTCATTAGTGTAAGTATTAATGGTTCAATTTTTGGCTAAGTTTTGTTGCTGGCTCAGTGGCTTGCTGTTTAATGGTTGAATATATTGGAAATGTCCTGCTTGGCGCTTGCTGCGTTGCTGTTTAATGGTTCATGTTATTGTTGTTTAATGGTTCATTATATTGGAAATGTCCTGCTTGCTGCCTTGCTGTTGCTGGTTGCTGATTAATTGTTGAATGTTGATAACTTGGTAATTTATTTGTTGAATGCTGATTAAATGTTGAATGTTGATAACTTGCTGATTAATTGTTGTGCAGTTTATTGCTGGTTATTAATTTATTTGTTGTTGTGTTTCTGGCCTTGATTTATTGTATTTATGTAGTTTGACGCCAGTTCAAGTGAGAATATGGGCGAATCCGGATTGCCGCCAGTTTCTCTTCCGAATGAATCCACAAGCATCAGATCTCCGAGTGCATTGTTCAGTGCTGGTTCTGTGCTTAATGATTTAAACTTCAGCTGCTTGTTTATTGCTGGTTCTGTGCTTGATTTAAACTTCAGTTGAGTTTATTGCTTTTGTTGAGGACTTGTTGGAATCAGTTTATTGATGCTGGAATATTGTTCAGTCTATTTTATTTTTTCAATCTATTTTATTGTTCAGTTTATTGAAATCAGTTTATTGTTCATTTTATTGTTCATATTATTGATGCTGGAATATTGTTGGAACAAGTCACACTTTGATCTTCAATTATTCTTACTAGATGTCAAGTGTAATTTCTAATATAATATCTTCTTTGAGCATAAGGTGGTGTTATGGTGTAGTTGATTTACCAAATTATCATAATTTCTTAGCTGATTTATTATATTTCCATTGATTTTTGAATTGTAGGGCTCATGTTTGGGGCAGTTTTGCTTATGTTATGAAGGGCGTAAGCATGTCATTGAAACAACTTATCTTAGAGATTATGGCATCATGGATGGTGACCAGGCTAGTGAATGTTTAGGCTTACAATTTCAGTGAGGGGAGCTGGAATGCTGGATTGATGTCATTGTTACCCTGTTAATCCATTCATCTCAATGTCTGTTGTACTTACTCCATTCCTCTTGACTCATGATATCTATATATTCAATTCTGATACATTGTTAGTTTGTTACCCTGCTATTAATCCATTCATCTCAATGTCTCTTTATTATTAGAATGTATAACTAGATTAGAATGCTTTTCTACTAGTGCTATATTATTATTATTATTATTATTATTATTATTATTATTATTATTATTATTATTATTATTATTATTATTATTATTAGCTATTGTGTATTTGTGTTTGTGGATTTCAATATTATGACTTGTGAAATAATATGGTAGTATTTTTTTTAATTGATTGAAAAAACCGAACAAACCGAACCAAACCAAACCGAATTTAATTGGTTTGGTTTGGTTCGGATGACTTCGAGAAAAAAACCGAACCAAACCGAACCGCACTTTAATTAAACGATCGGATCGGATGACTTTTCTCTCAAAAACCGAACCAAACCGCACCGCGAACACCCCTAATTCCTGGAATTCTTATTAAAAGTTTTGATTCTCTTTATTTTCTTTTCCATATAAGTTTTGAAAATCACAAAAAAATTTATAAAATCATAAAAATAAAAAATATTTTATGTTCCTTGTTTGAGTCTAGTATCAATTTTTAAGTTTGGTGTCAATTGCATGTTTTTATTCTTCTTGCATTTTTCGAATTTATATATATTGTTCTTCATTGATCTTCAAGTTGTTCTTGATGATTTCAGTGCTCTGATCTTTAAATTCTCTTGTTTTGTGTGTTTTGTTGTTTCTCATATGCATTCTCAATTTGTTAGTGTCTCTTATATGAAAATATTTAAGTTTGGTGTCTTGCATGCATTGTTCATTTGATCTTAGTTGCATTTTTTGTTATTTCTCATCATTAAAAATTCAAAAATATTTTCAAAATTGTGTCTTTTCAAGTCAATAATACAGAGAATTGAAGATTCAGAACATTCAGCAGAGGAATCAAACAGAAAAAGCTGGGCATTCAAAACGCCCAATGAAGAAGGAAAACTGGCGTTTAAACGCCAGCCAGGGCACCTGGCTGGGCGTTTAACGCCCAAAAAGGTAGAGTTTTGGGCGTTAAACGCCAGAATGGGCACCATTCTGGGCGTTTAACGCCAGGATGACACTAGAGGGAAGATTTTGTTTTTAATTCACATTTTTTTCAAGTCTTCATAATTTTTCAAAATCAAATCTTTTTCAAATCATATCTTTTCAATCATATCTCTTTCAAATCAATTTCTTTCCATTTTATATTTATTTTTACTATTTTCAAAAATCCTTGCTTCAATTAAAGATTTACTTCAAAATTTTCAAGTTGTTACTTGCCTATTAAGAAAGGATCAAACTTTAAATTTTAAAATCATATCTTTTAATTTCTTGATAGTCAAGTAATCAACTTTAATTTTAAAAATTTTCTTTTTCTAAATTGATTTTCAATCATATCTTTTCAAACATATCTTTTCAATCACATCTTTTTCAAAATTAATTTTTTCAATCATATCTTTTTCTAATTTTAAAATCTTTTTCAAAAATCACTTTATTTCTTTCCCAATCTTAGTTTTCGAAAATCTCAATCAAATTTTCAAAATTTCTTTTAATTATTTCAAAATCTTTTACTTTAATTTTCGAAAATTCTTCCCCTCTTCTCACATCCTTCTATTTAAGGGACTAACACTCCTCCTCAAGGTGCAATTCGAACCCTATCCCTCTTGATAAGTTCGAATTCTCCTCTCTCTACCTCCTCCTCCTATTCTTCTTTTCCTTTGACACCTCAAGGAATCTCTATACTGTGACATAGAGGATTTCCTACTTTCTTATTCTCTTCTCTTTCATATGAGCAGAAGCAAAGATAAAGGCATACTTGTTCAAGCTGATCCTGAACCTGAAAGGACCTTGAAGAGAAAGCTAAGAGAAGCTAAAGCACAATTCTCTTTAGAGGGCCTAACAGAGCTTTTCAAGGAAGAAGAAACAATGGCAGCCGAAAACAACAATGCCAATAATGCAAGGAAGGTGCTTGGTGACTTTACTGCACCTACTCCTGATTTCTATGGGAGAAGCATCTCTATCCCTGCCATTGGAGCAAACAACTTTGAGCTTAAGCCTCAATTAGTTTCTCTAATGCAACAGAATTACAAGTTTCATGGACTTCCATTGGAAGATCCTCATCAGTTCTTAGCTGAGTTCTTGCAAATCTGTGACACTGTCAAGACCAATGGGGTTGACCCTGAAGTCTACAGACTTATGCTCTTTCCTTTTGCTGTAAGAGACAGAGCTAGAACATGGTTGGATTCACAACCTAAGGAAAGCCTGAACTCTTGGGAAAAGCTAGTCAATGCCTTCTTGGCAAAGTTCTTTCCACCTCAAAAATTGAGTAAGCTTAGAGTGGAAGTCCAAACCTTTAGACAGAAGGATGGTGAGTCCCTCTATGAAGCTTGGGAGAGATACATGCAATTGATCAGAAGGTGCCCTTCTGACATGCTTTCAGAATGGAGCATCATAGGAATCTTCTATGATGGTCTGTCTGAACTATCCAAGATATCATTGGATAGCTCTGCTGGAGGATCTCTTTATCTGAAGAAGACGCCTGCAGAAGCTCAAGAACTCATTGAAATGGTAGCAAATAACCAATTCATGTACACTTCTGAAAGGAATCCTGTGAATAATGGGACAACTCAGAAGAAGGGAGTTCTTGAGATTGATACTCTGAATGCCATATTGGCTCAGAATAAAATATTGACCCAACAAGTCAATATGATTTCTCAGAGTCTGTCTGAAATGCAAGCAGTAACAGGCAGTACTAAGGAAGCTTCCTCTGAAGAAGAAGCTTATGATCCTGAGAACCCAGCAATGGAAGAGGTGAATTACATGGGAGAATCCTATGGAAACACCTATAATCCTTCATGGAGAAATCATCCAAATCTCTCATGGAAGGATCAACAGAGACCTCAACAAGGTTTCAACAACAACAATGGTGGAAGAAACAGGTTTAGCAATGGCAAGCCTTTTCCATCATCTTCTCAGCAACAAACAGAGAATTCTAAGCAGAGCCATTCTGACTTAACAACCATTGTCTCTGATCTAATCAAAACCACTCAAAGTTTCATGACTGAAACAAGGTCCTCCATTAGAAATTTGGAGGCACAATTGGGTCAGCTGAGTAAGAAAATTACTGAACTCCCACCTAGCACTCTCCCTAGCAATACAGAAGAGAATCCAAAAAGAGAGTGCAAGGCCATAACCACATCTCACATGGCCGAACATGGAGAGGAGGAAGAGGCAGTGATTCCCACTGTGGAAGACCTTAATGGACGTCCACTGATCTCCATGGAATTCCCTAATGAGGAACCATGGGAATCTGAGGCTCAGACTGAGACCATAGAGATTCCATTAAATTTACTTCTACTATTCATGAGCTCTGATGAATATTCCTCCTCTGAAGAGGATGAAGATGTTACTGAAGAGCAAGTTGCTAAGTATCTTGGAGCAATCATGAAGCTAAATGCCAGGTTGTTTGGTAATGAGACTTGGGAAGATGAACCTCCATTGCTCATCAAAGAACTGGATGACTTGACTAGGCAGAAATTATCTTTGAAGAGACAAGATCCTGGAAAGTTCTCAATACCTTGTACCATAGGCACCATAACCTTTGAGAAGGCTCTGTGTGACCTAGGGTCAAGTATAAACCTCATGCCTCTCTCTGTAATAGAGAAGCTAGGGATCATTGAGGTACAAGCTGCAAGAATCTCACTAGAGATGGCAGACAATTCAAAGAAACAGGCTTATAAACTTGTAGAGGATGTCTTGGTAAAGGTTGAAGACCATTACATCCCTGCTGATTTCATAGTCCTAGAGACTGGGAAGTGTATGGATGAATCCATCATCCTTGGCAGACCCTTCCTAGCCACAGCAAAAGCTGTGATTGATGTTGACAGAGGAGAATTGATCATTCAAGTGAATGGAGACTCCCTTGTGTTTAAAGCTCAAGGATATCCCTCTGTCACCATGGAGAGGAAGCACGAAGAGCTTCTCTCAATACAGAGTCAAACAGAGCCCCCACAGTAAAACTCTAAGTTTGGTGTTAGGAGGTTCCAACATTGCTCTGAATATCTGTGAGGCTCTGGTGCACGAAATTGTGATGTCCAGGCTCGAACAATCCCTGGTAATGGCTCCAAAGCTTGGTGCTTTGATCTTAATTCATAATTGTCACAACTTCGATACAACTAACCAGCAAGTGCACTGGGTCGTCCAAGTAATACCTTACGTGAGTAAGGGTCGAATCCCACGGAGATTGTTGGTATGAAGCAAGCTATGGTCACCTTGTAAATCTCAGTCAGGCGGATATAAAGTGATAATGGTGTTTTCGAATATATAATAAAATAGAGATAGAGATACTTATGTAAATCATTGGTAGGAATTTCAGATAAGCGAATGGAGATGCTTTTCGTTCCTCTGAACCTCTGCTTTCCTGCTATCTTCATCCAATCTGTCTTACTCCTTTCCATGGCTGGCTGTATGCAAGGGCATCACCGTTGTCAGTGGCTACATCCCCTCCTCTCAGTGAATAATATGCTCACGCACCCTGTCACGGCACGGCTATTCATCTGTCGGTTCTCGATCATGCTGGAATAGGATTCACCCTCCTTTTGCGTCTGTCACTAACGCCCAGCACTCGCGAGTTTGAAGCTCGTCACAGTCATTCAATCATTGAATCCTACTCGGAATACCACAGACAAGGTTTAGACTTTCCGGATTCTCTTGAATGCCGCCATCATTCTAGCTTATGCCACGAAGATTCTGGTTAAGAGATCTAAGAGATACTCATTCTAGCTTATTTCATGTAGAACAGAAGTGTTTGTCAGGCACGCGTTCATAACGGAGAAGGATGATGAGCGTCACACATAATCATCACCTTCATCACGTTCTTGGGTGCGAATGGATATCTTAGAAGCGAAATAAGATGAATTGAATAGAAAATAGAAGTACTATGCATTAATCTTTGAGGAACAGCAGAGCTCCACACCTTAATCTATGGAGTGCAGAAACTCTACCATTGAAAATACATAAGTGAAAGGTCCAGGCATGGCTGAGATGGCCAGCCCCCTTGATCTAAGAACAATGCGTTCAAAGATGATCCTAAGATCCTAAGATGATCAAAACGATGCCTAATACAATAGTAAAAGGTCCTATTTATAATAAACTAGCTACTAGGGTTTACATGAGTAAGTAATTGATGCATAAATCCACTTCCGGGGCCCACTTGGTGTGTGTTTGGGCTGAGCCTGAGTGTTGCACGTGCAGAGGCCATTTGTGGAGTTGAACGCCAGTTTCGGTGCCAGTTTGGGCGTTCAACTCTGGTTTTGGATCCTTTTCTGGCGCTGGACGCCAGATTTGGGTAGAAAGCTGGCGTTGAACGCCAGTTTACGTCGTCTATTCTTGGCCAAAGTATGGACTATTATATATTGCTGGAAATCCCTGGATGTCTACTTTCCAACGCAATTGGAAGCGCGCCATTTCGAGTTCTGTAGCTCCAGAAAATCCACTTTGAGTGCAGGGAGGTCAGAATCCAACAGCATCAGCAGTCCTTCTTCAACCTCTGAATCTGATTTTTGCTCAAGTCCCTCAATTTCAGCCAGAAAATACCTGAAATCACAGAAAAACACACAAACTCATAGTAAAGTCCAGAAATGTGAATTTAACATAAAAACTAATGAAAACATCCCTAAAAGTAACTAGATCCTACTAAAAACATACTAAAAACAATGCCAAAAAGCGTATAAATTATCCGCTCATCACAACACCAAACTTAAATTGTTGCTTGTCCCCAAGCAACTGAAAATCAAATAGGATAAAAAGAAGAGAATATACTATAAATTCCAAACTATCAATGAAACAGAGCTTCAATCATATGAGCGGGACTTATAGCTTTTTGCCTCTTGAATAGTTTTGGCATCTCACTTTATCCATTGAAGTTTAGAATGATTGGCATCTATAGGAACTTCAGATTTTGAATAGTGTTATTGACTCTCCTAGTTCAGTATGATGATTCTTGAACACAGCTTCTTTATGAGTCTTGGCCGTGGCCCTAAGCACTTTGTTTTCCAGTATTACCACCGGATACATAAATGCCACAGACACATAATTGGGTGAACCTTTTTAGATTGTGACTCAGCTTTGCTAAAGTCCCCAATTAGAGGTGTCCAGGGTTCTTAAGCACACTCTTCTTTTGCTTTGGACCTTGACTTTAACCGCTCAGTCTCAAGTTTCACTTGACACCTACACGCCACAAGCACATGGTTAGGGACAGCTTGGTTTAGCCGCTTAGACCAGGATTTTATTCCTTTAGGCCCTCCTATCCACTGATGCTCAAAGCCTTGGGATCCTTTTTATTTGCCCTTGCCTTTTGGTTTTAAGGGTTATTGGCTTTTTCTGCTTGCTTTTTCTTTTTCCTTCTTTTTTTTTTTTTGCCTATTTTTTTTTCTTTCTTTTTTTTTTCTGCAAGCTTTGTTTTTTTTTTTTGCTGCTTTTTCTTGCTTCAAGAATCATTTTTATGATTTTTCAGATTATCAAATAACATGTCTCCTAGTCATCATTCTTTCAAGAGCCAACATATTTAACATTTTTAAACAACAACTTCAAAAGACATATGCACTGTTCAAGCATACATTCAGAAAACAAGAAGCATTGTCACCACATCAATATAATTAAGCTAAGTTCAAGGATAAATTCGAAACTCATGTACTTCTTGTTCTTTTGAATTAAAACAGTTTTCATTTAAGAGAGGTGATGGATTCATAGGACATTCATATCTTTAAGACAAAGTTACTACTACTAATGATCATGTAATGAAGACACAAACATAGATAGGCACATAACATAGAAAACGAAAAACAGAAGAAATAAGAACAAGGAATGAATCCACCTTAGTGATGGTGGCGTTTCCTTCTTGAGGAACCAATGATGTCCTTGAGCTCTTCTATGTCTCTTCCTTGTCTTTGTTGCTCCTCCCTCATTGCTTTTTGATCTTCTCTTATTTCATGGAGCATGATGGAGTGCTCTTGATGTTCCACCCTTAGTTGTCCCATATTGGAACTCAATTCTTCTAGGGAGGTGTTGATGTGCTCCCAATAGTTTTGTGGAGGAAAGTGCATTTGAGGCATTTCCGGAATCTCATGGTGATGAGGTTCTTGCGCCTCTTGAGCTCCATGACTGGGCTCTCTTGCTTGCTCCATCTTTTTCTTAGTGATGGGCTTTTCCTCTTTAATGAGGATATCTC
The DNA here is from genome assembly GCF_003086295.3 of Arachis hypogaea. Classification (NCBI taxonomy): domain Eukaryota; kingdom Viridiplantae; phylum Streptophyta; class Magnoliopsida; order Fabales; family Fabaceae; genus Arachis; species Arachis hypogaea. Next base: position 31,113,046 of record NC_092049.1, read on the forward strand.
CCTCTATGTCAATCCCAGCTGAATTGCATAGGTGGCAAATGAGGTGAGGAAAGGCTAACCTTGCCATAGTGGAGGACTTGTCAGCCACCTTGTAGAGTTCTTGAGGTATAATCTCATGAACTTTCACCTCTTCTCCAATCATGATGCTATGGATCATGATGGCCCGGTCTATAGTAACTTTAGACCAGTTGCTAGTGGGAATGATTGAGCATTGAATAAACTCCAACCATCCTCTAGCTATAGGCTTGAGGTCCAATCTTCTTAGTTGAACCGGCTTGCCTTTGGAGTCAATTTTCCATTGAGCTCCTTCTACACATATGTCCATAAGGACTTGGTCCAACCTTTGATCAAAGTTGACTCTCCTTGTGTAGGGGCGTGCGTTCTCTTCCATGTATGGCAAGTTGAACGCCAACCTCACATTCTCCGGACTAAAATCTAAGTATTTCCCCCGAACCATTGTAACATAGTTCTTTGGATCCGGGTTCTTACTTTGATCATGGTTCTTGGTGATCCATGCATTGGCATAGAACTCTTGAACCATTAGGATGCCGACTTGTTGGATGGTATTTGTTAGAACTTCCCAACCTCTTCTTTGAATTTCATGTCGGATCTCCGGATACTCATTTCTTTTGAGTTTAAAAGGGACCTCAGGGATCACCTTCTTCTTGGCCACAACATCATAGAAGTGGTCTTGATGGGCTTTAGAGATGAATCTTTCCATCTCCCATGACTCGGATATGGAAGCTTTTGTCTTCCCTTTCCCTCTTCTAGAGGATTCTCCGGTCTTGGGTGCCATCAATGGTAATGGAAAAACAAAAAAGCTAAGCTTTTACCACACTAAACTTAGAATATTGCTCGCCCTCGAGCAATAAACAAAAGAATAGAAGAAGAAGAAGAAATATGGAGAGGGAGAGGGAGATGTGGTTTCGGCCAAGGAGAGTGTAGAGGGGTGTGTTGTGTGAATTTGATGAAGAATGGAGGTCTTTATATAGGGAAGGGAGGGGGGTTAAGTTTCGGCCATATGGGTGGGTTTGGGTGGGAAATTGGTTTTGAATTTTGAAGGTAGGTGGAGTTTATGAGGTAGGTTTATGGGGAAGAGTGGGTGGATGTGAGTGGTGAAGAGGTGATGGGGAAGAGAGTTTGAGGTGATTGGTGAAGGGTTTTTGGGTAAGAGTGTTTATGGGGTTGTGTGAAAGAGAGTGGTGAGAAGAAGTGAGTGGAGGTAGGTGGGGATCCTGTGGGGTCCACAGATCCTGAGTGGATCCTGTGGGGTCCACAGATCCTGAGGTGTTCAAGGATTTACATCCCTGCACCCATTAGGCATGAAAAAATGCCTTTGTATCCAACTCTGGGCGTTCAGCGCCAGGTTGGTGGCCATTTTGGGCGTTCAACGCCCATCTGTGTGCCATTTCTGGCGTTGAACGCCAGAACCATGCCTGTTCTGGCGTTCAGCGCCCAGAAGCTGCCCATTTTGGGCGTTCAGCGCCAGAACCATGCTCTGTTCTGGCGCTGAACGCCAGACAGATGCTCCTCCAGGGTGTAATTTTTCTTCTGCTGTTTTTGATTCCGTTTTCAATTTTTATATTTATTTTGTGACTCCACATGATCATGAACCTAAGAAAACATGAAAAACAATAAAAATAAGAATTAGATAAACATTGGGTTGCCTCCCAACAAGCGCTTCTTTAATGTCAATAGCTTGACAGTGGGCTCTCATGGAGCCTCACAGATGTGCAGAGCTTTGTTGAGACTATCTAACACCAAACTTAGAGTTTGGATATGGGAGTTCAACACCAAACTTAGAGTTTGGTTGTGGCCTCCCAACACCAAACTTAGAGTTTGACTGTGGGGGCTCTGGTTGACTCTGCTTGGAGAGAAGCTTTTTCTGCTTCCTCTCCATGGTTGCAGAGGGAGATCCTTGAGTTTTAAACACAAGGGAGTTCTCATTCCATTGAAGGAATATTTCGCCTCTGTCAACATCAATTACAGCTCTTGCTGTGGCCAGGAAAGGTCTTCCCAGGATGATGGATTCATCCTCTTCCTTTCCAGTATCCAGGACTATGAAATCAGTAGGTATGTAAAGGCCCTCAACCTTTACTAATACATCTTCTACCTGTCCATAAGCCTGTTTTCTTGAGCTGTCTGCCATCTCTAGTGAGATTTTAGCAGCTTGCACCCCATAGATTCCCAGTTTCTCTATTACAGAGAAGGGCATGAGGTTTATTCCTGAACCAAGGTCACACAGAGCCTTAAAGATCATGGTGCCTATGGTACAGGGTATTATGAACTTTCCAGGATCCTGTCTCTTCTGAGGCAATGTCAGTTGATCCAGATCACTTAGTTCATTGATGAACAAGGGAGGTTCAACTTCCCAAGTATCAATGCCAAATAATTTGGCATTCAGCTTCATGATTGCACCAAGAAACTTGGCAGTTTGCTCTTCAGTAACATCCTCATTCTCTTCAGAAGAGGAATACTCATCAGAGCTCATGAAGGGCATAAGGAGGTTCAATGGAATCTCTATGGTCGCTAGATGAGCCTCAGAGTCCTTTGGTTCCTCAGAGGGAAGCTCCTTATTGACCACTGGACGTCCCAGGAGGTCTTCCTCCTTGGGATTCACGTCCTCTCCTCTCCTCACAGGTTCGGCCATGGCGCTTATGTCAATGGCTTTGCACTCTCCTTTTGGATTCTCTTCTGTATTGCTTGGGAGAGTACTAGGAGGGATTTCAGTGATCCTTTTACTCAGCTGGCCCACTTGTGCTTCCAGATTTCTAATGGAAGATCTTGTTTCATTCATGAAACTTACAGTGGCCTTAGATAGATCAGAGACTAAGTTTGCTAACTTAGAAGTATTTTGTTCAGAGTTCTCTGTCTGTTGCTGAGTTGATGATGGAAAAGGCTTGCTATTGCTAAACCTGTTTCTTCCACCATTATTAAAGCCTTGTTGAGGCTTTTGATCATTCCATGAGAAATTTGGATGATTTCTCCATGATGAGTTATAGGTGTTTCCATAAGGTTCACCTAAGTAATTCACCTCTGCTATTGCAGGGTTCTCAGGATCATAAGCTTCTTCTTCATAAGAAGCCTCTTGAGTACTGTTGGATGCAGCTTGCATTCCATGCAGACTCTGAGAGATCATATTGACTTGCTGAGTCAATATTTTATTCTGAGCCAATATGGCATTCAGAGTATCAACCTCAAGAACTCCCTTCTTCATAGGCGTCCCATTACTCACAGGATTCCTTTCAGAAGTGTACATGAACTGGTTATTAGCAACCATGTCAATGAGTTCTTGAGCTTCTGCAGGCATTTTCTTTAGGTGAATGGATCCACCTGCAGAAGTGTCCAGTGACATTTTTGATAGCTCAGATAAACCATCATAGAATATATCCAGGATGGTCCATTCTGAAAGCATGTCAGAAGGACACTTTTTGGTCAACTGTTTGTATCTTTCCCAAGCTTCATAGAGGGATTCACCTTCTTTCTGTCTGAAGGTTTGAACATCAGCTCTAAGCTTGCTCAGCTTTTGAGGAGGAAAGTACTTGGCTAAGAAAGCCGTGACCAGCTTATCCCAAGAGTTCAGGCTGTCTTTGGGTTGAGAATCCAACCATAATCTAGCTCTGTCTCTTACAGCAAAAGGGAAAAGCATGAGCCTGTAGACTTCAGGATCTACTCCATTAGTCTTAACAGTATCACATATCTGCAAGAATTCAGTTAAGAACTGAAAAGGATCTTCAGATGGAAGTCCATGAAACTTGCAGTTCTGCTGCATCAGAGAAACTAACTGAGGTTTCAGCTCAAAGTTGTTTGCTCCAATGGCAGGGATGGAGATGCTTCTTCCATGTAAATTGGAATTAGGTGCAGTAAAGTCACCAAGCATTCTCCTTGCATTGTTGTTGGGTTCGGCTGCCATCTCCTTTACTTGTTCGAAATTTTCAATCAAGTTGTCTCTGGATTGTTGTAATTTAGCTTCTCTTAATTTCCTTTTCAGAGTCCTTTCGGGTTCTGGATCAGCTTCAACAAGAATGCCTTTTTCTCTGTTCCTGCTCATAAGAAAGAGAAGAGAACAAGAAAAGAAGAGGAATCCTTTATGTCACAGTAAAGAGGTTCCTTATTGTTAGTAGAAGAAAAGAAGAAGAAATTCGAACACAGATAGAAGAGGGGGTTCGAATTTGGTGATGATGTGAGGAAGAGATGTTAGTAAATGAATAAATAAATAAAATAAGATGAGAGAGAAGGAGGGAATTTTCGAAAATTAATTTTGAAAAGGAGTTAGTGATTTTTGAAAATAGTTTTTGAAAAATGTTAGTGATTTTCGAAAATTCAAATTTTAAAAATTAAAATAATTAATAAATTAAAAAGAAATTTTGAAAAAGGGGGAAGATATTTTCGAAAATGAGAGAGAGAGAGTTAGTTAGGTGATTTTGAAAAAGATAAGAAACAAACAAAAAGTTAGTTAGTTAGTTGAAACAAATTTTGAAAGGATAAGAAGTTAGGAAGTTAGAAAAGATATTTTGAAAAGATATTTTTGAAAAAGATAAGATAAGAAGATATTTTTGAAAAGATATGATTGAAATTGATTTTGAAAAAGATTTGATTTTTAAAATCTCAATTAATGACTTGATTCATAAGAAATCACAAGATATGATTCTAGAACTTAAAGTTTGAATCTTTCTTAACAAGCAAGTAACAAACTTGAAATTTTTGAATCAAAACATTAATTGATTATGTTATTTTCGAAAATTTGATATAAAAATAAGAAAAAGATTTTTGAAAAATATTTTTGGAATTTTCGAAAATAACTAAGAATTTTGAAAAAGATTTGATTTTTGAAAAAGATTTTGAAAAAAAATAAGATTTTCAAATTGAAAATTTGATTTGACTCATAAGAAACAATTTGATTTTAAAAATTTTTGAAAAAGTCAATCAAATTTTCGAATTTTATGAGAGAAAAAGGGAAAGATATTTTTTTTGATTTTTGAATTTTTATGATGCAAGAGAAAAACACTAAAAAGATGCAATGCATGAAATTTTTAGATCAAAACAATGAATGCATGCAAGAATGCTATGAATGTCAAGATGAACACCAAGAACACTATGAATGTCATGATGAACATCAAGAACATATTTTTGAAAAATTTTTAATGCAAAGAAAACATGCAAGACACCAAACTTAGAATTCTTCAATGCCTAGACACCAAGAATTCAAGAATGCATATGAAAAACACTATACAACACAAAACAAAAAAATCATCAAGATCAAACAAGAAGACTTACCAAGAACAACTTGAAGATCATGAAGAACACTATGAATGCATGAGGTTTTCGAAAAATGCTAGATGCATATGCAAGTGACACCAAACTTATGATATGACTCAAGACTCACACAAGAAACAGAAAATATTTTTGATTTTTATGATTTTCTAATTTTTTGGATTTTTTTTTTCGAAAATTATATGAAAAGGGAAAATAAGGATTCAAAAATTTTTAATATGAATTCCAGGAATCTTGCATTCTTAGTCTAAAGCTTCAGTCCAGGAATTAGACATGGCTTAATAGCCAGCCAAGCTTTCAAAGAAAGCTCCAGTCCAAAACACTAGACATGGCCAATGGCCAGCCAAGCTTCAGCATTTAACACCAGAGTATGTTGCTCTTGATAACAAATTGCTGCTCATCATTTATCAAGTATGTAACTTACCTCTGATGGTTTGGAAGCCTCAGTCCAAAGGAATTTAGACATGGCTTTACAGCCAGCCAGGCTTCACATGCTTCATGAAACACTAGAATTCATTCTTAAAAATCTTGAATAAAATTTTTGAAAACATTTTTATTTTTTTCGAAAACAGATGAGAGATTTTTGAAAATATATATATATATATATATATATATATATATATATATATATATTTTGAAAAATTTTTTAAAACAAAACGAAAAGAAAATTACCTAATCTGAGCAACAAGATGAACCGTTAGTTGTCCAAACTCAAACAATCCCCGGCAACGGCGCCAAAAACATGGTGTTGTTGCCGGGATTGGGATCTCAGACGATTCTAGGCGCCAAACAGGAACAATTAAGTCCCCGGCAACGGCGCCAAAAACTTGGTGCACGAAATTGTGATGTCCAGGCTTGAACAATCCCTGGTAATGGCTCCAAAGCTTGGTGCTTTGATCTTAATTCATAATTGTCACAACTTCGATACAACTAACCAGCAAGTGCACTGGTTCGTCCAAGTAATACCTTACGTGAGTAAGGGTCGAATCCACGGAGATTGTTGGTATGAAGCAAGCTATGGTCACCTTGTAAATCTCAGTCAGGCGGATATAAAGTGATAATGGTGTTTTCGAATATATAATAAAATAGAGATAGAGATACTTATGTAAATCATTGGTAGGAATTTCAGATAAGCGAATGGAGATGCTTTTCGTTCCTCTGAACCTCTGCTTTCCTGCTATCTTCATCCAATCTGTCTTACTCCTTTCCATGGCTGGCTGTATACAAGGGCATCACCGTTGTCAGTGGCTACATCCCCTCCTCTCAGTGAATAATATGCTCACGCACCCTGTCACGGCACGGCTATTCATCTGTCGGTTCTCGATCATGCTGGAATAGGATTCACCCTCCTTTTGCGTCTGTCACTAACGCCCAGCACTCGTGAGTTTGAAGCTCGTCACAGTCATTCAATCATTGAATCCTACTCGGAATACCACAGACAAGGTTTAGACTTTCCGGATTCTCTTGAATGCCGCCATCATTCTAGCTTACGCCACGAAGATTCTGGTTAAGAGATCTAAGAGATACTCATTCTAGCTTATTTCATGTAGAACAGAAGTGTTTGTCAGGCACGCGTTCATAAGGGAGAAGGATGATGAGCGTCACACATAATCATCACCTTCATCACGTTCTTGGGTGCGAATGGATATCTTAGAAGCGAAATAAGATGAATTGAATAGAAAACAGAAGTACTTTGCATTAATCTTTGAGGAACAGCAGAGCTCCACACCTTAATCTATGGAGTGCAGAAACTCTACCGTTGAAAATACATAAGTGAAAGGTCCAGGCATGGCCGAGATGGCCAGCCCCCTTGATCTAAGAACAATGCGTTCAAAGATGATCCTAAGATCCTAAGATGATCAAAAAGATGCCTAATACAATAGTAAAAGGTCCTATTTATAATAAACTAGCTACTAGGGTTTACATGAGTAAGTAATTGATGCATAAATCCACTTCCGGGGCCCACTTGGTGTGTGTTTGGGCTGAGCCTGAGTGTTGCACGTGCAGAGGCCATTTGTGGAGTTGAACGCCAGTTTACGTCGTCTATTCTTGGCCAAAGTATGGACTATTATATATTGCTGGAAAGCCCTGGATGTCTACTATTATATATTCCTTCTTCAACCTCTGAATCTGATTTTTGCTCAAGTCCCTCAATTTCAGCCAGAAAATACCTGAAATCACAGAAAAACACACAAACTCATAGTAAAGTCCAGAAATGTGAATTTAACATAAAAACTAATGAAAACATCCCTAAAAGTAACTAGATCCTACTAAAAACATACTAAAAGCAATGCCAAAAAGCGTATAAATTATCCGCTCATCAGGCTCCATGAGAGCCACTGTCAAGCTATTGACATTAAAGAAGCGCTTGTTGGGAGGCAACCCAATTTTTACTTATCTATGTTAAATTTCTATTTTCTTTTGTTATTTTATGTTTTCTGTAGGTTGATGATCATGAGAAGTCAGAAAAATAATTGAAAAAGCAAAAACAGAAGGAAAAATAGAATGAAAAATAGAACACCCTGGAGGAGAAACTTACTGGCGTTTAAACGCCAGTAAAGGTAGCAGAATGGGTGTTAAACGCCCAATCTGGCACCATTCTGGGCGTTTAACGCCAGAAATGGGCACCAGACTGGTGTTTAACATCAGGAATGGGCAAGAAGCTGGCGTTAAACGCCAGAAATAGGCAGCAGCCTGGCGTTTAACGCCAGGATTGGCAGAAAGGGGCGTTTTGCACGCCACTTGGTGCGGGGATGAGATATCCTTGACACCTCAGGATCTGTGGACCCCATAGGATCCCCACCTACCCCACCACTCTCTCTCTTCTTCACCCATTCACCAATCACCTCAATACCTCTTCCCCAAAAACCCCTCACCTATCAAATCCCACCATTCTCTTCACCACTCACATCCATCCTTCATAAAACCCCACCTACCTCACTATTCAAATTCAAACCACTTTTCCTCCCAAACCCACCCTCTATAGCCGAACCATACACACCCCTCTCACCCCTATATAAATCCATCTTCACTCCTTCATTTTCACACAACCTAAACACCACTTCTCCCCCTTGGCCAAAACACAAAGCCCACTTCATCTCCTCTATTTCTTCTTCTTATACTCTCTTCTTTCTTCTGTTGCTCGAGAACGAGCAACCTTCTAAGTTTGGTGTGGTAAAAGCTAAAGCTTTTTATTTTTCTATAACCCTTTATGGCACCAAAGGCCGGAGAAACCTCTAGAAAGAGGAAAGGGAAGGCAAAAGCTTCTACCTCCGAGTCATGGGAGATGGAGAGATTCCTCTCAAGGGTGCATCAAGACCACTTCTATGAAGTTGTGGCCAAGAATAAAGTGATCCCCGAGATCCCTTTCAAACTCAAAAAGAATGAGTATCCGGAGATCCAGCATGAGATCCGAAGAAGAGGTTGGGAAGTTCTCACCAACCCCATTCAACAAGTTAGAATCTTAATGGTTCAAGAGTTCTATGCCAATGCATGGATCACCAAGAACCATGATCAAAGTGTGAACCCGGAGCCCAAGAATTGGCTTACAATGGTTCGAGGGAAATACTTGGATTTTAGTCTGGAAAATGTAAGGTTGGCATTCAACTTGCCCATGATGCAAGGAGATGCACACCCCTACACTAGAAGGGTCAACTTTGATCAAAGGTTGGACCAAGTCCTCATGGACATATGTGAAGAGGGCGCTCAATGGAAGAGAGATTCAAGAGGGAAGCCAGTTCAACTAAGAAGGCATGACCTCAAGCCCGTGGCTAGGGGATGGTTGGAGTTCATCCAACGCTCAATCATTCCCACTAGCAACCGTCCGAAGCTACTATAGACCGGGCTATCATGATACATAGCATCATGATTGGAGAGGAAGTGGAAGTTCATGAGGTTATATCCCAAGAACTCTACAAGGTGGCGGACAAGTCCTCTCCTTTGGCAAGGTTAGCCTTCCCTCATCTCATTTGTCACCTTTGTAATTCGGTTGGAATTGACATAGAGGGAGACATTCTCATTGATGAGGACAAATCCATCACTAAGAAAAGGATGGAGAAAACAAGAGAACCTCATCAAGAGCATGAGGAAATTCCTCATCATGAAATCCCTGAGATACCTCAAGGGATGCATCTTCCTCCACAAAACTATTGGGAGCAAATCAACACCTCCCTAGGAGAATTAAGTTCCAACATGGGACAACTAAGGGTGGAGCACCAAGAGCATTCCATCCTCCTCCATGAAATTAGAGAAGATCAAAGAACCATGAGAGAGGAGCAACAAACGCAAGGAAGAGACATTGAGGAGCTCAAGCACTCCATAAGATCTTCAAGAGGAAGAACAAGCCGCCATCACTAAGGTGGACCCGTTCTTTAACTTCCTTGTTCTTTATTTTCCCGTTTTTCAAAAATTATGCTTTATGTTTATCTATGTTTGTGTCTTTATTACATGATCATTAGTGTCTATGCCTTAAAGCTATGAAAATGAATCCATCACCTTTCTTAAATGAAAAATGTTTTTAATTGAAAAAGAAAAAGAAGTGCATGAATTTCAAATTTTAAAACAGTTTAATTATTTTGATGTGGTGGCAATATTATTGTTTTTCTGAATGAATGCTTGAACAGTGCATATTTTTGAAGTTGATTGTTTATGAATGTTAAAATTGTTAGCTCTTGAAAGAATGATGGGAAAAGGAGAAATGTTATCTGATGATCTGAAAAATCATAAAATTGATTCTTGAAGCAAGAAAAAGCAGTGAAAAGCTTGCAACAAAAAAAAAAGAAAAGCAAGCAGAAAAAGCCAATACCCCTTTAAACCAAAAGGCAAGGGTGATAAAAAGGATCCAAGGCTTTGAGCATCAGTGGATAGGAGGGCCCACAAGAATAAAATCCTGGCCTAAGTGACTAAACCAAGCTGTCCCTAACCATGTGCTTGTGGCGTGAAGGTGTCAAGTGAAAACTTGAGACTGAGCGGTTAAAGTCGAGGTCCAAAGCAAAAAGAAGAGTGTGCTTAAGAATCCTGGACACCTCTAATTGGGGACTCTAGCAAAGCTGAGTCACAATCTGAAAAGGTTCACCCAGTTATGTGTCTGTGGCATTTATGTATCCGGTGGTAATACTAGAAAATAAAGTGCTTAGGGCCACGGCCAAGACTCATAAAGTAGCTGTGTTCAAGAATCAACATACTTCACTAGGAGAATCAATAACACTATCTGGATTCTGAATTCATATAGATGCCAATCATTCTGGACTTCAAGGGATAAAGTGAGATGCCAAAACTATTCAGAAGCAAAAAGCTAAAAGCCCCGCTCATCTAATTAATACTGATCTTCATAGATGTTTTTGGAATTCATTGTATATTCTCTTCTTTCTATCCTATTTGATTTTCAGTTGCTTGGGGACAAGCAATAATTTAAGTTTGGTGTTGTGATGAGTGGATAATTTATACGCTTTTTGGCATTATTTTTAGTATGTTTTTAGTATATTTTAATTAGTTTTTATTTAAAAATCATATTTCTGGACTTTACTATGATTTTGTATGTTTTTCTATGATTTCAGGTATTTTTTGGCTGAAATTGAGGGACCTGAGCAAAAATCTGATTCAGAGGCTGAAAAAGGACTGCAGATGCTGTTGGATTCTGACCTCCCTGCACTCAAAGTGGATTTTCTGGAGCTACAGAAGCCCAATTGGCACGCTCTTAATTGCATTGGAAAGTAGACATCCTGGGATTTCCAGCAATATATAATAGTCCATACTTTGCCCGAGATTTGATGGCCCAAACAGGCGTTCTAAGTCAGCTCAAGAATTCTAGCGTTTAACTCCAAAACTAGCACAAAAGCTGGAGTTAAACGCCCAAACTGGCACAAAAGCTGGCGTTTAACTCCAAGAAAAGTCTCTACACATGGAAGCTTCAATGCTCAGCCCAAGCACACACCAAGTGGGCCCGGAAAAAGATTTCTGCATTAATTACTGATTTCTGTAACCCTAAGCTACTAGTTCTCTATAAATAGGACCTTATACTATTGTATTTTCATCTTTGATAAGTCTTATGCTATCTTAGACACGTTTGGGGCTGGCCTCATGTCCATGCCTGGACCTTGTTCTTATGTATTCTCAACGGTGGAGTTTCTACACACCATAGATTAAGGTGTGGAGCTCTGCTGTTCTTCATGAATTAATACAAAGTACTATTGTTTTTCTATTCAACTCAAGTCTATTTCTTCTCCAAGATATTCATTCGTTCTTCAACTTGATGAATGTGATGATCTGTGACACTCATCATTATTCTCACCTATGAACATGTGCCTGACAACCACCTCTGTTCTACTAGCAATGGCTTGAATGCGTATCTCTCGGGTTTCTAATCTAAGATTGGAACCTTCGTGGTATAGGCTAGAATTATTGGCGGCCATTCCTGAGATCCGGAATGTCTAAACCTTGTCTGTGGTATTCTGAGTAGGATCTAGGAAGGGATGACTGTGATGAGCTTCAAACTCGCGATTGTGGGGCGTGTGACAGACGCAAAAGGATCAATGGATCCTATTCTGACATGATCGAGAACCGACAGCTGATTAGCCGATGTTGTGACAGAGCATCAGGACCATTTTCACTGAGAGGACGGGATGTAGCCATTGACAACGATGATGCCCAACATAAAGCTTGCCATGGAAAGGAGTATGAATGATTGGAAAAAGGCAATAGGAAAGCAGAGGTTCAAGGGGAACAAAGCATCTTCATACGCTTATCTGAAATCCACCAATGAATTACATAAGTATCTCTATCTTTATTTTATGTTTATTTTCATCACCTTAAACTCCATAACCATTTGAATCCGCCTGACTGAGATTTACAAGATGACCATAGCTTGCTTCAAGCCGACAGTCTCCGTGGGATCGACCTTTACTCACGTAAGGTTTATTACTTGGACGACCCAGTGCACTTGCTGGTTAGTTGTGCGGAATTGTGACAAAGTGTGATTCACGTTTGAGAGCTCCAAGTCCTTTGGTGCCATTGTTGATGATCACAACTTCGTGCACCAGTGTGTCTCCAAGATGCTTCTACAGAAAATATGCCATCTTTTACATGTCGAAGACAAAGACCAACCCGAGTAGGCTATTTTTTGGATGCCCATTATTAAAGGTAAGATCGCAATTCTTCATGTATGGATACTAAGTTTATGCTAAAATTGGATTAAATTGTGATTTATTGGATTGGAGGTTTAAACCCTGGATTTTGCTCATTTTTCCATGGTCAAGTTGTTGTGGATATGATTTTGGAATGTTGGGAATGTCCTGATAATTGGATATGAAAAATGATTTGATTTCGTAAGCTATTTGATGTTGAATTGGGTTGATCTTGTAGATGATTTAATATTGGAGCTGGTTAATTTTGAAAAAAAGATTGAGGTTTGGAAAAAAGTTTACTTATTGGAAATAAATCTAATTAGATAAATAAATTAATTTTGAAATGATTTAACATCGAACCTGATTTGATATCAAAACTAGTTTAAAAATTAGAAAGAATTTTTGAGAATTTGAGTTTAGGGATTAATTACAGTGATATATGTGGATTATATTGAATAAGAGTGTTTTGTACCAACATATATTCATTGTGTTCAATTCGATTTAGGTGAAACAACCATATTGCAAATTCTTTGTGTGGGTTGATGAACACATTGTGAGACTCAGAGGCGTGGTGCCAATTAGGACATTGGGTGACAACAAGCCGAATGATGATGAAGAACATTTCAGGAAAAAAGAATTGGAGAACATGATGGCTGATCTAGAGGAAAGAATAATAAACCTAGAGCAGAGAAAAAGCATTAACTGTTGTGGCAAGGGCTTAAAGCAATTATCAAGTAATGCAAGTAATTCGAATGATTTTGGCACTCAAGAAGTGGTCTCAGGTTTTTTTTATGATAAGCTTCAAAAAGAAGTCGTGAATCTGAGGAAGTCTTGTGAAGTTGAAGACAGTAACTTGCAAGCCAAAGTTGAAGAAATTAAGGTAGTTTTAATAGCCATTAATTAATGCCTTGTCACATAAGCATCCTTCTGATATTGAACTAAAGATTTTAGATGTTGTTTATTTCAGATGCTTGCAATGAAAGGTGATGGACTGATAGAAGCCGTGGAAGTAGAGTTGAAGAAAATGAACAGAAAACCAGCAGCAAGAGAGAAGGAGGTTCGTCATCAAAGACAGATGAAAAAAGGAAAACCAGAAGCACAAGCACCTCTAAAAGGTTCAATAACTTAACATTAACTTTCATGTTTGTTCTGTTTGTCGAAGACTACAGTATGCCATTATTATTAAATTGCTACAGGGTGACGAAAGATCATTGATGATTCTTTGTTTGAAGATAGTTTGAGGCAAATTAGTTATCTATTACAGTCTATGATTCTTCCTTTTATAATGTAAATGAAAAACTGAGAGAAAAGAAAAAATAAAAAAAACTCGTGTTACAGTTTCTTGAAATAAACTTTCATTGACAAAAATTCAGTGTTGGAATTTGAATATATATACTGACGTGTTCTTGTTCTACATATAGATCCATGTACATGATATGGTCTATGATTGTGACTTGTGAGTTAGTTATACTAGTTCATCCATAATTTAAATAGCATAAAATTGCTCTTATCTTGGAGTAACTTGTCCAGATACCAGGAATAATAAATTTCAATCTCCTGACATAAAAATTTAACATTGCAATCATGTTATAATTCAATGGTTGGCAAGTCTGTAAGAGTCGCAGGCATAAAAATTGACAAAATTTATAGATTTCTTTATGACTCCCCTGACAGTAATCATCTAGCCACCACAATAGATAATTGACACCCGACTAGGGTCTTCATTAATCTAGTACATCACAAAACTTCATAATGTGTGGGTTATTGCAGGCCTGACTATATAAAGGTTAGGTTGGGTTATCCTCCAATACAGTTGTAGTTCCTACAATGGTTGGCATGAGACATGTGGCCATCATGTAAGTTCAATTTTTACTTATCTCAAGTACTTAGTTAAATGCCTGTTTATTATTTTGTTGCATAGGTAAAGTTCGATTTTTGTTGCACATTAAGGTAAATTATTTCAACCGTGTGTATTCATTGTCATTCCTATTGATCTCTTGTTTGGAACAAAGGTGTAGGATTGGAGAGGAATTGGTTCCATATTTTTCCCCCAGTGTTAGTTTAATTAAGGAAATAATGTCTATATGTTGTGGTTGGTTTTGGGCTCCTTGAACTAACCCGAAAAAATTTTTATTTTTATAGTGTAGGTCACCGTCCAAGTAAAGTGGGCCAGCTATAAAAAATAATCTTCAAGACAAGTTTCTTCAGACAGTGGCCCGAATCCGAGGAAGCAGTACGCCATCTGGAAATTTAAGCCCAAGCATATGCTATGTGTCTCCTTGGTTAAGGAAAATTTGTCGGTAAAGAATTCCTCAATGAAATCTCGTTGCAAGTATAGCTCTAAACCAACAAATAATCCTCAATTAAAATTTAATTCGTTTGTCACAAGTACAAACCCCAATAAAAATAACCGAAGTATTTAAACCTCGGGTCGTCTCTCAAGGAATTGCAGGGAAGTGTTCATGTTATTGGTTATGGAAAGTATATTTTTGGGGTTTGGGAATAAGAGACAAGAAAAATAAATGACAAGAAATTAAATGAAACTCAAATGATAAAAAGGTCTTGGCAAGAGTTGATGGTTAAGGATCTCTATCCTTGTTACTAACCACAATATGATAATTGCAAAGATCAATCCTATTAAGTCATCCTCTAACTAGTGAAGGAAAGTCAAATGAGCTTTATCAATCCCAATCCATAAGTCCTAGCCACTCACTAATTGATTTAGTGAAAGCTAGTGTTAATGGACACCAATTATCAATCACTTGGACATTAGCAACTCAAGGTCACCCAAGTTACCATCCCAAGCCAAGAATAGAAAATCTACTCTAAAATCCAACCAAAAATTTTATCAAACACTTGGAAGGCACAAAAGGAAAGCAAGGTAAAATTGTAAGAAATGTAAAATCTAGAACTACCAAAGCAAGAAAACAACAATAGCAAAGCAATTAAATAATAAGAATATCAAACATAAATTGCATTAATTGAAATCAAAGGGAACAAAAGTGCATGAACATGAGAATAACAAAATAAAGGAAATAACAAATAAAGCTAAGAGAGAAAAGATGTAGGAACAAGAAATGGTAAAGAAAACTAAATCAAAGCAAGAATTAAAAGTTAGATCTAAGAGAAATTAACCTAAGAACCCTAACCTAATTCTAGAGAGATGAGAGAGCTTCTCTCTCTAGAATTCTAACCTAAAACATGCTGAAAACTCCAACTATGACTACCTGGTTCCTCCCCCTTCAATTCTTGGGTTCAATAGCATCAGAAATGAGTTGGATTGGGCCCAAAATGAGCTAGAAATCGCTGGCCACGAGTTGCTTAAAATGGACCACGCTGATCCTGTGACGCTCGTGTCACCTAACTGCAAGGCAACTATAGAAAAATGCATATCATTTTGTAGCCCTGGATGTTAACTTTCCAACGCAACTAGAACCGCCTCATTTGGACCTCTGTAGCTCATGTTATGATCGTTTTAGTACGAAGAGGTCAGGATTGACAGCTTAGCAATTCCTTCATTTCTTCATGAGTTCTCCATTTTTACATGATTTTTCTTCATTCCTTCAATCTAATCTTTGCCTTCTAATCTTGAAATCACTTAACAAACATATCAAGGTATCGAACGGAATTAAAGTGAATTAAATTTATCAATTTTTGGGTCTAAAAAGCATGTTTTCACTCTTAAGCACAATTTAAGGAAAATTTACAAAACCATGCTATTTTAGTGAATAAATGTGGAAAAAGTTGATAAAATTCCCTAAATTAAGCACAAGATAAACCACAAAATTGGGGTTTATCAAACCTCTCCACACTTAAACCAAGCATGTCCTCATGCTAAACTCAAGAAAGACTAGAAAAGTGGCATGAACATTTATTCAATGCAAATAAACTATAACAACCTATCTATATGCATGCAACTAGATGCAAAAGTGATTCTACCTACTTGCTTAAGAATGAATCAATCTCTAAGAACATATATAAGCAAGTAGGAAAAAGATAGTATGATGATTCATGAATCCTACCAATTCAAATATCAAGATGAAGTTCACAGACTTGCAAGAAGAAAGTTCATGAAAGCCGGGAATAAGGAATTGAGCATCGAACCCTCACCGGAAGTGTATCTGCTCTAGTCACTCAAGTGTATAGGGTTGATCACTCAATTCTCCTCTAATCATGCTTTCCATGATTTGTTTTTTATCTAACAATCAATAATTATTCAATGCATGCATACATTTATCGTGAGGACTTATTCATAGGTTGTAATGGGCTAGGGTAAAGGTAAGGATTCATATGGTTAAGTGAGTTTGAAATTTGAATCTTTGATTAACCTTAGCTCTCACCAAACACACATAACAACCTATACAATTCTAATACAATACCTAGCTACCCACGATTCCCACTTTTTTACATACTCATACATTCTCTTTAATTCACATTCCATATACATTGTTATTCCTACTTTGCAGTCCCCTTTTTTATTGCATTTTTTTCTATATATTTTTTTATTTTTCTATTTTTTTCTTTTTATTTTTCTTTCTACATTTTTTTCACAATAAAGTATATACAAACATATCAATGCATATGGTTTTACATATTTAATGTATGAGTATGTACCCAATTCCCAATATTTTTAATAAAAAGACAAAGTACACTTTTACCTCAACCAATGTCCCAAGTTTCCCACACTTAAATGATACACACATTCACTAGCCTAAGCTAATCAAAGATTCAAATAAGGGACATTTATTGTTTTTGTCTTTAAGGCTTGTAATGTGCTAAATTAAAGAATAAAGTGGGTTAATCGTAGGCTCAAAGTTGGCTAACCATGGAAGATAAAAGGTAGGCTATTTGCGTAAGTGAGATAAATGAAATGATGGCCTCAATCATATATATGCATTCATACACAAATTAATGGACATAAAGAATCAAACAAATCAAAGATTATAATCATAGAAAGAGAATGATGAACACAAGAAGGAAAGTAGTGGTTATATGATGTAACCACGCAATTAGGCTCAAAACTCACAAGGTTGTGTGTTCTTAGCTCAAAGACCTTAATACATCCTTCAAGCAAGTTCAATAATTTTCAAATTAGTGAAATGCCCTAAAATATTTTCTTGGAAAGGAACTCATTACTCTAACCAAGTAGTCCTAGCAAGCAAAAAATGGTAGAATATGTACAATTTCTAACTATTATGCAACCTAGCATGCAAATGCAACAACTAACTAACAAATAAAATTGAAAATTGGTGTTGAAGAAGAAAATTATTACCCACGGAGGTTGGTCCTCGACCTCCCCACACTTAAAGATTGCACCGTCCTCGGTACATCCAAAGATGAGCAAGGTGGATGGGTTGCTACAAGTGACGAGTTTCTTCAAAAGATTGTGCGGATAAATTGTTTGTTTCCCCATGTAGAAACTTTTCCTTTTCCCCTCTTGGTGACCATCCTAAAAGGAGAGAAAAAGAAAGAAAATTAAGCCCACAACAAAGACATCAAAGCAAATAGAACATAGGCGAGGGCTAATGCCAAGTAAGAGTATGGTTCTCAACTACATGGTAGCTACAACATGTGAGTGAGAAAATAATACAAGCTAAGGTATATCACTACACTTGATGCAAGAGTAAAATCAAGGCATAAGTAAATGACATGGAGAGAACATTCAGAAGCATCAAGTTCAAATAGGAATGAGTGGGTCATGAAAAACAATATGAGTACATATCAATGCACAAAAGATGTAAGAGTCATAAAAAATTAAGCATTGGTTTAAAAGTTTCATCACCCAACAATATCAAACAAGTCAAGAAGCACCAATATAACTAAGAAATTCTCAACAATTGAGTAAGAGAATTCAACACCATTATTAAAATAAGAAACTTAGAAAGGAAAAGAAGAACAAGCTATAAGAACAAAATTAAAATGCAATGAATAAAAGTATGCAAATTCAATAAACAAAAGAAAATGAAAGATGAGAAAAATAAAAAGAAATTTTTTTTCTTTTTCTCTCTTTTTATTTTATTTATTTATTTATTTATTTATTATTATTATTATTTTTTGAAGAGAAGGAAAAAATGAAGTAAGAAAGGAAGAAGAGAGAAGAAGAAAGGTAGAAAGAAAGAAAAAGGAAAGAAGAAAGAGAGAAGAAGAAGAAAGAAGAAGAAAGGAGAAAAACAGGGCGCAGACGCTTAAGCGTGGGGTGCATCAAGGACAAGCGACGCGTAAGCGTCGCCCACGCGTATGCGTGGGTCCAGATTGTGCTATTCGCACAAAGGCAGCACAATTCCCGCACAACTCTTTGGTTTTTGTACTAGGAGTCCCCATATGGCATACGACGCATAAGCGTCGCCAACGCTTAAGTGTGGGGTTGACCCCCTTTTTTTTTAAAGAAGCCTAAAACAGAATTTAGCACTTTCCTAACCTATAAGCATTCTAAATCACCCAAAATTCAAATTTAACAACAAATCTTTTGGTTTTTGAAAAATTTTCAAATACAAAATAAACAAAACTTACACTTCGAGCAAAATACAATCTAACAACAACTATTCTAATCAAAACATGAATTTAACAAACAACCTATCAATAAAAGCAAAATGTATAAGAGTATAGAAAATAAGAAAAACTACCTACAATGGCAACTCAATCCATTCATTGATTATATATACAAGAGAATTAAAAGAGTTTACCATGGTGGGGTGTCTCCCACCTAGCACTTTTAGTTTAAGTCCTTAAGTTGGACATTTGGGAGGCTCCTTATCAAGGTGGCTTGTGCTTGAATTCTTCTTAGAACTCCCACTAATGCTTGGTTCTCCATTGTGCTCCAAGGTTTCTAATGAGTTACACCAAGTCTTGATGGAGTCATTCACAAGCTTGGAACTCCCAAAGTTGATCCTCATTGTGCGATCCGGGATCCCAAACCTTGTTTTCACACCCATCTTCTAATTGATCATCATGATTCCCATTGGGTGGTAGGCAAACCGAATTCTCATTTGAGCACCCAAACAACTTCCTAAACCCATGCAATTTGGTTCTACACCAACTCTTGCTATTAAACCTTGAACATGCAACCATCATGAACTTTGATTTACAATGCCAACTACTAACCATCTCCCTTTTGCTCTTAAAGCCACAAAGAGCTCTAAGTTGCCCATCCGTCTCAAGCAAACCATATTCAAGTGGAATCATAAAGCTTAGGGATGAGAGATTTACCCACTTGAATGAAAGAACAGATGGTGATGGCTTAGAGAGAGGTATCTCCGATGTCCTTGCAAACTCCACTCCCTTGTGTTCTTCCTTGACAACTTCCACCTCCTTGCAAGCTTCTTCAATTTATACCTTCTCCTCTTAGTAGCTTTCTTCCAATTCAATCTCTTCTTCATTGCTTACCAAGGGCATGGGAGGTTGTGCCTCTCCTTATTTAATCTCCATGTCAAGTCCAATAGGAGAGGATTCAATTGTAGATAAGAATTCATCAATGATTGAATCTATCTCTTGAACAACCTCTTCAAAATCTTCAACCATGATATGTTTTGGAGGTTGCGCACCCTCCTCAACATCAATTTCAAGCTTCTTGGAAGAGGGCTCAATGATTCTACATTCCCATGGACTTTCAACATCTCCTAAATCTTCAACCACTTCTTCCTCTTCTTCAACAATCATAGCTTCCTCCAATTGTTCCAATACAAAATCTGACTCCTCATTTTCCACCGGATTTTCTAATCTTTCCTTCATGCTATGCTCTTCATTTGATTCTTCACATGTGGTCATGGAAGTACTTTGCGTGCATGAGTATCGGGAGGCCGAAGTGTTTACTACCTTGGTTAAGGTGGCTGTGAATTCTAGTACCTCCCTTTGCATTTCACTTTGCCCTTGAAGAATGAGACCAAGGGTTTTATCTATTGGAGATTGGGGTGGATAGGAGGATTCATTGTTTTGGAGGAAGGGTTCATGATAGAAAAGTGGTTCTTCTTGGTAAGGGTATGGAGGTGGTGTGTATGGAATTTGTGTTCCTTGGGAGTAATTGTATTAGAATGTGGTTGGCTCTATGGGTTTTCTCTCATAATGGTCACAAGGATGAGGTAAGGGTGATTGGTTACATGATGGATGAGGGTCATAGGAAGGTATTCGGTAAAAAGGGACTTGTGAGTATGGTTGAGGGCTATGTTGAGGATGAAGCTCATAGGCATATGGTGGTGGTTGTTGACAACCACAATGAGGGTCACCACATCCATTGGATTAATATACATTAGGCATTGAATTATACCTATAAGAAATCGGAGGAGGTTGTTGCCAAAAAGGTTGTCCATAAGCTTGAGGCTCCTCCCACCTTTGATTGTTTCATCCTTGATGCATATTCTCATTTAAATTCCCATTTCGTACAACATAATTTGAACTAAACTCAGCCAATATGATGATGAGAATTCATAGTAAAAAGACAAAATAAAATCAAAATCTAATAAGAAATAACGAACAAAGTCCTAAAACTAGCAAAAACTAACAAACAATCTAAGAATCAAGCTATTCACAATATTAACATATGTACAATAACCAATAACAAGGCACACATTTACAATTCCCTGGCAACGGTGCCATTTGATGAAGGGAAATTGGTCGTTAAAGAATTTCTCAATGAAATCTCGTTACAAGTATAGTTCTAAACCAACAAACAATCCTCAATCAAAATTTAATTCATTTGTCACAAGTACAAACCCCAATAAAAATAACCGAAGTATTTAAACCTCGGGTCGTCTCTCAAGGAATTACAGGGAAGTGTTCATGTTATTGGTTATGGAAAGTATATTTTTGGGGTTTGGGAATAAAAGACAAGAAAAATAAATGACAACAAAGTAAATGAAACTCAAATGATAAAAAGGTCTTGGCAGGGGTTGATGGTTAAGGATCTGTATCCTTGTTACTAACCACAATATGATAATTGCAAGGATCAATCCCATTAAGTCATCCTCTAACTAGTGAAGGAAAGTCAAATGAGCTTTATCAATCCCAATCCATAAGTCCTAGCCACTCACTAATTGACTTAGTAAAAGCTAGTGTCAATGGACACCAATTATCAATCACTTGGACATTAGCAACTCAAGGTCACCCAAGTTACCATCCCAAGCCAAGAATAGAAAATCTATTCTAAAATCCAACCAAGTATTTTATCAAACACTTGGAAGGCACAAAAGGAAAGAAAGGTAAAAAATTGTAAGAAATGTAAAATCTACAACTACCAAAGTAAGAAAACAACAATAGCAAAGCAATTAAACAATAAGAACATCAAACATAATTTGCATTAATTGAAATCAAAGGGAACAAAAGTGCATGAACATGAGAATAACAAAATAAAGAAAAAAACAAATAAAGCTAAGAGAGCAAAGATGTAGGAACAAGAAATGGTAAAGAAAACTAAATCAAAGCAAGAATTAAAAGCTAGATCTAAGAGAAATTAACCTAAGATCCCTAACCTAATTCTAGAGAGAAGAGAAAGCTTCTCTCTCTAGAATTCTAACCTAAAACATGATTGAAACTCCAATTATGACTACTTGGTTCCTCACCCTTCAATCCTTGGGTTCAATAGCATCATAAATGAGTTGGATTGGGCCCAAAATGAGCTAGAAATCACTGGCCACGAGTTGCTTAAAATGGCCCACGCTGATCCTGCGACGCGCACGCATGGGCGACGCGTGCACGTCGCCTCAATGCAAGGAAACTATGGCAAAATGAATATCATTTTGAAGCCCCGATGTTAACTTTCTAACACAACTAAAATCGCCTCATTTGGACCTCTGTAGCCCAAGTTATCATCGTTTTAGTACGAAGAGGTCAGGATTGACAGCTTAGCAATTCCTACATTTCTTCATGAGTTCTTCATTTTTACATGCTTTTTCTTCATTTTTTCAATCCAATCTTTGCCTTCTAATCCTGAAATCACTTAACAAATATATCAAGGTATCAAATGGAATTAAAGTGAATTAAAATTATCAATTTTTGGGTCTAAAAAGTATATTTTCAGTCTTAAGCATAATTTAAGGAGAATTTACAAAACTATGCTATTTTAGTGAATAAATGTGGGAAAAGTTGATAAAATCTCCTAAATTAAACACAAGATAAAATTACAAAATTGGGGTTTATCACTCCCCTGACCCTCGGAGGCAATGACACCTTTGATTCAGATAATTTTTACATATCCATTCATAGATATGTCTGATAATTGCAGCAATTTATTTTGTTAAATTTCTGATTGATTCTAATTGATTAACAGTTTTTAGTAGATTAGTTTCGTAAGTAGTTTGTGGAAAAGTTGTGTTTGATAACAAATATGTCTGTGTTAAGTAGATACAAGTTTCATGATCTATATAGTAAGGTGGTTAGGATAACACTATTATAAATCACTTTTAGTTGAAGAACACTAAAGGATTCATAGAATCAGATAAAAATAATTTGATATGTAAACTTAAATTTTAGTTAAAAGTAGGTTAAACCAACGGAAAACATAAATACCAACTGGAATAAGATAAACTCAATTCAACAAATTGAATTAAAGCTTAAAAAATATATATAACCGAAATTGTAAATTATTACAACAAAGCAATAAGCTATCCAAAAAAACAACCACATAAACGTCCAATCAGAAGACCAAATATAGATGTTTACATGAAGGTTCTATAATCGATTAAGTCGGAATGATTTTATTGTGTCTAATTTATACACCAGAGACATGCCTTCAAAATACTTGAGCGTAGACCTAATTGTTATAGGGTGCGGTGTTTCTGAGGTAGGCCATTCTCTCCTAACTAATAAATTCCTAGTGCCATGTTCAATGTCATATTCTGTCAACATAAGCTCTCTGTATCTGGAATTCAGGAGTAATTCCCTTTTCTTTGAATTGTTAACCAACAGAATTAGATTATTATCCACGAATAGTATTGGATTTTCTCTTATGCTTCGACTTCCAAACCTGTAGTATTGCTCGAATATTTTGTTTTCACCGGCGTCCTCATTCAAGTGCCAAATTGATGCGACATAACCAAATTCATTTTGTGTATGAGTGAGAAGTGAAAGTTTGTCCTTGTGGGCTAGTAAGCTGTGATTGCTATATAATGTTCCTACTGGAATAGAGACCTCGCTAAAAGATTCATGTTCGAGACTGTAACATAAAATAGACTTTGGAGTAGCATAACTATCTCCTGTATCAGTTATCAAGTATGAATGACAATTTTGAAAAACAAAGTTAGGATCAATTTTTTCAACACCAGGCAGACAATTAACACAGTAAAACCATAAAAATCGCGTTGAACAATATCTAGAGAAAAAAAATATAAGGATCAGAAATATCTCTTTTGCACATATGTATGATGTTGTAAGCATCTGAATTTGGGACATAACCGAAACCGTAAATACAGAAATATGATCTACCGTGCTCCATGTGGGAGTCAAAAATTTCTCTCGAACGTCTTGTCATTGGATTCCATACTAGAAGTCTTGTGTCATTTTGGTCCCGAGAGAACTTGAAACATATGTTCCCATTTGACGCTCCGACGATACGAAACCACCCAAAAGAGCCAACTCCGAATGCTTTCTAAACATTAACATGTTCTCCCAAAACGGCATCCACTATGACTAGTGAATCTGAACCCATTAAGAGTATAGAATATCCAACATGAAACAAGACATGTTGATTTAACACAACTTGTCTTCACATGTGCTCTAAGCATGTGTCTGATTTGCTTAGGCGTCAGAGTCAGAATTTATTCAAGTACATACATCTCCCTACAACTTTGGCACTGCTTCGCAAGAAGATTTCTTGCAGCAGTTCATCCGGAATAACTGGTAACGGAAGATAATTTAGTGGGATATCACTCATTTTTTTCTAGGCACGGTTGGTAGTCTTGCTTTTCGTTAGGTGAATGTATGATGCATTTTATTTGCTGGAAGTCCGTGGTTATTTTATACGAAATGAACTTAAATTTGTCTAAGAGATTAATTGTGCGAGATGTTGCATCCAATCAAAATTAGGTTGGCAGAAGATTGTGTTACTGGTGTTATTGTTAGCAGTTGGAATAACCTGTTGTTGACGAAAAAATGTCTCATCTACCAACGTTTGAGAGATACCCCAATCCCCAATGCCCAAACCTTAATGCATAAACCCTAAATCGTATACCCCAAATTATATACCATAAACCCTAAACCCCAAACCCCAAACCCTAAAACCACAAACCCTAAAGATCTAAACCCCTCAGCACTGAACCATGAGCCCTGAAGCCTGGGCCCTGACCCCTGAGCCCTAAACCATAAACACTAAATCATAAAACGTAAACCCTAAACCCTAAACTGCAAACCCCTAAACCCTCGGCACTGAACCATGAGCTCGGAGCCCTGACCCCTGACCCCTGAGCCCTAAACCACAAACACTAAATCATAAACCATAACCCCTAAACCCTAAACCTTAAATCCCTCGGCACTATACCATGAGCCCTGAGCCCTGACCCATAAACCATAAACATTAAACCCTAAACCATTAACCCTAAACCCTAAACTCAAATGCCTAAACCAATAACCCTAAACACTAAATCGTAAACCAGAAACCCCAAACCATAATGCCTAAACCCTAAATCCTATACCCCAATCCCCAATGCCCAAACCCTAATCACTACAAGAAAAAGCAATATTTGTAACCAAAAAAATTGTTACAAAAAATCAAAATTTTGAAACAAAAAAATTTTGTAACAAAAAAAGGGACCGTTGCAGTATGTCCCGTTACAAAAAGTTTTTGTAACAAAAAATGGAACTGTTACAATTCAAAGTGATATTTTGTAACAAATTTTTCCGATACAAAAAACCAGAAGTCGTTACAAAAGTGGTAACAAATTTTTATCTTCAAGGTATTTTTAATGACAATCTATTTTTTCCTATCATAAAATTTTGTTACAAAATGTAACTTGATTTTATAACGTTTTTTTTCTTTAGTTACAAAAGCAAAATAATTATTTTGTAACCATTTTTTTAATACAAATTGCATGCATAATTTACTAAATTATTTTTTAAATTAACTAATATATTAACTATTTTAATAAGCAATTCTACATTTATATAATATGCAAAAAACATACATAATTCAAACATGCCTCATTTAGCTAAAATTGTTTTAAAACAAAATAACCTTAGTGAGTACATTGATTAGTTCTACAAGTTATATGTCTAGCATAAGTTCAACCAAAAATTAAAAGTTCTAACATAGATTAGTGTCTCTATGAATCAAAATATTCTTGCGCTCTCAAGGTAGCATGTGGTCACCATTTCAGCACTCCTGTAAATAAGAAAAACCGAAACAAAAAATTAGAAACAATATATAACACTAATTATAATTTTTTCCATTAAGTTTTATCCAAAATGTTTAGAAAAATTTTGGCAGAACTTCCTCTAAAACTTGAATATTTCTACCGTCTACGGTTCCAACAAAAATAACCAATTCACAACTTATTTCTCAGCCAATACACAACCAAATTTATCAATTATCAATTGACACCATGAACTTTCAGTAATAACTTTTAACTCAAACATGAAAACTCTAAAATGCCAACCTCATCTCCACGCCCTTGATTTTGATCCATTGATGTTAGTTCTTGATGTGAGGAAAACTGGACATAAACATTCCTCCCCCTAGAGTAAAACAAAAGAACTAGATTGTTTAGGAACTCACACAATCAATAGAAAAGAAAAGTACATAACATACCATGATACCAAATTATCAAAACAATAGTTAAGGCAACAACAAATTAAAGACAGGAGGAATAAACAAGCTAAGTCTGTGCATACCTTATGGTTGGCTGAACATTTGCATAAAATTGTAAAGCATTAATGGCTGAAGCAACATCTTGCATTTGGACAAGAGCCTGAAATAAGTAGCAGATTAACAAAAAAAAAAGATAAAATAAAGCACCCTTAAATTTCTGAAGGAAAACCAAAAGTCTCATTTTGAGGCATGAATTTAAAAAGGAAAGCTTGATGAAGCCTTCAATGTAGAATTATTTTTATTATCTTCAATGTGAGCTTGATGAAGCCTTCAAGCATTTTAATTTAGCTTGCAATCATTGGCCTCTTACCTTTAATTGACATGGATCATATATGTTGCTATTGCCATGTGTTGTAACGGCTCTAGAATTGGCATTAAGAAACAATTGTTATAGTACTATGGTAGAAAAGACATTATACTAACTTATCCCTAAATTTAGGACAGCAAAGATGTAACCTGTAGCAGATCCCAGTGATACTCTTTTAGCATATAGGGTATTTCTTTCACAAAAAAATTTATCCATAAAAATTATTACAAAAGGAAAATTAACCAAAAGAAGTCTTTGGCAATCATCGAAGGTTAATTGAATCCAAGAATCAGCTTCAAAAGAAGTTAGAAACAGCTAAATCCTGGCAGGCCCAATTTTATTCTTCAATTTCCAAGGGAAAAGAAAGGTTCAATGGAATGTCAAATGAAATCAATGACTTGGAGCTGAAACTGAAAACCCTGTATGAGAAGAAGGACAAGTTAGAATCCACTGTGAAACTTTGTGAGGTTGAAACTCTCAGCATCAATACAAAAGCTGCCACTTGGGTGAAAGAAAGTGAAGAGGTTGATAGCAAACTCAAAGCTTCAGAGTCTGCCTTTAGAAATGCTGAATCATCAAAATAGAATTATGAGAGGAAGTTAATTAAATTGAAAAGAGCTCTTGGTAACATTAAATATTAGAATTTTCTTCATTTTGTAATTATTCCTAGATTGGTCTTAATTATAACTGTGAGCTGAGGTGTCTAGTTTGTTAGAGTGACAAAATGTCATAAAAGCAATTATGGAACTAGAGAGAATCATCCAAAATATTAGTGGAACTTTATCTGGAGTTTCTCAATTTTATCAATATACAGTTCATTCATCCTTACGAATCTCAATCCTACTTATTGCTTCTCAATTCCTTCATAATTCTAGTTTATAAATCAAATAAACTTCTTACACATTCAGAACCTTACAACAAGCGTTTTCTCTTAGAATATGTAGAACTTGATCAGGATCAAGAAAATTTGATAATGGTTGAGCAAGCTTGAAGCTTCTCTCTTTGAAGTTTGAACAGTACTTGTAAGAAGCAATTACTGTCCTGGGGATTTAAAAACAAGGTATATACCATAATCAACTCAGAACAAGCATAGCAGTGATAGTAAAATGTGTAAATAGACCGTAATAAGGAAAAGATCAATCCAAAATTAAAGAAATAGCATCGAACTCACCGACAGCAACTCTAATAGATTCGTAATAGCATCAACGCCAGTATTCCAGATAACTGCAGTAGAAAAACAGGTGAAGCAAAGGGGCCGAACCAAATTAGAGGTATATGCTACCATGAGTAAAATAGGAACATAGTAGAGAAACAAAGTCTAAAACAGAACAAGGGTGAAAGGGGTGTTTTTGAGAATGGGTATCGGAACGGCGATGGTGGTAGTGACGGAGGAGACAACCATGGCAGAGCTTCCTTCGGCGGCAATGGCTAAGAAAACACCCACCAGTGTTCTCTCCTCTTCCTGGTTGTTCGTATTTCCCCCTCTGCCTGCCCTAACCGACGACGCGACTTCAGAGATGATGCTGGCAGTCTCCATGGTGACGATAGCTGCGAGGTTGACGGCAACACTGGTGCACGAAATTGTGATCCTTGGTAATGGCTCCAAAAACTTGGTGCTCTAATCTTAATTCATAATTTATCACAACTTCGATACAACTAACCAGCAAGTGCACTGGGTCGTCCAAGTAATAAAACCTTACGTGAGTAAGGGTCGATCCCACGAAGATTGTTGGTATGAAGCAAGCTATGGTCACCTTGAAAATCTCAGTCAGGCGGATATCAAATGGTTATGGAGTTTTTGAATGAAAATAATAAATAAACAGAAAATAAAGATAGAAATACTTATGTAATTCATTGGTGAGAATTTCAGATAAGCGTATAGAGATGCTTTCATTCCTCTGAACCTCTGCTTTCCTGCTGTCTTCATCCAATCATTCCTACTCTTTTCCATGGCAAGCTTTCTGTAAGGCATCACCGTTGTCAATGGCTACATCCCATCCTCTCTGTGAAAAAGGTCCAAATGCTCTGTCACGGCACGGCTAATCATCTGGAGGTTCTCGATCATACTGGAATAGGATTCACCCTCCTTTTGCGTCTGTCACTACGCCCAGCACTCGCGAGTTTGAAGTTCGTCACAGCCATCCCTTCCCAGATCCTACTTGGAATACCACAGACAAGGTTTAGACTTTTCGAATCTCAGGAATGGCCATCCATGGGTTCTAACTTATACCACGAAGATTCTAATATCTCAGACTCGGTCCTCTGTATTAGATATCTAAGAGATACTCATTCTAGCTAGTTTGCATGTAGAACGGAAGTGTTTGTCAGGCACGCGTTCATAAGTGAGAATGATGATGAGCATCACATAATCATCACATTCATCATGTTCTTGGATGCGAATGGATATCTTAGAAGCGGAATAAGTTGAATTGAATAGAAAACAGTAGTACTTTGCATTAAATCATGAGGAACAGCAGAGCTCCACACCTTAATCTATGGAGTGCAGAAACTCTACCGTTGAAAATACATAAGTGATAATGGAGTTCATTGGTCTCGGCCCCAGAGGGGAACCGGAGTAACCAAGACTAAAAATGATCCGAAGATGAAAATACAATAGTAAAAAGTCCTATTTATACTAAACTAGTTACTTGGGTTTA
Organism: Arachis hypogaea; assembly: GCF_003086295.3. Taxonomy (NCBI): domain Eukaryota; kingdom Viridiplantae; phylum Streptophyta; class Magnoliopsida; order Fabales; family Fabaceae; genus Arachis; species Arachis hypogaea. The sequence continues at coordinate 31,142,194 of NC_092049.1, forward strand.
CAGAAGTAAGTAATTGATGCATAAATCCACTTCCGGGGCCCACTTGGTGTGTGCTTGGGCTGAGTTTGAAGTTTACACGTGCAGAGGCTTCTTTTAGAGTTGAACGCCAAGTTGTAACATATTTTTGACGTTCAACTCTGGTTCGTGATGTATTTCTGGCGTTTAACTCCAGACTGCAGCGTAGAACAGGCGTTCAACGCCCTTTTGCGTCATCTAAACTCGGGCAAAGTATGGACTATTATATATTGCTGGAAAGCTCTGGATGTCTACTTTCCAACGCCATTGAGAGCGCACCATTTGGAGTTCTGTAGCTCCAAAAAATCTACTTTGAGTGCAGGAAGGTCAGAATCCAACAGCATCAGCAGTCCTTCTTCAACCTCTGAATCTGATTTTTGCTCAAGTCCCCAATTTCAGCCAGAAAATACCTGAAATCACAGAAAAATACACAAACTCATAGTAAAGTCCAGAAATGTGAATTTAACATAAAAACTAATAAAAACATCCCTAAAAGTAACTAGATCCTACTAAAAACATACTAAAAACAATGCCAAAAAGCATATAAATTATCCGCTCATCAAACAACCAGGCGCGATGGTGGCAGCAGCAGGACACGGTGCAGTGGTGACGACTGGGCGCGGTCTCCCCTTCTCTCCAAGCGCAGCAGCTTCGGTTGATGATGGTGGCAGCGACGAATGCATGAGGGTAAAGAAGTCAAAGCCTCCTTAATCATCGCGGCGTCTTCCTCCCCTTCCCTTACTCCCTGACTCTAGAGCTCTCCATCTTCCCCTCTCGATTTCTCCTCTTCCTCGCCCCCCCCCCTTTTTCCTTCTCCCCTCTCCTCGTTCCCTCCCCTCCCCCCTTTCCCTTCCCTTCCCTTTTTCCCCTTTTCTGAGTGACTGAGCGTAGGAACGATGTTGATTTGTGAAATTAGGTTAGAATTAGGTTTTTATTTGGTAATTTATAGTTAGGATAAAATTTATATGAATAATATAATAATTTTATAAATTATTTGAGATAAAATAATAATTTGAGATTCAAATATAATACTATGAAGATTACTTTTAAAACGCATAAGATTTTATATATCAATTTATTGATGAGGTCAAATCATTATTTTTAATTTAAATTATAAAATGAACATACTAATCACATTTTATAAAATATGGTTAAAACTCGAAATATCAATTATTTTTAAATTTAATTATATGACTTTTTATTATTTTTTTATCACAACTTTAATTTTAATTTATATAAAATAACTAATTAAAATAGAAATTGTGCATAACTATTAATTATCTTAAATTTAAAGTATTTAGAAAAATCAATCTAATCATTTCTAACAAATTAATCTCTAAGAGCTCAATTTAATAAAACAAACTGTAATTCAATTATAATACAAATTTCTTAAATTAAATTGTATAATACTTCTATTATTGAATTTTAATTTCAAATAACTAATTATAAACTTTGCACAAGAATATTAATTAATTTAACTCCAAATATTAATAAAACTAATTTAATTACTCTTAATAGATTAGTTTATAAAATAAGAAGTTTAAATTAATAATAAGTCATAACTTTTTCATGATAAAAGTTACTTAAATTAAGCTATACAATTCTTTCTTATTTTTTAATTACTAAAATTATGCAAAATATTCAATTATAGTAAAATTACTTAACAATCTTAATTGATTTACAATGAAATTATCTTCGAATCTATTTAATTATTTCTAATAAAATAATTTCTAAAATTATAAAGTTTAAACTTAATAAGATAAAATCATAATTTATTTATATTTAGATTTTCAAAAATGTAGGAGGTTACAAAATAAAATTATTTTGAAAAAAAATTGTTATAAAATATATTTATGTTTTGTAACAAATAATTAACTTGTTACAAACAATATTGAATTTTGTGACAAATTAATTTTTTGTTACAAAATAATTGGAGTTTTTGAAACAAAAAGTTATTTTGTTACAAAATAATTAGAGGTGTCCAGGGTTCTTAAGCACACTCTTCTTTTGCTTTGGACCTTGACTTTAACCGCTCAGTCTCAAGTTTTCACTTGGCACCTTCACGCCACAAGCATGGTTAGGGACAGCTTGGTTTAGCACTATTCACTGATGCTCAAAGCCTTGGATCCTTTTTATTATCCTTGCCTTTTGGTTTTAAGGGTTATTGGCTTTTTTGCTCTTGCCTTTTGGTTTTAAGAGCTTTTGGCTTTTTCTGCTTGCTTCTTTTTTTTTCGCTATATATATTTTTTCTCTTTTTTTTTTCTGCAAGCTTTGGTATTCACTGATTTTTCTTGCTTCAAGAATCAATTTTATGATTTTTCAGATTATCAAATAACATTTCTCCTTATCATCATTCTTTCAAGAGCCAACATATTTAACATTCTTAAACAACAACTTCAAAAGACATATGCACTGTTCAAGCATACATTCAGAAAACAAAAAGTGTTGCCACCACATCAAAATAATTAAACTAGTTTCAAGGATGAATTCGAAACCATGTACTTCTTGTTCTTTTTTTTTTAAAACATTTTTCATTTAAGAGAGGTGATGGATTCATATTCACCACTTTAAGGCATAGACACTTAGACACTAATGATCATGTAATAAAGACACAAACATAGAAAAACATTTAACATAAAAAAACGAAAAACAGAAAATTTAAGAACAAGGAATGAATCCACCTTAGTGATGGTGGCGTTTCCTTCTTGAGGAACCGATGATGTCTTTGAGCTCTTCTATGTCTCTTCCTTGTCTTTGTTGCTCCTTCCTCATTGCTCTTTGATCTTCTCTAATTTCATGGAGGGTGATGGAGTGCTCTTGGTACTCCATCCTTAGTTGTCCCTAATAATTGTGTGGAGGAAAATGTATCCCCTGAGGTATCTCAGGGATCTCTTGATTTGCAGTCAAATGTTCTACCACTGAGCTATAGACCCTTGAAATGAATCACTCCATCTCCTATGACTCGGAGGTGGAAGCTTTTGTCTTCCCTTTCCTCTTTCTAGAGGTTTCTCTGGCCTTAGGTGCCATCAATGGTTATGGAAAAACAAAAAAGCTATGCTTTTACCACACCAAACTTAGAATGTTGCTCGCCCTCGAGCAAAAGAAGAAAGAATAGAAGAAGAAGGAGAAGAAGATATGGAGGAGATGGAGGGATGTGTGTATTTGGCTATATAGGTGGGATTAGGTGGGAAAGAGATATTGAATTTTTGAAGGTAGGTGGGGTGTATGGAAAAGAGTGGATGGATGTGAGTGGTGAAGGGTTTTGGGTAAGGGTGTTTATTGGCAAGAGAGGATGAATATTGAGAAGAGGGAAGAATATGAGTGGAGGTAAGTGGGGATCCTGTGGGGTCCACAGATGCTGAGATGATCCTGTGGGATCCACAGATCCTGAGGTGTCAAGGATTTACATCCCTGCACCATTGAGGCATGTAAAATGCCTTTGCATGCAATTCTGGCGTTTAAACGCCGAATTGATGCTTGTTCTGGGCGTTCAACGCCCAAATGCAGCATGTTTCTGGCGTTGAACGCCAGTTCTATGCTTGTTTCTGGCGTTCAGTGCCAGCTTTCCTCAGTATGCATTTCTGGCGTCTGAACGCCAGAATGCTGCTTGTTTCTGGCGTTCAACGCCAGATCCATGCTCTGTTCTGGCGTTGAACGCCAGCCAGATGCTCCTTACTGGCGTTTAAACGCCAGTAAGCCCTTCCTCCAGGGTGTGATTTTTCTTCTGCTGTTTTTGATTCTGTTTTTAATTTTTCTATTTATTTTGTGACTCCACATGATCATGAACCTAATAAAACATGAAAGAACAATAAGAATGAAAATAAAATTAAATAAATAAAAATTGGATTGTCTCCCAACAAGTGCTTCTTTAATGTCAATAGCTTGATAGTGGGCTCTCATGGAGCCACACAGGTGATCAGGTCAATTTTATAGACTCCCAACACCAAACTTAGAGTTTGGATATGGGAGTTCAACACCAAACTTAGATTTTGACTGTGGGGGCTTTAGTTGACTCTGTACTGAGAGAAGCTTTTTATGCTTCCTCTCCATGGTTACAGAGAGAGATCCTTGAGTTTTAAACACAAGGTTGTCCTCATTTAGTTGAAGGATCAATTCTCCTCTGTCCACATCAATTACAACTCTTACTGTGGCTAGGAAGGGTCTTCCAAGGATGATGGATTCATCCTCATCCTTCCCAGTATCTAGGATTATGAAATCAGCAGGGATGTAAAGGCCTTCAACCTTTACTAACATGTCCTCTACCTGTCCATAAGCCTCTTTTCTTGAGTTGTCTGTCATCTCTAATGAGATTCTGGCAGCTTGCACCTCAAAGATTCCCAGTTTCTCCATTACAGAGAGGGGCATGAGGTTTATCCCTGACCCAAGGTCACATAGAGCCTTCTCAAAGGTCATGGTGCCTATGGTACAAAGTATTAGGAACTTTCCAGGATCCTGTTTCTTCTGAGGTAATATCAGTTGATCCAGATCACTTAGTTCATTGATGAGCAAGGGAGGTTCATCTTCCCAAGTCTCATTACCAAATAATTTGGCATTCAGCTTCATGATTGCACCAAGGTACTTGGTAACTTGCTCTTCAGTAACATCCTCATTCTCTTCAGAAGAAGAATACTCATCAGAGCTCATGAAGGGCATAAGGAGGTTCAATAGAATCTCTATGGTCTCTAAATGAGCCTCAGATTCCTTTGGTTCCTCAAGGGGAAACTCTTTATTGATCACTGGACGTCTCAGGAGGTCTTCCTCCTTGGGATTCATGTCCTCCCCTTCCTCCTTGGATTCGGCCATGATGGTTATATCAATCGCCTTACAATCTCTCTTTGGATTCTCTTCTGTATTGTTTGGGAGAGTACTAGGAGGGGTTTCAGTGATCTTCTTACTCAGCTGGCCCACTTGTGCCTACAAATTTCTAATGGATGACCTTGTTTCATTCATGAAACTCAGAGTGGCCTTAGATAGATCAGAGACTAAATTTGCTAAGCTAGATGGATTCTGCTCAGAATTCTCTGTCTGTTGCTGAGTGGATGATGGAAAAGGCTTGCTATTGCTAAACCTGTTTCTTCCACCATTATTAAAGCCTTGTTGAGGCTTTTGTTGATCCTTCCATGAGAGATTTGGGTGATTTCTCCATGAGGGATTATAGGTGTTTCCATAGGGTTCACCCATATAATTTACCTCTGCTATTGCAGGGTTCTCAGGATCATAAGCTTCTTCTTCAGAAGATGCCTCTTGAGTACTGTTGGATGCAGCTTGCATTCCATTCAAACTCTGAGAAATCATATTGAATTGCTGAGTCAATATTTTATTCTGAGCCAATATGGCATTCAGAGTATCAATTTCAAGAACTCCCTTCTTCTGAGGCGTCCCAGTACTCACAGGATTCCTCTTAGAAGTGTACATGAACTGGTTATTAGTAACCATGTCAATGAGTTCTTGAGCTTCTGCAGGCATTTTCTTTAGGTAAATGGATCCACCTGTAGAAGTATCCAATAACATCTTAGCTAATTCAGACAGACCATCATAGAATATATCCAGGATGGTCCATTCTGAAAGCATGTCAGAAGGACACTTTTTGGTCAGTTCCTTGTATCTCTCCCAAGCTTCATAGAGAGATTCACCTTCTTTTTGTCTGAAGGTTTGAACATCCACTCTAAGCTTACTCAGCTTTTGAGGAGGAAAGAACTTGGCTAAGAAAGCCTTGACCAGCTTATCCCAAGAGTTCAGGCTATCCTTAGGTTGAGAGTCCAACCATATTCTAGCTCTGTCTCTTACAGCAAAAGGGAAAAGCATGAGCCTGTAGACTTCAGGATCTACTCCATTAGTCTTAACAGTATCACAGATCTGCAAGAATTCAGTTAAGAACTGAAAGGGATCTTCAGATGGAAGTCCATGAAACTTGCAGTTTTGTTGCATCAGAGAAACTAATTGAGGTTTAAGCTCAAAACTGTTTGCTCCAATGGTAGGGATGGAGATGCTTCTTCCATGTAAATTGGAATTAGGTGCAGCAAAGTCACCAAGCATCCTCCTTGCATTATTATTATTTTTGGCTGCCATCTCCTCTTCCTTTTCGAAAATTTCTGTAAGGTTGTCTCTGGATTATTGTAATTTAGCTTCTCTTAGTTTCCTCTTCAGAGTCCTTTCAGGTTCAGGGTCTGCTTCAACAAGAATGTCCTTGTCCTTGCTCCTGCTCATATGAAAAAGAAGGGAACAGGAAATAATAATAGGATCCTTTTTACCATAGTATAGAGGTTCCTTTGTTGTTAGTAGAAGAAGAAAGGGAATAAGAGTGAAGAAGAATGGATAATCCAAACACAAAGGTGAGGATAGGAGCAGTGATTTGAGATGAAGAGAAGTGTTAGTAAATGAATAAATAAATAGAAGGAGATGGGAGAGAGGGAATTTTGAAAAATAAATTTTGAAAAAGAGTTAATGATTTTCGAAAATTAAGATAAAATTAAAATTAAAATTAAAAATTGAAACAATTAATTAATTAAAAAGAATTTTTGAAAAAGAGGGAGGTATTTTCAAAAATTAGAGAGGGATAGTTAGTTAGGTAGTTTTGAAAGAGATAAGAAACAAACAAAAAGTTAATTAGTTAGTTGAAACAAATTTTGAAAATCAATTTTTAAAAGATAAGAAGATAAGAAGTTAGAAAAGATATTTGAAAAAGATAGATATGAAAAGGTATGATTAAAAAGATATGATTTTGAAAAAGATAAGATAAAAAGATATTTTTGAAAAGATATGATTGAAATTAGTTTTGAAAAAGATTTGATTTTTAAAATCAAAATTAATGACTTGACTCACAAGTAATCACAAGATATGATTCTAGAACTTAAAGTTTGAATCTTTCTTAACAAGTAAGTAACAAACTTGAAATTTTTGAATCAAAACATTAATTGTTGATGATATTTTCGAAAATATGATATAAAATTAAGAAAAAGATTTTTGAAAAATATTTTTAAAATTTTCGCAATTAAATAAGAAAAATGAAAAAGATTTTATTTTTGAAAAAGATTTTGAAAAAGATAGGATTTTCAAATTGAAAATTTGATTTGACTTATAAGAAACAACTAAATTTTAAAAAGTTTTGAAAAAGTCAACTCAAATTTTCAAAAATTTATGAGTGAAAAAGGGAAAGATATTTTTTTATTTTTGAATTTTTAATGATGAAAGAGAAAAACACAAAATTGACTCAATGCATGAAAATTTTGGATCAAAACATGTGATGCATGCAAGAACACTATGAATGTCAAGATGAACACCAAGAACACTTTGAATGTCAAGATGAACACCAAGAACTTATTTTTGAAAATTTTTAATGCAAAGAAAACACGCAAGACACCAAACTTAGAAATCTTTAATGCTTAGACACTATGAATGCAAAGATGCACATGAAAAACAACAAAAGACACAAAATAAGAAAACATCAAGATCAAACAAGAAGACTTACCAAGAACAACTTGAAGATCATGAAGAACACTATGAATGCATGAATTTTCGAAAAATGCATAAATTTTTAAAAAAAAATGCAATTGACACCAAACTTAAAAATTGACTCAAGACTCAATCAAGAAACACAAAATATTTTTTTATTTTATGATTTTATTAATTTTTTTTTTTTGGATTTTTGTATATTTTTATTTTTTTGAAAACATATAGGGAAAATAAAGCAATGAATTCATAGTCCTCAATCAAGATTCCAGGAATCATACCAGGTTAGTCTAAAGCTTGATGGCCAGCCAAACTTCAGCATACCATTTTGAAACTTTAGAATTCATTCTTAAAAATTTTAAAATAATTTTTGAAAACAAAGGGAAAATTTTTTGAAAGATTTTTGAAAAAAAATTTTTTTTTTTTTGAAAAGAAAACGAAAAGAAAGTTACCTAATCTGAGCAACAAGATGAACCGTCAGTTGTCCAAACTCAAACAATCCTCGACAACGGCGCCAAAAACTTGGTGCACGAAATTGTGATCCCTGGTAATGGCTCCAAAAACTTGGTGCTCTAATCTTAATTCATAATTTGTCACAACTTCGATACAACTAACCAGCAAGTGCACTGGGTCGTCCAAGTAATAAAACCTTACGTGAGTAAGGGTCGATCCCACGGAGATTGTTGGTATGAAGCAAGCTATGGTCACCTTGTAAATCTCAGTCAGGCGGATATCAAATGGTTATGGAGTTTTCGAATAAAAATAATAAATAAACAGAAAATAAAGATAGAAATACTTATGTAATTCATTGGTGAGAATTTCAGATAAGCGTATAGAGATGCTTTCGTTCCTCTGAACCTCTGCTTTCCTGCTGTCTTCATCCAATCATTCCTACTCCTTTCCATGGCAAGATTGCTGTAAGGCATCACCGTTGTCAATGGCTACATCCTATTATCTCTGTGAAAAAGGTCCAAATGCTCTGTCACGGCACGGCTAATCATCTGGAGGTTCTCGATCATACTGGAATAGGATTCACCCTCCTTTTGCATCTGTCACTACGCCCAACACTCGCGAGTTTGAAGTTCGTCACAGCCATCCCTTCCCAGATCCTACTCGAAATACCACAGACAAGGTTTAGACTTTCCGGATCTCAGGAATGGCCATCCATGGGTTCTAACTTATACCACGAAGATTCTAATATCTCGGACTCGGTCCTTGTATTAGATATCTAAGAGATACTCATTCTAGCTTGTTTGCATGTAGAACGGAAGTGTTTGTCAGGCACGCGTTCATAAGTGAGAATGATGATAAGTGTCACATAATCATCACATTCATCATGTTCTTGGGTGCGAATGGATATCTTAGAAGCGGAATAAGTTGAATTGAATAGAAAACAGTAGTACTTTGCATTAAATCATGAGGAACAGCAGAGCTCCACACCTTAATCTATGGAGTGCAGAAACTCTACCGTTGAAAATACATAAGTGATAATGGAGTTCATTGGTCTCGGCCCCAGAGGGGAACCGGAGTAACCAAGACTAAAAATGATCCGAAGATGAAAATACAATAGTAAAAAGTCCTATTTATACTAAACTAGTTACTAGGGTTTACAGAAGTAAGTAATTGATGCATAAATCCACTTCCGGGGCCCACTTGGTGTGTGCTTGGGCTGAACTTGAAGTTTACACGTGCAGAGGCTTCTTTTGGAGTTGAACTCCAAGTTGTAACGTGTTTTTGGCGTTCAACTCTAGTTCGTGACGTGTTTCTGGCGTTTAACTCCAGACTGCAGCGTAGAACTGGCGTTCAACGCCCTTTTGTATCGTTTAAACTCGGGCAAAGTATGAACTATTATATATTGATGGAAAGCCCTGGATGTCTACTTTCCAACGCCGTTGAGAGCGCGCCATTTGGAGTTATGTAGCTCCAAAAAATCCACTTTGAGTGCAGGGAGGTCAGAATCCAACAGCATCAGCAGTCCTTCTTCAACCTCTGAATCTGATTTTTGCTCAAGTCCCTCAATTTCAGCCAGAAAATACCTGAAATCACAGAAAAATACACAAACTCATAGTAAAGTACAGAAATGTGAATTTAACATAAAAACTAATAAAAACATCCCTAAAAGTAACTAGATCCTACTAAAAACATACTAAAAACAATGCCAAAAAGCGTATAAATTATCCGCTCATCAAACACCCAGGTGCGATGGTGGCAGCAGCAGGACACGGTGCGGTGGTGACGACTGGGCGCGGTCTCCCCTTCTCTCCAAGCGCAGCAGCTTCGGTTGATGATGGTGGCAGCGACGAATGCATGAGGGTAAAGAAGTCAAAGCCTCCTTAATCATCGCGGCGTCTTCCTCCCCTTCCCTTACTCCCTGACTCTAGAGCTCTCCATCTTCCCCTCTCGATTTCTCCTCTTCCTCGTCCCCCCCCCCTTTTTCCTTCTCCCCTCTCCTCGTTTCCTCCCCCCCCCTTCCCTACCCTTCCCTTTTTCCCCTTTTCTGAGTGACTGAGTGTATGAACGATGTTGATTTGTGAAATTAGGTTAGAATTAGGTTTTTATTTGGTAATTTAGAGTTAGGGTAAAATTTATATGAATAATATAATAATTTTATAAAATATTTGAGATAAAATAATAATTTGAGATTCAAATATAATACTATGAAGATTACTTTTAAAACGCATAAGACTTTATATATCAATTTATTGATGAGGTCAAATCATTATTTTTAATTTAAATTATAAAATGAACATACTAATCACATTTTATTAAATATGGTTAAAACTCGAAATATCAATTATTTTTAAATTTAATTATATGACTTTTTATTATTTTTTTATCACAACTTTAATTTTAATTTATATAAAATAACTAATTAAAATAGAAATTGTGCATAACTATTAATTATCTTAAATTTAAAGTATTTAGAAAAATCAATCTAATCATTTCTAACAAATTAATCTCTAAGAGCTCAATTTAATAAAACAAACCGTAATTCAATCATAATACAAATTTCTTAAATTAAATTGTATAATACTTCTATTATTGAATTTTAATTTCAAATAACTAATTATAAACTTTGCACAAGAATATTAATTAATTTAACTCCAAATATTAATAAAACTAATTTAATTACTCTTAATAGATTAGTTTATAAAATAAGAAGTTTAAGTTAATAATAAGTCATAACTTTTTCATGATAAAAGTTACTTAAATTAAGCTATACAATTCTTTCTTATTTTTTAATTACTAAAATTACGCAAAATATTCAATTATAGTAAAATTACTTAACAATCTTAATTGATTTACAATGAAATTATCTCCAAATCTATTTAATTATTTCTAATAAAATAATTTCTAAAATTATAAAGTTTAAACTTAATAAGATAAAATCACAATTTATTTATATTTAGATTTTCAAAAATGTAGGAGGTTACAAAATAAAATTATTTTGAAAAAAATATATACACAATTTTTTTTACTCTTAAAGTGTTAAAGATTTTGAAAAAAAATTGTTATAAAATATATTTATGTTTTGTGACAAATAATTAACTTGTTACAAACAATATTGAATTTTGTGACAAATTAATTTTTTGTTACAAAATAATTGGAGTTTTTGAAATAAAAATTTATTTTGTTACAAAACAATTGGAGTTTTTGAAACAAAAAACAAAATTTGTTACAAAACATTTTGAATTTTTGTAACTTGTATTTTTTTGTTACAAAATATTACAATATTTTGTAACAAAACACTATCTCGTTACAAAAACTAACATAATTTGTAACAAAATAAAACAGGTTGTTACAAAATATTATCATGTTTTGCAACAACTTGTAATGTTGTTACAAAACATTATTCTTTTGTAACAATCACATATTATTATTACAAAATACTATTTATTTGTAACAATTTTAAATTTGATACAAATTTTTGTTTACAAATGTTCCATTTTCTTGTAGTGAATGCATATACCCTAAATCCTATACCCCAAACTATATACCATAAACCCCAAACCCTAAAGCCCTAAACCCCTCAGCACTGAACCATGAGCCCTGACGCATGAGCCCTGACCCCTGAGCCCTAAACCATAAACACTAAATCATAAACGGTAAACCCTAAATTGCAAACTCTTAAACCCTAAACCCCTCGGCACTGAACCATGAGCCTGAGCCTTGAGCCCTGACCCATGACCCATAAACTATAAACACTAAACCTTAAACCCTAAACCCTAAACCCTAATGCCTAAACCAATAACCCTAAATCCTAAATCGTAAACCAGAAACCCCAAACCCCAAAGCCTAATGCCTAAACCCTAAATCCTATACCCGAATCCCCAATGCCCAAACCCTAATGCATAAACCATAAACTCTATACTCCAAACCATATACCATAAACTCCAAACCCCCTACCCCAAACCAGACACCCTAAACCCAAAACTCTAAACCCCTAAACCCCTCGGCACTGAAACATGAGCCTTGAGCCCTGACCCCTGACCCCTGAGCCCTAAACTATAAACACTAAATCATAAACCATAACCCCTAAATCCTAAACCCTAAACCCCTCGGCACTATACCATGAGCCTTGAGCCTTGACCCATAAACCATAAACACTAAATCCTAAACCATTAACTCTAAACCATAAACCCTAATGCCTAAACCAATAACCCTAAATACTAAACTGTAAACCAGAAACTCCAAATCCCAAACCATAATGCCTAAACCCTAAATCCTATACCCCAATCCCCAATGCCCAAACCCTAATGCATAAACCTTAAATCCTATACCCCAAACCCTAAACCTCAAACCCCAAACTAGAAACCCTAAACCCCAAACTCTAATGCCCTAAACCCCTCAGCACTGAACCATGAGCCCTGACCCCTGATCCCAAAACCATAAACACTAAATCATAAATGGTAAACCCTAAATCCTAAACTGCAAACTCTTAAACCCTAAACCCCTCGGCACTGAACCATGAGCTTGAGCCCTGAGCCCTGACCCATGACCCATAAACCATAAATACTAAACCCTAAACCATTAACCTTAAACCCTAATGCCTAAACCAATAACCCTAAACCCTAAATCATAAACTAGAAACCCCAAACCCCAAACCTTAATGCCTAAACCCTAAATCCTACACCCTAATCCCCAATGCCCAAACCCTAATGCATAAACCCTAAATCCTATACTCCAAACCATATACCATAAACCCCAAACCCCCTACCCCAAACCAGAAACCCTAAACCCTAAAGCCCTAAACCCCTCGGCACTGAAACATGAGCCCTGAGCCCTGACCCCTGAGCCCTAAACCATAAACACTAAATCATAAACCGTAAACTGTTAACCTTAAATCCTAAACCATAAACTGTAAACCCCTAAACCCCTTGGCACTGAACCATGAGCCCTGATCCCTGACCCCTGAGTCGTAAACCATAAACACTAAATCATAATCCATAAACCCTAGACCCTAAACCGTAAACCATAACCCTTAAACCCTAAACCATAAACAATAAATTCTAAACCTTAAACCATAATCCCCTAAACCCTAAACTATAAACCCTAAACTGTAAACCCTAAGCACTGAACCATGAGCCTTGAGCCATGTGCCCTAATCCCTGAGTCGTAATCCATAAACACTAAATCATAAATCATAAACCCTAAACCCTAAACTGTGAACCATAACCGTTAAACATAAACCATAAACCCCTAAACGCCTGAGCCATGAGCCGCTAGCCATGACCCCTGAGCCACAAACCATATACACTGAATCCTAAACCATAAACCATAAGCCCTAAACCCTAAACCCTAAACCCTAAACCATAAATCCTTAAGCACTGAACCATGATCCCTGAGCCCTGACCCCTGACCCTCTGAGCTGTAAACCATCAACAGTAACCCTTATGCCTAAACCCTAAACCCTAAATCGTAAAACCCCTAAACCATAAACCCTAAACCATAAACCCCTAAACCATTGAAATTAATCAAATTATATTATATTAATGAGTCTCACATTATGTGAAAACTTAAACCCTAAACCGTGCAATTAACTAATGTATTTAAACGTGTTTGATGCTTTAAATTAAATTAAATATTTTAATAAATTTTATAAATATTTTAAATCGCAAAATTAAATATTTAATTGTTAAACTATACTGTATATTGTCACAAACTCCTTTAATATTTGATTTTTGTTTGTTACAATTTTTAGTTTACGAATCATTTATTGTTTAATTTTCCAAGGAAACTAAATTTTTTATTTTCTCAACGTAATTTAAAAACATAGGCATTAATGAAGCCAGATTTACGAAGAGAGAGGACTGGGGATTGAAAAAATTGCCTGTGGAAGACTACAAGTGATAAGGTCACATTTGGATTTTTTATTTTCTAAAATTAGTTTTTAATTAGGAGTTTGTATTTTTAAAATCAAAAGGGTTACTACTCACTAGCCGACTACATCACTATCCATCAACCATTCAAGGCAAACTCTTCTTCTTTTTGGTTCCTCCAACCAACACGCCTGGCTGATCTCAAACTGTGTCGAAGATCATCAGTCCTGCCAACACGACGATGAAGGTAAACCCTACTGGTTCCTTTCACTTCAAGAACATCAATCGTTCTATTCCTCTTGACCTAATGTACAACTAATAAAATCTTAATTCATGAAAAACCAAACGACAGGGTTTGTTTCAGCTTTGGTGTTGTTCAACTGTATTTCATATGTAGGTTTGATTAAAACGTTCTTTAAACCATTGAATGATAGGTTTCAAACAACTGGTACTTGAAACGGAAGTTGCAATGTTTGTCATGAAATGTACTACTATTGTTTATTCCGATCAGCTGCATGCCTGTAAAATTTAAATCAATTTTTTCAGTGGTTTGAAGAAACCCTAGTTGATATTTTTGGGTATTTTTATGATTATCCTAAACCGTTTGGTAGAATGGATCTCGTATGTGTTGTTTATCATGTTATTTGAGTTGAAACTTGTTTCGAAGATGAACATTATTTTGCACTTGCGGCATATGACTTCGTTGAGGGACAAGGGTAAGAGACCGGCAACTAGCGATCAGAATAACCATCAGAACTACAAACTAAGGTTTCTTAAGCCAGTAATTAGGCCAGCAATGTTCAAACTAGTAAATCGCATCCCTATGATATGAACTTTGGGGTTTATAAATTATCTGATGCTATCAATGTTGTAAACATGTAACAATCGCTCCCGATAACTCTGGATGAGCTCCCAAACTGTACTCTATACCTGAACCTTGTAGTCCCTGATGGAAGGAACGCCCATTTTCGGTGCTTCTGGACACCAAATCAAAATGGCAAAGTCGCATTGACGCGTGGCTGGCCAGATTTCTATAGGAGGTACCAAATCAAGCTGGACTCTATGCTCTATTTCAAACACAAAGGAAACTCTGATTTCCAGGTCCAAATCTTTGATTTCGGTGGCATTGAGAATTCATACCAACCCCGACCTCCGAAAGAACAGCTATATGAAAGGAAAGGTAAATTCGAAACCGCAAAATGTATCAACAAGCCTTCTTCAGTGAAGGCTAAAGACGTTGCCGCAAGTGTATCCTCCAAGTGGCCCTTCTTTGTGATGGAACTTACTGGGCCCAAGCTGTCTTCTCGATTGTTGGTAAGCATATACTACTTGCAACCTCTTTTGTTAACGATATGTTCCACCATAATCATTACAAGCGCTGATTTATCGTGTGCTACCATCAGCCCAATGTCCCGCATCTTAGTCTCTTCACTGCTCAGAGGCACCTTTTCCTCCTTACCCACAGCCACATAGAGGTTGAAACCACATACACAAGATATAGTGGAAAAAGAGATGGTAGCTTCGGGGTTATTTTTGGAGGGTGCGAAACATTTGCTTCATTGTGCAACTTTAAGCCGGGTGGTGTAGGTGTCTTCGAGGTCATCTTTGTTGATCTGATGACGATCATCCAGGTTCGATGCAGATAGGATGCTACAGGATGAGGAGCATAAGGCATTATGTCCCTGTATTTGAAATATGTTTGCATATATGTTGCTAAGACTTTCAGTTTGGTAGTAGGAAGAAATTAACAAATATGTCCTCTTGTTGCATGTTGTTCTTTTTTATTTCTGTGACTTTTTTTGAAAACATTTATGGCTCTTACACTAGCCATAAAATACTCTATTGACTTCGTACTGTTGCACACCCTAAAGCTTCAAGGTTATTCTCTCGTTAGTCATTACTATTGGTATCAACTGTTAAGTTGTGTAGACTTTTTTTAATATTTAAGCTCCATTAGCTTGATTCCTTAAGGGAACAAATAATCTTCATTGTTTTGATGTCATTTCTAGGTGTAAATTGTAAATATAATTCCAAAAATACAGTTAGATAAATATTTTTTTTTTGAACATGGGTAACATGAAAGTTTAAAAAGTTCAAGAAAAACATTTGTTAGCAGATCCCCATTTGGATTTAGAGAGATGGAGTGGGCCATTGTTTAAGTATTTGTTTTCCTACATCAAGGGTTCGGACGTTTAGTTTTATTGGGCTTATACTACTTCAAAGTTGAGCGGAAGATGTGGTGTGGTCTTATGGGGTTGGGCTTGGGCTTCGGTTCGGGTAGGAATATTTTTGTCTTGGCCCAGGAAATGGAAAACAAAAGGGGTGAGGCAAGAAGGCATCCAGAACAAGTAAGAATTAATGAAAACCCTAAACCCGAATTCATCACACACAGAACCAGAATTGTCGAACAATTCATTCGTGTCATACGTTCCGGTCTTCATCGTAAGTCCTCTGCCCTATCATGTTGGATTCAGATGTGTGACTTTGATCATTATTGAATTGTACCTGAGCAAGTTTCGTATTTGATTTATTGTTTGGTTCATCATATTTCTGGTTGACAATGGCTAAGTGATCTGAGTTCCCACGGACCCTACACACCTTCGGATAAGGTGGAAGAATTCCTGACCGTTGAAGATGGCGAGTACCCTTCAGGGGTCCAACTTAGTCTCTTCTCTTAAGGAATAACGCAAAGAACATTTTAACACAAAGGAGCAGCTCCAACTTCTTTGAGTTAGATCCTTTTTCCCTGCATGCAACTCCTTCTCAAGAATGGGTTCGTATCCTAATAATTTTTGTTATGCAAAATGTTATTATCAAAATGAATAATTTTTTGGGTTTTGTATTATATCTAATAGTTTGTAGACAAAAAACAATGTAATCAGTAATAGTCCATACGTATTTCAGACAATGTTGTTCAATTTTCTTTCTCGCTTGTTAGTAATTAGTTAAGTACGTGTTGCCAAGAAAACGGAGAAAGAAAGATGATGCTAGTGTTTGGTTGCGTGTAGGTTGGCACAAAGTTGTCTAGTTATTGGGGTTAAAGCATGGGTATGGTTTTTAAGTGTAACGGTGGCTCGAAATTTAGGTTCCTAGTGAGCCGTTCAAGTGACTCGGAGATTTATTATTCGAGTTTGACAAGTTTCCATGACGATCACCACCATGTGGGAAATAATTTTCCAATTCATACGGGGTGAACATTATGGAAACTTCTCAAACTTGAGTAATCAATCTCTGAAGCACTCAAACGGATCCCCAGGAACTTAAATTTCGATTCACCATTATACTTAAAAATCACAAAATACTCATGCTTTGATCCCAATAACTTGAAAACTCAGTACCGACATGCATTCAACCAAACACTGTCATCTTCTTTCTTGCTCCATTTTACCTATAATCCATCCCCGGCTGGAACCTCCGTTGCTATCGAATATGGTAGTCCTTTCCAGTCTCTCTTTAAGAAAATACAATGAGGAAGAATGAAGTCGGGAACAATACTAAACTAATTATTAACAATTGACAGAAGAAATATGAATGCATCACATTTAAATGGATACGATTGCTAACATATAAGGATGATGGAATGGTATTTATATTGTTAATTCACTATACACTGCTCTTGCTTCCAGCATTGCTTACTAAGCATGATATGCTAAATATAAATTATAACATCTTTTTAATGTGCAAGAGACGATTGTGGGTTTTGGGTGACTAAGTCAACGAGGGGCAGTGCCAACGGGTGGATGACTACATAATGCACGTAATTATAAACTTCAAGTCTTGATTTTGTGAACCCTTTTAACAATGTACTTATGCTAAGAAGACTGTTTTTTAATTTTTAATATCAGGTAAATGAAACGACAAGGTTGCGGCAGGTTCATGAACACATCATGAAAATGTTCAACCTGAAATCCCATGAAGTGCTTCAGGATTCAAACTCATACTTTAGTGAAATATCTGAACAAGAAGAAGGATTGGTTAATGTGAAAGGAAATCTACTTTGAGTTCCAGCTACGGCCTTCATATAAGTTGTAATTTGCTGGGATTTGATCAAACCTAATGCGTTGAATAATTCTTTCAGACAGTTTGATTGTTTATGCTACAATTTTTAAGATGTTACTTCATTGTTGAACTATTTTTTTACACAAAACAGTACTGCAAATGTTATCTTGCGAATGTCCTGTTGTTATTTAACAGAACAACAAAGTGTAATGCATAACACTTCAAAATGAAAAATGAATTCCAACATTTGGATGATTTGAATATGTACCGTACATTTCCACTTACTAAACTGATTATAATTTTTTTTCTAATTCCTATGATGTTTTGTGATAATAATATTTTGAACATCACTAATTCACAATAAATAATGGCTAATCTTAAATGTCAATTTCTTATTCTTGGTAGGGCACATTTAATAGGACTATATCAGCACAAATTCATTTGAAACATCTAAAATTCATATTAGTTGCACACGTTTGATATGTTCAACGTTGATCATAGAAGGACCAAGGTTAGCTCTCCCCACCATAGAAAATTTAATGGTTTTTAGGATTTGGGGATACATTGCCTAAAGTAAAACATGATTCGTAACCAATAACTGGCAAACACATTGGCAGCACTAAGGTTGCGAGAACCGGACCGGTCAATGAACTAATGAAGCAATTGGTTCATTGATTTATTAGTTCGACCGGAGTTCAACCGGTTTAATTAAATATTAAATAAAATTATTAAAAAGTTAATTTTTGGAGTTATACCTCAACATGAAACTAAAAGGTGTTATACCTCAAGATTAGAGGTTAGTAGTTTTCTTAAAAATATTAACACTTGATACATTAAGATGCTCAATAAAAACACTAACAAAGATAATTTATTCATAGTAATTAACACAAAATTTCTCTATTATTTAGATGTAAATGGTACCAATAAAAATAAAAAAGATCCTCTAAACTACATTCTTAACAATTAGCTCATTCTAGACATTTCCACCATATAACAAGAGTGACTTTATGCCAGCCAGAGAGAACACAACACAATACAACATATAAGGAGATTAACAAAAAAAATACGCAGTTCAATGTAGGAACATGTGCGCAAATTCCATGATTGATTGAATCGGGTGAGGGATTTGCCATGGCTTAATAAGCGATCTGAATCCAAAATCTAAAAATCCAAATTACATACAACGATTAAGAAAGACAGCAATTCAGAATCCAGAAGATTATATCAATTTATACAGCATTCAAAATCCAAAATTATATTCAGTAAAATTCAATATAACAGAATTAAACTTATATGAAAAAATTCAATATAGCAAAATTCAAAATCCAGAGTTCCAAAATTAAACTTATATCAAATTCAGAATTACAGAATGATTAATATATATAACAAAATAAAAAAAATTGAAAAGCAGAAGAACTCTGCATCAAGCCATCAATTCATATAATTAACAAAATAAAAAAAATTAACCAGCAACATCCTTTTTGTATTTCCAGCATAACCAAAAGAGCATAAATCAACAAAAGAATAATAGAGTGAAGTTTTAGGGCTTTTCAACAATTTTCTAGTCCGCTTTAGGTGAGGCTATGTATTTTGAGGCTATGTATTTCGCCACATTGACACGGCGAGCAAGCTTATCAGTTTTCTCATCTGGGATTTCAACTGAAAACTCTTCTTTCAGTATCAAATCAGAGCTAGAACCAGTTAAAGAGCACAAGTATTTCAATTGTATACTAACACATTCATTCCCAATATAGTACCATCAACAACTCATAATTAGAAGAATTAGAAAAAAATCAGCAACCAACAACTTAGAAATCAGAATTGATATAACAAAACAAAACTCAGAAATCAGAATCAATATAACAAACCAAGTTTTTAAGTTTAACTAATTTCACTCAACAACAAGCCAACTAGTAAATTAACTCAGAATTAGAAAAAATAGCACAAAAATAACTCAGAAAATTACCAGAAAACAACAATCCAGCCCTGTTAACAACAATGAACAACAAAGAAAATTAACTCAGAAAACAACTAAATAACCCAGAAAAAAATAATCAACAATCTAACATAATTAAATCCAGAAAAATAGCAATTAACTCCCAAAAATAAAACTGAAGAAGCAGTGGAGGGATGGACACTTACCAACGGTAACAGTAGCTGAGCTACGAGAAAGAGAGAGAGAACAGAGACAAAGCAGAGAAACGCCGACGAGAAGCGAACGTGCGTGAGCGACGGCGATGAGAGAAGTCCACGACTGAGTTGAAGCGCGCCGGTGAGAGCCATAAATGAACCAAACTTAACAAAAACAAAAAAAATCTGCAACTCAAGGCCGACGATGACAACTGGCTTGACCTTCGAGAGGGCCGAGCAGACCTTCGAGAGGGCTGTCACTGTCGGCGGCGACAGTGGCGGGGACTGGCACGCGTTCTGGAGCTTGAAGGTGGCTGCGATAAGGTTTCGTGTTTGGAGAGAGAACTGAGAAGAGAGCCTCTCTGGTTTCTTTCTTTTTTTCTTTTTTTTTTAAATATATAAAGTAGCAAACCAGGAGGCTAAAAACCCGGCCGGTTCATACGGTCTACCGGTTAACCACCGATTCGTCCGGTTTTTTGCCGATTTTTTGTAGGTCGGTTTCTAGCATCAATCGGACCGGCCAGATGATTGGTTCTCAGTTAACCCAGTCGAACCGGCCGGTCCAGTCCAGTTTTTAGAACCTTGGGCAGTACTTCAGGAGGTCTGTTAATTACATTAAATCATGAATATTGACCCAATATTCGTGATGCACGAAATTATGAAATTGAAATTTTTCAAATAATCAACTTCTATTATGCATCGACGCGAATAATGCCATGTACGATACTTGTTTTTTTTCCACAAAGCATTGGCGACTATAAAGGATCTACGACATCGTGCTGCACATGTGTTTTGTCATATGTTTCTTCAATGGCATGATTATTGCATTCATATTTTGTGAATAAATGTCCTCCCTCTTGGTGTGATAGATTCACCTCCTAATAACATGATTATCGAAAAACACAAATCATATTCTCGCATAAAAGCATAATGGCCATTCATCGTATATTGGATAATAGGAGTTTCACGCACCTGTTTTACGGAGTGTAAGCTTTTGTTATCTAATCCATTCATGGACGTGACATCCATGGATTCACTGCTTTGATGGATGCTCGGCTGGTTTAAAAAAAACATAAAACGTGATCTTCATTAATTTGCCCAGTTCATGTGAAGAAACAGACAAGTTGAGATTCATGAAAATTACCTCAAAAAAGGTGTTGTCATTACCCTTCCAGTTCCTAAAACCCGCGGCCAAAAATTTCCTTGATCCACCATGTTTAAAAACCTGTGCACACAGAGGAGTGCATTCACATAAATTCATGCTTTTGAAAGGGACACCCACCCAAAAGTTTTCACCAGCATCATCTCAATTAGTGTAAACAAATCGTCGTACCTTGTTCTTAGGTCGTGAATGGTCTTCGGACTTAACCGAATTCGACTTCGAATAATTAGCACACCTTTATTACTGAAATCAACTTTGGCTGATGCATTGCCGTCTGATCGCTAGGAAGGGTTACCTTTCTCACTATGCTGCATCAGATCTGGACAGCGCTTGTAGTAATGACCGTACTTGTGGTAATTAGAGCATACTCTCTTCTTCCTCCATGAAGACCTCTTGCAAAGGGCTCCTTTACTTTTGACAACAAAGGGATCATTGATGCCTCCCACGTTCGGATTTGGAGTGGACGTCCTGTGTTTGCGTGACTGGAAGTAAATAATTAGCTTCACAAGTTCAGATTGGACTTCGTCAAAGTCAGCAACGTTTTTACAAGCAATATCACACAGTTTGTTGCAATTGGATGCCAATGCACCAACTTGAAACTTTAAGACCCTTTCAACGTCGTCGTTCACAGGCGTTATTGTGCTAATAAAATTATTCTTCATATTCTTAGTCCACCTTTTGTAGATCAAAGACTCTGGAAACTCAAGGAGGTTTTCGAACTTCATGGCACAGAAAATGTGACTATAGGGAATGCTGCGTGATTCAAATAGCTTCCACGAGCATGAGAACAGATTTTTACTTCTATCGACTTCCACCGTCGATCTTTGGCCAGGTCTCCGAGAGTAGTCACACTGAACTCAACCTTGTCCAATACCGTGCTTAATACCTTGATATTCAAAGCCCCTGCCCCGAATCTCCTTAAAAATGTTGCGAGTGAAATAACATGATGCAGATCTTTTATATACCTCCAACAAAGTTATCATCACTGGCTCAGAGCACTGAGACTTAAAGTCAGCTATTAATTCATTGTTTCTATAGTCCTTTAAGGCCATATCCAGGTTATGTATGAAGTCGATGAGAGTATTCTTACGATTAATGTAAAATCTGATGAGAGAGTTTATACCTTCACACTGTGACGTCATCCTTATGTACCAGAAAAACTTATCCCGTAAGAAACAATGGGACCACATCGCACGAGTTTCGTAAGTCTTTTCCATCCACGTATTCTCAACAAGGTTGTGCTTCTCCAAAATGTCTACCCATCTTCGATCAAAATCTCTACAGTCGTTGTTGTCATATATAAGACCCTTAAAATCCCGTAGGAAATTAGGATTCTTTATATTTTCACATGCATTTCTCTGAAGATGCCACCCGCATAACCGATGGGTCACATCGAGAAGAACATTCTTGATTGCATCTCGCATGGCAAGGTCTCCATCGGTTATAACTTCTTTATGACGCTTCCCACCCATCGCTTCAACAAATGTTTCTAACAACCACTTATACGTGTCTATGGTTTCGTCCGATAGTAGACCGGAACTGAAAATAACAGTCTTCCCATGATTGCATCCGGAGAAAATGACCAAAGGTTTGTTATATTTATTCTTCTTGTACTTTGAATCAAAGGCAACAATATCTCCAAAGTAGTGATAGTCGACAATTGATTGCCCGTCTGCCCAAAATATATGCTCGAGCCTTTCGTCACTAGTGAATGTATACTTCCTAAAGAACAGCGGATCGTTGTTTGACTTCCCAATCAAATAGTTTATTGCTGCATTGGCATCCCCGTTTTTTACTTTTGATCTACGATAATGATAAATGTGGTTGTACAAATCTTTTGCGTGTGAAGCCAGCATGATGATATCCACCCTTCTAGAATGCAATATATCCATAATATGGCACGTCTTGACACCAAAATTATGAAGATTCTCCACTTGGACTTTATCAGTAACAGTGAAACCACGATTGGCCGGAACGAGATGCACAAATTGGGGGGCATCAAATCATGGTTGTGAGATTCCACAAAACATGATACCTTCCATCTACCACAGTCGTAGTCAACCTTTACCTTAAGCCGAGCTGGACACTTGTTTCGCATGAGTGACCTTGCCTCCCTTGATCTATTATCCAGATCAAGATACCTCATATTCCTCCATCCCTCTTTATTGCAAACAAGTTGCCTGCAAATGATTTTACTTTCCTTATCCTTCACGATGTCATCCTTCCTCATTACAAAGCCATGCCAACAAGCATAAGCGTTATAAAATTGGCAAGCCTCATCCTCTATTCTAAACTCCAGGTTCCAAATATCCTCCACCATTAAATCTGCTATTCTTTTTACACCACAATCTTGTTCATTTTTGCTAGTAGAATCCAACAAATCAACATCATCATCTTCAACCTCATCGTGTGCATTCGATTTATAATCGAAATCATCACCCAAATCATTATCAGAATCAGTCTTAACATCATGCTCGTGTGTGGACATAATTTTACCCCTACCAAAATCAAGTATGGTGACAAAAAATGTGAATAAACAGAACCAAAGGCAGCAACTACAGGAAGCAAACCTAAGCTACTTAGTAGCAGCTATAATCATCGGAACCAAGGCTACTTAACCTAAGCCAATTGTTTAAGAGTCCAATATAACGTTTTAATTTCAATGCCCCAAACCTAGCCACAGCAGACAACTGGCAAATGTGACTTAAAATCCTAATTCAAGAACAAAAACCTAAACACCATAAACAAAGAAATGTTGAAAAGACAAAGACTTTCATTATTATTAACCTCAATTAATAAAAAAATTGAATCAGAGATACCTGGATAACAACCAAAGCTTGAGCTCCAATGAGTAAAAAAATGAACTTCTGGAGGGAGACAACCTTAATTAAACACCCTCACATGATTCGAAGCCGGCTGAAAAATGGCGATGGTCAACCGCCTTTCACCTGCAACAGTTTGTTCACGAGCAGAGGTTAACCTACTAGGTTCACAAAATTCACAAGTGGAGCCACACAAAAGTCAGCCTTTGGCCTCACCTAAGTCAATGCCAGTACCTAGCCGATGGAAAAAGAGTTCCAGTAATGACTCCTGCAACTACAAATAACAGAATGAACCTGTGGTTGAAGTGAAGAATAAAAACTGAAGATGGTTGGGTCTGGGCCTTAGTCGACGCCGGAACTTAGCCGAGGAAAACTGAGTTCCAGTAATGGCTCTATAACTCCAAACACCAAAATGAACCTGGGGTTGAAATGAAGAATAAAAGACAAAGAGGGTTGGGTCTATGGAGGCTTGGGTTTTTCCTTTTTTCAGAGAGGCAGGTTGAAGGAAGGTTATTTGTTTTACATCAATTTACAGGTGACAAATTAAAATTGCAAATCATCCCTCTTTAAATTATACAATATGTATACACTGTTAATTCATATAGTACGGTATAGTATGTTTGTGTTTTGGGTTTACTAAAAAGTTTGACTATTTTAAACTCATCAATTAATAAACCTTTGAATGTTTGTGTTGATGAATGGCTAAGATAATGACACCTAATTAAGGGTAAATAATCCTTACAATTACTTTGGGTTTGGAAGAAACCACCAAAAATTGTATATGTTACTAAAAATTGGTAAAGACAAGATGCACTCTAAGTTACATAGCTAGCATCTTTTAGCAACTTACAAAGCTCAATGCTGAGTCAAAGTTATTGGAGATAAATGCCATGATATTCGGGTTTTTATGGTTTATATCTCAATGGGCGTTAAAGCAAAGAATCATGGTAGCATTGGTAACATCATATGACCTAGCCTCAAATAAAATGGTATTGGACATTGATATCATCAGAGTTAATGCTGCATTAATTGGGGCTGTCTTCGAGCTCCCAAAATGATATATCATTTAAGAGTATTTGTGCATCTCACTTTTCAACATGTTGAATTTGGCAAGGGATGACTTTCCAGAATTTGACAAGAAGAATCCAACGCACGTGACAATAAAGAATCAATTTAACCGTGCAACAGCATTGGAACTTTGCGACTACATATAATAGGATGAAATTCCGAAGCCATTTTATATTGCTTGTAATGAAGATGTTTCTCTGCCCAACAGCAAATCTTGTTGCCTTAGCATATTCTCCCTGTACTAGATGCTTCAAATATTGGTTCAACCGAGTAAAAGTAGGAGTCTAACGCTCAGGAAAACATTGTTTATGTATCTGCATGCCAAACCTTATGAAGCTCTTCCAAATCGTCGTTGACGGACTCAAATTTCAGTAACTTCCTGCACTAGATGTTGTATTCAGTGATTTTAAAAATAACAAAAAGCATCACAATTACATAAATAAAACCATCCATTATGTTATGCAAAAAACATTTGAAACACCACTTTAAATATAAAACTACAATTTAACGAGAAAAAAAATTAAGACAACATATACATCTAACTAACACGTAAAAAAACATATTAACACAGAAAAAACATCTTGTGAACTCCAAAAAAACAACTATTTATGACAAAACAACGTACGAAATCCAATATCATATATACTGACTCTAAATCGTAAATCCTGAATCCTAAATCCTAAAATCTAAATACTAAACACTAAACTCTAAATTTTAAATACTAAACATTCAACCCTAAACCCTAAAATGTAAATATAAAACATTGAACCCTACAACCTTAGTTTAAATCCTATACTCTAAACACTGAATCCTAAACTATGGACCCTAAATCTTTTTACCGTAAACACTAAACTTTGAACTCTAAATACTAAATCATAATTCTTGATTCCTAACCTAAAATCCTGAACCCTCAACTATTCCTAAATTCTAAATCCTGAACTCTAGACATTAAAAATAATTAAATCAAACTTAATAGATATGTGAATTTGAATAATTCCAATAATCCATGAATGCTTACATGATAATAATCCATATCCTAATAACAAAAGAATCATATAAATCTCTTTTTTTTAAATATATCAAATTAAAAAAAAAAACGAATTCCAATATAAAAAAAACAATCAAAATATACAACCGAAAATAATCTTATAAAAACGTTATACACGTCTTAATTTCCAAAAATCACGCAATACTCCATCGTATATTAATTTCAACATTATAATACTAATTAAAAAAAAAAACATACAGTGATAAAAAAATATATCAAAATTTCAAAAATATAAACTATCCAAAATCCAAATTAAAAAAAGAACATCTAAAATTTATAAATAGAACAACTAATTACTCTAAAAAATCCAAAATACAACAAATAAAGAAAGACATTTTATCACACATAGATATCTAATTTTATATCCTGGAATCCAATTTTTATGCATGTGTCATACACAACAACAAATAATAATTTGAAATTTCATTTTTATTTTTTCTATGAATTTTCAAGAATACATATTCTTAAAAGAATTAATGTAAAAGTACAAACATTTCAAGTCATTTTTAAATATGGTTTATTCCTGTGTAGTCTTGTGTACTCTTGTATACTCCTAGAGATCTTGTATACTCCTAGAGACTATGATCAAAGGTATTATAGTGTTGTTTCTTCTTGTGCAATGTAGTTATTTTTTTAATAATGTTTCAGGTGTTTTGTTCATATATCAAAGGCATTTTATTACAATAGATATCTTAATTTAAATTAAAAACCAAAAATCAATAGATACCTATTAAATATATTTTTTTTTTTACCAAAGATATGAAAACTCGAACCCGCAACCTCTTAGATGAGTATGGGGAGATTGGCCAAAAATTTGGAAAGATAGGAGACTCGAACCCGCAACCTCTTAATTGAGTATGGGGAGTCTATGCCATTTGAGCTATTACTCATTGGCCAAAAATTAATAGATACCTATTAAATATTTACATCCTAATGTTAGTAAAAACATATAATATACATTGGAAAAAAACTACTTTTATGAATGAAATAACCAAAACTCAAATCATGAGAACGTCCCAAATGGAATTTTCTTTAACATTCATCCTCCACTAAAATAATCGAGCAGAACCAACATGAAAGATATAAAAAATAACAAGAAGAATCTTGCAAACACCCATGAAAACAAATATAACAAATCTATTAAAAAAATGAACATGCAAACATAAAAGATCCTGAACATACGTTAACATCAAGTTCATGATTTTTGTGATTGACAAGTTAAACGCTTCCATCACTCAATATGTCCTCCATTTCAGATGAATCCAGTGATATCTCCTCCATTTCAGATGAATCCATTTCGCGATCGACTTGAGGAGAGGACAGTGGTGATGCGCATAAACTTCGCCGCGAGAAGCAAAGGTATGACGTAGCAACGGAGAGGACAGTGGTGATGCGCATAAACTTCGCCGTGAGAAGCAAAGGTATGACGTATCAACGGAGATGCGTTCCTCATGGGCTGGGTTCCGGGATGGATGGTCGTGCAATCGATGGCACCTTTGGGATCACAATGAATGGAGTGGCTGGGTGATATTCGGCCGGCAACGATCGGCAGGGTGAACTGTGCGACAAGTGATGCTACAAAGGGAGATGTCAAAAGAGATGAAGGGGTACGTAGTAGTTGTTTTTTCCAGTACGTATTTTGAAGGTGTAAGTGTGGAAAAAAGGTCTAATAACCATAGTTGTTTTCAATATTTGTTTTTTAAATTTAATTAGCATAGTTAGCTTAAGTTGGCTGCAAAACTAGTTGTCTCCCTATACTCGTTCATTTAGAAAACATCATTTCTGTTTTAATCCCATATTCTCATAAATGCCACATGATCCTCATTTTTGGGGATTTCACCCCATTAACCAACCATGTTAAAAAATTTTAACCTCGTGCTTGCTATCAAATAACGATCGGACGCAACTTTTGCCACGTCCTTGATTCCCACAGAACTCGTAAATTATTTTAAGAAAAACCAGTGTCCAATTGCCTTATTAAGGTTATGTATGTACCTATTCACTCAATTGACCAAACCATAAAGGAGTTGTTGCACCAATAGAAGTATCTGCATTATTCGTAGAGCAATCTGCCCCCATCAACAGCAGCTTTGGTTCAAGAAAATTGGGACAAACAGGGATGGCTGTGCACCGAAGTAAGGTCCTAAACACGCTTATTGAATTCATATAGCTACCCCTAACTCGGAGATTTTCATGATCCGTTTATCCACAGCAAATTTCTGCTTCTTCAAACTTGAAGCTAGAGAGGCAACCTAAACACCGGTTTGTGACAGAGCAAAAAGAACAGTAATTAGGTAAAAAACTTGACTACACATCGTTCTGGAAAAGCAGGAAAAGACAAGTTCAGGTATCTTGCCTCAGCTCGAAGCGCAAGAGCTTCACGGGTGGGTATCTCCCGTAGCCTGTCCATCAAATCTGCAGTATGATACAATCATACAAGACGATTAATTCCAATCAGTCAATCACGGATAACCAAACCAAAGGGGGGAAGAACGAAAGAACAAATGTGTTACCTTTGTAAAAATGTTGATAAAATTATGACTACTCTAACCTTGCGAAGAAGAAAAGGAATTAATTTATGCACTAAGCTTTTGGTACTCGTCTAAGACATACGAGATGGAGATAGTGAAAAAGTATCTCTCTTTTGTATCAGGATAGTTAACCAGACATTGTCATCAGATAGAAATCATGCAATGTCTGTCATTATGGGTTAGTTATATGAAAATACGCTATATTAACAATTTCCATGAATTTCATTAGTTGACAGTATGAAATAATTTTATATTGATAGTGTACAAAAACTATTTCCAAAATGATAGAAAATGCAATTTTTCTTTGGCAGTAAATATTTTATCAGTAGTTAATAAAAAGCTAGCTTACCATTCGCTCGTGCTTCAACTTTGTATAATGATTTTGCCAGCTGTTGATATTGGGTTCCAGCACTCCTATACAGCATTGGAATCAAACTAATCAGGCATACTTCAGATAACCAAATAACTAGACATTCTTTACCTTTAGGGTTAATACATACATTAGCTCAGTACGCCCATATTTCATATCCCTCTCAGCGAGAGCTGCCCTTTCAAGCAATTTTTTGCTCTCCTTCTTCATAAAATCTACTGAAATGTTCAAGTCCCTCACACCCTTTTCAACAGTAGCATACCGCGCCTTCACAGGCATTCATGTAACAAGGTGGGAAAAGAAAACTAATTACCGCTCTAGAGATAATTGAAACTTTTTACACAACCATGTAAGATTGAATAGAAATTCGCAGATATCAAAGATAAAGAAAATGCAAGTAGATCAAGGAGGCAAGTAGAATTTTCATCTGAAAGTACCTCCTCACTCTGAAATCGACCCAGTGTATTACGGTACAAAAACCTTCTTGGGCCTGCAAAAGAAAATTTAACATTCAAGCTTAATAGTTACAAGATCAGTTTAGATATACAGAAAAACATTAGATGTAACTGACTTGAAACAGAAGAAATATGGTAATACTAAATACTGAAAGAGTCGGAATGATCACAACTCCAATAAAGATATGCATTAAGACAACCACCGCAACCACCAAAATATAACTGAATAAATGGGGTCGGCTACTCTGATTATTAATGCCCTGGAAACTAACATAAACAAAATTTTCAGCCAAATAATTTGTGCGAGTCTTCTTTAATGTGGGAAGCTCATGCACTATTGCAATGGGCCACCTTTTTATGTATTGTTCTAATCTTCATTATTTGATTAGGCAATCATTTCCATTTGTTGAGTGATGGCATTTATAGAATAGAATAAACATAGATTTCTTAACTTCACCTAGTTAGGAAAATCTCAAGCCTTTCAAGGATCTATATCCATCAGGATAGATATCATAGATTGATGAAATCTAACCTGCGAGAAGGTCTTACTCTAGATTACCTTCCATGCCTACAAGATCATGGTGGCCTTTCATATTTTCAATGTATTAGGCTCCCAAATGATGCTTGTACTTTAAAGCATATGACACGAAACAAATTGTCAAGCATCTTCATGCATGAATCACAAGAATGATTAACGAAGATTGAAGGGAAACCATTATTCTCAAAACAAAATAAAAATAGAAGCAGCAATGTTCCTGAAATAGTTACCTAATGACGCAACAACCGTAACAACGCTCCATCTGTTTCAAAATACAATTATAAAACTTGTAATCTTGTACCACCAACAAGGCTGGCTATATGAATCATACGATATTGGAGACTCGTAGTTGGGAATCATGTTTAAAATCAAGCCATTAAAATTTAAACCTCTTTTTTGTTGCACTACTCTCCATTTGATTTACTCTCTTAACCAGGACTTCAACAGTCCTTCTCTACATATGCTCAAACCACTCTAGGCAAGACATACCATCTTCCCACAGATGCTACAACTTCCTCTCTAATGCATTTGTTGCAAATTCTATTTTCACTAGTTTTCATCCAACGTAACATCCACAATTAATCTAAAATTCAATTGCTTATCGTAAAGAGTTCCTAAGGTTAATCAAAGCATAAATCTTCACGAGAAAACAATAAGAAAATGTTTGATATTGTCATAAAAGGAAATTTGTATGTGTCTCTGCAAATTATGGGGAAAAAATACCTCGCATAAGAAGAAGGGCAGCAGAAATTGCAAAACCGGCACCTAAGGCTGGATTCTCTCTTGCAACCACCACTCCATCTTCAAAACAGTTAAGATCATAAATCAATGCTCTATATATTATAAAAGACTACTGCAAAACTGAAATAACCCAGCTAATTCTATGGTTGACGACTTGTTTGAGGATTGATACATTTGTTCTCATAACTCACCCGAGAAATAGGTTTCAACAAAAGATTGACAATATTCATTTTTCTATCCATTAATAATCACCTTTAACTTTGTTGAAAAAAGTGTTTTCATAATCTCTGTACTGTGATACTGCATCTGGTAAAAAATCCTGCAAAAAAGAAAATCATATAAAACCTTAATGAGTTTCGGAGCCACCCATATTTTTTTGCAGGATAAAAAAGGATCCCCGCATAATCAGTTATTCCAAAATTCATACAAAATGTGACATGAGAAAGGAAAAAATAAACATTAAAGAAGTAATGGCACTGCAACAATAGATAATCATTATGAAAAAAGAAAAAAGAAACATAAATCAGCTATGCCATGACAATAATAGATATTCAGTAAAAGTAAGGACGTCACAAACCACTTACAAAATAGAGAACATACTTCAATTATATACAAGTACATCTCAAAATGAGAGGAAATTAGCTTCACTTTCATCGTTTAAAATCAGATTTGGTTGTCTTGATCTTATATATCACTAATTCTTGCTGCATTATTCATATTGTCTGAGTAAAAAATCATAATTAATTAGCAGGTTCAAGTGTTCAACGACATGGCATCATATTATTATTAGAGCTTTTCTGGACTGAACCTGATCTCATATGACATAGTGGATAGCATTGTTTTAATTCTACTTATTTTGTTTGGATTAACAATTTTAATTATGTTTATAATAGCATTGCTATAATTTGAAAATTCAACAGATATATAATATAACTAAACTAGTATTTCGTTATGATAACATAACAGTGATAGGTGGTAGCAGTATGCAGTGAGAGTGGTTCCCACTTCCCACAGCAAATGTGATGATAGGAAAAATGATAGAACAGTTCTGGCAAAAGGGCAGCACCAAACCAGGTTTGATCATATAGCAGTGGCAAAGGTGGCAGTGTCTCTGAATTTTTATATTAATGGTGAAAGTAGTATAATTTGCTGTAACGCAAGAATGGTAGAGATAACTGAAGTTCTTGTGCTGTTGGTGGCTTGGTGCCTGAACTGCTAGAGGTGGCATTATTTGAAGTGGGTGGTAACGGTAGTGAAGATACCACTACTAATGCTGGCAAAAGCCAGTGGTGGTAGTGGTGTAGCCATGAAGGTGGTGATACCGATGGATAGTCGAGCATAATTTGCCGGTATTGAGGCCTATCGCATGCCAACGTGGGAACAGCCAGGAATCCATGGTCCCATTGACATGTGAGCTTGTATAAGCAGAAATGATCCAAGTCACCCATCTTTTAGACCTCTCAAATAAGAGGACACAGTATTATGACCTTATGAGCCATTTTAACGGAAGAACTAAGGCTCTACAAAGAACCAAGTCGAGATTGACACAGAGAGTAATAAATAGGTTTCAACCCGGCTCATGAACAATGATACATCAAGATCAAAACCAGTCATATCATGGACCCATTCTACTCTGTTACCATAAACTTGGTTAAGAAAATTAATTCCACTTCTGCATCGATTTTGTGAAACATACTCAACAATCATATCTTATCATATGGTAAGGGAAAAAATTGCTAAAGTTAGTACAGTAGTGTGAGAAGTGAAACCCTATTAACATTGTGTAATACTGTGCATTCGCCTTCCAATTTCAAATTCTACTGAACTAGAAATGAAATTCATAAACAAAATCGGAAAAATGAACGTAGCTGCACATCTGAAGTAAGAAAATCATGTGGAGAGATAAGGAGAGAAGTGAATGAACCTGGAAGGTGCGGATATGGTTGGAAGAGTTGTGGTGGACGGTGCGAGCAGATTCGATGGCGGAACGCTGGAGATTCTCAGCGAGGGAGGCCAAAGATGATTGTGCGGATTCCGATGACGGCGGTGGCAGGGGCTGAGGGGAAGCATCTGCGGGTGGAGAAGCTGAAGGCAACGACGAATCTATCTCTGCCATTAATTGTTACTCTCTTCTATTTTATTCTTGTTTTCTTTTGGATTCTGATCCGCGTTGTGTTGCGGGTTGCACTGCTTTCGTTCCCTGTCCCAGCTTAAACGCCAATTATAAACCAGCAAAGTGAGCAAACTGGTATTAGCATATCTTCAACTGAAGTTTTAACATTTTCAATTCACAATGTGAGACAAAAATAATCAAACTTTTAACATTATTTATAGATAGATTTATTGAAATCAATTTTTTATAGTTAAAATTGTAGTTTATTTATTTTTTGTAGATACAAAATTAGTTTTATTTATTTATAATAAATTTATAATTTTTTGATACTTCATACATAAAAATAGTAGTTTTACTCAACACATTATGTGACAAAAAATTCATTCAATATTTCAAAACTTTTGATATGTTTGATATATATATATATATATATATTAAAGTAGATTTGGGTTTCGCCCGGATAAGGAGTATTTCTAAGAAATTTCTATGTTTAAATTAGCAAAAATTTTATCATATTTTACATGAGAATAAATTGAAAAAAAATACTTATCTAGTAGGATATTTATAAAGTAGGAAGGTAGGACTTAGACCCGTTTAAAAAGTTTTAAAAGTAACTATTTTGAATTTACTTATGAAAAGCAGTAGTATTAATGTCTGGTACAATTTTTAAAATTAAATTATAGCTTTTTAAGAAGCTATTTAGAAGCTTATAGAGAAGTTGAAAAAAATGACTTCTCTAATAATACTAACCAGTTTGGGTAAATGATTTAAATAAGTTCTTTTGAAAAAAGAGTTTAAAGCATAAGGACTTTTATTAATAGTAGTTTAAAAATAAGTTATTTTGTGTTTGGATTTTTAGTTATAAAAGTACTTATTTTAAAGTTGTAGCGTTTGAATAAATAACTCAAAAAATACATTTTTTTACACAAGAGAATGAATATTAACATAAGGGATACGATGATAAAAAATACTTTCCAATATTAAATGTTGATTTTACATAACATAATCACTAATATTGTGTATGATATGGTAGGTGAAAATAAAAAATAAATATAAAATGTGTGTCAATGTATATTTTGTTGCTGTTTTTTTATTTTTTTATACTCCTATTAGAACTCCCTTCTCCTTTATTGAGGTCAAAAATTTGATATAATTAACTATGAAAATAATAGCAAGCTATAAAATCACATGTAAAAAAAATAAAATTAAAACTGAAATTTCATACCACAATTAAATACAGATTTAATAATAAAAATAGAGTGATAAAATGATAAAAAAAATACCAAAAAAAAGGGATAAGTATTGTTTTAGTCCCTTACGTTGAGGGTCGGAATCGAACCCGTCCCCGATCTAATTTTCGATTTAGAATCATCCTTAACGTTTTTTTTTTCGTATTAAAATCGTCCTTTTTAATTTTTATTCCTAAACTACCCTTCCTTTTTAATAAAATTTAAAAATAAAAAAAAAAAACCCTTCCTGCCTCCCCCTCCCCCACCCCTCCGGTCTCCCCTCCCCGTCTCCCCTTCCCCCCTCCCCCCTCCCCCACCCTCCGGTCTCCCCTTCCCCCACCCTCCGGTCAACCTTCCCCCCTCCCCCACCCCTCCGGTCTCCCCTTCCCCACCATCCACCCCCACCCCACCCCCACCTCACCCCTGGTCTCCCCCTCCCCGTCTCCCCTTCCCGCCACCCCCACCCCGGTCTCCCCTTCCCCCCTCCACCACCCTCCGGTCTCCCCTTCCCACCACCATCCACCCCCACCCTCACCCCCGGTCTCCCCCTCCCTGTCTCCCCTTCCCGCCACCCCCACCCCACCCCCCGGTCTCCCCCTCCCTGTCTTCCCTCCCCCCACCCCAACCGTGTTTTATTTTTTTTATTTTTAATTTTTTAAATTTTATTAAAAAGGAAGGGTAGTTTAAGAATAAAAATTAAAAAGGACGATTTTAATACGAAAAAAAAACGTTAAGGATGATTCTAAATCGAAAATTAGATCGGGGACGGGTTCGATTCCGACCTTCAACGTGAGGGACCAAAACAATACTTATCCCCCAAAAAAAATTATATGCAATAGATTATTCAGATGGAATATTGTCTGAAAATGGTGGTAGAAGATCAATACTTTCAGCAGATAAATCATTACGTGAAAATGGTGATGGATGACCCTTACTTGGAGCTGATGGAACATTGCGTAAGAATGATGGTGGAAGGCCAATGCTTCTAGCAGACCTTACGTGAAAATGGTGGTGGAGGGAAAGTAGATTTTTTTGTTTTAAAGTTAAATTTTTTTTAAGGAAGTGGTAGAATAACTTATCGAGAAGTAGAGAAGTCATATATTTCTACTTCTTCAAAAAGTTATGAATTAATTTTTCGGGAAGTTAAAAGTTTTTTTTAACGTAGTGTCAAACATACATACGGTGACTTTTCATAATTCAAAAGTAAAAAAAAAAAGTAGCTTATGCTACTTCCCAAACAGACTCTACTACTTTTTATCACATTTTTATATAATAAGTACTTTCAGATCTAAAAACCAAATACAAAATAACTTATTTATAAACTACTTTTAATATAACTATTTATTCTTTAAGCTATTTTGTCAAAAGAAATATAATTAAGTTGTTTATCCAAATTGGGTCTTAAGGGCCAATTTGGCTAAACTTCTTAAATAAGTTCTTTTGAAAAAGGAGCTTAAAATATAAGAACTTTTATTAATATTAACTTTTAAATAAGTTATTTTGAGTTTGGAAAGTTATTATAAAAGTTCTTATTTTAAAGTTGTACATTAAATAGGAGTGATAAAATAGCTTTTGAAAATGGGAGAAGTCACATTTTTTAACTTCTTCAAAAGCTTTTAAATAACTTTTTAAAAAGTTAAAAGTTTATCTAAAAAATTGTACCAAACACATTAATATAACTTTCTATAAGTCAAAAGTTAAAAAAAGTAGCTTTTTAGTGTTTCCCAAACGAACCCTAAATCCTTTTTTGCAGATGATTGATAAAAATTATGGGCGGTTATTTTTTTTTTTGCAAGGTGGGGAGTTAACCGAAGCAATGGAGAGAGTGTTTAACTTGCTCCCTAAGTCCGTCTCAATCCGGTAGGTTAGGTAGCGTTTGGTGGAGAGATAGAGACAGAAAGATTGAGACTAAAGATTAATCTGTTGGGGTACTGAATTCTATTTAAGGATTTTGTCATTGACTAATGAATTACTGCATGCATAAGGCGAAATTCGAACTCTAAACATTTAGTTAACCAAATTAATGAGCTAATCAATAAACCAACCCAACTTCATTCTTAAATATGAGTTTTAGAAACTTGTATCTACTTTGATCCAATTTGGGTGGAACAAAATTTTAGTGGATTTGGTGCTATTGGGCCAATCTTACCTATACACATGTCGAAAAGAATTAGGTTAGTATATATATATATATATATATATATAAAAGACAAATTTATCCTTAAATTTTTGGATCTGCAGATATTTAAATTTCTAAGAATTTAAAAATATATTTAAGTTTATGATTTTTTTAAAAGTTAGACACATCGATTCTAGAGTCAAATTTGTTTAATTTTAAAAATTCTTTTATATGTGTATCTGTATCAACTAGGTCAGTATAATGGGAGTCATGTTTAATTTTTTTGTTGGGTTTGACATACCTAAGTAAACATGAAGGATCGATATATCCAGATTTTAAAAGGACCAGGGACTTAAATATATTTTCAAGTTCTCGAGGAGTTAAATGTCTGCGGATCAAAAGGTCAACGACCTCTCTCTCTCTCTCTCTCTCTCTCTCTCTCTCTCTCTCTCTCTCTCTCTCTCTCTCTCTCTCTCTCTCTCTCTCTCTCTCTCTCTCTCTCTCTCAAGTAATTTAAAATTTATTTTTACAAAATATTTAATAATATTGTATTTTTAAGATTAATGTTAATAAGTTTTAAAAATAAAAAATAAAAAGTATAGTGTGTTTTTAAAAAATTAATTAATTTAATTAATAAATTATTTTTTAAAATTTAAATTATTAATATAGAATATTATAAATAAAAAATTAATCTTGTTAGTTAATTACTTATCACCTTTTACTTAATTCAGAGTATTTAAAGATAAATCTGATTTTTAATAGATAGTTAACTTTACTCATTAATTTATTCTTTTTTTTTTTTTGGGATAATTATACTCTAAATGTAATTTTTTAATATAACAAAATGGAAATCCCAGGTCGCTTACATGTGTGTGAATATTTTGACAACGAAAGCTTTTGGTAATATTAACAAAATTCTTTTTATCATTTAGGTTGATCCTTAACAACACAAAGCATAAATCACACCTGTTGTCAAAATAATTATCTATTTTTAAAAAAAGAAAGAAAATAATGATCACTTTAATAACTATTACCAAAAAAATAAATAAATAAATAAATAAAAAATAAAAGAAAAAAATTGTAGAAAAACAAATTAAACAATCATTTATTTTCTTTGTGTACAACACAACTACTACAGAAACAAGGTGAAAATTGAATAATTATGGGAGCGAGGCGAGAGAGAAAAAGTTGGTTACAGACTCACAGGTGAGGTGAGGGGGGGAAGAAAGGGAAATATACGAATCCAAAGCTGCCATCGCTGCCACTCTCAACATCAAACTCTCGTTACGCTTAGCTGTCCGCTCCGCCTCTGTGAATTCCATTTCCTCCAAATACGGCAATTCGTCTTCACCTGTCACCATTGACATCACTCACTACACACAAAAAACAAAAAATAAACCAATAATAAACAAATAAAAAGAAATAGAGTGCGAACACGACTCTCACACACACACGACACACTCGTTATGCATTTGCTTCCCGTTCATCAACATCTTCTTTCCGCGCTCGTCGATTGAGATTCCAGCTTCTTCGAGAAAGCGTGTATATGCATGTGCGCAAAAACATATGACGCGTTGCGGTTACTTCTGTTCCAGTTTGAGAGATCGAATACAGCCATGGTTACGCGATTACGATAGCCTCCAGTCACTCGCTGTTCTCCTCCTTTACATTCAGGTTCTGCGCTCTTTTTTTCATGAATTCAATAAATGCATAGGTTTAAATTGATTGATTAGTTAATTCATTGATTGAATGTGTATAATTGGAATGGTAGATTGGGTGCGCGATAATTGGATCGCTGGGAGCGTCGTACAATGGTGTGTTGCTTGTAAATCTGGCAATCGCGTTGTTTGCTTTGGTTGCCATTGAGAGTAGCAGTCAGGGACTTGGCCGTACCTATGCCTTCCTTCTCTTCTGCTCCGTGTTGCTCGATATTGCTTGGTTCATCCTCTTCAGCCATGAAATTTGGTGCGTTTTCCGGCAGTTCTTAGGTTTTTGTTTGATTTCTAATTTGTACAACACGCTTGTCCAAATTGGTTGAATTTTAGAACCTTAGGCTACGGTGCTTGTGTATTGATTCATTTCTAGCTGAGGGACTCAGTTACTAGATAGATTAAAAGGAAATAAGCATGCTATAGAGAATGAACTATCTAAGAATTTTTTTTAGTTTATTCAATTAATAGATATTTGTGCGAGTGATTGTGACTTTGGTTTTTGTTTGCGTCTGATGAAAGACACTGTTTGTGTCTGCAGGAATATTTCCGAGGATGATTATACATCATTTTTTATATTCTCGGTGAAGCTTACGCTTGCTATGCAAATGGTTGGTTTTGTGGTGAGGTTGTCTTCCTCGTTTCTGTGGATTCAGATTTATAGGTTGGGGGCTTCCTACGTGGACACAGCTTCTCGGACAGCAGATTCGGACTTGAGGAATAGTTTCTTGAGTCCTGTTCCTGTGACCCCTCCAGTAGCTAGGCAGCACTCTGGTGCCAATGAGATACTTGGAGGCTCAATCTATGATCCAGCGTATTACTCATCCCTGTTTGAAGATGGTCAAGAGAACAAATTTTCATTTGAGGTAGGCTAAATTCTGCACTGAACGTCAAATGCTTGTTCATATTTGGTTAGGTAAATACATTTAGTTTCCAATTAATCTGAATTCTCTGGGTTAGATAGTTTGCTTTGCAATTTTATCTGCTTTGATACTAACTCCATAGATAATTTATGTACACTGTAACCTTGTGGAACTTTTGCTGTTGGATTGATTCTTGGCACACAATCCAATTCTCAATAAGCTACGAACTTATCTGGGAACTGGTGCACATGAGGCATTGTGGATTTTACTTTGAAGAAAATCTTTTTCTTATGGTAAAAAGAAATAATCAATCGCTTGTACAAAATTATTCATCATCAGACTTGTCCAGTTGTCTAACCCAGCACATATTTTATGTTTAGAGTGAGATCTTTGGTAATTTAATAATGTGTTTGATTTATATATATATTTTCTACTGAGAAAGTTAATTAAGTTTTATGGTACACGAGGTTAGCAACAGTGTCCTTTACTTAGCATTCTACCTCATTTTGTATTTCCTTTAAAAACCTATCAAGAAAGTTTCTTGTCTGTCTTAATGCTACTAAGCACTGAGACCATTTTTCCCAAGAATACACGATATGCGAATTTCATTAATCCAATGAATTAACTTTGAATAAAAATAATATGAATACCTATCCAAGAGATTAAAATCAGATTTCATTTTCTGAATTCTGTTCTCACTTCCCTATTGTAACACAGTGGCAAGTAGTGGCCCTCAGTACATTAATTGCATTCCCACTTGCATTTTCATTTTTTGCATTGTGGAAGAGTGATATTTTACCTCTTTCTTTAGATGAATGTTAATTATAGGGAAGACTTTGATTAATATTTCATTTATGATAATCTTTTTTCTGTTCAATTCTCTGTTGTATAAACCTCATCAGGTTTTATCTGTTTCATTTTCAATTGGTTTGTGTTTGCAGATGTACAATCATGACAGCACCCAAAATGAATCGTCTTCTGCCTCCGAAGTTGCCCAAAAGTCACTTATGGAAAGATCTTTGCAGGCGGAGGATGTAAGTATTTGATTGTTGTATAGCCTTTTCTGTACTCTATTCATCTTTTTTCAGCAATGTCAATCTGTATCCCTTTGTCCAAAACCTCTTTCATGCTGATCTCATATTTGCAATGAACTAGATACACAACAATTTGCTAAATATTTGTTATTTAGTGCGGAAAATTTAAGTTTTCATATGAAAGAAACTTTAGAGGAATAATAACTAATGAATAAGTTATTCCGTTTGTAGAAGCACATTAACAACGATTGTTGTTTTGTACTGGGTGTTTTAAAAGTGACTTCTGGGAAGTTGGATATTTTCCATAAAACATTATAAATGACTTTTGGAGAATTAATTATCTTTATGGCCAAAAGAGTCAAAAAGTTAAAATGTGATTTTTAACTTATAACTTTTTTTTTTCTTAAAAAGTTTTAAGCAATATTATCCAATGAGACCCTGAATGATAAGTATTTTAGTCTGCTCCAGTTATTTACTGCTTTGCATTGGTCTGTAAATAATTTTCATACTGATTATTATAGAGACTTGATTTAGTCACTTTCGATAACATTAATGTGATTATATAAGAATAGGGTCCTACTTGGATACTACTTGTGTTTGGAAAGTTTTTGAAGAAAGAATACCTTTCACTTGAGTCTTATTGTGCATATAAAATAGCTTGCTATACATAAAATGTGGAACTACTTATACTTTCTGTTATGGATTTTTTCCCAACCATGTTCTGTGTAACATATATTATTGAACTTCTATCTATTGGAACATTTTCTTTTGGTCTGCTGAATTTGATTAAGCATATATCTTCTCGTGATAACTGATAAGAAGGCTATGTAAAGCACTTATGATTCCATATATATATATAAAGTGAAATAAAAACTGGAAATTAAAATAACCGGAAATAAAAACTTATAAAGAGAAATAAAAATAACAAGAAAGTTTATGACCATATGTATATAAAGACTGAAGTTTCAGTGTGGACCTCGTCCCAAAATCTTGTATGATATGGTATTAAGTACAAGTTTGGAAGAAAACAGAAAATCCAATGAAAGAAATGGAGGAGCCCTTCACCTTTCTAACTTCCTCATTCAGGTTCTACATGATCCTCTCCCCTTGCATTCATATATAACTAGTCTAACCAACAACATGGATTCACCCTTTCTTTCTCCTACTCATCATAACCAACAACTTTGTCTTTATTCTCTTCCTGGGCCTAACTGGGACCCAATTAACCTCACCTTCCTATAAGAGTAAACATTTCCAAAATCTGGGGTCTTTATCATTAACTTTCTCACCATATCTTCTACCCAACATTTGCATTTTCATTAACTCCATGTAGAAATGTTTGTGTACATGATTTATCTTGGATGAAGCTTTTATGGAGAGTCCACATGTCTTTGTTACTTGGAATTTGGATTGGTGTGCTAAATCGCTGAACATTTTCATTTAACTAAAACAACTCTATTGAGCCTGGCTGCTAAAGGGCTGCTTTAGCACTATTCTTGGAGCCTAGTGATCCCTAGACCATTTGTTGACATTATAAAAGGGAATGATCAAGTTTATATTGAACTATTAAATCAACATTTATTCAGGCTTTTTTAATACTTATTTGTTGAATTGCTCAAGTGTACATTTTTTTGTTACAAACATGAGTTTGTCTTGGATCTTGCTTAAGTATAATCTTGCATCTTGTCATCCCTAGATCATTTGTCTCCCTCTGCTTCTCCTCTGCATCTTGTCATGCTTGAATTTGCCTCTTCATTTACTGATGCTTCACAATTCACATTTTGAAACCATGGAAATAAGAGTTATCTAGTTGTTATTAGAACCTCATATATATATATGCTATCACGTATTTGTATATAAATACATGTGTTATTTCATGCTTTTAATGTGTATTTTGTATTTATTCTATAGAAGTGGTTGTATATATATCATCTTTATATCCTTAGTCACTTCTAATCCGCTTTGATCCTTGCAGGGTGAGAATGCATCAAACAAGATGGAACTTGTTTAATATAGAGCTTTTAAAAAGCATTTTTCCCACTTCTATATCTGTATGGGAGTGGGGGTCTTGCATTATACTGACAACTCTCCCATTGTAAATGATGCTGAAAAGGAGGGGCACATGACTGGTACATCTATGACACTAATAATAACCGAAGTTGTTACCTCGGAGCAGTACCTGAATATCTTTGTCAAATCTGAGCTGAGGCTATTCTGGTTTCATGTGTCAAAAGAAT
Organism: Arachis hypogaea; assembly: GCF_003086295.3. Taxonomy (NCBI): domain Eukaryota; kingdom Viridiplantae; phylum Streptophyta; class Magnoliopsida; order Fabales; family Fabaceae; genus Arachis; species Arachis hypogaea. The sequence goes on from NC_092049.1 coordinate 31,184,146, forward strand.
TTTCACTTTGCCTACAGATTACGTATGGGCAAGCAGTTTGGCTCGCTGTGCTTGCTTTGCATGCTGCATCTAGATCGATTTCATTGTGCTTCATGTGGGAGAAATTTCCTGGAATGTAATACTTCGTTTCAGGGTTCATCTTTCCTTTTCTTTAGAGAATTAATTAGGTGGCCTCGTGAAAATTGATAGATGTGAAGTGAGTACCAGGATTCTTTTTCATTTATTTTTTGGAATTATACCATGAGGAGATAGTTATAGGGGTTATTGAAAATTTCAAAGATTCGTGTTCATTTTTATGACAAAAAAAAAGTTAGTGTCAATATTGAATGAAAATTGCAAATATGCTAGTGCACTTTCTCCAGCTTTCTTGCTGTACAATAGAGGCAGTCAAAAATGAAAAGCTATAGGTCCTCAAGCGGTTGTTGCACAAGCTGGTGCTCTTCGGAGTTCGGATAAATTTCACCCATCATAAATTCATAACTTATCCATCGGTTTTGGAATAATTTGTATCCGCATAACAATGTGTTCATTAAGCTGCTAAAAAGCGGCTATAAATTAATACGTCAGAAAATCAACAGGGAGTATATTTAAGCAATTTTTTAGTCGATTCCATACACACATATATATATATATATGGAATCTACTATCAGATTTCAAATTGATACAAGAACTAAAATGATGTAGCCATATACTTCTCAATCAAAACAAACTTCGTAGTAGGAAGTTGAGAATCCGAAACTACGCCAGTGTTAGGGTTTGGCAAAAGCCCCCTATATCATCTTATCAAATGACAAAAGATTAACAAAAAAAAACAGCTAATTAGGCAAATAACAAGTAAACAGTGGTATATCCGAATACGGGTCCCACCCTAATAAGATGTTTATAAGTTAAAACTGAAGTTTTGCATCCAATGTAGGTTTCCAAAAAGATAAGTTTGAACGAATGATGAGATCTGTCCCACACCATTCCAAAAATTTTAGCCAAAAGCAGCTAGAGAATTTCCTTAAATAAGTGATCATTTAACAGTCACAATTTTGATGACCGAGGCAGTGCCCACACGGTGTAGAGCCACAACAGAATCCCCAACATTGCAGAGACCCTTTGCCTTGGCGTGCTGAAGGGCAAACTCCAAGGCTTCTTCTGTTGTTTCTGCATGAGAAGCTCTGGCAGAAGCAGCACTTAGTATCGGAACCAACCCACGGAATATCAGGCTATGCCTTGCTGGGGCCTCATCACTGCATGACCAGTCGAAGGTATCAGTCTTGATCTCAGGGACAACTACAGAAAGAATTGGCATCCCCGGCCTGTATTTAGCCACTAATTTTGCAGTACTTCCACCTCTGGTTAGGACCAATATAAGTGCTGCTCTAGCTGAGTTAGCAGTTCTAACAGCAGATGAAGCCAGACTCTCCAATGGGCTCATTGGCACTGGTGAGTGTTCCATGATCCTCTTAAATACATCTCCATAGTCAAGGGTGCTCTCTGCTTCGAGGCATATCTTAGCCATCGTTCGAACAGCAAGTTCTGGGTAAGCTCCAGCAGCTGTTTCACCACTAAGCATCACACAGTCTGTGCCATCAAGAACTGCATTGGCAACATCTGTAGCTTCAGCCCTTGTTGGCCTGGGAGATTTGATCATTGACTCCAACATCTGGGTTGCGGTAACAACTGGTTTTCCTTGGATGTTACACTTGTAGATCATCACTTTCTGAGCAAGAAATATCTTCTCTATTGGTATTTCCATTCCAAGGTCACCACGCGCAACCATAAATGCATCAGAATTTGCAAGGATTTCATCAAAATTTGCAACCCCTTCTTGGTTTTCAACCTAGAACACATTTTTATTAATAGACAGAAGAAGTCACCACAAACACATAATAAAACATGAAAATGTATAGTGACAGCAAATAATAGCAACACCAACAGCACCACCAGCAGAGACACTTAAAAGATAATTATCTAAATAACATCCCAATTTCTATTTAACAAATATTCAAAATCACACATTAACCATAGATGCAACAGGAATCTCTATATTCCAGGAAATCACCAAGTTCCAAACAGATGTTTTAAAGAGCATACAGACAAGGTTAAAAGGAATATGATACCATGAGTTCATAACTGTTTCAGAACAAATAACATCCTAAATAACGTACTGACCAGATTCAAAATCATTTATCTTCTCCGTTGAAGGAGAAAAACGAAAAAAGACAATATAACATACCTTTGACATGAGAAGGATGTTCTTAGCGTGCGGTCCCAGAATCTTGCGAACTTCTACCAGATCAGAACCTTTTCTGACAAAAGAAAGCGCAATCATGTCAATCTTGTTGGGAATTCCCCACTTCAGGATATCTTCTTTGTCCTTCTCTGTCAAAGTCGGGAGATCCACAATCACCCCAGGAAGATTAACATTCTTCCTCTCTCCAAGCATGGCAGAGTTCTCGCAGCGGCACCGGACCAAACCCTTTTCCCTATCGCAAGACAAAACAGTGAACGATATTGTGCCATCGGCGCAGAGTATGACCATTCCGGGTTTCATATCCACCGCCAATTTCTTGTAGCTCATACAGATCATTTTCTCATCCCCCTTTATGTTATAGTCAGTTGAAATAGTTATCTCATTACCTTGTTTCAGTTGGATAGGCTTCCCATCCTTGAGAAATCCAGTTCTAATCTCAGGACCCTGTACCCAAATACACACACAAAACAAATTACAATAAGGAACCTAGTCAATAATGTTGGATTTACTCACTTTTAAGTAAATATAGTTAAAAACAACACAGCTGGAATTGGATTAACCTATACAGCATAAAATGCAAAAACCACTTAAGATGCCAAAATGAACGAGTTTTGATGCATCCATATTCCATACTTGTATCTATCTATCTATCTATCTATATATCTATTATTTATGATAATTGATAGCGGGTACATGAAAAAATTGGATCAACAACCGTTAAACTAAAACACTGCTATGGAGCAAAAGTGAATAAATAAATAAGCAAAATCAGAAGAAGAATATATTCGTTCGAAAAAAAAAAAGAAAAAAGAACCTTGGTGTCGAGCATGACGGCGCAGAGAATACCGGTGTTCTCCATGGCAGCATGAAGATTATCGAGGGTTTCCTGATGGTATTCGTGGGATCCATGGGAGAAGTTGAAGCGAGCGACGTTCATGCCGGCGCGAAGAAGCTTCTCGACCATGGGAACAGACCTCGATGCGGGGCCCAGCGTGCAGACGATCTTGGTCTTAGGCTTCTTCTCCAACGCCCTAACCTCTCCGTTATCGTTGTTCATCGCCATGTCTGTTTGGTGAGATCAAATCAGAAAATAGAGAGCGTGGTTGTTATTGATGTTGCGTTGTCGTTTCTTCTTCTCTGTGCTTCTTCTCTGCCTCTGCCTCTGATATTTCAACGATGGGAAGCGAAGAAACGAACAAAAGAAACGAAGTTGTGTTGTGTTGTGTTTAATATTTAAATGCGAATAAAAATGCAGAAAGAGACCTCCTTGTGAGCTGTGACTGGTCACTTTGCCTAAATGGACTGCCCAGTGCCCATTCCCTATTTCAGTATTACTTTTCAAAAATAATATATTATTATTATTATTATTATTATTATTATTATTATTATTATTATTATTATTATTATTATTAGGTGAATGCTATAAAAGTGGTGTTTATTTATTAAAAAAAATTAAAAAATAATATTTAATTTAAAAAATATAACAATAAATAATTTTTAAAAAATCAAAACTTACTACAAAAAATAAATTAGATAATTTATATACCAACTCATAAACACTATTATTATTATTATCCCCTGTCAAAATAAATAAATAAATTGATTAGGAGACTATTTCTGTTTCCTTGGATGTGTGATTGATTAGTAGGTTTTCAAAAGCACAGATGGCATAATTTGGCGTAGGGAATAAGCCAAATAATGGAATAGAAGGGTGATTTAATTTGTAATAGGTTTAAAAGATAGAACAGAAAAAAAAAATCTTTTTCTTTTGAATAAGCAATTCCTTTCAACGTCTAAAATCCATGTTACAATTCTTTTTCTTTTATTTTTTTATAATGTCTTGTATGTATATTATTTATATAACATTATTTTTTTTCCTCATCTCTCGTAGGGATTTTTTATTTTTATAAATTAAATAAATATAATAATTATCGAAATAAATAATTTAAAAAATATTTATCAAAATAAATATTCCTCTCTTATTTTTTTTACACGAGATAATTTTATACGTATTTTGTTTACTGATGAGCGGATAATTTATACACTTTTTGGCATTGTTTTTAGGTAGTTTTTAGTATGTTTTAGTTACTTTTTATTATATTTTTATTAGTTTTTATGCAAAAATCATATTTCTGGACTTTACTATGAGTTTGTGTGTTTTTCTGTAATTTCAGGTATTTTCTAGCTGAAATTGAGGGACCTGAGAAAAAATCTGATTCAGAGGTTGAGAAAGGACTGCAGATGCTGTTGGATTCTGACCTCCCTGCACTCAAACGCGTTTTTCTAGAGCTACAGAAGTCCAATTGGCGCGTTCTCAATTGGGCTGGAAAGCTAACATCTTGGGCTTTCCAGCAATGTATAATAGTTCATACTTTGCCTGAGATTCGATGGCCCAAACTGGCATTCAACGCTAGCCAGAGACCCTTTTCTGGCGTAAAACGCCGGAACTGGCAACAGAACTGGAGTTAAATGCCCAAACTGGCATCCAAGCTGGCGTTTAACTCTAGAAAAGGCCTATGCACGTGTAAATCTCAATGCTCAGCCCAAGCACACACCAAGTGGGTCCCGAAAGTGGATTTCTGCACTATCTGCACTTAGTTACTTATTTTCTGTAATCCTTAGTAACTAGTTCAGTATAAATAGCACTTTTTACTATTGTAATCTGATCTTATGTCATTTTTCACATTGGGAGGCTGGCCACACGGCCATGCCAAGACATTTTTCTCTTATGTATTTTCTACGGTGGAGTTTCTACACCTCATAGATTAAGGTGCGGAGCTCTGCTGTTCTTCATGAATTAATGGAAGTACTATTGTTTCTCTTTCAATTCACGCATGTCTCTTCTCCAAGATATACTCTCGTTCTTAATTCAGTTAAGTCAGAATGAAGAGGTGACCCGTGATAATCACCCACTATCTTCATTACTCGCTTAGCCAAGATCTGCATGCCTGACAACCACAAGCGGTCTACATGATATTCAACGTAGTCATTAGACGACAGCTGAAGTATAATCTTTTAGGCCTCTGGTTCGTGACTTTGACTTGCATCTCCTAACAACAGAGCAGTCGAACTCACAGAGATCAGAACCTTCGTGGTAAAGGCTAGAACAAACGAGCTTCAAACTCACGAATGTTGGGCGCAATGACAGTGTGCAAAAAGGATAGAGAGATCCTATTCCGACACAAGTGCACTTGCTGGTTAATTGTACCGGAGTTGTGAAAAGTGTGATCACAATTCCGTGCACCATTTACCGTGTAAACGAAATAGGTGTGTTTTTTCAATTTTCGTATATTATCTCGTTTATACTATAAACGAGATATAAATATTTATAAATAATTAAATATAATTTTTAAAAATAATAAAAAATTATTAATAAGGAAAAAAGACAGATAGATCCCTGACTTTTTAAATTTTTGACAAATACATCTCTGAGAAAATTTAAATACAAAAAAGTCCATGACTTTAACAAACGGAGGACAATTTAATCCTTCCATCTATTTGCCTCTCATACACCAAACAGAACTGGCTGACGTGGTTGAAACGGTGTCCAGGTGTCTGTACGGTGCCATGCTGGAAGGGGAATAAAGTTCGAAGGACAAATAAGTCCTTGCCAATGAAAACGACGTCGTTTTGCAAATAAAGTTCGAAGGATAAATAGGTCCTTGATATAACAAATTCTAATACACAAATAATGCACAAGTGAACTAATGCACTCTTAATGCATAAATGAACTAACGCTAACTAATGCCATTGGTGTGAGAAAACTGAACTAATGCAATTTATCAAATTCTAATATAATACACGAGTGCACTAATGCTAACTTAGTACATAAATAATGCACAAGTGAGCTAGTGCACTCTTGATGCATTAATGAACTAATGCTATTGGTATGAAAAAATTGAACTAATGCAATTTAATAAATTCTAATATAATACAGAAATGCACCAATGCTAACTTAATACATGAATGATGCACAAGTTAACGAATGCTAACTTGATGCATAAATGAACTGATGCTAACTAATGCCACTAGTATGATGAAAACTCAACTAATGCAATTTAACAAATTCTAATATAATACACAAATGCCCTAATTCTAACTAATACTAACTAATGTGAGAAAATTGAACTAATGCAATTTTAATACAAATAATTTAAATTGCAAAATACAACAAGTTAACTAGATTTCAAAATACAACCATAATTTTATAAACTAAATTCTTATAATAGAAACATAATGAACTAAATTCTCAAGGACCTATTTGTCCTTCGAACTTTATTTGCAAAACAACGTCGTTTTTATTAGCAAGGACTTATTTGTCCTTCAAACTTTATTCCTTTTTCAGCGTGGCACCGTAGTGGACACCTGGACACCGTTTCAACCACGTCAGCCAGTTTCATTTGGTGTATGAGAGACAAATAGACAGAAGGATTAAATTGTCCTCCGTTTGTTAAAGTCAGGGACTTTTTGTATTTAAATTTTGTCAGGGATGTATTTGTCAAAAATTTAAAAATTCAGGGACCTATCTGTCCTTTTTCCTATTAATAATATAGTTTGTATCAAACTTTTAAAAATAGAATGTTTCAGGTAATAGAGAAGATGGACGATTTTAAATAACAGGGAATATAAACCGTCAATTTTAAATAATAGGGAAGATTGATTATCCATTTAAACTAAACACGTTAACACGTTTATGTGAAAGGAGGTAAGTGCACCGTCCCACCACTATTAACACGATTATCTTTCAGAAGATGGGAATGGTGGTCTATTATTGAACCTATTCTGGTTCCTACCACCTTGATTGAAACCTTGCTGAGGTTTCTGTTGAAACTTCCATGAGAGGTTAGGATGGTTCCTCCATAAAGGGTTGTAAGTGTTTCCATAGGATTCTCCCATGTAATTCACCTCCTCCATGGTGGGTTGATCAGGATCATAAGCTTCTTCTTCTTCAAGAGAAGCTTCCTGATTACTACCAGCAGCAGTTTGCATCCCAGTCAGATGTTGAGATATCATATTGACCTGTTGGGTCAGGATCTTATTTTGAGCCAGGATGGCATTTAGAGTCTCAACTTCATGAACTCCTTTCTTCTGAGAGATTCCATGGTTTACAAGGTTTCTTTCAGAAGTGTACAAGAACTGGTTGTTTGCAACCATCTCAATGAGCTCTCTTGCTTCTGCAGGTGTTTTCAAATATACTCCTATTCATACCCTGACCCAACACTATGGTTCGGGTCCAAATACATCAAAAGGCCCAGTCCAAAGATTGGCCTTCACCGCCCACCGACCTCGTTAGAAGAGGTCGGATCCAACACAGAATCCAACTCAAAGAAGTCAGACTCGAAGGATAGCTGGCAGATAACACTTATTCAAATAACTGCCCCTAAAATCTCTCAACCCACTTCCAGGAGCCATATTTCAACTACCCTAAGATAAAGGGACGGTTATCCACCTTAAAAGGTGGAACTACTCCAACGGTGGTTATTGGATCACCACTATAAATACACTGACACCCCTCAGGTATCTCTAAGTTCCAATACTCTCAAAACCTGCTAAACCCTTTGCTGACTTAGGCATCGGAGTGTCTTTGCAGGTACCACCCTCCATTCCTTCATACACACAAGTCAGACGGCAGCTCTCAGACGCAAACCAAGTCGGAGACCACCTCATCTTGAAGTTTGGGCCAACCTTACAAGCCCAATCCATTAAGCTCAGGTTACCCACGTAACATTGGCGCCGTTGCTCGGGACCTGGAGATCAGCCCATGATGGCAGACGACTTAAATGAGGACGGAAACACAGTGTCCAATTCTGAGCAAGACAATCAAGACGCTGGTAACAATGATAGAGCCATAGTCACTTACCAAGGGGAGACTAATCAGCATAGAGAAGGCACCTCAGGGGTAAAGGACCCAAAGGAAAACTCCTTTGAGGGTCATGAATACGAAAAAGAAGGACAACCCCATGTAGCTGAATTAATGGGATTGTTCCACGGCCACCAGGGACGGCTGGAACAGCTAGAGCAAGAACTAGAACGACAGCGAGAGGCGGAGAGAAGCTTGAGGAGAGAGATCGAGCGATGAAAAGAGCTCGAAGAAAAGCTCTTGAGATTAGAATCTAATCTCCGAGGTAGGAACTCTCGCAGCGATAGAGAAGATTCCCCCTTGGGGGGAGAAGACCCATTCAGTAAGGACATAATGAGGGCAAAAGTTCCAAGGAACTTTAAAAGGCCCGATATGGACCTATATGACGGGACTACCGACCCGAAGCATCACCTGAGCAATTTTAAAAGTCGGATGTACCTAGCCGAGGCCTCTGATGCTACTCGCTGCAAAGCCTTCCCGACAACTCTGACGAAAGCAGCGATGAAGTGGTTTGATAGCCTCCCCCCAGGTTGGTCACCAGCTTCAACGACCTTTCGCGTAAGTTCCTTATGCGATTTTCGATCTAGAAGGATAAAGTAAAGTACGCACCAAGTCTCTTGATGGGAGTAAAAAAGGAGTTCGGAGAACCTTTGAGGGACTACATGGAAAGGTTCAATAAAGTGTGCTTAGAAATTCAAGACCTGCCTACGGAGGCAGTGATCATGGGCCTAGTAAATGGACTCCGAGAAGGTCTCTTCTCCCAGTCCATCTCAAAAAGGCACCTGACTTCTTTGAGTGATGTATAGGAAAGAGCGGAGAAGTACATCAACATGGAGGAAAACGCCAGGCTAAGAGAGTTGAGCTGGCGACCTGGGCATTCTCACTCTTCAAAGGAAAAGGAAAGGGAGCCCAAGAGAAAAGAAGAAGTTGGGCCTGAGAGGCCCAGAAGATATCACTCCTACACTCCTCTACGAGTTCTTCTAGTCGATGTCTACAGGGAAATTTGTCACACTGAAAGGCTACCTCCCCTTAGGCCCATCAAGAACAAAAAAGGGGGAAGTCATAGCGAATACTGTGAGTACCATAAACTATATGGTCACTCAACGAATGATTGTTACAACCTGAAAAATGTGATAGAAAAGCTGGCCAGGGAAGGTCGGCTTGACAGATATCTCATGAAAAGGTCGGACCATCATGGCAAGAGGAAGCAAGATGAGGAAGATCGAAGAGACCCACCACCACAGACCACGGAAAGACATATACATATGATCTCGGGGGTTTCGCTGGAGGCGGTCTCACAAAGTCATCTCGCAAGAGACACCTGAAGGAAGTCTACCAGGTCGGGGGCGAAATCCCCGACCTTCCAACCATCTCTTTCACTAAAGAAGATGTGCAAGGCATCGTTCTCGGACATGATGATCCGATAGTGATCACTATGATCCTTGCCAACGCTCATCCACACAGAACCCTAGTGGATCAGGGGAGCTCGGCCGACATCCTATTCAAACCAGCATTTGATAAGCTGGGATTGGATGAAAAGGAATTAAGAGCTTACCCTGATACCCTATATGGGCTGGGGGATACACCAATAAAGTCACTAGGATTCATACCCCTACACACAACCTTCGGAAAGGGGATGAAATCCAAGACTCTGAGTATAGACTTCATAGTCGTCGATGTGGGTTCGGCCTATAATACTTTAATAGGTAGAACAACCCAAAATCGATTCGGAGCAGTAGTGTCCACCCCCCTACCTTTACATGAAATTTCCAACGCTAGAGGATCGCAACCATCAGGGGAGACCAGAAACTGGCAAGAAAGTGCTACAATGAGAGCCTAAACCTGAGAGGAAAGGGCAAGGAGGTTCACACCATTGAGTTTGGGGGAGTTCGAGCTAAGGAAGAGCTACGACCACAGCCTGGGAGAAAATCGAAGAGGTGCTGGTCGGAAAGGAGGAAGGAAAGAACACCAACATAGGAGCCAATCTAAAAGAAGATTTGAAGCAGAAGCTTATAAGGCTCCTATAAGAGAATTCCGACCTCTTCGCCTGAAAAGCCTCTGACATGCCAGGAATAGATCCTGAGCTCATGTCCTATAAACTGTCAATGTACCCCGGATCGCGACCTGTGCAGCAAAGAAGACGGAAGCTCGGACCTGAACGGGCCCAAGTAGTGGAAGAACAAGTACAAGCTCTCCTAGAAGCCGGCTTCATCAGAGAGGTCAAATATCCGGCTTGACTGGCAAATGTGGTGCTGGTCAAGAAGCAAAACGGCAAGTGGAGGATGTGTGTCGACTACACCGACCTGAACAAGGCATGCCCTAAAGACCCATATCCACTTCCAAATATTGATACTTTAGTAGACTCCAGCTCGGGGTATCAATACTTGTCGTTCATGGATGCATACTCGGGATATAACCAAATTTGGATGTACAAGCCGAATCAAGAAAAAACATCTTTCATCACGCTAAGAGAAAATTATTGCTATGTGGTTATGCCTTTTGGACTAAAAAATGCAGGAGCCATATATCAAAAGGCTGATGAATAAGGTGTTTGCACCTCACCTTGGGAATCTAATGGAAGTATACGTGGACGACATGTTAGTAAAAACTAAAGACGAGGCCGACCTCTTGACTGACCTCTCGCAAGTCTTCAACACCATTAGGATACATGGGATGAGGTTGAATCCCGCAAAGTGCACCTTCGCGGTAAAGGCTGAAAAAATTTTGGGATTTATGCTAACACAAAAGGGGATTGAAGCCAACCCCGACAAGTGTAGAGCAATCCTAGAAATGAAAAGTCTGACTTGCTTAAAGGAGGTCCAGCAATTAAATGGCCGACTTGCAGCCCTATCTAGGTTCTTGGCGGGATCAGCATTAAGATCCCTACCACTCTTCTCCCTACTAAGAAAAGGATGCCAGTTCAAATGGACTCCTGAATGCGAAGAAGCGTTCCAGGAGTTCAAAAGGTTTTTAAGCCAACCTCCAATTCTGACCCGACCTAAAATCGGGGAGGAACTCGTCTTGTACCTGTCTATAGCCGACAAATCTGTAGCATCAACTCTAATACGGGAAGATGAGATCGGGTAGCATCCTGTGTACTTCACCAGCAAGGTCCTACAAGGCCCTGAGTTAAGGTATCAAAAACTCGAAAAGTTTGAGTATGCCTTAATAGTGGCCTCTCGAAGGCTACGACCTTATTTCCAAGCTCACACAATAAGAGTTCAAACGAACCAGCCCATGAAGCAAATTCTTCAAAAAACAGATATTGTGGGCAGAATGGTTCAATGGGCCATAGAACTATCCGAGTTTGACCTTAAGTACAAAACTCGGACTGCAATTAAAGCCCAATGCCTCACTAACTTCGTAGCGGAGTATGCAGGAGGTCAAGAGGAAGCCTCCATAGCATGAGAGGTATACGTGGATGGCTTTTCTAACAAGGTCGGAAGCGGTGCAAGCATAATACTAGTCAACAAAGAGGGAACACAAATAGAAGTTTCCCTCAAGTTTGAATTCCCAGCTTCTAACAACCAGGCAGAATATGAAGCCTTGATCGTCGGGTTGAAGCTGGCAAAGGAAGTTGGTGTAGCCAAAATAGTGGTCTTTAGCGAATCTTAGGTGGTGACCTCTCAAATCAATGGAGAGTACCAGGCTAAAGATCCCAATATGAAGAGGTACTTAAACGTAACTCTGAAACATCTTAGGCAGTACTCGGAGACCGAGGTCAAACACATAACTCGGGATCTCAATAGCAAAAAATATGCCCTTTCAAAGTTAGCAAGTACTAAACCAGGAGGGAATAATAGAAGCCTGATCCAAGAAACTCTCCAAGAACCCTCTGTCACAAAAATAGAGGCTAGACAGGATGTCTTTGAAGTATCCGGATTGGACCTCGGATGGATGAACCCATTAATCGAATACATGAAATTCGATATCCTACCGAAAGAGGAAAAAGAGGCCAAGAAAATCTGGAGAAAAGCACAGAACTATACCTTGGTGAAAAATATCCTCTATAAAAGAGGAATATCTACACCACTATTAAAGTGCGTCCCGACCTCAAGGACAACAGAGGTCCTAGAAGAGGTGCACAATGGAATCTGCGGGAATTATATCGGAGCAAGGTCTTTGGCTAGAAAAGTCATACGAGCCGGGTTCTACTGGCCGACCTTGCAGAAAGATGCCACTGAGTTCGTAAAGAAGTGCCAGCCATACCAAATGCATGCAAACTTCCACGTCGCTCCCCCGAGGAGCTCATTAGCATAACTTCTCCATGGCCTTTTGCAAAATGGGGATTGGACCTATTAAGACCCTTCCCCCAAGCGCCTGGACAAGTAAAGTATCTAATAGTGGGAGTAGACTACTTCACGAAGTGGATCGAAGCAGAACCATTAGCCACCATCACATCCCAGAGAAGTCAAAAATTCCTCTACAAGAACATGATCACAAGATATGGAGTCTATAACAACTCAGACCACCCGCTAGCACGATATTATCCGCTTTGGCACACAAGGCCTTATGATTTTGTCTTTGACGATAGGGATGATAGCCAAAGCCCCACACACTCACTCGTCAAAACGCGTCATGCTAGGGAGAGGTATCCACATCCTTATAAGGTATGCTTCGTTCCCTTCCCCAACCAATGTGGGACCTTACAATCCACCCCCACTAAGGGAGCCCAGCGCTCTCACTGGCACATCGATTCGGGCCCTGACTCTGATACTATCTGTAACAGCCCAGACCATCCGCTAGCACGATATTGTTCGCTTTGGCACACAAGGCCTCACGGTTTTGCCTTTGACGATAGGGATGATAGCCGAAGTCCCTCATACTCACTCGTCAAAACGCGTCATGCTAGGGAGAGGTATCCACACCCTTATAAGGCATGCTTCATTCCCGTCCCCAATTGATGTGGGACCTTACAGAGTTCCCCACTCCATCACCACTGCTAATAGAACTCAGTTCACTGACTCTACTACAGAAACCTGGTAGCCAACATGCAGATCAAGTATCAGTTCACCTTAGTAGAGCACCCACAAGCAAATGGGCAAGCTGAGGCAGCTAACAAGGTTATACTAGCTGGGTTGATGAAAAGGTTGCAAGATGCAAAGGGAGCTTGGGCCGAGGAACTTCCTCAGGTACTATGGGCATATCGGACTACACCTCAGTCGGCCATAGGAGAAACACCCTTCCGACTTGCTTATGGCATAGAAGCCATGATACCAGTTGAAATCAACGAGCAAAGTCCAAGGGTGAACTTCTACGACAAGGTTGGCAACATTCAGGGGTACAAAGAAGAACTCGAGCTACTCCCTGAAATCCGAGAACAAACCTAGATAAGGGAAGCAGTGTTGAAGCAAAGGATGACAAACAGATACAACAAGAAAGTCATTCGAAGAAGCTTCACTCCGGACGACTTGGTCTTTATCAGAAATGACATCGGTGTTAACAAGTCAGGGGATGGAAAGCTCACTGCTAATTGGAAAGGGCTGTATAAGATAAGCGAAGTCTTAGGAAAGGGATACTACAAAGTAACCGACTTGAGCGGTACCGAGCTACCGAGGTCGTGGCATACTTGTAATATGAAAAGATACTACAGTTAAAAGCGAACTCCACTCCTTAGTGTACTCTTTTTCCTAACTTCATAGTTTTTCCCAAAGAAGGGTTTTCCTGAAGAGGGTTTTAACGAGGCATCAAAGTGGAGGCTAAGGGAACATAAAATTCCCCTAGTCGCAAAAGGTACCTTCATCAAATAAATAAAGATCTTTTTACATCTCTTTATAAATTGTTGCATTGTCATCATTATTCTACGAAATGTGCCGACTTAAACTCGAAAAAACGTGAAAATTCCATGCCCGACCTAAGTGGTCGGCAGGATAAAACGAGGAGGTACAAGTCGGTGTAAAGGGGTTATAAAAAGATGATCATAATAACTCAAGAATATCTCGACCTACTAGTCGGAAATCCCGAGAATATCGAAATGCATCGCAAAAATAACCTAAGTTACGAAATAATTCAATAGACGAAAATAGAATACGAGAGGAATCCAAAAAGAGATAAGGAAATCCATCAAAAACAAAGACAAGCTGTTCCAAGTCTTCAAAAAAATTACAAGTAACTTAGACAAAAAACAACCTGCCTAAAAAGATTTTTTCCAAAGAAGATCAAAAAGGCTTTCATGGAAAACTCATAAAGCATTCACACACGAACTATTCCTTAAAAGCCCTTGTCCAAAAAAGGGCAAATTAAAGATCAATTTTTTTGTTAATGGCCAGAAAGCTAGAAGAGTCAAGAACAAACCACAATAACAATAAAAAGATAAATTGTTCAAAAGGGGCCCACAAGCCGGGTCCCAAATAGCTGAAATCAACTAAGAGGAAGGATTGGAATCACCAGTAGGAAGGGAGGTCGGATTTGCAGCAGGGGAGGACGGAGCAGTCTCTTCGACAGCTAAAGTCGGAGCCTCTGACGAACTCGGCAAGGGTCCCTCCGGTTGTTCCTCGCGAAGAGGAGATTCAATAAGCTTTTGCCCCCGAGTTTTCAGCTCAGAGTCCGTCTCAGGATGAAGAGGATAGACGATAGCTCCATCAACGACTATCTTGTCAGGATGGAAGGGAGAAAGGTCCAAGTCAGGAGCAATAACTCCGACCTGCTCCTTAAAAATCCTCCAGGCCTCATCCGAGCTCTCCGCAACGGAATCCTCCAAGTCCTGATAGGCCTCCCGACCTTTCTCCAGCTCTCGTTGGAGATCAACGTTTTTAGAGAATAGCCTAACATAATTTTGCTCCGCCTTCTCCTTGAGGCCCTCCGCCATGGCACACTGGCCCATCAACTTCTTCTCCCTCTCTTGAAGCCGGGCCCTCTCCTCCTTCAACCAAGTAACCTCTCCCTGGAGCCGCTTCTCCTCCTCTTGATAGAGGACAATTCTCCCCTCCAACTCCTCAACCTTTTGGGAAGAGTCCAAAGAACTAAGGGGAGTTTTGTCCAGAATATCAATTCTCCCTGGAGCGACGCTGGACCCACTCTTCACCATTTCTGAAAAGAAGAAATAAACAATTGTGTTAACAAGTCGGAAAAAGCATAATAAATCGGAATCTCCAGAAACAACTACAAAAGTGCAGAAACGACTACAAAACAAAAGACTACCTAGCTGGGTCTGTACGAAATTAGGAGAACCCAGAAGAAACTTCTTTGTGTCCAAATTGGGGGCTCTTTTCCAAACTTCCAGGAAGAACCCCACCACAGTCTCCTCAACCTCGTCCAAATCCTCCAATCCATATTTTTCTACAGTAGAAGCCTCTAACCAGTAAAAAGGAAATCGGGGGTTGGAGTTCTCGTCAAGAAAAAAAGGATGGTGACCCTCTATGGCTCGGACTTTGAAGAAAAGTTTTTAAAGTCATGGAAAAAATCGTCAAAAATGGAGAAAACTTTCTGACCTTGAATGGCCCAGAAAGAAATCCATTGCTGCTTATTGTTTTGCCTACTAAAGGACTTGATCAGGTGTAAAAGATAGAAAAATATCTTTATGAAAGTCTGGAAGTCTAGCTCTCGGCTAACGAATTGGTAAATTTTCATGAAACTCCAAGAGTTGGGGTGGAGCTGAGTGGGAGCAACTCGGCAATGGGATAACACTCCCATTTCAAAATCAGAAAAAGGTAAAGAAACCTCCAGACCGGTAAGCAATCGTACATGAAGAAGAAATGAGGATCAAAGGCAGTAACCCTGCCAAAACAAACCCGGTCTTCAGGACCCGGGGCCAACAATTCGTATTTGGGCTCATCCTCCTCTAAGACACAAATCCTATGATGAACACGAAGTTCAGAAAGGTAGTCGGTATCTACTAAGGGTTCCTCCTCAAGGACAGTATCATCTACCCACTTCGACAGGGACTCAGGAATATGAGAAGACATCTTTCCAGTAAAAAGAAGTAGGAGAAAGGGCAATGAGACCTATAAAGAAAAATGAAAAAGATCAAAAATAGGACTCCTAAAAGACCAAAACAGCCTCTCTCAAAAGCTTAAAACAGAATCACTATACCAACGAACAAACTCACTAAGGAATTAAGCATCACAAAAAGCATGTAAACCTCCTCCAACATACAGAGAAAAATGACAACGTAAACGATAGGAGAAGGAAAAGACTAACCTTTGGTTGCAAAAGCAAAGAGGAGCAGGTACAGCAGCAACAAAGCACTCCAAGAAGGAAGAAGAGTTTCTCTTTGGAAAGAATACGGATTGTAGGCAAGAAGCTTCGGAAGACAAAAGAAAACAAAGAAAAAAGAGGGAAAAGTATTTATAACATGCCAGGGGCATAAGAGTAAATCGACGCAATCATTAAAGAAACGCATCGTTATCAATGTAACTGCTTCCACGTGTAAATACGAAAACCCCAACGAACGTGACGTTTGATTTGACACGACGGTTGAGTAATTTAAATCACGTCGGTTTTAAAAATCACGTCGGCTACGCACCCGAGTTCAAATACTCGAATCTAACTTATAAATAAAAGAGATCGGACTCAAGTAGGGGCACTGTTCATACCCTGCCCCAACACTATGGCCCGGGTCCAAATACATCAAAAGGCCCATTCCAAAGATTGGCCTTCACCGCCCACCGACCTCCTTAGAAAAGGTCGGATCCAACACAGACTCCAGCTTAAAGAAGTCGGGTCCGAAGGATAGCTGGCAGATAACACTTATTCAAATAAGTAACTGCCTCTAAAATCTCTCAACTCTCTTCCAGGAGTCATATCTTAACTACCCTAAGATAAAGAGATGGTTATCCACCTTAAAAGGTGGAACTACTTCAACGCTGGTTATTGGATTACCACTATAAATACACTGACACCCCTCAGGTATCTCTAAGTTCCAATACTCTCAAAACCTACTAAACCCTTTGCTGACTTAGGCATCGGAGTTTCTTTACAGGTGCCACCTCCCATTCCTTCATACACACAAGTCAGACGGCGGCTCTCAGACGCAAACCAAGTCGGAGACCACCTCATCTTGAAGTTTGGGCCAACCTTACAAGCCCAATCCATTAAGCTCAGGTTATCCACGTTAACAACTCCATGCAACAAACGAAATTTAAATATATTTCAAATTTTTATATACTCACATACAATAAACGAAATTTGAAATATAATTATATTTAAATTTTATTTCAAACTTTTATGTACTCCTATGAAACAAACAAAATTTGAAATATATATAATTTGAATTTAAAAATTAATACTCAAGAGAGTACATGAAAAATTTAAAAATTTTGTCGGTTAGAAGCAATAAGATTAATAGTGGGTAGTTAGAAAACGTGCTTACATGCACTTACATGCTTTCACATAAACATATTAACATGTTTATTTTAAATGGACAATCCATCCCCCTATTATTTAAATGTACATAAAAAAATTTAGATTAAATTATGATCAAATTGGATTGATTTAAATTTGAAAAATAAAAATAACCGTTTGCCAATTGTTAGAAGAGGTTGATAGAGATAGTGGGAAGAGAATTGAAACCACTATGTCCCACGTAGATAGTGGGGTCTCTCACGTTATCTCCCACTATCCACGTCAGAGATAACCGTTTCAATTCTCTTCCCACCTTCTCCATCA
Organism: Arachis hypogaea; assembly: GCF_003086295.3. Classification (NCBI taxonomy): domain Eukaryota; kingdom Viridiplantae; phylum Streptophyta; class Magnoliopsida; order Fabales; family Fabaceae; genus Arachis; species Arachis hypogaea. The sequence goes on from NC_092049.1 coordinate 31,201,854, forward strand.
ACCTTTCTTAAATCCTAACAATTGGCAAACGATTATTTTTATTTTTCAAATTTAAATTAATCCAATTGGATCATAATTTAATCTAAAATCTTTTATGTAACTCCTTTTTAGTATTAATTGATCAAACATATCCATTTTAATCTTTTCTACCAATCTTTTTATGTACCATTTGCATGCTAAAAATTTGTATTATTGATATTATTAATATTTTTTAGAGTAAATACCCAAATCAGTCCCTAAGGATTTTTAAATTGGACATTTTAGTCCTCAAGAAAAATTAATACACAGATCAATTTCCAAGGTTTTACTCCGGCAGATAAATCAGTCCCCAGTTCATTTTCTGGCAAAGTAATTACCCAGATCAGTCCCCAAAGATTTTAAAAAGAACATTTTAGTCCCCCAAAAAATTAATGTACAAATCAATCCCCAACATTTTTCTCTATTAGATATAGCAGTCCTCTGTCCAAAAATAAAATAAAATAAATTATTATTATTATTATTATTATTATTATTATTATTATTATTATTAATTGTACAATAATATTGTACTATATTTTTTTTGTATTATATATATATATATATATATATATATATATATATATATATATATATTCTACAAAAAATGTAAGGTTAAAATTATTTGATATTTTTGTATTTAATATAATTAAAAGATGTGCTATGTAAAAAAAATGTGTTTGTATTAAAAAATATGTATTAAAAGAAAATATTTTAATTTGAATTTATATTAGATACATATTTTTTTAATACAAACATATTTTTTAAAATAGTACATCTTTTGATTATATTAAATATAAGGGTAAAGTATACTTTTTGTCCCTTAAGTTTGCTAAAAGTTTCAAAAATATCCCTAAGTTTTGATTTGTTTCAATTTTATCCCTCAAGTTTTCGATTTGCATCAATTTTACCCTTATTACTAATTTTTTGATAATTAATATTTTTCTTTCCAAATATACCCCTCCCTTATACCTATCATCATCATCATCACAACCCTCTGTCTCTCTTTCTTTTTCTCTTTTCATCTTCACCGTCTTCTCCACCACCACCATCATTATTGAGCAACCACTGTCAACCTCCTCTTTCATCATCGCCGGCCAAACCCCTAATTCTCCTTCTTTCTCCTTTTTTCTCCGACTCTCGATCTCCATCACCACCATCTCCGTTGAGCCCCAATCTTCGATGACCACCACCCTTTTTCTTCTTCTTCGCGCAAACCTAGACACAACGAAGCCATCGCTCTTCCTCCTTCTCTGTTAGCAAATAGAGAATGAGATGTGGGATAGGTTCTATGGAACCGGTTTTTGGAGGAACTCTTCTCGCAGGGATCCCTCTAACAATGCTCTTACCACTTTTCACCCTCAATATATTCATTGAAATTTCAAAAAGTATGCATTTTTGCCCAATAATGAAGTTTTTAAAAAAAAAATCATACTTTTTGATAATACAGGTGTTTAAAGATGTGGTCTTTTCTCTTATCCTTCTCTTCTTATTTTCTTTCTTTTTTAAATTTTTTAATTTTTTTTGGGAGAGGGGAGGAGGTTGGAGTATGATCATGGTCACGATGATAAATTTGTTTGTTTTAGATGTTGGCATTTTGAGAAATGAGAAGAAATATGTTGAAATGGATCATATTTGGTTCTTTGTGATTTATTTTTTGTGTTATTAATTTTTCAATGAGGTATAGTACGAGTAATATTGAAAGAAAGAAACTTTGTTGTTGGGGGTCAGGGTTTCAGGTTGGTGTGGTAGTAAAAGAATTTTGCTTTGCTTTGTGTGAAATATGGAAACAAAAAAAGGTATTGATCCAACTAGTACTAATAATTAATGAGGCTGGGTTTGCTAACAGAGAAGGAAGAAGAGCGATGGCTTCGTTGTTGCTGGGTTTGTGTGAAGAAGAAGAAAAAGGATGGTGGTGATGGAGATGGAGAGTCGTAGAAGAAAGGAGAAAGAAGAAGAATGAGGGGTTTGGCCGGTGACGATAAAGGAGGAGGTTGACAGTGATTACTGAAAGAGGGGTTTGGCCGGTGACGATAAATGAGGAGGTTGACAGTGATTACTCAATAATGATGATGGTGGTGGAGATGACGGTGAGGATGAAAAAAGAGAAAGAAAGAGAGATAGAGGGTTGTGATGATGATGATGATAGGTATAAGTAGGGGTGGCAATGGGTAAGGTAGGGTAGGGTTTGGAGTCAACCCTAACCCTACACCCTACCCGCTCTTAACCTGCGGGTACCCGACCCTACCCGCGGGTTACAAAAAAATGCAATGTTATTATATAACTTGATGATAATTTAAAATAGAACTGACTTTTATGTAAAAAAAGTTTATTAAATTATCAATTAATGATCTTCTTTTAATGACTAAGGATCTTTTGTATTTAGTGAGAAGTCTTTAGTTCAACATCCACTTAAAATATATTTTTATATAAGTATATAACATATACATATATAGGGTGCGGGTTGGTCGGGTAGGGTTGAAGCTCAACCCGCACCCTACCCGATCCGCACGAAAACCCTACCCACACCCTACCCTACCCGCTGCGGATCGGGTTGGCAACCCTACCCGACCAGGTGGGGTCGGATTGGATACCCGCGGGTAGGGTACATATTGCCACCCCTAGGTATAAGGGAGGGGTATATTTGGAAAGAAAAATATTAATTATCAAAAAATTAGTAATAAGAGTAAAATTGATGCAAATCGAAAATTTGAGGGACAAAATTGAAACAAATCAAAATTTAGGAATATTTTAAAACTTTTAGCAAACTTTAAGGATAAAAAATATACTTTACCCTAAATATAAAAATATCAAATAGTTTTAATTTTGAATTTCTTGTAAAATAATCTCTAATAATTTTATTTATTATTATTATTATTATTATTATTATTATTATTGAGTGACTATATATATATAATAATAATAATAATAATAATAATAATAATAATAAATAATATTATTAGAGATTATTTTACAAGAAACTCAAAGTTAAAACTATTTGATATTTTTTGTATTTGATATAATCAAAAGATGTACTATTTTAAAAAATATGTTTGTATTAAAAAATATATGTATTTAATATAAATTCAAATTAAAATATTTTCTTGGGGATTGATTTGTACATTAGTTTTTTTTTGGGACTAAAATGTCCGTTTTTAAAATCTTTGGGGACTGATTTGGATAATTACTCTGCCGGAAAATGAATTAGGGACTTATTTGTCTACCGAAGTAAAACCTTGGGGATTGATTTGTGTATTAATTTTTCTTGGGGGACTAAAATGTCCGATTCTAAAATCCTTGGGGACTGATTTGGATAATTACTCTAATTTTTATTATTTTTATTTTTTTTAAAATACTTGTATCTCGTTTACATTGTAAACGAAATAAAAGAGAAGTATTTATTTTGGTAAATATTTTTTAAATTATTTATTTTCGTAATTATTATAATTAATTTATTTATTAAAATAAAAAACCCTCTCTTGTAGACTTGTAGTAGATTGAGCTAACATTTTTATTCAAATTATTGCATAAAATGTGCCATTTATCAGTTTAGATTAGTTTTTTAAAAAAATACTTTTATTTTTTTTAAAAATTTTAAATAAAAAAATAATTCATATTTGAATAGAATTTTTTAAAAAAAATAATATTAAAAATATCTTTTACTGTTATTTTTTAAAAATCAAAGTAATGTTAATCAGTTAATCTTTAAAAAATGGAAATAGCAAACGTATTTTTTTAAGATATATTTAAATAGATTTAAAATTTAAAAAAAAAAGGATAAAATATATCTATGAAAAGATCATTATAAATAAGTTTATAACGATTCGTTTTTATAAATTATTTTGATACGAAACTTATTAGATTTTATTTTTTGATTAAGTGGGCTTATCATTATGAGATAAAATTTCTTTAATATTATTTCCTCACTGATTTTTTTTTAAATTTAAAAACTTCATTAATCAACCAAAGTTAAAGAAAAAACAATGATTTGATTATAAAACTGGGAGCCTTTGTCCAACTAAGATTGTCAGGAAAAATTGGAAGACTAAAATTATGCCAATAAGGCAATAACGATTTATGTATATAGTACGATAATCAATTAATATTATGATAATTAAATAGAAAAGCACTTTAATAACTTGGTTGTATAAAAATTATAAATAAAAAAAATATATGAAGTAACTATTAATATTATTTAATATTTTTTTATGACATGTTATTGAATATTTAATATTTGAAATTGTTTATTTTCTGGTCCAAATAATTGATCCTGGTTCAAATAATTTAAGATCAGATACTTTATAGATTAGGTCACTTTTATAAAGCTTACTAAGTCTGTAGATCTAGTTCAGTAGGATTTTGAATTTATCAATCCGAATTGTTTGGAGAATGGATTTTGTGACGCATACTCAACCTAGCTTGTGTAGCCAAAAAATCTTGTCACCTCACTTTCTCAGATATTATCTACAGATTAGTAACCACTACTCCTCATATATTAGGAGAATAACTACCCATTATCATAAAAGTGTACCTTTTGTAGTAATAATTAACTCCTCACTTATCTTATAAATACCTCACCAATTTATAAAAAATTGCCAAAAATTTTTGCTAATTTAAGTATCAAAATCCGTTACAAGTATTCTTCACCATCATCATTAAAAAGATATGGGATGACTTCATCACATTGGTAAACAAATCGGAGCCTTCATCCAAAAAGAGCTAGAAAAATAAAGAGAGTTTGAGCGACAACTACGAAGAGAGTTACGCAACCTCAAGGAATTAGAAGATAAACTGAAAAAGTTGGAAACCGATTTAAGAATTAAGAGAAGTCGGGTGAAAAAGGACATGGCTCCCTCGGGAAGCGATACCTTCTCAGAAGAGATTATACAGGCCAAAGTACTTAGAAACTTCAAGAGCCTAGATATGGATCTTTGCGATGGCACTATCGACTCGCGTAATCACCTTAGCGATTTCAAGAATCGTATGTACCTACCAGGTGCTTCTGATGCAACCTAATGTAAATCATTTTCAACCACACTGATTAAAGCAGCAACAAAGTGGTTTGATAACCTTCCCCCCAAGGTCGATACCATGATTTGATGATTTGGAAAAGAATTTTCTCATCCACTTTTTCATCCAAAAAGTCAAAATTAAGCATACCTCGAGTTTATTAGGGGTGAAATAGAAATCAAGAGAGTCCTTTAAGAGCTTATATGAAAATGTTCAATAAAGCCTGCTTGAAAATTCATAGCCTACCTACAGAAGTGATCATCATGGGGTTAGTAAATGGTCTCAAATATGGACTCTTCTCATAATCAATCTCGAAGAGACACCCGACCTCCCTCCACGAGGTACAAGAAAAAGCAGAAAAATACATTAACATGGAAGAAACTATATAGCTAAGAAAGTCTCATCAGAAAAAAGGGTCAGACAAAGCAATAAGAAAGAGGAATAGACAAAGAATGAAACTATGTTAGTCAAATACACTCTTTTAAGTATATCCCTAGTTGAAGTTTACAGGGATATTTGTCAAGTGAAAAAATTATCACCTCCACAACCCATCCGAAGCAAGAAAGGGGGCAGCAGGTCAAAATATTGCGAATATCATTGCATCTATGGCCACTACACCAATGATTGTTACAACCTGAAAAATGTCATTGAAAAGCTCGCACGAGATGACAAGTTTGAAAAATATCTAGAAATCGATAAGGTGGACAAAAAATGCAACACACTTGCGAAGATCATAAGAGAAGAGAAAGAGAGGGATCAGAAGAACCCCTGAGCATCATATCACATGATCATGGGGGGGGTTCGCATGAGGATGTATTTCAAAAACCTCCTGAAAGAGGCACATGAAGGAGGTGTATCAGGTCGGAGTGTGAAAACAAGAACTTTATATACTTGAGATTACCTTCACCAAAGAAGAAGCCTGAGAAGTATTACCCGTCCATGATTATCCAATAGTAATCACAATGGTTTCGGCGAATGCCAACCTACATAGAACTTTAGTTGACGAAGGCGGCTTGGACGACATTCTTTTCAAGGAAGCATTCGGAAAACTCAAGCTAGACGTGAAATATTTGAGAGCATACCCAAATACTTTGTTTGAGTTGGGTGAAACACCCATCAATCCTCTTGGATTCATTAACAGCACCATAAAAATTGACTACATGGAGGTTGATATCCCCTCAACTTACAATGCGCTTATTGGACGATGCACACATTAAATCGGTTATCAATAGTGGTCTCTATTCTGCATTTGTGTATATGAAGTTCACAACAAAAGGAGAAATTGCAACAGTTTATGGAGACCAAACTCTTAGAAGACGATGCTACAACGAGAGCTAAGTCTCAAAAGATCAAAAGCGGGCAGGCTGGTTCTATACTAGAAGTCGGTAGTCGTAGGGTACGGGAAAATTTTTTACCTCACCCAGTGGAAAAATTAAAGGAAATACAAATTGAAAAAATTGCTGAGTAAACCACAAGTGTTAGAGCAGAACAACGTCAAGAGTTCAATTAGGAGCTAATCTAACTCCTGCAAAAGAACTCAGATTTTTTTGTTTGGAAAGCGTCCGATATGCCTGGTATCTCGCCTGAGTTAATGTCACACAAGCTATCAATATATCCTGGTGCAAGACCAATTCAACAGAAAAGAAGAAAACTCAGCAAAAAGAGGACCCGTGTAATAGCGGAACGAGTGGAAGCTCTCTTAGAAGCTGAGTTTATTAGGGAAGTTGAGTACCCGCTTTGGTTGGCCAATGTAGTCTTGGTTAAGAAACAAAACAAAAAAAGGGGATGTGTATCGACTACACATACCTAAACAAAGTATGTCCTAAAGATCACTATCCTCTTCCTAGCATTGATGCCTTAGTAGATGCAATATCAGAATACAGATTTTTATCATTCATGAATGTCTACTCATGGTACAACCAAATACTTATGCATGTTCTAGACAAGGAGATGACCCCATTCATCACTCCAAAGACGAATAACTGATATTTCATAATACCATTTGGACTAAAAAAATACAGGAACTACATACCAAATATTAATGAAAAAAGCCTTCCATGAACACCTTGGGTCTCTAATAAAAGTATATAGGGACGATATGCTTGTTAAGAGTAGGGAGGAATTAACTTTGGTGTCCGACCTACAGAAGGTATTCAGTACGATCAAAAAGTATAACATGAGACTCAACCCAGCCAAATGTGCATTTTGCAGTAGGTGTTGGAAAATGTTTAGGATTCATGCCCACTTAAAGAGGGATAAAGGCCAATCCGGACAAATGTTTTGTCATTTTAAATATGTAAAACCCAACCTGCCTCAAAGAAGTAGAGCAATTGAATGGGAGATTGGCAGCTCTCTTCCAATTTTTTGCAGAATCAGCTCTCAGGTCGTTACTTTTGTTTTTCCTATTAAAGAAAAGCATCGATTTCAAATGGACTGAAAAATGTGAAACTGCATTCTAGGAATTTAAAGAATATCTAGCCCAACTTCTAATTTTAACAAAGCCAAACGTCAGAAACGAGTTGATAATTTACTTGGTAGTAGTAGTTAAGGCTATGGCAACAGCTTTTGTCTGAGAAGAAGAAAGGGAGCCACAATCCATATACTTCACAAGTAAAGTACTACAAGGAGTTGAACTCAATTATCAAAAGATTGAAAAGGTAGTATATGCATTGGTATTGGCATCTAAAAGATTGCGACCCCACTTTCAAACCTACACAATTAGAGTTCGGACCAACCAACCCATAAAAAATATTCTATAAAAAAACCAATGTAGCAGGACGAATGCTGCAATGGACAGTAGAGTTGTTTGAGTTTGACCTCAAATTTAAATCAAAGTTGGCCGTCTCGCAGTATCTCATCAACTTTGTAGTGGAGTATGCTGGCCAAGAGCCAAGAGAAGTGCCAATAAACATGACTAAATCCTAGAAAACGAAGAAGTCACCTCAATAAACCTCTCTTTGAAATTCAATTTTGAGGCATCCAATAATCAAGCAGAATACGAGGTAGTACTAGCAAGATTACGACATGCTCGAGAAGCAGAAGTAACCAAAGTACTTATCTTCAGTGACACATAGATCATCACATCAAATGGTGGTTATCAAACAAAAGACCTCAACATGAAGCAATATTTGCAAAAGATCTAGAAATTGCTCGCTGAGTTCCATGAGGCTAAAGTTCATCACATAGCAAGAGAGAAAAATGGTCGAGCTGACACTCTATCAAAACTTACAAGCATAAGAATTTGGATCCTCTAAATTTTGAATTTTTACTTTAGAGGGTAAAGTGTGATCTTTCATTCTTGAATGGTGTCTCTCTCATATTTTCTCTTGGTCCCACCTATGAAATAAATGGTGAAAGATCATACTTTATCTTCTAGAGTGAAATTCAAAATTTAAATTATCCAAATCTCAAGCATAAAGTCAGGAAGAAACAACAAGAGCTTAATATAAGAAAACTTCCAAGCAATGTTCTGAAAACCGATTCGAACCTCCCAGTCGAACCAATTGAACCCCGAACCGATGAGAATTACGATTCGGTTTTATGTCAAAACCGTAAAAAATAAAAACCGTTGTTGAACCGCTAAACTGGCCAGTAACCGGTCAGTCAAACTGAACCGGGACCCAGCCGGTTTTTTGCTTTGCCCAAAAACACTCAAAACGCGCCGTTTAGCATTCAGTAACCCCCCTCCCCAACTCTTACGTTACTAACCCTAACCCACTCCAAATCTCCAACGGCGCAGCAGCACACCCTCCCTCGTCCCTCCCATCACCCTCGAGCTAGCCGTTCCTCTCAACGCCGGCGAGCTCAGTCCCTCCCTTTCGCGCAGCCACGGTCTCGACGGCGTTAGCTCTGTTCCACCGCAGCCACTGTCCCCGTTCGAATGTGCTCCTTGTCTTTGTGTCTCCCTCTTTCGTGCTTTGTTCAAGGCTTCTAGCTTCGAAGGTGCTCTCTTGCGCCGCCCTCGCGCTCACATAGAGGAAGAATCATCGCAAGCGCCGCCATTTTCTCCTCCTTTCGGTCAAGCCGTCATCCACTTCTCAGTTGCGCCGCTGTCTACTTCTCAGTTGTCCTACTCGCCGCGGTCCTTGTCGTCCGCGACACTCAGTCACGCCACGTCTTCCATCTTAGGGTCTGTAGCTTTCTTCTTTTATTTTCTTTGTGTGTTTTGGTAATTTCTGATGTGTGAAATTTATTTCTCTGTTTGGTTTTGCTATGCTGCTGTTTTGTGTGTGTTGTAATTTTATTATTTTAATTTACTGATTATTGATTATTGAATGTGTTGTGATTATTGATTAGCTTTGGTTCTTCTATGCTGCTGATTTGTGTGTGGTGTTGCTGATAATAATACCTCAGTCAGTAAACTTGGTTTAATGTTGCTGAATCGAAATTATGTGTTGTTTCACTAAGATTTTGAGGACCATGCTCTAATAATTGACCTTGCATATTAGTAATTGAGCTTTTAATAGAATTTAGAGGTGCTGAAATTTGGGTTGGCAGGGTTAGAAACTAGAATTTACTTGTAACTTTATTTTGTGTTTCCAGCTCTGTTCAATGGCAAAGTAGACAAGTGTAGGGTCAAGTTTTGTGATTTACATGTGCTTGGATTGTTGCTGTTTTGATGATTTATTGAGTAACATGATGAAGGGGCATTAAAATGTCAAGTTTAGCTTTGGGTTATTGTGAAATCCTTTTGCTTTTCTGATTTGTTTTGAGTCTCCTCAAGTGAATACAATTTTACTGTGAGCCTGCAAGTTTGAGTCTCCTCTTGATTAGAAATTTGTGATATGTTAGGTGGCAGGTTAGATTTAGGTGGCGATAGCTTTGAGCTTGTAGCTATGGAAGAACAAGATTTCTGAACTTCTAGTTTGTGTTAAATGATGTGGATTGTGTTAGGATTTGGTTGAATTAGTCCCACATTCCTTATGATAGCAAATGGAGTGGATGGCTTAGGCTATAAATATGAGGCAAAGTTCTCCATATTTTTTGCACTAGTCGGAAACACTTAAAGCTTGTATCTGACTTTTCTTTTCCTCTATACTCTTTGATTAGAAAGTGTTGTGAGGTGTAGTTAAATATTTGCTTTGAGAGTGTGGGTGTACTGGGGTGCCGGTGTTAGAGAGGAAGAAGTCTATGTGTTGTAACAATTTTCACATAGTGATATTCTCTGGTTGTCATTTGACAACGGCCGTGGTTTTTTCTCCGGTAATTGGAGTTTCCACGTTAAATTCTTGTGTTGTGATTGTGTCTATTTTATTTCTCTGTGAAAGTTATTTTCTCAAGGGAAAATGGTGTATTATTCCCAACATGTGGTATCAGAGCTTCGGTTCGGTGGGATTTATTCTTAGTATGCTCTGTGGTTGCAGCCTAGTCTGACCTTCCACATCAGAAAATAATTTTTTCCTGTGGCTTGAGGTTGATCTTTGGTTGCTGTTGTTGTTGCTGGAAGGCAGTGTGACACTGTGAGAGTGCAGTTTGGAAAGGTTCTGGCTAAGGAAAGACCTGGTATTTTAGTGTGTCCATTGTGACCCACCTCTCTTTCCTGGGGACCCTTCCTAGTGCACGGTCTACAGTTGAGTTATACTATTCCAGTATACGGTTGCAACAATGTCAGGATATTCAAGTGCTATGAAGCTTGAAATAGAGAAATTTGATGGAAGAATCAATTTTGGCTTGTGGCAAATACAAGTCAAGGATGTGTTGATACAATCAGGTTTGCATAAGGCGTTGAAGGAGAAGATCTCTGGTATGAAAGATGATGTTCTCTAGAAGATAAGAAGTATCCTTATGGTATTGCCGCACTGCCATGGATAAGGATAAGTTGTGGCAATCGGGTCCACAATTGCACACGGGCATTGGTTGGCGTTGAAATGCAAGGTGTGTGGCGGAGTTATATCGATGGCTGAAGAACTTCCAGGAAAAGCCAATTTGGAAGTTGCACCATGAATTTTCAGCAAGGTTTCGATCTGTACCAAGGCAAAATGCTTGGAGTGGTCTAATTCCAAGTGAGTATACTTTCATGGTGGAGTATGATAGTTCTCTGAACTATGATTGTCGGTATAGACAATGGCAGCAAAGAATTGTCGGTGTTGACAATGGAAGTTGAAGATGTGTGACTATTTCAATCAAGGTGGAGATTGTTAGGATTTGGTTGAATTAGTCCCATATTGCTTAGGATAGCAAATGGAGTGGATGGCCTAGGCTATAAATATGAGGCTAAGTTCTCCATATTTTTTGCACTAGTCGGAAACACTTAAAGCTTGTATCTGACTTTTCTTTTCCTCTATACTCTTTGATTAGAAAGTGTTGTGAGGTGTAGTTAAATATTTGCTTTGAGAGTGTGGGTGTACTGGGGTACCGGTGTTAGAGAGGAAGAAGTCTATGTGTTGTAACAATTTTCACATAGTGATATTCTTTGGTTGTCATTTGACAACGGCCGTGGTTTTTTCTCCGGTAATTGGAGTTTCCACGTTAAATTCTTGTGTTGTGATTGTGTCTATTTTATTTCTCTGTGAAAGGTATTTTCTCAAGGGGGAATGGTGTATTATTCCCAACAGATTGTACAGCTACTACTTCGAGGAACCTTCATTCTTCTTTTTTTTTGTGACGAAACCTTCATTCTTTTTCTTTGTTGCTTGGACAAATTTAAACCAGAGTTGAAAATTGTTTGATATTTTTTGGATATAATTGCTTTATTGATTAATATCATCAAAGCAAACATTTATAGGATGAAGAAAGAATTTTGGTTTCTCTTATAGTAAACTTTGAAAGCAAAAGCTTCACTTCATTAAAATATTTAAGTTTGTACTATGTAAAGATCTTAAGATTGTGGTTGATAACATTTCATGTAGTTTTTTAATTTAAAAGATATTTTAAAATTTATATTAGACTATAATTATGTTTTGAAGTGTTTATTTATAATATATTTATTATTTTAATATAAAACAATTTTTTCGATTAAACCACTAAACCAATAAACCAATAACTAAAACGGTTCGATGACCAATTCGGTTTTTAAAACCTTGCTTCCAAGTCTCTTATATTACAACTTTATAAATACCTTATCACCTAAGTATTTTAAAAAATCCAATATCATCTAAGCCTACTAGAAATTTTACTAACTTAATATCGAAATCTCTTACAAATACTTCCACCATTGTCCAGGCGAAGATGTCAAATAAATCTCTGCACTCGCACATAAATCGAAACCCTCATCTAAAATCATTTGAACATTACATTTAAGTCTAAATTTATTGTGATTTCAAATAATACCTAGAACAGTTATCAAAATAATTTGATCATATAATATGATTTTTTTTTTGTAAGTATTCATAGATTCAAAAAAAGAAAAAAGAAGCATGCACATTTTCTTTTCTCTCTCTTCTTTTTTGGTTAACGTTATACACATTTTCAATGGTGATATTTCAAAGTTTGCCGTGAGTAACGTATTTAGTATGGTAGAAATTTATCATGAAGTTCGTTACATAGTGATAGATTTAATACATAATAATTACACAATGCACCTGCCACCTACATAGATTAATGAGAAAAACCCAAATCAGCCCCTGACAATTATCTCGAAAGACAACGAGGTCTCTGACAAAAAAAAAACCCCAACCCGGCCCCTGACAAAAAAAATAAATCCAACCCGGTTCCTGACAATTACTTCGAAAGGACAACGAGCTCCTGTGCAAAAAAAAAAATCAATGTTATTTTTTTTGGCACAGGGGCTAATCTGTCCCAAAAAAAATTTATCAGGGGCCAGATTGGATGTTTTTTTTTCTTGAGAGCCTCGTTGTACTTTCGAGATAATTGTCAGGGGCCAGATGGGATATTCACTCTAGATTAATAGGTTATTTTGAGAAAAAAAATAAAAAGTAGCTTCGAAAGTAATAACTGTACAGACCACACGAGACACAAAAAAGTAAGAAACTGAAGAAAGTAACAACTGTACACAACTATCATGTGCATTATTTTTATAAGAAATAAACCATGCGAAAAATATTATTTCTACATTTAAAATAATTATTTATATAGAATATATATTAATTATAACATAAATAAATTAAAAATATAAAAATAAATATATACAAATATATAATAATTAATTATATATATATATATATATATATATATATATATATATATATATATATATATATATATATATAACTTCAAATGAATTCTTCAGTAAAAAAAAGAAAAACGGAAAATTAGTTTTAAAAAATTTATTTGCAAACTTTTCCTTAACAAATATAGTATAATTAATTAAGTGTAGATTTTATTAAAAAATTTTAGTTGAGCCAATGCGTGAAGTCTCATTTAAGAAAAAATAGCAACTATTGTGTATTAAGAAAAAAGATTTTTCCCGTTCATTGATATATATATATATAGATCTGCTATACATTTAAATTTTACTCTCATCCAAGTTCAACTAAACAGATCCAACACCAATAAAAATTACTCTCAATAAAAAATGTGTATACGCGCTCAAAATCTCTAACATTACTCTTCGTGTTCTAATACGAAAATCGTTCTTCTTTTTTACCTTCTTCTTCGCACACGCAAGTTCTTCTTCCCTCTTTCTCTTCCTCCTCATCTTTCTTCTTTTTCTTTTAAATTCACACACGCATATTTTTTTCTTTTTTTCTTTCGTTATCGTCATCACCAATAACACCAATATTTTGCTAACATCTTTATTGGTTCTGATTTTTCCTGGTGTCATCATTAAATAATTTCGGTTCATTTTTTAGTTTATTTCAGTACATTTGTGTGTTAATTGGGGTTCACTTGATGCTGTTGATAAGTATTGTCCAAAATTTTTATTCCTTAAGTAATTTCAGTTTATTCCTTAATTTAATTGAGGTTCTTTTAGATCCAAAAATGAATTTAATATTTTTTGTTGATAATTGAGTCTTTTTGACTATTTGTTCAAATATGAACTAATTTCGATTCATTTGAGTCAAAAAAAAATTCAATGTGTTTTTATTGATGATTGAGTTTTTTTTTTAGCAAAGAAGAATGAAATTATTTATTATCACTTTATTAGATTTCATTCCATTCTATTTAATTTGTCTTGAAAGTCATTCCAACCATTGGGACAAATTATTTATCGACAACACACCTGAACTGCAAATAAACCGAAAATATTATTATAACAACACCGTTGTGTAATAGCAAATGAACTGAAAATTGTGTATTTTATAAACTCAGAAACTCTTGTATTCTATTCAAATTCAAATTCATAAACAACACTGATCTTAGCAAAGAATGGTGAAATTATTTATTATCACTTTATTTAATTGCATTCCATTCAATTCAAAATTATTGAAGATGACGATAACGAAAGAGAAAAATAACGAAGAAGGAGAGGAGGAAGAGGAGGGAAGAAGAACCTGCGTGGGCAAATTTGAAAGAAGAAGAAGCGATAACAGGAGCGTGAAAAAAACGCGCGCGTATATGTAAATGACTTAGTTGGACTTGATTGTTAATATAACTTAGATGCGGAGCATTATTGATATATATATATATTGGGACAAATTATTTATCGACAACACACCTGAACTGCAAATAAACCGAAAATATTATTATAACAACACCGTTGTGTAATAACAAATGAACTGAAAATTGTGTATTTTATAAACTCAGAAACTCTTGTATTCTATTCAAATTCAAATTCATAAACAACACTGATCTTAGCAAAGAATGGTGAAATTATTTATTATCACTTTATTTAATTGCATTCCATTCAATTCAAAATTATTGAAGATGACGATAACGAAAGAGAAAAATAACGAAGAAGGAGAGGAGGAAGAGGAGGGAAGAAGAACCTGCGTGGGCAAATTTGAAAGAAGAAGAAGCGATAACAGGAGCGTGAAAAAAACGCGCGCGTATATGTAAATGACTTAGTTGGACTTGATTGTTAATATAACTTAGATGCGGAGCATTATTGATATATATATATATATATATATATATATATATATATATATATATATATATATATATATATATATATATCATCATCATCATCATCATCATCATGCGTATATGTAAATGACTTAGTTGGACTTGATTGTTAATATAATTTGGATGCGGAGCATTATTGATATGTAAAACAAAGATCCTCCTCCTCCTCCGGCCTATTCTATTTTTTTAGTTTCATTAAAAGCTTAAGAACTGCTTTTTTTTTTTTTTCAATAAACACTTCCTAACTTTATGATTTATATCGATATCATTTGAACATTTATCATCAAACGACTAATTATAAACCAGTTTATTATTCATTTGTTTGACAATTTAAAGGAGGCTAATTTTTTTAATAATAAAAAAAATTATGTATAATTCAATATCATAGTTAATTAGTATATTTGTTTTATATAAATTTTATTTTTTATTTTAAATAACAAATCAGACCATGAATAGTCCGATTTATAATGAAATAAAATTTTTTTCGAAATAAGCAAATCTCCTATTAGCTTGATTAAAAAAATTTTTTAACGCTAAAGCGTTTAAAGAACAGGCAACTCTCTTATTGGAAATTAGAAGTTAGTACAATGTAAGTAAACAAAACAAAAGGCTCACATTTCATTCCAAATTTCACCTTTTTGATTTGTGAATTATTTGATAATATATATGAAATTCTAATTTTTAAGCCTTAATAAAATAAAAAGTTTAGGGTCCCAAAAATACCATTGTGTTATTTCTGAATGGCCAATAGTGACATACCTTTCGACTGGCTTTTCTTGAGTTCTGATCATTCCATCTATCACACAACTTCCAGAGTCGAGACACATATATGTGTCTCTATCATTCCTCCATGAAACAAATTATATTTCTTTATGCCATGCTTTTTTTCCATTATTTTCTTGAATATCAGATATTCGTTTCCTCTTTTCGCTTTTTCCTCTTTTTCATAACACAATAACTTTATCCATTATTTCTCTTACTCTATTGAATTTCTTGTAGTAGAATCAACAAATAAAATGTTCTCAAAATTCCTGGACACTACAATTGGAATTTTAATTATATTAAAAATATAATTATTTATATATTTTTTTTATCGGCTCAGATTTTAGAGATAAATAATGTCATATAATAGAATATCAGAATTTCTTTTAGTCCAGAAAAAAATTCAGACAAATAAAAACAATAACCTATGCAAAATCCAGCAATCCAGGAAAAAAAATAACTCTTGCTTAATTAAGAATCGAATTAAAAATATAATCATTCATGTATCTCCTCTTATTATTATTTTAAGCTTTTGAGACAAATAATTTCGTAAAAAGTCGTAGTATATAAGAGGATAGATGATCGATGAGTCAATAGTTATAAAGATAACTCATCTATGAGATTCAATTACAATGTCCACTCATGGTGACAAAAATTCAAGCTGAGAATTACTCTCTCTAGATTTTTGGCACAATATATAGAAACCTGTCCTTTGGGAAATTGAATGGACAATTTCAAGAAGGGCCATAGAACCCAGGCAGAAAAATCTGAGTTCAACAAAGAAAAGTGTGCCATGAGATTAGTCACATTAAAATGTTGTCAACCCTGACCTACCACAAGGGTTGCCAAACCCAAGTTAAATTCATTCCCTATTCCCTTTCTAATCCCCAAAACCAATATCAAATTTGGGTGTAAGCTATAGGATACAAAACTTAAGGGCACCAGCACTTCGTTCAGTTGCTTCAAGATCTTTCTACTACCTGTTCAAAATAAAATTTAATCATCTTAGAAATTGAGTCCTAAAATAATTGGGTATGCACTGTGGATGTAAACTTACCTGGTTGAATCCATGTGATGTTTCACAATTCGTCGTGTTTTTCGGGTTGTTGCGAATTCAACGAGTCTAACTTGTGTTGTAATTCCTATTAACGTACAAAAAATCGCAGTTAATACCATGTCGAGAGAAGGTCGATTTGTGGTTCGTTAGTCATACAATTACAGAAGTACCTTCAACTTTTCCTCTTTACAAAGAGCTGGGGTAGATAACAAAGCTACATATCTGTAAGGGGGTCAGTGAAACAACAATGAGAGAGAAAGCATAACGTAGAAAAAAAAGTGTGAAAAGAAAGAGGAATCATGAAGGCTCGAGTAAAAACGATGAAATGAGAAATAGAAATAGAATCCCTACTCGCATCGGCTCGGTTCATCCACATCTGTAATCTCATTTTTCAGCCCGCATCTCATCCTAACCTGTTGAAAATGAAAAAATAAAATAAAATAAAAATATCATTATCTAATGTAGACATTTTAAGTGTTTTCTTAAATAAAAAAATAGAAATATGAACATTTTAAGTTATGATTTTCCATTGGAAACTCCGCTAAGTAATTAGGTTTTATTCCCTGTCTTCCAGTTAATTATGGAAAATTAAATTGCAATTGCCTACCATCCAAAAATAGAAAAAGGTTCACCAACCAGAACACCTTGACAATGCTCCCAGAAAACCGGGAAGCACTACTTTAACATACTCCAATGAAAATACTATCTCTACAGATATTTTACCAGACACTTTTAACATCTAAATTAAATTTAATATAATTTTACCGGAAACGGAAAACAATATTGATGTGTCAAGTCGTGAGAAATGGCTGCACAGAACTTCTAAAATTACAAACTTATGTATACCTTCATGCTTCTATCAGGACCATTCCAGCATCTATCACCATTGGAAAATGCCATTACTTTATAGGAGTCCTCAAATTTGTCCCAGCGGCTGTAAACAGGAGCACAATTATTCTTGTCTCTTTTAGGGAGGAAGCGGAGGAAATAAAGGGGGAAAGACTATCTGGTTTCATTAGTTAATGCTTGCTTTCATCTTAACTCAAGGAAAGCGGTAGAGCAAAAACTATAAAATAACCAAAATCTTACCCCAAACGGGTAGTTGAATAGCCCTCCTCCTGAGAAGCCTGATCATAAGGGCAGACTTTGTAAGTGTACCTGAACCAAAATTTCCATCACTAGAAAGTGAGATCATAGGAATTTTCAGAGTTGAGATTAACAGAAACACCAAATACAACAAAATAAACTAAGCCAGTGGAGAACAGAAATGTAACTTGTTTTGTTTACTCTCAAAGCATCGGTCATAGAATGAATAGAACTCGCCCTCTGGACCTGTATGAAAGAAGTTACACTTCAGTTTATTTGAGCAAATTCCATAATCCACATCTTAACAAGTATAATTAAAATTCTATGATAATGACAAATGTTACCAGCATCATACTAACCAAAATCATGTTTTAACTTTTGTGTCAGACTTGATACTCTTGACTGTAATTTTGACAACTTGGAACTCAACTCATCGTATTCTTTTCGTACACGAGCAGCATCTACAGAAGCCAGAGAAAAAGACAAAAATTTATACCATCCAGATATGCAAATGCAATAGTGTAATACCAGTAAGTAAAACAACAATGTGTACCTGTCTGGTTCAACGGAGTCTCGAAGAAATTAACAGCCTTAAAAAGTTTCCGCACAGTTCTCTGTATTTTTGTTAACCAAGAAGGACTATCTGTTGTCACCACATCTGAGCTCATTAGAATCATCTCATCACAAGTCCATTTATATACCAAATTTAAATAACAAATTTGCATTAGTAAGCATGACAAACCTGACAAGTCTGGTTCACCTTCAAAATCTGCGTCAGGTTTGTAAGAGGAACTGACGTCATCACGCTCATCCTCTCTAAAATCGTCTTCGGTTTCATCTTCTCCATCATATCTGTTTCTGTCATCGTCAGTTTCAGAAGCATAGCCTTCATACTCCTCGTTATTGGACTCGCTTGTGAGATCTTCCTGTTCTTCAGTTTTCTTTGCATCTTCAGCTTCACCACTTTGCTTACCCCCCTTTTGTCCTGTCCAACGAGAAGCAACAAGTTGACCCAATTCTTCCTTTGATAATCCCTCAGTATTTTCAGATGCATCATTTCCCTGCAGATGTAACACAGACAAAAGAACAACCAATAAGACTAAAGGAGGGAAACTGAACTACAATTTTATCCATAACTTTAAAATGGTATATAAATCCCAAGGGGAGGAGAGATGGTAAGGAATGGAAACATGAGATCCCAAAGGTAGATAATATGCAGTAGGTGGTTAAAAAAATTATATGTTCAATACTGATGACTAGATTATATTCAATGCCACAGAGCATATGAATACTAATAGCCGTAAAATCTACTAGGATACACAAACAAAAGGAAAGCAGGGAACATTGGTCATCATATTTGTCTTAATGCAGAATCCCTCATAATAGTAAACAGGTAATTGAGAATGTTAGATGACAATGAAAGTGTGACCCAATTTCGAAGTTGGATTTTGAGACAGCTCATAAGAAGGAATTTGAAAATTTTAACAGTGCTAGACAGAAGCGGGTTTCTGGCTATCTGTCGAGTACAACTTTTTATTTGATTGCTGTTGATGTTCCTTGATTTTCTAATATTCTTTGTAAGTTGCACGGTTCCTTAATAAGTCTCCAGCCTAGACTTTGGCCTAACCAACTTAATAAATAAGCTAGATGAAGAAGACCTTTCAAAGAGTCAAATTTTGTAAAATAGATCAGGCTATAGACTACAGAAAAGATGTATTGGAGGACTAAGCCTATTTATAGTATACCATTATTATTGAATTTTTTATATATTTAGAGATAGATACTGTGACCTATATTTAGTAAACCTTCTAACTTGTTTAGAGACATGTACTTTAGTATATTTTCAACTCTTTTGGCATATTTAAAAATAAGGCCAGAGTCTAGTTAAAAGACTTGACTTAGTTTGGTAAAACTTTTTGAAAAGGTGCTTGTGCTTTTCAAAAATATAAACTCTTCATTTTGCGTTTGGAAAATAAAAAAAACCATATGCTTGTGCTTGCAGCTTTTAAAAGATAGAGATACTTTTAAAAGCACCTAAAGCAGGGCCAATCCAGGAATTTTAATATGGAAAGGCCAAATTTTAGACGAACTTTTTAATTATTTTTTTATTATATTTTTTCACTTTGTAAAAGTAATTTAGACACAACATATAGTTATTGAGTTGGTTTTTCAAAAGGCTTATCAATATATATATATTAAAAAATTTATAAATTCTTTTTTACAATTTTATTGTTAGCATGACAGCTATATAAACAATATCAATAGTACATTATGAAATTATAAAATATCAATAATTTATAATGTGTTTAGTTAAAAAAGTATCACATATTTCATTAATTAAAATTAATTCTTTCAAAAATTTGAAAGCAAATTATAAACTATTAATTATGTAAAAAACGCAATACCCTTATAGAATACAAGATACAAGATATCTTTATAAAAAATTTTCTTTTAACAACGTAAATTTAGAAGAAAAATGAGTATTTTTTTAATAAGAAAAAAACATCTAAAGTACACAACTTGATTACCAAAATATAACTATGTAAGTCATTATTAATATTTTATATAATAATATAAATGTTAAATATGTTAATATTAAAAAACAAATGAATTTTTTTAAAAATAGACATAGAGATGATTATATAAAAACTAATTTAAAAAATACAAATGGTTAAGTGAAAAATATTAGTAAGCTAAATAATTGAGACATAAATTCATCACATAGTGAAAAATAATACATATAAAACTACTAAATTATACAATATTTTTTATTTCTTTTAACACATATCTCATATATAAGTATAGTTACTGAAAATTTTGGGGGCGCCGAGGCCACTACACCCCCCCCCCCCTCTCTAAATCCGTCCCTGACCTAAGATGGAGCTCTTCAAAATTAAAATGTCTAATATAATCTCATACGTTTATTAATATCCAAATTTAATTGTTACAGCAATGTCTATTATAGTATTTCTAAGTTTTAAAAGTTATTTACCAAACATACTTGTTGCTTGTGCTTATTGAAAGCCATGTTTAATTTAATTTACCAAATATACGTGCTACAACGTTTAAAAAACTATCTTTTAAAAGCTAGTTTTTATAAGCTACTTTTGAAAAGTAAAAGTTTTACCAAACCAAACATTAGCATCAAGGGTTCTAAATAGGCTTAAAGGATAAGGCACTAAAAAAGCAATGTCGGGTAA
Organism: Arachis hypogaea; assembly: GCF_003086295.3. Taxonomy (NCBI): domain Eukaryota; kingdom Viridiplantae; phylum Streptophyta; class Magnoliopsida; order Fabales; family Fabaceae; genus Arachis; species Arachis hypogaea. The sequence goes on from NC_092049.1 coordinate 31,222,950, forward strand.
TAGGCCTAGGTTTAGGCTTCATTTCAACAAAAATAAGTTTCCTTTTTCAACAAGAAAAATCTTGATAATATCCAATATGTGAGATCAGAGGACTGCTGTTTCACACCTCAACTATTCATGTTCATCTTAAAATCTTCAACATGTTTAGATTTGAAACAACATCCCGACTTCTCTAGTAGAAAGCAGTAAAGCTATTTGCCACCAGAAATATTCTGCAACCGCTGGCATAGCATTCTTTTTTTCTTTTTTTTTTTTGCTAACTGTTGGCCAGGAGAATGAGTAGTGACTATATTAAATAATCAAGTTCAACTGTCTTGGCAGTAACATGACTTTTCCTTGAGACAATTCACTGTGTTTTTCATTTTGTGTCTCAAGGACCAGGTGCAATATCTTGTAGTATAACAACCCATAAGAGTGGAACAGCCATGTAAAACATATTTATGAATTAATCATATTGATAAAGTGAATAAAGCCTAATAAATCAATTTTGAAATATGTAACTATCAAAGGAAAACACATATGGATAAACTCCAAGCATAGTATGAGATTGTGAGCATGGGCTATGGGGATACCGTATTGATTATTTCCTCAGAAGATTTTTTCTCTTCAACCCTCAAATCAGTTTCTGATTTAGCAGCATGTTCTCCCTCAGCACCCTTTACACTCTACATCAAGGGAAAACCAAATTGAAGTGTTCAAATAGTTCCATATCTACTGTGCATACTAGAAACATCAACAAAATTAACACAAGATCAGAAGAAAAGAAAATATGCAATTCTACACAAAATTTACCCACCTCCTCCACTTCATTAAGCGGAGATCCTTCACTACTAGGACTATCTGTGGCTCCATCATAACTATCACCTACATCTGATTGCTCATACTTCGTTTCATCCTATAAGAAAAACTTTAATGTCAAAATAGAAGAATGCAAACACTATGGGATCATGCAGCATGATCACACACACAAGAAAAGGAAAAACATGTAAGAGAAGAACCACCTCACTGGAGGATGGTAGAAAATGTTCATTATTAATTAGTTTCCAAATTCCTATCATTGTTTGGCAGTGAATGTATACAGATAGAAAGCAACAATCTGAGACTTCCTTATCATAATCTTAAATCTTAAATTATAAACAAGATATTTCCTTTCATTATTAGAATATAATAGATAAATTAAGCAACTAAGGGTTTATGAAATATCAGGAACATCATATACATAGTGTATGCCATATCGTACAGACAACTAAATTAGAACAAAGTTATTCAACATAGCAAATTCTGATTATACAGTCAGGCTCTGCAATATAAATTATTAAATAGCAAACATGAAGTACATGATCAATGCTGATCAGCAGGAGAATAATCTAGAATTCCAATTCTATCATGGTTACTGACCGCAGCATAGTCTTTGGCATCTGAATGCTTTCCTGCTTCATTTGTATGCCCTGCTTCTTCTCCAGTAGCTGCAGATTTTTCTTCATTAGCCTTCTCCTCAGCCTCCTTTTTCTCTTTCTCTTCTTTTTCCTTCCGTAAGCGCTCCTTCTCTTCTTCCTTCTCTATTTCTTCTTTATGCTCTGCAATGGAAGGAAAATAAACTTCTGAAGAAATAATTTCACTGATAGCATGGAAAATTTGATATAAGAATGACAACGTAGCATGGTGTAAACGTTACATGATAAAACTACTTTACAAAACATGGAAAATTTGTCCCCTCCTCAACTATAGTCAAGAGTTTGAAAAATGCAAAACCAAACCCTCAAGTTCTATATTTAACAAAAACGTAATGATAATAATAACCTTTGTCAGTTGTGGTACATTTAAAATGCTTTTACTAAACCAATAAAAGGCATCTAACACCTCAAACTGAACATATCGACATTTAGATTTCAGCATTCCAATTTCCAAAGCAGATCTATGAATATCCTTCTAGTTCTAATGCAACATAAACCTATTTAAGCAGATAACATTTTTAAATGAATTGCACATACACATGCCATAGTTTAGCTATTTTGTCTTGGTACCTGTGGTCACTATTGTTATGCTCAAATTCCTTAAACAAAATGCACATAATTCATTACCCTCAGGTAAACAGGCATGAAAAAAAAAAGTGATACCTTTTAGCTGTTGCACAATCTCTTTAAGTGTGCTTTCTTCTTTTTTCAGTTTTAAAAGTTCAACCTTGTCCTTATCTAGAGCTGATTTTGCTTTTTCAATTTCTTCCTTCCGGAGCTTGACACCGTCTTGATATGTGGCAATCTTCTTTTTCAGCTTATCACGAGCAACTTTCCCAGCTTCCCAGCAGGTATTTGGGCATGTTACTTTGCCATCATATTCATCAGTTCCATCACAGCAATCTATACATTACAGCAGGAGAGTAAAAACAAAAATTACTTCCTTCAGAAGCAAAGGCCACTAATTTATCCAAAAAATGATAATTAATAGTTTTAACTTTATTATGAAGCAGGCAGCACTTATAAGCTAATGTCAAAACAAAAGTAAGAGAATCCTAGATCATGTGTAGTAACAATATATACTATAGACTACTCAAACATTCCCACCGAGAATAACAACACACTACAACGAGAGCTTTTCAACATAAATATGAAATCTGACCACCAAATCCAAGTTCCAAAGAACACTGAAAAAGTAATTAATACATAACGACCATCTAGACATGCTTCTAAATCTGTAGGAACAATATCCTAATCATGCACACATTATCCAATTTGCGCACATTTTCTCCTTTCACTTCTAATTTTCTTCTCCTTACTTAGATTATGAACCCTACTCACCGCAAATTCCATCGTTCACCCTAGACGAAAACAGGGAAGTAGGGACATGCCCTGCATTATGACAGTAAAATTTTCCACCGGGACATGCTGATGTACCTGAAAGCCAATGCCACAAACAAAAACAAAAATAGCCAAATTTCAGAAACACTCGATGATCCAATAGGAAACAAATAAAATGAATCATGAAATAATAAATTAATAGAAAGCAAAACAGTAGTAAAAAAAGTTAAAAACCAGGCTCATCGGTGCCATCGGGGCAGTCGCAGAAATCGTCATTGAGCTGTGCTCTGGTGAATTTTCCCGATCCATCGTTGCATCTTATTACATCCGAAGACTTGTAATATTTCTCATCTATCCAAAAAAGAAGGTAACATTCCGAATCATCTCTTTGGAATTTTAGACTAAACATAATAATTAATATTAGTAAAAAGAAAAGGTAAAATGTTTCCATGTGAAGAAGGAAGCTGAACCTTGGGGAGCGATTCCGAAGAAGGGGTCATTGGGAACTGAAGACGAACAAAATGGGAGGCATAAAAATAACAACGCTGTGGAAATGACGACGACACCCGTTCCCATTCGCAGCTTCATCATCTTCTGCCAAACGCAAAATTAAAAAAGAAAATAATGAGAATACTTGTATAAATTAGCAAGGTAGATAGATCAAGGTGCGTTTGGTAAGTGTGTTTAAGTAGAAGCAGTTTCTAGAAGCTTTACCTTGTTGCCACCCTCCGTCCGTAACTCACTCACGCGACTAAGCGAGTAGCGCTGCCAGCTACGGCTGACACTGGAAATGAGATTTCATAATCCCTTCCCCTCAACAATTCAACAACCACTTAATATCAATAATCAATATTCAATAATTCTGAACTTTTTTTTTCACGCACCTCTTGAATTTTCTACTTTTCTAAGTATCAATTATGGTTCTCTAATTTTGTATGTGGGGGGTGTTTCTTCATCAAATAGACAAATACTCATATAGTGAACTTGAATTTTTGTTATTTAAATATAAGTATTATGAAATTAGGCATAGAATTAAATCATTCGATAACAAAACATGTTTAGTCACCAAAAAAAAAAGATAACAAAACATGTTTCTTTTAAGTTTTTTAATAATTGTTAAATAGTTTTTATTTATTATTCGATATTATTTTTTTCTTTTAAAAGGTACTCTAATTACTTTTTATTGTGATATTATTTTTATCAATGGTTTTTCTTCACTTAACTACCATTAGTGAAGAAATTTTTAAAAAACAAACTTATTAATAGTTTGTGGAGGTTTAAAACCCCCACAAAATACAAATAAAATCCCAATAAAACTAATTTTTGTTATTATTTTATGGATTTTTTAACAGAGGAATTATATTGTCCCAAAATAAAAAGGTTGATGATCGAAGTGTCCATTTTTTTGGACAGAAATCGCTTTGTCATTCGTGAAAATGGACAAGGACCGGATCGGATGTTTACTCATAAATTACATAATTAATATTCTTTTAACCAACACAGCAATATTGCAAGTGCAATTATAGATCACAAATTGATTCATTATTACAGGTAATCACTGGAGTAGCGGCAGTTCATAGATACACCACAGAAGTTGATTTCCATAAAGAACAAAAACTGTTCTATCCGGCAACCATAAACGATGAAAAGTTGCATCAGCATTTTCTTAATGTAGTCAAGAATGTTGTTGGAAACGAGAATGTTTGAGACACAACCTATGATGGTATCCGAAGACTTCTCATTTTATCAAGAGGTTATTCAATCAATTGAATGCATACAAAATTTTAATCACGTACAAATTTTAATCGATTGTATTATCGTACCAATCGATTGAATATGAAAATACCTTTAATCACGTATAAAATTCAATCGATTGTGTTACTATGTCAATCGATTGAATAAGAAAACACCCTTATTGCTTTACGAAATTCGATTGATTGGGTAACACTACCAATCAGATTAAATTTTTAAGAAACATGTGATATTACGTCCAATCGATTGAATTACCAAAAAATACGATTTTTTTGGCGTTTACAGATGTAACGGATCAAGGACAAAAAAGACTCGTTGATTCGCATTGCCAAAATATTTATGAAGATCACGATTAATGGAAGATCTATTTTATTATTGTTTTTGTTTCTAATTATTAATAAATTTGATAGATGAATAATAAAATAATAATTTATAAAATAGAGGATAAATTTAATAATTAAATAATATATAAAGGATTAAGTTGTAGTTAAAATTAAATAAAGACTATTTGATAATTATTAAAAAAACTTAGAAAACATGTTTTGTTACTGGACCATTTAATGGTCCAAACATTTTGGGACCGTCGGAATAAAGTTAGGAGTGAGACTTAAACGTTGAAGTCGAGACCTTTAAGTGGGCACCAGATTAGATGGTCCCATAACAAAACATGTTTTTTAAGTTTTTTAATAACTGCTAAATAATCTTTTTCTAATTTTAATTACAAATTAATCCCATATATTTTATTTAATTATAAAAATTATTTTTTATTTTATAAATTGTTATTTTATCATTCATCTATTATGTTTATTAACAATAAAAAATAAAAATAATAACGAATTAGATCTTTAATTGATCGTAATAACTTTTTGGCAATCCTAATAGATTAAAAGTTTATCTTTGATCGTGTTTCAGAGAGAATCAATCGATTGGATTAATAAAACAAGCGATTGAATTTCAAATTTTTCATAACTCAATCGATTGGATTGGACTTTAGGTTATCACAAAACAATCGATTGAAATTGCAAGACAGTATGGTTTTCACAAAAATCAATCGATTGGTCATATTACCCAATCGATTGAACGATGACTAGAATGTGGGTTTTTTATAATTCAATCGATTATTTATATTACTCAATCGATTGAAAGCTTCAAAGCAACTTGAGGTCTCACAATTCAATCGATTGGTTGTGTTGCCCAATCGATTGAAGTTTGTACGTGACTAATGGTATATTCCAATTCAATCGATTGGTATGAGATATCAATCGATTGGAATGTGATGTAAATAAGTTTTTTTCTGCATTCAATCGATTGGTAAGATAATCCAATCGATTGAAATTTGAATTGCGCTATATATTAAACCTGGTAACCATGCGTATTCAGACTCTCTCCCCGTTTTAAAATATAACATCACCATTTCTGCACCTCTCTTCTCTCTCTAAATCCAGAAAGCTTCTCTCTTCTTCTTCTCCAATCTCACCAACAACCATTCCAAACTACATACATATTATTATTCCTCATCTAAATCCTTACAAAATCCACCGAACCAATATCCCCAAAATGGCCAGAACTAAGAACGCCAAAAGAGTTAGGGTTGAGGGTGAAAGTTCTGCATCCGCCAGACTAGTTGCTTCATCCCATTACATGGCAAGGTGGTTGCCATCTTCGAGGACATTGAACAACTATGTAAAGAAGTTTGAGTCAAGGGCAATTGTTCCTCCCAGGTACATAACAGCCGAGTTCATTCATGATAGACATTATAATTTGGTCTGGAATGCTTTGCAAACACAACACTTGACTGATTTTGTACAAACTAAGGATGATTATTATCCGCACTTGGTTAGGGATGTTTATAGTACTTTAAATTATGTTGTTCCTGAAACTGATGAAAAGGATGAGGAAGTAATGCCACTAATTGAGTTTGATTTAGGGTCACGGTATTATAGAGTTACTTTGGAACAATTAGCTGAACAATGAAATTTAGTTTATCATGGGGCAAAATTTACTGGAGGTATTACGGCAGATGAGAAATGGGGTGAATATAATAGATTGGTTGGTTTGCAGAGTTTGCAGTATGAGAATCCACATATGGATGCTAGAGGTAATATAAGTTGCAGTGGTTTGGGTAATGAGCAGCGTATATTGATGTATTTGTTTTCATACATGTTGATTCCAAGAAAACATAATCATGGAATCTTGTTTAACGAAAATATTCTAGTGCTTTGGGCTATGGTGACTGGAAAGGAGATAAACTGGCCTTATTTTATGGTTCATCATATGCTTGAAATGAAGAAAGAAAAATCAAGTGTTGGTTTAGGATATGCTTGCCAATGGACCAAGATTTTCAAATGGCTTGGAATTGACTTGAGTGAAGAGAAAAGTATCGTCTTGAGTAATGTAGCCAAGATTGATGACAGCACTTTAAAACAGATGGGAAGAGATCCGGATGCACAAGAACCTCAGATCCAAGGACAACCATAAGACCTTGAGGTGCAAGCATAATCCCAGGAACCCCCACCACCACCGCCTCCTTCGCTAACAATGCGAGATTTTATGGATGAATTGCGAAGCATAAGATTATATATGGAGGGGGCAATTTGCTGATATGAGGCAGTGTCAAGACAGGCAAACTGAAGCTATCAATCGTCAAGGAGAAGCAATTGATCTTCTATACACTAATGTAGATATCACAAACCCAAGGGGCATCATCCCAAGGCTTGGACCATGAAGAAAATGTGTCGAAGAATGAAAAAAATATGTATCAAGGTCTTGAAATTGTTTCAGTTGTTCTTAAAATCAATTGATATGCATTGAATCGATTGCATTAGGAAACCAATTGATCAAAGAATGCTTGCAATCAAGAGTTTGTATGCATTCAATCGATTATTTTGTTAGTGAAATCGATTGATGTATCCTCAAGTGCTGATTCAATCGATTATTTTGTTAATGAAATTGATTGAAGTATCCTCAATTATTGTTTCAATCGATTGGTAAGTGCTTGAACACGTATATTGCTATTCAACTAGTTTAATTAATTATTAGTGATCCGTCTAATCTTATTATTATTATTATTATTTGAGTATTTATCTACTTAAAAATAATTATAGATAAGATATAATCATATGAATTAATAAAATTTACTTTGTTAAATTGTAAAATAAAAATGAAGATAAAATTCAATTTGTATTTTGATTTTAACCAAAAGATAAGATAACATAAAAATTTTTAGAATTGTTCACTTAAATTAAAAGTTTAAAAGAGATAAAAAATTTTAGAATTGTTCACTTAATTTAAAAGTTTAAAAAAAGATAGAATTAAAATTTGATTATCTTTATTGGGTGTATATATATGTGTTCAATCCGACTAATTTTTTATACTTTGACAAATTATTTTAAGTATTTTTCTTTCAACCAAATTTACTTATACAATATTCTTCCATTGATAATAATCATGGATATTTCTCCTAACGAAGATTTAGTCCCCAATGATGCATGTAATACACAGAATATGTCACTGGCTACAGATTGTGATCTTATCACACTTGATTTTGGTGATCAAATTGGAACTACGATTCCTAATGCTAAGGTAAGACGTAATAGGTTTTTAATTTTTAGTAGAATATATTATGAGTAATTTAATCTATTATGTTTTCTTTCTATAGGATGACCTAGTTATCAATGAAGATGTTATTCAAAACAAGGATCTAAATAAAAGTGAAGAATTATCTAGTAAAGTGGAAGAGGTCCTCCTTAGCATGCAGGTAATTTAATTTGGCAAATAGTAATGTAATTGATATTATGTAATACATTTTATATATTATAAACATTTTTAGGCTATTAGATGTGATTAGAGAAATCTTTGTCTTATTCCATTGACAATCTCATCAAAACAACCACCACTCTTTTGTATTTTTACATTTATATGAAATTATTTTACCTAAAATGTTTGCAGTCAATGAGTGTTGTAAACATGGCTCGGGATGAAAAAATTGATAAAATCCTTGAAGCTGTAAGCCGCATTGAGACAATGATATCACAATTAAGTCTAAACAATGATTTCAAGACTCCGACCAAACTTTCTTCACAAAAGACACGTCCATTCTCAAATAGATTGAAGGCTAAGAGTTCGGATATTGATATTCATACTGCTATATCAGACGATGAGGATGATCTTATTGAACTGGACAAGAGGACTTTCACTCACGATAATGCGTTCAACATCAAAATCAATATAGACAAACCAGTATCCCCAACTATAAGAGTCACAACAAAAAAGAAAAATATATCAAAGGTATATGCATGTGTAGTAAAATTCATGCATCATATTTTTTACTAGTATATTCCTAACATGATAATAAGTGTTTACTAACCTATTATTTTTCTTAGGGTAAGACTATTATAGGAACACATAAAAAATTACCGTTCACTCCCCCAACCAGAGTTAGAAAGCCAAAGATTGAGCCAAAATTATTCAATAAATCCAAGGTGTCTTATGCACTGAGCCAACCCACAGAAGACTATAGAAGACCTATTTATTTCTTTTCCATCACCAACATAATTACCTCTTAGGCACCAATCTTTAATTATCTAATTTGTTATGAGTAGTGCTAATTAACCATCTAGTCTACAATGAGTATTGCTAATACTCTTGTGTTAAACCTTGTAGTCAATGAAGTATAAATTTATGCCAACTCCAACCACGGGTCTTTTGGAAGATCAGATAAAGGCCTGTGCATATGCATTTTCAGCCTCGCTAGATCTATCGTAAGTTATTTTGATATTATCCGTTTTGTCAATCAATGAGGACACATCTAATGTGTTTTGATTTTTAATTGAAACAGTGAAGAACTTGTGGTAACAGACACAATCAGAGCTACTAGATCAGACTTTGATCATTTTCTACCTGACAGACCCATTATGGATAAGGTACACAAATCATCTATTAATTAATTTACATTTGATTTTTCGCACAATTTAGTAATATATTTGGATTATGGTTCAGATTCTTAAATTAGTGGCAATGAGATGCACTGATGAGCAATCTTATATAAGTTTCAAGACAACATGACAACATCCACCAAAATTTGTGGTATGTTCTATAACACCTAACAAGATAATTTTACTGATTATAAGTTATAAATGTAATGCTAATAAAGAACCATGCATTATCATGTAGTCACAATTATATGAATGCATTAATGTTTTTAGGTGGATGTCTTCAGCAAGATACATTTAGAGCAAAAGATGCAACACTATATATACAAATTTATGCAACCTACTGCTGATTTAAAATTTGTAAGATTTTTTTTTGATATTCTTTGTTAAATTACAATAGTTTTTCCTTATCAACATACATAACACACGGGCAAATTTTATGGTCTAGGTTTATGTTCCTATTCAAGAGGATGACCATTGGTATCTAATGATAATCTCGGTTGACGATCGTACGATTTATCACTTGGACACCCATTTTAATGATGACAGAATTCACTATCGTGAACGTGTTATCAAGACCCTAGTAAGGCCATAAAAAAATTTTATAATTTTATTTTCTTTGGATTTTTTGTTTCTATTATTTAACTAGTTAATTGAAATCAGGCAAACGTACTACAGCAAATCATCATGTCGAACATTTACAAGGATGATGGCATTCAAGAGTATAATAAACAATTTCATGACTACAAAATTAAAGGCCAAAAGATATACCTCAATGTAGTTCAAGCTAAAACTCTGCAACTTGGATAATGAAGTGGATAGATATGACTTTTGAGTTTAAACCAAAGAGTAACAATAAGGTGAGCAACTTTTACAAATCTCTAATATTTATACTCTATTTTTTTGTACTAATTCGTAAAAGTACACCACATGCCTCTGCATTGAATAAAAGACAAGGTAATAATATTAATGACTTTATCACAATCATTGAAAATTAGATGGGAAAAAGTTGAAAAGAAATAACCATTTAATATGTATAACAAACCAAAGATCTTCACTGGAGATTATAAGGAAAATTATGAACAAAATTTGCAAAATAAATAAGCAAACTCCACAATATAACTAAATTAGCAAACTCAGCAAACTAAATCAGCAAACTCAGCAAACTCCACAATAAAATTAAATTAGCAAAAAATAATAAATAATTTAGAGAAAGGGAACACCAGATGCAGAAGAGAGTGACGAATTAACTTAGCAAACTACACAGAGGGGAGTGACGAATTAACTCAGCAAACTACATAGCATAACTAATTAACTACTATCACAGTACTTATCGACGACGAAGAGGAAGGGAAGTGACGACGACGACAGAGGAAACGGCGCGACACCGGCAAACAGAGAGAGAGAGAGAGAGAGAGAGAGAGAGAGAGAGAGAGAGAGAGAGAGAGAGAGAGAGAGAGAGAGAGAGCACGCTCGAACAGAGGAGAGGTGATGCGGTGGATGTGGGTTCCGCGGGGCTGTAGGGCTGTGGGGTTATTTTGGGTGCGGGTGCTGCAATGGGTGTGGCGGCTGCAGTGGTTGCGGAGGCGCGTGCTACGGGGCTGGGGGGCTAGTCTGCTAGGGTTCTTCTTTTCCTCTTTTGTTTGTTCTTTCAAGTTTCAACTTTGATTTTTTGAGAGAGGAGAGGAGATGAGGGGGGTCTAGGCTAGTGGGCTTCGGATAGTAAAAAAAAATAATTTTTTAGGCCAAAACGGCAACGTTTTAAAGTGGATTCTCAAACTGTTTTAAAGTGGATTCTCAAACTGGAAATATTATTGTCTAACCAAGATTTATTTGACAATCATTTCAACTAAAAATATAAGCACGAATATTGGAAGAATATAGAAAATTTTATTAATATAGTAAAAAAAAATTTAAACATGAATATGTAAGTGATTCCATACGCAAAAATATTAAGTTCACGGAGGTTGCTAATTATCACTATCTAAATCAGGAGTCGGTTCGGTATATATGTCGCTGTTATCTGAACCATTAGCTTCATCTTCCATAACGTTGTTGTCAATATCCTTTTGCCAAGGACATGTTGTCTTCTTATGTCCTTCCATTTGACAAACACTACAACGTTGCCGCTTCTTCTTAGATGGTTGTCCTGAGCCTATATTGGTTTGATGCACATATGATTCCTACTTTTAGCTACACCTGACTGAGGTTGCGTAGTGCCTTCGTCTGCAATCTTGTAAGATGAATACAACCCCATAATAATGTCACGTGTCTCTTGAAATCTCTCAGGGACTTTAGCAGCAACAGCAGCCAATTGTTTAGAAAATTCCATCAAGACACGTTGACGACTAATAACAACAGCATCCCTGGTGAATCCACTTGCATCATTGAGTGCTGATTTCACCTTCTTTGTCCATCTATCCAACACTAATGATGGGAGAATCTCACAAATGTTCACAAAGAATTCCAAATGACTCCATTCTTAAATAGAAACACATGAAGATCATTTCTTCTTGACGAAATTCAACGGTCCATAGAAAATCGGGCCTCCCATGCTTACACACAATGTACTTTGAGCAATCATTGTTATTCTCTATGTTTAGTACCCGCATTGATCCAGCTCTAGAAAAAAATGGCTGAAACAACAGAAATATCTCATGAGTGTATACCTCAGCAGCAAATCTCTCTAGCAGCTCTATACAAGTCTGCATAACGGGCACCCCACGTGTAGATTCATAATCAGCATTAAATTCTTTAAAGCGCAAGTGTGCAACACACCTTTGAAAATGCTCTACAAAACTTGTCAAATCATACTGCGACCCCATATACCTTGCCATAACTGAGTGTAAACCTTCACATCTTGAGGTAGTTCTAAAGCCAGCAAAAAACTTACCTCTTATATCTGCAGTAGCCCACATATGCTTCTCTTCATACATGTTGTTCACCCAAGGCTTATCCTCAAAGCCAAATTCTTCAATAAGCTGAACCCACTTATGCTTAAACACGGAAATCTCGTAGTCTCCCAACATGATTTTTTGGAATTTAGATGTAAACGATGGATTTCTGACATTGCTAGTCGTATTTCGAATAAGGTGCCAAGCGCATAATCTATGTCTGACTTCAGGAAATACATCTCTTACTGCATTCCTAATTGCCATGGCCCCATCAGTTATTATTGAGGTCAGGGTCTTACCCTTAATGGCAAACATGAGCTGACGCAGGAGCCAAATATATGTATCAGTAGTTTTGTCCACAATTAACGCAGCAACAAAAATAATTGTTTGGTTGTGGTGGTTAACCCCGCTGAATATGACTAATGGACAACTATACTTGTTCTTCTTATACGTAGCATCAAAAGCAATGACATCTCCGAAGAGTTGGTAGTCTAGTTGGCTAATCCCATCAGACCAGAACAAGTTACGTAATAAACCTCTTGAATCATGACACGCCTTGAAATATAATTGTGTATCCTTTCAACCGCATATCCTCCAACTTCTTCAACACTTGTGCTGCATCACCAGGAACTTGATGCCTTTGCCGAGCAATCTCATTGTACATATCTCTGGGACCATAGCCGACAAATTCATACCCGTCTGCTTGACTAGGTAGAAGACCAAATATCTGTGAAGTGCTAATCCCGGACTTTAGCATGTTCATCATTTGCATAATATCTGCCTCTGTCATTTTTCTGTGAGCAGGCAACATAGCACTAAATTGTGTATCCAATAGATCATGGTTGTGTTCATCAGAGAAATAAAAGATATGCCACCTTCTAGTTTCAGGTACAAATTTAACATCCATTCGGGCTTCACACCCAGTTCTTGTTTCCAATCTAGGCTCCTTCTTCCTTTTTTCCATCGTGTAACATTTCTCCTCCCTGAATCCTTGCCTATGACATACAAACTTTTGTTTGTAAATCTCACCAATACTATTCTTGAAAGTCTTACTCTTCCTTGCACTAAAACCCTTCAACTTTGAGTACTTCAGATAAAAACCAAATGCAAGCTGCAAAGTAGAAAAGTGATACTTACCAATTTCCTCCACACAATTTTCACTGAAATTCAAAGTTGTAATGTCTTACACGGAGTCAACCGCATAAGCAGCTTCAAGGGTATCTTTTGACGGATCAGATTCAGAAAAATATGCTCCCTCAGTAAATTCATCTCCGAAATCTTGTTCGAATTCATTCTGTTCATCCATCATATCTTGGTCACAAACTAGCTCTTCTTGTTGGTTAATGTCATCGTCCTCCTAGTATTGCTCATCCATTTCAGTGTCCGTAAATATATCTGACATCTTAAAAATGTCCAATGAAAAAAAATTTCAGTACACTCCGTCTTATATCATTACAAAAAATAAATAGCTTCTAATATCGCTAGCAGGGACGGATCCAGAAATTTTAATATGGAGGGCCGAATTTAAAATAATTTTTTTATTCTATAAAAATAATTAACATATAGTTATTAGAGTTAGTTTTTTTAAAATATTTATCAAAATATATATTTATAATTATAATTTTTTTTCACAATTTTATTTTTAATATGATAATTACATCATAAAAATATAACAATATCAATAGTACATTATAAAATAATAAAATACCAATAATTTGTAATGTGTTTAGGTAAAAATTATCACATATCTTATTAATTAAAATTAATTCTTTCAAAAATTTTAAAAAATTTGAAAATAAATTATAAATTATAAATTATTAATTATTTGAAAGACACAGTACCTTATAGAATACAAGATATAAGATATATTTATAAAATTTTTGTTTTATCAACGTCAATTTAGAAGAAAAATGAGTATTTTTTTACAAGAAAATAATATCTAAAGTACATAATGTGATTACCAAAATATAACTACGTAAATTATTATTAATATAATAATATGAATTTTAAATATATTAATATAAAAAATAAAAGATTTTTTTAAAAATAAATATAGAGATTATTATGTAAAAATTAATTTGAAAGGTACAAAGACTTGAGGGTATGATATTAAATTAGTTAGGTAAAAAATATTAGTGAATTAAACAGTTAAGACATAAATCCATTATATAGTGAAAAATAAAACATATAAAACTATTAAATTACATAATATTCTTTTATTTTTTAAACACATTTCTTATATATAAGTATAGTTTTTTTAAAATTTTGGGGGTCCCGAGGCCACTACTCGCCCTCCTCTAAGTCCGTCCCTAATTGCTAGCTAATTAATAATAAAAAATAATAAAATTTATTTACTTTTTAGTATTTCTGAATGTCTGTAAATTATTAAAAGATAAAATAAATATTTTTTATTACACAATCAATTTCACGAATAAAGTATCAAAACGAAGAATTGCAAAATTAGAGATTCTATTCACTGACCTCGATTTTGTAATAAAAGTGGTGGATTGTTTTTTGAACACTATAATGAAAAAATTGATTGGACCTTTGCTGATTGTTGCAACTGTGATTATCAATTAATGATGAACAAATATTGGATATTAAATAGACGGATAAAGAATGAAAAAAATTGGATATTAAGTAGATGGATATCCGAAAGAAAAACAATGAATTTTTTTATAATAAAAGAGATTGATATACGATTCCAATTGTGGGATTGAATAATTGGTGATAAATTATTCACCAATTTATAATTTTAATATTAAAGAAAAGATAAGATTAGAGTATCTAAATCAAAATAAAAACTTAAAAATTGAAGATAGAATTTTAAAGATAAGATAGATGAATAATAAGATAATAATTTATAAAAACGATAAGAAAAATGAGAACGGCGTAGTGCATAATTCAATCGATTGGGTAACACAACCAATCGATTGAATTGGGCAAATCCATATTGCAATGAAGACTTCAATCGATTGGGCAACACAACCAATCGATTGAATTGTGAGACCTCAAGTTGCTTTGAAGCTTTCAATCGATTGGGTAATATACACAATCGATTGAATTGTAAAAAACTCACATTCTAGTCATCGTTCAATCGATTGGGTAATATGACCAATCGATTGATTTTTGTGAAAATCATACTGCCTTAGCTTGTAATTTTAATCGATTATTTTGTGATAACCTGAAGTCCAATCCATTCGATTGAGTTATGGAAAACCTGAAATTCAATCGATTGATTCTCTCTGAAACACGATTTCACAATGCCCGAGGGATGTAACGGATCAAAGATAAACTTTTAATCGATTAGGATTGTCAAAAAGTTATTACGATCAATTGAAGATCTAATTCGTTGTTGTTTTTGTTTTTGATTGTTAATAAATATAATAGATGAATGATAAAATAATAATTTATAAAAAAAATAGTTTTTATAATTAAATAAAATATATGGGGTTAATTTGTAATTAAAATTAGAAAATAATTATTTAGCAGCTATTAAAAACCTTAAAAAATATGTTTTGTTATGCGACCATTTAATGGTCCAAAACTTCCAGAACCATCTAACCCTTTGCCTTTTAAGTAAGAATAAAGAGACTATGTCATTTGAGTTATAGTTCATTGATTTTTTTTTTCTCAAAGATAGAGAGACTCGAACCTGCGACTTCTTATTAGGTGAATACGGAAAAACTATGTCATTTGAGTTATAGCTAGTTGACTATAGTTCATTGACTTAATTTGTACAGAGTTTAGTTAATATATTATTTGAACATATATTAAAGTAATAAATTAAAAATTTATAAATACTATATAAAGTTTAAAGAGTGTTGTATCATTTTAATAAATTAAATTTTAATTTTTTATAAAATTTTATATTAATAGTTTAATTTAAAAAAGTGATCCATTAATCATAATAACTAATTTTCGATGAGATTATAAAAAAAATTAAAAAAATCTACTAATCTATTTATAATATTAGATATTTTTTATAAAAAAATACTTAAAACACGTTATTTTTATAGTTAAATCTTATTAAATACTAGAATAAGTATTGGGATTTTTTTCTAAAATAAAATTAAAAAAAATTATTTTTTCAAATTCTATTTTTTAACTTTAATTTTTTAAATATGATTTTTTTTGTTTAGGACGAGTTCATCGCACCCTCGGCGAACTCTATAATTTATATAGAGTTCGCCAAGTTAATACTCAAAATGACTCCTGAAATTTGATCACCGACTCAATTTGACCTTCTAACTTTTAATTAACCTAATTTATACCTTGAAATTTTAAGGCGTAACTCAAATTGGCCCTTTCGTCCAATTTTGTCACCGGAGTGATGACGTGGCACCCAAACCTTACCATATGCCTCTCTTCCTTCCTCTTACCATCATCATCACTACCTCTCCTCTACCAACACTGTCTCTTCCCCAACAAACAATAACATTCACAACTCACCAGCACCCACCCATTTTTACTACCAAAGCTTTGAAGAGCATAACACCTACACTCACCATTCCTTCATGATTGTAACAGCAAACCAATAAATGTGACATCGTTAAGGACAACTCCATGAACCACCATTTGTGAAAAGAGATGCAATGCTTGCTTGCTGTGACTATTCATCGCCATGCCTTAAATAATGACACCCTTAGAAATAACATTCTTATGCACAATCATGTTGAAAATTTTGAACCCCATTTTCATGTAACCACACTTAGCATACATGTTGAGCAATGCATTCTCAATATTACCATCAATCACAAGGTCACACCACCCATTGTCCCAAATTCGAAGCACCGTCACCCATTGCACCCATCTTTGTGTTCTTATTAAGAGAGATCTAAAGTGTGGTGTTGTGTTTCTTTTACTATTTCTCTTCGATTTGTTAATATTAGTGATTGTTAATATTGTTTATTGGGGAGGGAGGATGTTGGTAGAGGAAAGATGGTGATAGTGATGGTGATGGTGAGAAAGAGAATGATCAGATAATAGAAAGACCCTTCATAAGTAGTGGTGAAAATGTGTGGGTATTGGTGGGTTGTGAATGCTGTTACTTGTTGGGAGAGCAAGAGTGCTGGTAGAGGGGAGGTGGTGATGACGATGGTGAGAGGAAGAATAAGAGGCATGTGGTGAGGTCTGGATACCACGTCATCACTCCGGTGACAGAGTTGGATGGAAAAGTCAATCTGAGCCACGCCTTAAAATTTCAAGGTATAAATTGGGTCAATTAAAAATTGGAAGATCAAATTGAGTCTGTGGTTAAATTTCAAGAGTTATTTTGAGTATTACCTCGAGTTCGCTTAACCCCGGCGAACTTCACCCAAATTTTCGGATATTCAAATTTTTAAGTCATTATCATCGTCTCCAAATAGTATATAGGTCTCTAAACAGTATATAGGAGTACACAAAAGTACACAGACAACAAGTATGGCTTTTTCAATATTGCCGGCGCCAATGACAACTATTATCATCATTTCCAAAAATATACAAGTACACATAAATAAGCCATATTTAACAAGGATTTTTTTAATTAGAAATTAAAAAAATTACTATTTCTAAAAAAAATCGACTTATTCCTGTGTACTCTTGTGTACTTTGGATACGATGATAATGGTTGTCATTGTTAACCTTCTAACTATTTTTTTCTCACTTATGAAGAAACATATTGAAGTTCGCCGGGTTGCGGCAAACTTGCTCTAAATGCCAAAAAAAAAAATCGTATTTAGAAAATTAAAGTTGTAAAATTGGGTTTAAGGAAATAATAAATTTTTTTATTTTATGTCAGTGAAAAATCCATAAATAGTGTTTTGATTACTAAGGATTAAGGTCAAAATAAAAATCGTCTCTAACCTCATTTTTTATTCGAAATTGTTCCCAACTTTTCATTTAGTATTTAAATCATCCTTTTAATATTTTTCAGAGAAAAATTTCCCTATGGTTGTTGTTAGTAGTAGGACTAGAGTTTTAGTCTCTCTTTCTCTCTTCTCAACACTCACACCGTTCTCTCTTTCTTCCCCAATTTTTGATTCTATTCAATTCCCCATGGCCCTCGCCACCTCCCCGACGCGGTTGGCCAAGAGGCTTATCAACTTCGTCTGTCAAGCAGAAGCAATTCACTCACATGGTTAGCAGCTTCGTTCAGGTCGCCAGTGAAAAAGTACAAGTCGATGACACACATAATGGCGAGCGCGTTGTCCGCCGTCGTGGAGCGTGAAGATTACGACGACTTGAGGCTGTGAATTGCTTCTGTCACCATCGTCATAGTATAGCTCGAATGCAGCACCTCCTTCATGATTGGCGTCATTGCTAAACCCACCAGATAAAGGGAAGGGAAGCGGACTGTCTCTCTCAGTCTCTCTCTGCCTCGCGTGGTCTCTCTCTGCCTCTTGTAAGAACCCGATTTTTGATAAACAGACTTTTCTCGCTATTTAAAATTTATTTTGCAAAATTCTAAACCATGTCCCAACAAGAAATAATGAGGTAGGCCCAATAGTAAAAAAAAAAAAACCAAAATTAAAGGGAAAAAATAAAAAAATAAAAAATTAAATAGAAAAAGATCATTATAAGGCCAAAATTGACTTTATGACGGTAATTAATCCCTCTAGGTCAAATTTGACTAGTAAATAATAAATACTAGCTAACCATTAGTTTATTTTTCTTACTAAAGACTTTTTGAGACGGAAATTCACTTTTAGTGAAGGTTTTCTGAAAAAAACTCTCGTAACCAAAAACTTCGGAACCAGTAGTAAAAATAATTTCTACTATGTTAATTTTGTCCCAATATCAATCTTAGCCATTCATTTATGATTTATTTCTTCAAGAATAAATCTTAACCACTAATTATGTTACCCCACGGCAAAAGTCACACAGAACCGAATTTCTGACTAGTATTCCGCAAACAACTCCTAGAGACCCCAAATTTTCTTAATTACCACCCAAGTAGCTCGCCTCTCTCTTTCAGCCTCTAGGATGAGATTATCTTAGCTTCTCACCCCTCTTTGATGTGTTTTTAACCCCGAATAATTAACTGCGGTTAACTGTGGATAAGCTCAACACGCAAGCGTTGATCAAGCTTCCTCGTTTTCACGCCCCTTCTTCATTAAAGCCCAGCCCTTGATCATGAAATTCTCAGCCTATTTTACTATAATTAATTCAACCAAGACTCAAATTTTTATTTAAGGAAACATTGATCACAAAATTCACAAACACTATGCATTTTGTTACCTTTTTTTACCGTGTTTTAAAGATAGAAAAATAGTGAAATTTTGCACTCCTTTTCCACATCCCAACCCTCATTCCTATTTTTCTTTCATTATTCTTCAAGTGTTCTTCAAGAATCTAAGACATACATACACAATTCTTTATCCGTTTTCACTAATTCTCGTGTTTTTACGGAAAATTCAGCAAGGTGAACTCTTGTTCCTTCTCTGTTCTTTTTTGTTTTTTCAGCAGTGATCATGATGAATTTTTGTCCTCTTATGTGTCTAAAAAACCTCTCTTGAAACCCATATGGAGCACACCTAAGGAGCTATACAAATTTAAGCTCAAAGTAATCAAATTCTAACACTTTTTGTGACCCATTTTGGCCAAAAACGAAACTGTACCACCACCAGCCATGCCTCTGCCTTTGTGTGCATATTTTCTAGTGTGTAAAAAGTCTAAGAACTGAATTAAATAAAAGGTAAGGATTTGGATTAGTTAGAATATGTTTGTACTTATTTTCGGTGTTCATATGAGCCACTTTGTGGTGAATTTGTGCTTGTTTTAAAAATTTAGAAATTATGTGATTTACCTCTATTTTGGTTTGATAAATATGTGTAATATAGGGTATAATTGCCTCTGAATTTTGTGTGGTAACAGCCCAAAGGATGGAAGCACTTGGGTTTCAAGCCTTAAACGTCACTAAAAGTAGAGAAAAATATAAAATTGCGCCTTTGAAAATTTCAGCCACTAAGAGCACAAAAATTATGGTGAAAAAGAGTTAAAAAAAGTTAGAAAAATAGTTTTAATACTATAGAACAAGTAGGTAAAAATAAAACTGGTGTTATGGTCATTTCGGATAAAAAGATGGCTAAAAATGTAATATAAAAAAGATATAAGTAAAATTATAAATTTAATAGATCTAGGAGTAAAATAATAGTTATATAAGTTACTTGGGTCAAAGTGATATTTAAAATAAAGTTTTAAGTCTAAATAAAAGTTTTAGTAAAAGTTAGAAGTAAAATAGTAAAAAGCGGTAATTAGAGCAAGTAAATAAATTAATAAAGGAAAATTGGTTTTTAGGTCCCTAGTGGTAAAAATTGACATTTAACAAAAATATTAGGAGTAATTTGGCCATAGAAAACTACTAGGATTAATCTGGTAAAATTTTGACGCTAAACAAGGTCGAACGGTAAAATTAGAGTATTTAGGTGCAAAAATTAAAAATTTAGGTATAAAAGCACAAAATTAAAAATGATTAATTAACTTAACGAAGGTAAAAAGATCTTGTAGTAAAAATATGTGAGTATAATGGTAAAGTAATAACATTAGTGGCAAAAGTATCATTAAAAACCTAAACAAAATAGTAAAAAGAGAAGTTAAGTAAAAAGGGTAGAATTGTAAAATGTGATAAGGCTGAGATATTTTAAGAAAAAGACTGCGCACATGTTTTTATAAAAGAAGGACAGAGAAGTCCCTTAGAGATAAATTTCATTTGAGATGTGCCGCGGAAAAAGAACTGTAAACCCCAATGTGCAAGAGGTTGTTTGGAGGCGGGTATTACCTACTAACTATTAAAATTCTATTTCCCCCTTTTTTGCACTTATTATTGTATCAAGCTTTGCGACAATTTCCTGTGTCATGAATTGGTGGTATTCCTAACCACATCGACATGTATGCACGGACAGACGCAATCGGAAAACCATATCTAAGACTAGTTCCTAGGTAACGTCGGTTTGCGGGTAGTCAACCGACGCATGAGTTCATGGCTTGTATAGGACCAGACATGCATCATACTTGATTGCTGCATTCTCTATGTTTGTGATTGCTTACTTGTACCTGTGATTGTGTTTTGTCTCTTCTTCTTGTATTCCGTACTTAGTTACTATTCTGCTATACACTTGTGCTTATATCTGTTTGTGTGACTTATCTACATAATTGTACGAAGTCTTAAACTTAGGCTGTGAAAACTCTTAGATTTTTTTCGAGTAGTACCCTTTTTGCATAGAAGGCCACAGACATGTCGGGCATAGATCCCAAACTAATGTGCCACAAACTGGCAGTATACCCAGGATCTCGGCCAGTACAGCAGAAGCATAGAAAGCTCGGACCATAAAATTCCCAAGCTGTGGAAGAATAGGTACAAGCCTTACTAGAGGTAGGGTTCATAAGGGAGGTGACATACCCACTATGGCTAGCCAATGTTGTATTGATAAAAAAGTCAAATGGGAAATGGCGGATGTGCACTGACTACACCGACCTCAATAAAGCCTGCCCAAAAGATCCCTATCCACTTCCTAGTATAGACGCTCTATTGGATGCATCTTCTGGATACAAGTAACTCTCCTTCATGGACGCTTACTCAGGATACAATCAAATCCCGATGTATCTACCCGATCAGGAAAAGACCTCGTTCCTAACCCCAAAACCAAATTACTGCTATATCGTCATGCCATTCGGGCTCAAAAACGCAGGAGCTACCTACCAAAGATTGATGAACAAAGTCTTCGCATAACACATCGGGAAACTAATGGAGGTCTACGTAGATGATATGTTGGTAAAAACACAAAGTGAGGAATTCCTGTTGCCTGACCTCGCCAAAGTGTTCGACACCATCAGAAAGCATGGTATGCGACTCAATCCCGCGAAATGCACCTTTGCGGTAGAAGCTAGCAAATTCTTGGGCTTTATGCTCACTCAAAGAGGAATTGAGGCGAACCCAGATAAATGCCGGGCTATACTCGACATGAAAAGTCCAACCTGCGTCAAAGAGGTACAACAGCTCAATGGAAGATTGGCAGCCCTGTCCAGGTTTTTAGCTGGTTCAGCCATAAGATCCCTCCCTTTTTACGCCATGTTAAGGAAAGGAAAAGAGGTTTGAATGGACCGCAGAGTGTGAACAAGCCTTCCAAGATTTCAAAAAATTCCTGGGGCAACCACCCATTTTTACCCGACCACGGGAGGGAGAAACACTCATATTATACCTCGCAGTGGAAAATCGGGCAATAGTCTCAGCACTAGTCAGAGAGGACGAAAACGGGCAACAACCCATCTACTTCATCAGCAAGGCTTTACAAAGGGCTGAATTAAACTATCAAAAAATAGAAAATTTCACCTACACCCTCATACTCCCCGACAACTCCGACCATACTTTCAAGCTCACACCATCAGAGTACGGACCAACCAGCCCATAAGAGGGATTTTACAGAAAATGGACTTAGCCGAAAGAATCCTACAAGGGGAAATTGAGTTATCTAAATTCGACCTCAAATATGAAACTTGGACAGCCATCAAATCACAGTATCTGGCCGACTTCATTGCCGAGTACACTGACACCCCGGGAATTCCCACAAAATGGAACCTTTACATAGACGGCTCTTCGAACAAAACTGGGAGTGGTGCAGGTGTCATTTTAGAAAGCGATCAGGGAACCCAAATCGAGCCTCCTAAAAGTTCGAGTTTCCTGTCTCAAATAATCAAGCTGAATATGAAGCCCTACTGGCTGGTTTGAAGCTGGCTAGGGAGGTAGGAGCTCAGAAGCTTACCGTTTTCAGCGATTCACAGGTAGTTACCTCACAAATAGAAGGAAGCTACCAGGCCAAGGATCCCACTATGAAGAAATACTTAGACAAGACCAGAGAACAGCTCAGACAATTCCTGGGATATGAGATCTGACATATACCTAGAGAACAAAATGCTCGAGCTGATGCACTCTCAAAACTAGCCAGCACCAAACCAGGGGGGCAACAATAGAAGTCTCATCCAAGAAACACTCCAAAGTCCATCAACCTCGGAGGAAGAAAAGATCCTCACCATATCAGGACATGATCAAGGATGGATGACTCCCCTAATCAACTACCTCAAGTCAGAAACACTTTCCGCAGACGAAAAGGAGGCAAAACGGTTAGTACGAAAAGTACAGTACTACACCATAATACAAGACGTCCTATATAAGAGAGGAATCTCTACACGTCTCCTAAAAAATGCGTCTAGCTATAAGGGAAGTTCTCAAAAGAAGTCCACAGTGGCATGTGCGGCAATCACCTTGGGGCACGAGCCTTGCCAAAAAGGTACTCCGAACTAGTTTCTACTGGCCGACCTAGAAAGGTAAGCACTCATATGTATACACTCTTGTTCATATTTCTATCTTTTATTATCATTTGAATAAAATTTTCAGATCCCCTAAAAAGTTTCCTACCAAGACACATTAATTTGAGCGCAAAAATTCACCGCCCAGTTACGACAAGGTCGGCAAGGTGAAAACTAAATTCACCGCCTGATCACGACAAGGTCGGCAAGGTGAAAACCAAATTCATCGCCCGATCACGACAAGGTTGGCAAGGTGAAAACCAAATTCATCGCCCGATCACGACAAGGACGGCAAGGTGAAAGTGATAAAAATAGATTAATGCAAGAAGTTATAAAAAGTAATCCATAGAAAGTGGCCAGACGAGGTTTGACAAAAAATGTACTACTAAAAATAACTTAGCTCGGACCGACAAGAGGAGTCGGATCAATGAAAGCTACAGCTTGGACCGACAAGAGAAGTCGGGCCAACGAAAGCTACATCTCGGACTGACAAGAGAAGTCGGACCAACGAAAGCTACAGCTTAGACTGACAAAAGAAGTCGGACCAACGAAAGCTACATCTCAGACCGAAAAGAGAAGTCAGACCAACGAAAAGCGTGCGCTAAAAGGGACATAGCTTTGCCCAAAAATCCACGGCTCCACGACAAGGCTATCAAAATTGTTCAGACTAACTAAAAAGGTTCTACCAGAACACTAAAAAGTTGTTAGACAAGTTAGCCCCAAGGGTTATCTCGCCCAAACAGAAGACAGACAAAACAAGATTTGATAAAAAAGAGGTCGGACAGCAGAGTACCAACACTCTATAAAGATCTACAAAAGTTGCAAAAGTACGATCTCAAGAACAAGCCAAAAGGTTGAAAAAGAACTTAAGGCTCAAAAGTGCTTGGCTACAACTCCGCTCAAAGAAGAATGGATCTCAAAACAGGGCTACAAAAGTCATCCGAGACTAAAAAGGTTCTATAAAAAGAACACTAAAAAGTTGTCGGACAAGTCACTAAAAAGTCCAGATATCAAGTCGCAAGGATAACTTCGCCAAAGTAGAGGGTTGTCAACACAAACTCAAAGCAAGGCGTGATCCAAAAGGCAAGGGTAGAAAATCCCACACTACCACTCAAAAGAGGTCGGACTGGGAAGTACCAAACCTCTAGACAATCTGCAAGGATGGCAAAGCAATGAAGGAAGAAGCTAGACAGATGCTTGAGCACGACTTTCTCAAAGGGATCGAAGCTAAGAAGCATGACCTCACAAGGAAGATCGAAGCTCAAGCAGGGGCACTGTTTATACATCGGTTCGAACTATAAAGGACTGAGTTGGCCGACCTCTTGGAAGGTTGGCCCATTACCGACCTCTTGGAAGGTTGGCCCATTACCGACCTCTTCTCAAAGAGTTCGGCCAAATCACCATAAGAGCCCAAAACAAGCCCAAACGAAGGAACACATCCCAATCTAAAGGCAGCCAAGGCCTAGAAAGATAAAGGCGGTTTCCCTTAAAGATAAGATGACTTCACTCAAAGATAAGATAAGATAACTAACTTATGTTATCTAGAAAGGTCAGCCCACACTACTATAAGTACACTGGAGTACCCAGGTATAACTCAAACTCTGATTCTACGAAAAACCTACTTAAAGCCCATGCTAAGTTAAGCATCGGAGTCTCTTGCAGGTACTACCACCCTCCGGTGACGAAGGATCAGCGACAGCTCCGGCCACCAGTTCCACCAGGTCAGACACGACAGCTCCGGCCACCAGATCCAACAAGTCGGACACGACAGCTCCGGCCACCACAGCAGATCTCATCCGAGATCGACCTTTAGTTTTAGGTAACCCTTGGAACATCAGCTGTCAGGGTGTTAAACGCCTAAACTACCCCCTAGTGGGCATTCAACGCCCCAAGAGGACTAAGGCTGGCATTGAACGCCCAAACCTGGAGTTCAATGCCACAAAGAGGGCAAGGAAGCAGCGAATTCACCCTCTAATGGGCGTTCAATGCCCACTTCTTCAAGTTGGACGCCAAGCTCAACTCAAACACTCACCAAGTGGGCCCAGAAGTGGATTTTCACACCTTTAGCTTAACTTATTTCATTTTTGTAATTTCCAATTATTCTTAATGTCTCTTTAGGTTTAGGTTAGTATATATAGAAAGAAGATCACTCTTGTTGGGGGATCTTCTACACCATATTTGAACCCTAGACATTATTCTCTGTATAGTATGAGCAACTAAACCTCCTAGGTTAAGGTTAGGAGCTCTGCTGATTCCTATGGATTAATATAATTACTTTTCTACTTCAATCTGTGTTTGATTCTATTCTATGATGCATTGTCATTCTTCATCCTTATGAATCTCGATTCTACATGAGTTTCTTACGAGTCCTGACTCGGATAGTATTGAGCTACAGCTTGAGGATGCATCACGGGTTCCAACAAGTTTTCTGGGCTGATTGTGGTATGTGACATAAAACTTCGTTAATCAAGGGTAATTGAGGTTCCTATGGCTCTAAGAGCTAGAACAATAAGAGCATCAGTCTCAGATCCAAAAGATCCAACCTTGTCTATGGCGTTTTGAGTAGGATCAATAAAGAGATTGAATTGTGCACACTTCACCCTCTCCCACATTGATCTAGTCCGTTCAGATGTTTGGTTTGGACCTGAGGAGATTAATGACCACGACCAATGGCTTAATCACTTACAACCTTGCCATTGAAGGAATCATTCATCCTTGAAGTAGTTGGTATGACGTGTTAATCCAGAAGAGGAAGCACCTCCAAAGCCTTAACTGACTTCTCATTACTGTCTCTATCTTAATTATTTATCGCTTTTGTTATTGCTTGTTTATGCGCCTACAACAACCAAAAACTATCTTTCTATTCGCCTGACTAAGATCTGCAGGATAATCACAGCTTGCTCAATCCAGCAATCCTTGTGGGATTCGACCCTCACTCACCTGAGGTATTACTTGGACAATCTGGTGCACTTGCCGGTTCAGTTGTGCGAGTCACAAATTTGCGCACTAAGTTTTTGGCGCTGTTTCTGGGGATTGTTGTGATTGACAAACTACCAATTATTTTTCTCCTTAGATCAGGTACTTTTTACTGCTTTTCATTTAATTGTTTTGCTTGTTAGAAATCTCCTTTTCAAGAACGTATCTTGAATCATTCTTTTTTTTTCTTTGTTTGAGTCTTGTGTCAAATTTTAAGTCTGGTGTCTGTTCTGAGGGTTACCTGAAACTGTAGGTCAATCTCGGACGAGATCTTCTGTGGTGGCCAGAGCTGCCGCGTCCGACTTATTGGACTTGTTGGTGATGCTAATCCTTCGTCACCGGAGGGTGGTGGTACCTGCAAGGGACTCTGATGCTTAAGTTAGCAAGGGTATTAAGCAGGTTTTTAGTAGAATCAGAGTATGAGTTATACCTGGGTGTTCCAGTGTATTTATAGTAGTATGGAGTGACCTTTTTGGAGATAAGATAGTTATCTTATCTGATCTTATCTTTAAGGGGAACCGCCTTTATCTTTCTAGGCTTTAGCTGCATTTAGATTTAGGCTGTGCTCCTTCGTTTGGGCCTTCTTTGGGCTTCTCTGGCGATTTGGCCGAGCTCTTGAAGAAGAGGTCGGATAGTCCTGACCTGAAGAGGTCGGTCGACTTGTCGTCAAACAACCCGGGTCGGACAGCTCGACCCAGGGTATGAACAGTGCCCCTGCTCGAGCGCGATCTTCCTCTTGAGGTCGAGTCCTTAGTTTTAGGATTTTGATCCTTTTCTGGAGAAGTCGAGCTCGAGCATTGTCGATGTCTTTTGTAGAGATTCCTCCGAATGCAGAATGTTTTTCTTTTTTCCTTCATCCTTTGAAAACGCGCGTCCCTTTTGCTTTGGGAATGTGCGAGGGTTTTAATAACCCATTAATTCTTTTAATGCTCTGTTTCTTTTGCCTCCCACTTTCATTTTGAATTTACACCAAAACGGTTTTCTCTTCTCTATTTTTCTTGCTTGCTGTAACTTCCCCCTTTTCTTTCTTGTTTTGGCTTGCTTGGGGCTTGCATTTTTTGTGTTTCTCTCTGTGACGCCCTTGGTGGTTGTTTGGTGCTTCGAAGGCAATTCCTGATTTTATCTCTTCGTCTTCATCTTCTTTAGTACTTTCCTCCTCTTCCAGGTTGGTTTTTTTTTTTTTTTTAAACTTTTTTTGTCGTTCTTTCCTTGTGCTCGCATTGTTCTATTCTTGGTAAAGTCTTTAGTTTTCATTTGAACCTTTTCACGTTACCATACGTGGTTGTCACTATAATGCATATTTTCTGGTTTTCTTTCGACTTTATGCATGCTTCTAGTTGGATTTTCTTGGTATTTTGATGCTTTTAGGGCTTCGCATGTTGTTGCTGCTTTTCTGATCGTACTTTTGATTTTGAGGGTTTATGAACTACTGTTTGTTTCTTAAAAAAGATTGCTCCTTTGATGACTTTCACCGAGTTGGTAGTTTTCTTTGTTTGATGAACTTTGTAGAAGATAACGATTTTCTGGTAGCTTGCTTTGATTTTCTTCTCGTGTCGTTGCTTGTTTGGAAGGGCACTCTTTTTCTTTGCTGAGAGTTTTGTTGGGGTGTAGCTTTGTAGACTTTTTTCTGGGTCCTTACTCTGTTCCTGCCTCCAAAGGATGCCCCTGGACCTTGGTGTGTGTCTTGGGGTTTTTCTTTTATT
Source organism: Arachis hypogaea (assembly GCF_003086295.3). Classification (NCBI taxonomy): domain Eukaryota; kingdom Viridiplantae; phylum Streptophyta; class Magnoliopsida; order Fabales; family Fabaceae; genus Arachis; species Arachis hypogaea. Next base: position 31,251,287 of record NC_092049.1, read on the forward strand.
GTTTATATTGCTCTGAGTCATGTTTGTCCGAGATGTTTTGATTTCGCCTGAGCTGCTTTGGTTAGTAATCCATTTTCTTTTTCTTGCTGTAGGACTAGTTGGCCATGTCTTCTCGAAAAAATATTGTTGAAACGTCTTCCAAGGTTCCTGAGGGTATGTCCGATTGGCTGGACTCCCTTATTCTGATGTGTGTTTCAGTAGTTAATTTCGAGTATCTTGTGGAACTTAGAAAACGTCATCGTATCTGTAGTCGTAGAGACCAGGAGAAAGATTATGAATTGGTAGCGCCAGACTCCGATGAATGGGTTTGCTTTCCTTCTTTGACCCAAGGGGAACGTCCCTTCTTCTATGCCTACGACTACTTTTTCAGCCAGCTGGACATTACTTTTCCTTTTACTTCTTTTGAGACCGACTTGTTGTGGTCGTGTAATATGGCCCCATCCCAGCTCCATCCGAACTCCTGGGGCTTCATCAAGATCTTTCAGTTGCTTTGCCAAGAGTTGGATGTCACACCTTCTCAAACTCTCTTTTTGTATATTTTCGTTTTGACTAAGCCTGGGACTACCAAAAAGAAAGCCTCTTGGTTTCTTTTAGGTATGCCCAAGGGCACAAAGTGTTTTCTATGTACGATGAGTCTTTTAGGGATTTTAAGAACTACTTATTCAAGGTCTGAGCTGTTGAAGGAACTCGACCATTTTTCTTAGAGTCAAATGGTGAACCTGCCTTCCCCTTATGTTGGCAAAAGAAAGTTGTAGTATCTAGATATACGTGAGAAATGTTTGATGAGGTTGAGCAGGCTTTCGCGACTTTGTTGGAGGGGATTTAGGGACAACCTCCTCATCTTGACACAGAGATTTTTAGGAGACCCTTCCCTTGTCCAAGCCGAGCTGGGTAGTGGTCGACTTCTTTTTGATTTGGCTTACTTGTTTCTTATTTTCTATTTCCTCTAGCTTTGTAACTTTGTTTTGTTTGTATTTTTCAGAAATGGTTAAAATAATGACTCTATGAGGGCCTTTAAGAAGGTGAGGAAGGCTACAGCTGCCCAGAACATTTTGGCCAAGGTGGCTGGAGAGGGATCTTCTCATGTTCCTCCGAAACAACTGATCTCGAGTTCCTGTGGGCCAAGGAAGATGATTCCTACTCCTCGAGTTTAGTTGATTGATCCTTCCCAGGCTACAGCTGCTACCTCTTCTCCTACCGCCGTTTCTCCTCCAAAAAGACAAAGAACTGTTGAGCCCTTCAATCTGGATGCCCCTGACTTTGATGCTGTCGGGTTTGTTGATCAACAAATTGCTCCTTATAGTGTCATTCGTACTGATGATGTTTCCCTCCTTCGTCACTTGGACTTCATTACCCATAGTAGCATTAAGATGGCACATATGGGGGCGGCTCTATACCGAACTGCCCAGGATCTTCCTATCCATGCAATGAAGGCCTTTATGGAGGAAGCCAAATCAGAGTTCGATCGGATGAAGGGTTTGAAGGAGGAGCTCGAGGTGAAAGTGGCCAAGTTGGAAACAGAGTTGGAGGGTGAGAAGACTCGAGCTATTGCCTTGGCGGCTTCTGCTAAGTTGTCGGAGGATATGGCGTTGAAGCATAAGAAGAGCTATGTCACAACTTATAGGGAGATGATGGGTTTCAGGGAGAGTTTGGAGTCTGTCCGAGCTGACTATTCCGAGTTTCAAGGTCATCTTGTGGGCAGTGTAAATGCTGCTTATGAGAATTTGAGGGATCAAGTTTGAGTTCTTGCGCCCGAGCTTGACCTTACTTTTTTCAGCTTGGACAACGTTGTGAAAGATGGTAAGATTGTCCCTGATGACCCTGATGATGATGATGATGTCAACCCTCCTCCTATAGCTTCAGCCAAAGTCTCTGTTGCTCCGCCTTCCTCGATTCCAGCAGCTGAAGTCGGTCAGCCCGAGTCTGATCCTGATGTTCAGATCTTAAATCGAGATGATGGGACGGTAGATGCGGTACCCCTTCAGACTCGTCCTCCTTCACCCCGAGATGTTACTACTGGGAAATCGTTGGACCCTTTGTAATTTTTTTTGGCGTATGATCTACAGCCCAGTCTGGGAGCTTTTAAACTTTTACTTCTGTAATTTGGTGGTTTGTTTTGACTCTGGATACGTTAGTTGCTTTTTTAACAACCTTATTTTGAAAAAACAAAAGTAGTTATTCAAGTCTCTTGGGGTCGACTTCAGGTGGCCTCTTGAGTCTGTTTATTATAACAACTTTGTTTTCTTTGCGATATGCTTGTCGGTTGCTTGCCTTTAGCACTTTCCAGGAATCTTCAGGGTGTTGGGATTTTTTCTTCCGACCTCTTCTGATTGCCTTTGTAGATTAAGGTTATGGCTTTCTGGGTCCAATTTGGAGTCCCTTATGGCGCATACCTTCTGTTGATCGATGTCTTCATTTTTAGTAAATCCTACAAATTTACTTTTTTTATATTTCTGCAATTTTGGTCCGACTTCCTCATCTTGGTTCGTCTAGAGTTATTTCTAGTAATCCATTTTATTTGGACCTTTGTCAGGTCTCTTCTATGGATTACTTTTTGTGATTTTGTTGGGCCGACTTCATCATGTCGGCCCCTTCTAAGTTATTTTTAGTAATCCATTTCATTTGGACCTTTGTCAGGTCTCTTTTATGGTTTACTTTTATAACTTTTTGGTTTGGGTCGACTTTATCATGTTGGTCCCTTCTAAGTTATTTTTAGTAATCCATTTCATTTGGACCTTTGTTTGGTCTCTTTTATGGATTACTTTTATAACTTTTTGGTTTGGTCCGACTTCATCATGTCGGTCCCTTCTAAGTTATTTTTAGTAATCCATTTCATTTGGACCTTTGTCAGGTCTCTTTTATGGATTACTTTTATAACTTTTTAGTTTGGGCCGACTTCATTATGTCGATCCCTTCTAAGTTATTTTTAGTAATCCATTTCATTTGGACCTTTGTCAGGTCTCTTTTATGGATTACTTTTATAACTTTTTGGTTTGGGCCGACTTCATCATGTCGGTCCTTTCTAAGTTATTTTTAGTAATCCTTTTTTTTAGTGCTGGCCAGGCCTCTTTCCAGGGATTTACTTTTTATAACTTTGATTATTGTGGTCGACTGGTCCGACTTCTTTACGTTGGCCTGTCTTTAAGTTATTTTTAGCAACCCATTTTTATTAAGACCTCGTTAGGTCCTTTCTATGGATCACTTTCGATAACTTCTTGCATTATTCTATTTTTGTTGCTTTTTCATCTTTGCCAATTTTGTAGAAATTGGGTTTGATCCCCATTTGTTCGACCTTTTGAGGTTTTCATCTTCGTTGGTCTTTATCGTGATCGAGCATTGAATTTGATTTTCACTTTCTACCGATCTGTAGCTTTATAATCGGGCGATAAATTTTTTGCATTTTAGATTAATGCATCTTGATAAGAGTATTTGTAGAAAATCTAAAAACTTTATTCATAATAAAAAAATTCAAGTATATACATGTGGGCATTTTATCCCTCTAAGTTAGGTAGTTCATGGATCTTGGATCGGTGCCTCGTTAAAAAACCTTTTTCAGGAAAAAGAGTGCACCTCATCCTAAGATCTTTATTACCTCCTAACTGTAATACCTTCTTAAGTTGCAGGCGTGCCATGACCTTGGAAGCTCTCGCCCTTCGAGTTCGGTCAGCCTGTAGTATTCCTTTCCGAGTACTTCTACGACTCGGTAGGGTCCTTTCCAGTTTGCTGCCAGCTTTCCTTCTCCAGGTCGACTTGTTCTGATATCATTTCGGATTAAGACGAGATCGTTCTCGGTGAAACCTCGCTGTACTACTTTTTGATTGTATCTTGAGGCCATTTGACATTTTAACGCCTCTTTCTTGATCCAAGCTCTTTCTCAAATTTCTGGAAGTAGGTTGAGTTTCTTTTTTTGAAGTAGGGAATTGGCCTCTTCATTGTAGTGGATTACTCTGGGTGATCCTTTTTTGACCTCCACTGGGATCATTGCCTCCATTCTGTAAGCTAATCGGAAACGTGATTCCTTTGTGGTGGAGTGTGGAGTTGTCCGATATGCCCATAGGATTTACGGGAGCTCTTCAGCCCAGGCTCCCTTTGCATCCTGTAATCTCTGTTTTAACTCGGCTAATATGACTTTGTTAGCAGCTTCTGCTTGTCTATTGGCCTGGGTGTGTTCTACGGATGTGAATTGGTGTTTTATGTTTAGATCGGCCACCAATTTTCTGAAGCCTGCATCTGTAAATTGAGTGCCATTGTCTGTGGTGATGGAGTATGGAACCCCAAACCTTGTGACAATATTTTTATATAGGAATTTTCGACTTCTTTGAGTAGTGGCGTTAGCTAGGGCTTCCGCCTCAATCTATTTTGTGAAATAGTCTACCCCCACGATGAGGAATTTAACTTGTCCAGATCCTTGAGGGAAAGGACCGAGAAGGTCAAGTCCCCATTTTGCGAATGGCTAGGGTGAGGTTACGCTGATAAGCTCCTCTGGTGGAGCGATGTGAAAGTTGGCATGTTTCTGACATGGTGGACATGTCTTTACGAATTCTGTTGCTTCTTTTTGTAGAGTTGGCCAATAGAATTCGGCCCGGAGTACTTTTTTGGTAAGAGCCTGTGCTCCAAGATGGTTGCCACAGATGCCACTGTATACTTCTTCTAAAACTTCCTTTGTGTTGGAAGTCGGCACACATTTTAACAGTAGTGTTGAAATCCTCTTTTGTATAGAGTATTGTTTATGATGGTGTAGTATTGTGCCTCCCGTTTTAACCTCTTTGCCTCCTTCTTATCTGTAGGGAGTGTTTCTGTTTTGAGGTAGTTAATTATGGGAGTCATCCATCCTTGATCTAGACCTGTGATGGCTAGGACTTTTTCTTCTTCCGAAATTGACGGGTTCTACAGCGTTTCCTGGATGAGGCTTTTATTGTTGTCCCCTGGTTTGGTTCTGGCTAGTTTTGAGAGTGCATCAGCTTGAGCATTTTGTTCCCGAGGTATGTGGCGGACCTCATATTCCCCGAGTTGTCCGAGCTGTTCCCTGGTTTTGTCGAAGTACTTTTTCATGGTGGGATCCTTGGCTTGGTAGTTCCCTGTTATTTGTGAGGTGACTACTTGTGAGTCACTAAAGATGATAAGCTTTGAGATCCAACCTCCTTAGCCCCCTTCAAACCAGCTAGTAGTGCCTCATATTCGGCCTGGTTGTTTGAAGCAGGGAACCCGAATTTAAGGAAAAGTTCGATTTGGGTTCCCTGATCACTTTCTATTATCACGCCTGCGCCACTTCTGGTTTTGTTTGAGGAACCATCTACGTAGAGATTCCATTCTGTAGGGATTTCTGGGGTGTCCGTAAACTCTGCAATGAAGTCGGCCAGATACTGTGATTTGATGGCTGTCCAAGCTTCATACTGAAGGTCGAATTCAGACAACTCGACTGCCCATTGCAAGATTCTTCCTGCTAAGTCTATTTTCTACAAAATTCCTTTTATGGGATGGTTGGTCCGAATCCTGATGATGTGGGCTTGAAAATATGGGCGAAGTCGTCGAGATGTTAGTATGAGAGCATAGGCAAATTTTTTTATTTTTTGATAGTTCAGTTCGGACCTTTGTAGTGCTTTGCTGATGAAGTATATAGGTTTTTGTCCACTGTCGTCTTCTCGGACCAGTGCTGAGGCTACTGCCCGATTTCCTACTGCGAGGTACAATACAAGTGGTTCTCCTCCCCGTGGCCGAGTTAGAATAAGTAGTTGTCCCAGGAATCTTTTGAAATCTTGAAAGGCCTGTTCGCACTCCATTGTCCATTCAAACCTCTTTCCCTTCCTTAGAGTGGCGTAGAAGGGGAGAGATCTTATTGTCGATCCAGCTAAAAATCTAGACAAAGCTGCCAATCTTTCATTGAGTTGTTGTACCTCTTTGACACAAGTCGGGCTCTTCATGTCGAGTATGACCCGGCATTTATCCGGATTTGCCTCGATTCCTCTTTGCGTGAGCATAAAACCCAAGAATTCGCCAGCTTCTACTGCGAAGGTGCATTTTGTAGGGTTAAGTCGCATGCCATGCCTTCTTATAGTGTCGAATACTTGGGTGAGGTCGGACATTAACGACTCTTCACTTTGTGTCTTTATTAACATGTCGTCCATGTAGACTTCCATGACTTTCCCGATGTGGTCTGTGAAGACTTATTCATTAACCTTTGATAAGTGGCTCCTGTGTTTTTGAGTCCGAATGGCATGACGATGTAGTAGTAGTTTGCTTTCGGGGTTAAAAATGAGGTTTTTTCTTGATCAGGTGGGTACATCGGGATTTGATTGTATCCCGAATAGGCGTCTATAAACGAGAGATATTTGTATCCGGAGGAGGCATCCACCAGAGCGTCGATACTTGGGAGGGGATAAGGATCTTTTGGGCAGGCTTTATTGAGATCAGTGTAGTCGGTGCACATCCGCCACTTCCCATTTGATTTTTTCACCAAGACGACGTTAGCTAGCCATAGTGGGTATTTGACTTCTCTTATGAATCCTGCCTCTAGTAGGGCTTGTACCTGCTCTTCCACAACTTGGGATCGTTCTGGTCCGAGCTTTCTACGTCTCTACTGTACTGGCTGAGATCCTGGATAAACTGCTAACTTGTGGCAAATTAACTTAGGATCTATGCCCGGCATGTCTGCAGCTTTCCATGCAAAGAAGTCGACATTGTTTATAAGGAACTGTATGAGGGACTCCTTTACGTCACCTTTCAGGATTGTGCCCATATTAGTTGTTTTTTCTGAAGTATCTCCGATTTGGACTTTCTCTGTCTCGCCTTCAGGTTGTGGACGAAGTTCTTCCCGCCCTCGAACTCTCCCAAGTTCAATGGTGTGGAATTCTTCTCCTCTGCCTCTAAGGTTTAGACTTTTGTAGCTATTCCTTCTGTGGTTGGGAACTTCATGCACAAATGTGGAGTCGAGACTACTGCACCGAGCTGATTTAACGTTGTCCGCCCTATTAGGGCATTGTATGTTGAACTCACGTCGACCACGATGTAGTCTATATTGAGTGTCCTTGACCGGTTTCCTTTTCCAAAGGTTGCGTGTAGTGAGATGTATCCCAGTGGTTGGATTGGAGTGTCTCCCAGCCCGAATAGGCTGTTCGGATATGCTCTGAGTTCTTTTTCTTTCAGGCCGAGTTTGTCGAAGGCGGTTTTGAACAAGATGTCAGCCGAGCTTCCCTGGTCCACCAGTGTGTGGTGGAGATTAGCGTTGGCCAATATGATAGTGATGACTATGGGATCGTCATGTCCCGAGCTGATGCCCGCTGTGTCCTCTTTAGTAAAAGTAATAGTGGGGATGTCGGGTACTTCTTCTCCTTCGACATGATATACTTTTTTAAGATGTCTTTTGCGAGATGATTTGGAGATTCCTCCTTCCACAAATCTTCAGTGTATAATGTGGACATGTCTCTCCGGGGTACGAGGTGGTCGTTCAGTTCGTCCGACATCTTCGTCCCTTCTTCTTTTTCTTGGCTCATCTGCTCTGCTGGCCAAGTACCGATCTAGTTTTCCCTCTCTCACCAATTTTTCTATGACATTTTTTAAGTCCAAGCATTCGTTGGTGGAATGTCCATAGATTCGATGGTATTCACAGTATTCAATGCGATTTCCTCCTCCTTTCTTGCTTTTGAGTGGACGAGGTGGGGGTATCCTTTCAGTATGGCATACTTCTCGATAGACATCAACAAGAGACACCTGAAGAGGGGGTGTAATTGTGGTATTTCTTGATCTTTTTTCCATGCTGATCTTCTTTTTTCTTGGACTCTTTATTCTTATCTCAGGAGGAGTATCCCGATTTTGAGGTCTCTCCTAGTCGAGAGTTTTCCTCCATGTTGATGTATTTCTCTACTCGTTCTTGCACTTCATTCAGGGATGTGGGATGTTTTCTTGATATTGAGTGACTAAAAGGTCCCTCTCGTAAGCCATTGATGAGACCCATAATGGCTGCTTTTGTTGGCAGACTTTGTATGTCCAGACATGCTTTGTTGAATCTTTCAACGTAGTTGCGAAGACTTTCCCGATCTCCTTGCTTGATCCCTAATAGACTTGGGGCGTGCTTAGTTTTGTCTTTCTGGATGGAGAATCTGGCTAGAAACTTCTTGGCTAAGTCGTCGAAGCTTGAGATGGACCTAGGGGGCAAATTGTCGAACCATTTAATTACTGTCTTTGTCAAGGTAGTCGGGAAGGATTTGTAGTGGATTGCATCTGAGGCGTCAGTGAGATACATTCTGCTTCTGAAATTACTGAGATGATGGCTGGAATTTGCTATGCCATCATATAGAGTCATGTCGGGAGGTTTGAAGTCCTTTGGAATTTTGGTCTTCATGATCTCTTTGGTGAATGGGTCTTGGTCCTTACGAGAGCTATCTTCGTGGCTGGATCGAGTAGTTTTGGCCTTGAGATCGGCTTCGAGCTTTAGGAGCTTGTCCTCTAATTCGCGGCGTCGCCTAGCTTCCCTTCGTAGGTCTCTCTCAGCTTCCCGTTGATACTCGACCTCTTTTTCGAGTTGTTTTAGGCGATCCTGAAGTGCCTCTATAGCTTCCGTGTTTGGTCAATTCTTGTCTTTGTTAGGTGGAGAAATATCGTCTATTGTGACCTCCGCGTTCTTATGTGGCGTTCTGTTCTCCAAATCAGCGTTGTGGTCATTGTCAAGGTTGTCCACCATGATGATGGGATGACTTCTAGGCTCCCCGGCAACGGCGCCAATGTTCCGAGGGTTACCTGAAACTGTAGGTCGATCTCGGACGAGATCTTTTGTGGTGGCCGGAGTTGCCGCGTCCGACTTATTGGACTTGTTGGTAATGCTGATCCTTCGTCACCGGAGGGTGGTGGTACCTGCAAGGGACTCCGATGCTTAAGTTAGCAAGGGTATTAAGCAGGTTTTTAGTAGAATCAGAGTATGAGTTATACCTGGGTGCTCCAGTGTATTTATAGTAGTGTGGAGTGACCTTTCTGGAGATAAGATAGTTATTTTATCTTATCTTGTCTTTGAGTGAAGTCATCTTATCTTTAAGGGGAACCGCCTTTATCTTTCTAGGCTTTAGCTGCCTTTAGATTTGGGCTGTGTTCCTTCGTTTGGGCCTTCTTTGGGCTTCTTTGGCGATTTAGCCGAGATCTTAAAGAAAAGGTCGGATAGTCCTGACTTGAAGAGGTCGGTTGACTTGTTGTCAAACAACCCGGGTCGGACAGCTCGACCCAGGGTATGAACAGTGTCCTTCTGATTATTGTTGATTTTTCTTCTTTGAAAATTTTCAAAATCTGTTCTTAGTTCTTTCTTATTGTTTGAATTGTTCTCACTCTTTCTCTTTGTTTGATTTCAAAATCTCTAAGTTTGGTGTCTTCTAATATTTTTCTCTCTCTATTTTCAAAAATTGTGTTTTCAATTTCAAAAATCTTAAGTTTGGTGTCCAATTGGTTGTTACCCTTTTAAGTTTCAAAAACACTCTGAACTCCTTTCCTGTTTAAGTCATAAAAATTCAAAAATCTTGGATTAACTCTTGTATTTTTATTTTATTAAATTTTCCGTCCTTATTATTATTATTACTTCAATATATTGCATATCTCTATGAAACATCTTACTAGGAGTTCTCTATTTTTGACATAGAGACCCCCACATTTTCTTTGCTTTGCTCTTTGTTGGTGTAGGCAGGAACAGAAAAATTTTAGTATGAATCCACTTGAGAATACACAACCAAGAAGAACTTTGGGGTCATATACAGCTTCCATTCCTGACTTCTATGAAAGAAGTATTTGTATACCTCCTATTCGAGCAGCAAATTTTGAGCTCAACCCATAGCTCATCACTTTAGTGCAGCAAAATTGTCAATTTCAGGGACTTCCATAAGAAGAACCCACAAAATTCCTTGCAGATTTCCTGTAGATTTCACAGTACAAGCTGAAGGAGTAGACCAGGATGTCTTAAGGTTGCTGCTCTTTCCATTTACTGTGAAAGGCCAAGCAAGGAGGTGGCTGGATACCCAGCCCAAATCAAGCTTGAAAGCATGGAATAAACTGGTGAACAAGTTTCTGAACCAATAATTTCCCCAAGAAAGCTAATCCAGCTAAGATTGGACATTCAAGGTTTCAAGCAAGAAGAGAATGAGTCTCTTTATGATGCTTGGGGGAGGTACAGAATGATGCTTCGAAAATGTCTCACGGAAATATTTTCAAAATGGGTTAAGCTGGACATTTTTTACTACGGAATCACATATATAGCTAGAATGTCCTTAGATCATTGATGAGCGGATAATTTATACCCTTTTTGGCATTGTTTTTACATAGTTTTTAGTATGTTTTAGTTACTTTTTATTATATTTTTATTAGTTTTTATGCAAAAATCAAATTTCTGGAATTTACTATGAGTTTGTGTGTTTTTCTGTGATTTCAGATATTTTCTGGCTGAAATTGAGGGACCTGAGCAAAAATCTTATTCAAAGGCTGAAAAAGGACTGCAGATGCTGTTGGATTCTGACCCTCCTGTACTCGAAGTGGATTTTTTGGAGCTACAGAAGCCCAATTGGCACGCTTTCAATTGCATTGGAAAGGAGACATCCTGGGCTTTCCAGCAATATATAATAGTTTGTACTTTGTCTGCGATTTGATGGCCCAAACTGGCGTCCAAAGCCAGCCTAAAACTTCCTGGCGTAAAACGCCCAAACTGGCACTAGAATTGGAGTTAAACGCCCAAACTGGCACCCAAGCTGGCGTTTAACTCCAAGAACAGTCTATGCACGAAAAAGCTTCAATGCTCAGCCCAAGCACACACCAAGTGGGCCCGAAAGTGGATTTCTGTACTATTTGCACTTAGTTACTCATTTTCTGTAATTCCTAGTAACTAGTTTAGTATAAATAGCACTTTTTACTATTGTATTCGTATCCGGTTTTCATACTTTGGAGCTGAGACCATTGTTCACGTTTTGGGGGCTGGCCTCACGGCCATGCCTAGACCTTTTTCACTTATGTATTTTCAACGGTGGAGTTTCTACACCCCATAGATTAAGGTGTGGAGCTCTGCTGTTCTTCATGAATTAATACAATTACTAGTGTGTTTCTATTCAATCACGCTTGATTCTATTCTAAGACACTTATTCGTACTTAAATACAGAGAATGATATGATCTGTGACACTTGAAGAACTGAAGATTGATGGTTTAGAAGTTATAGTAAATTCGCGTTGCAAGTATAGTTACTAAACCAAGCAATCAACCTTTCTTACAAAAGTTTTGGTTGTCACAAGTAACAAACCCCTTTGAAATTGATAACCGAAATATTTAACCTCGGGTCGTCTTCTCAAAGAATTGAAGGAAGGTGTTCTTATTATTGGTTATAAGTCTTGTAAATCGGGGGTTTTGAAAGTAAGGAACAGGTAATTTAAATGACAAGTAAAATAAATTAATAATAATAAAATCTCTTAGCATTGTATAAGAACTGGAAGTCCTATCCTAGTTATCCTTATCAATGGTGATGAGAATTAGATTTTTCTCCCACTTAGTTAACCTCTAACTATGAAGGTAAGTTAAGTGAAAGAACTAATTTGATCCCTCAAGTCCTAGTCTTTCCTTTGGAAAGGCTAGAGTTATTGGAACTCAAATTAATCAGAAACTCCCAATTTCAACCACTGCTTTATTTCATAACTCAAGCGTCACCAATTACTTAACCAGAGCCAAAAGGAAGAAATTATCTAAATTAAATTAAAAGCAATCTTAAATAGAATAAAACAATCATAAATCTGAAATATCTCAAATTGCATTTAAACATAAATGTAAGTCCTAACATGGAAAGATTCATGAATCAAATGGGCAACATAAGTAATTAACAAATAAAAGTATTAGAGTATCTAAAAGTAGAAGAGAAATATAAATTGAAGAACATTGAACCTGAAATTGAGAAATAACCATAAACTGAGAGGAATCTTAATTCTAAAAATCTAAGTCCTAAATCCTAAGAGAGAGGAGAGAACCTCTCTCTAAAAACTACATCTAAAACTAAAAATTATGAATTATGAGCTTGTCCTTGTAAATGGATGCATCATCCCACTTTATAGCCTCTAATTTGTGTTTTCTGGGTCGAGAACTGGGTCAGAAACAGCCCAGAATTCGCTGGTTGCGAATTCAAACACGCTGATTTTTTGTCACTACGAGGCGTCCACGTGGAGCGTGCGTTCGCGTCACCTAGCATCAGGGAAACTATGGCATATTACATATCAAATCGAAGCTCCGGACGTTAGCTTTCCAACGCAACTAGAACCGCGTCGTTTGGATCTCTGTAGCTAAAGTTATAGCCGTTTGAGTGAAAAGAGGTCAGGCTGGACAGCTTAGCAATTTCTCCAACTTCTTGTATTCCTTCCACTTTTGCATGCTTCCTTTCCATCCTCTGAGCCATTTCTGCCCTGTAATCTCTGAAATTACTTAACACACATATCAAGGCATCTAATGGTAATAAGAGAGGATTAAACATAGGAAACTTAAGGCCAAAGAAGCATGTTTTCAATCAAAGCACATAATTAGGAAGGCAAATGTAAAACTATGCAAATAGTATGAATAAGTGGGTAAAGAGTTGATAAAAACCACTCAATTGAGCACAAGATAAACCATAAAATAGTGGTTTATCAACCTCTCCACACTTAAACATTAGCATGTCCTCATGCTAAGCTCAAGAGAAGTTATAAAGGAGTAAAGAGGAATGGTATGATGTATGAAATACAACCTATCTATATGAATGCAACTACATGCTAAGATATTTCTATCTACTTGGTTAAAAGTAAATAAGTTCTCCAAGACAAATATGAACCAAATTCCACTAATTCAAATTATATAATAAAAGACAAGTAAACTTGTAAGAAGATAGCTCATGAAAGCAGGGAACATAGAATCAAGCATTGAACCCTTACTGGTAGTGTATATCACTCTAATCTCTCAAGTGTCTAGGGTTAATCACTCTATTCTTCCCTAATCATGCTTTCTAAACCTTGTTCTTCATCTAACCAATCAACAAATATTTAACATACTAATGCAAACATCATGAGGTCTTTTAAGGGTTGTAATGGGGCTGAGGTAAAGGTAAGGGTACATGTATGGCCAAGTGAGCTATAATATGAATCTTTGACTAACTTAAGCTCTCACCTAATATACATATACTCTATATACTTTTAAATTCATGCCTAGCTACCCATAATTCCCACTTTTGTATGATTTCCATACTCATGTACCAAATTTTTGATATTTCTTTACTTTTATCACATGTGTATTGATCTTTTCATTAACTTAGCATTGGGGTAATTTCGTCCCCTTATTTATTTACTTATTATATTTTTTTATTTTTTTTATTTTTTTTATTTTTTTTGTAGAGAAATAAACATAACTTATCAATGCACATAGATTTTCCATTATTTTTCTATTTTGGTTTTTCATGAGTAGGTTCCTAAATTCCCAATATTCAAATAAATTAGAAACATGATACATTCCCTTATTAACCCATGTTCCCACAATTTTCCCACACTTAGTTGATGCACAATCTCTATCTTAAGCTAACCAAAGATTTAATTCGGGTATTTACTTTGTTTTTCTGCTTAAGGCTAGTGATGTGGTAAAATATAGAATAAATGGGATTAAAAAGGCTCAAGGTGGCAAACAAAGGTGATTGAAGGGGTAGGCTTATTTGGGATAAGTGAGTAAAAAATTCAAATAATGGCTTCAATCATATGCAAGCATGTAAATATACTAAATAATGGACATACAGGCTGGAACAAAATATAGATTACAATCCTAGAGAAGGAAACACACAAGAATAAAATATTATGGTTAAATAATGTAACCATATAAATAAGCTCAAAGTCTCACAGGTTGTGTGTTCTTAGCTTTTTAAACTATGTTCCAAATACAACTTCAAACAAGTTTTAATAGAAAAGTTTTTTAATTTAAATTAGTGAAATACTATAAAAATTTCTTGAAAAAGAAAATATTACTTCAATCAAGTGGTAACTAAATGCATAAAATCAAACAAACATGTAATTAAATATGCAAATGCAACAATTAACCAAGAAAATAAAATATTAGTGTTGAGAAGAAAATAACTAACCCATGGAGATCGGTATCGACCTCCCCACACTTAAAGATTGCACCGTCCGCGATGCATGCTAAGATGTGCAAGTGGACGGGTTGCTTCAACTGATGCTTTTCTCATCAAGGAATGTGCGTAGGAACTTGTTTGTCTCTCCCATGTAAACGTCTTCCGGTTCTCTTCCTGGTGGCCATCCTGAAAGGAAAAGGGAAGAAAAGTAACCCAAAACAAAGATAAAAAAAACAAATAAAACATGAGTTGGTTATTGCCAAATAATGAGGGTCTCAATTACATGGTAGCTACAACATGCAAGTGAGAAAACAGTAGAAGTACATGGCAAATCAAGAGTGCAAAAATTTGCAACAAAAGGGAGGAGAGTGTGGGTAAGGAGAGATAATATAAATTCATGTCAATGTAAAAGTAATACAGGTATAAAAGATTGGCATTGATTTAAATAATATTACCTAACCAGAATAAAACAAGTCACTAAGCACCCAAAATAATACAAGAGAAGATGCAACAGTTAAATAAGAAAATTTAACACCAACAGAAAAGTAATAAATTTAGAAAAGAAAGTAAAAATATGCACAAAATTAAAATGCAATGAATGAAAGTATGCAAATAAATTAAGTAAAATAGAATGAAGGTGAAAAATAATGAGAAGTGAAAGAGATAAAGTAAGAAAGAAAGAGGAAAAAAGAAAAGATGTTAGAAAAGAAAAGATAGGATAATTGGCGCTGATCTGGATAAGTTGTGCGACGCAGGCGACGCGGACGCGTGAGTGACGCGTTCGTGCAAATTGCGCTTATATGAATCGACGCGGTCGCGTCGGTCACGCGGACGCATGACTCGTTTTGTGCTATTGGCGCAAGGGCAGCCTCGTGCTCGCACAACTCTCTGTTCGAAACTCATTATTGCCAAATTCCAGGGTGACGCGTTCGCGTGGTTGACGCGATCGCGCGGGTGGCCTTATTTCCAATATGACGCGGACGCGTGGGTGACGCGTTTGCGTGGTGGGGCTTGTGCTGCTAGCACCATTCCAGCCCCACTCCATCATAACTCTCTGCCATGCACCCTTTGTACGTCGATTTTTAGGGCACGCGTTCGCGTGGGTGACGCGGACGCATGGGAGGCATTTTTCGCAAATGACGTGGACGCGTCAGTGACGCAGTCACATGGATCAATTTGTGCCAAAGGCATGCCTCCAGCCACGCTCTCGCGTGACTCTCTGTTCAATTCTCTTTTCTTCAAAACGCACTAGTGATGTGGACGCGTCAGCGACGCTGCCGCGTCGCATGCATGCTTTTTTTTTATGCAATATGCATATGCAAATGCAGTGCTGATATGGATGTTATGAATAATTCCAAGTTCAATAAAATGGAATAAAATAAAACTTAAAAATAAACAAAATGAAATAAAATTAAAATTGAAAAGGAATGATCATACCATGGTGGGTTGTCTCCCACCTAGCACTTTTAGTTATTGTCCTTAAGTTGGACATTTGGGGAGTCCTCTGTTATGGTGGCTTATGCTTGAACTCATCCAGGAATCTCCACCAATGTTTGTGATTCCAATGGCCTCCGGGATCCCAGACTAGGCGTAGAAATCCTTCAAGCAGATTAAAGCAAGTGACAAGGCCCCAAGAGTGTTGATTTCTAGACTGAATTCCAGGGTCCCAAACCTTGCTTTTGCACCGTCTTCTTGTTGAGCAATATTGTTCCATCCGGGTGGCAGGCAATCTGAATTCTCACTAAGGCGGCCAAACAACTTCCTAGACCCATTCAGTTGAGCCTTACACCAACCTTTGCATTTAAAGTTTGAGCTTTTCACCATATTGAATCTTGCATGACAACTCCTACCACTAACCATCTTCCTCTTATGCTTAATGCCACAAAGAGTTCTAAGTTGACCATCCGTCTCCAGTAGCCCATATTCAAGTGGAATTAGAAAGCTAAGGGATATGAATTTTACCCACTTGAATGTTGTGAAGGATGATGGCAACTTAGGGGGAAGTATGTCTAACGAATTTACAGGCTTCACTCCCTTGTACTCTTCTCTGACAACTTCCACCTCTTTGCAAGTTTCTTCAATATTAACCTTTTCTTCTCGGTAGCTTTCTTCCAATTCAATCTCTTCTTCATTGCTCACCAAGGGCATGGGAGGCTGTGCTTCTTCTTCTATAATCTCCATCTCTTGACCAACCTCTTCCAAGTCTTCAACTATAATATGCCTTGGAGGTTGTACACCATTTTCAGCATCAAATGCAACCATCTTGGAAGGAGGCTCTATGACCTGACTTTCCCATGGAGGTGCAGCATCTCCTAAGTCTTCAACTATTTCTTCCTCTGCAACTATTATGGCTTCCTCCACTTGTTCCAATACAGAGCCATGTTCCTCATTGTCCACCGAAGTTTCTAGTGTCTCCTTCATGCTTTGCTCTTCTTTTGACTCTCCACATGTAGCCATAGAAGTTCTTTGAGTGCTCAGATGTCGGGAAGCTATTATATTTACTACCTCGGTTAAGGCAGTAGTGAGTTCTAGTACGCCCTTTTCTATCTTT
This sequence comes from Arachis hypogaea, assembly GCF_003086295.3. Taxonomy (NCBI): domain Eukaryota; kingdom Viridiplantae; phylum Streptophyta; class Magnoliopsida; order Fabales; family Fabaceae; genus Arachis; species Arachis hypogaea. The sequence continues at coordinate 31,267,916 of NC_092049.1, forward strand.
GCTTGCCCTTGAAGAAGAACACGAAGTTTGTCATTCACTGGAGGTTGGGGTGGATATGAGGGTTCATTGGTTGGAAGAGAGGGTTCATAATAGGAAGGTGGTTCTTCTTGATAAGGATATGGAGTTGGTGAATATTGAGGTGGTGGTTCATGAGAGTAGTTGTGTTGGAATGGGGGTGGTTCTGTGTATGGTTCATTTGGCTCATAAGGTGGTTGGTATGGTAGATAAGGGTTAGAATCATGTGATGGTATTTGGTAGTAGGGGGCTTGTGAGTATGGTGGTCCAAAGGTATGTTGAGGAGGCGGTTCATATTCATGTGGTGGGCCTTGTTGGTAATTACAAAGGGGTTCACCATATTCATCATCTTGGTATGCTCCCTGGAATGGCTCTTGACCATAGTAGTTTGGTGGTTGTTGGTTATCACGGAAGGGTCCACCATAACTGTTGTTTTGACATGCATTGTGGAATGGTCGTTGTCCATGGTATCTTGGAAGGTGATGTTGCCGAAAGGGTTGATCAGATCCTCGTGGCTCCTTCCATCTCTGATTGCTTTGATCTTGATGCATGTTCCTGTTATAATTTCCATTCCTTGCAATAGCATTGGAACCAAACTCAAAGCGAGAGGGATGAGAACTCATAATAGTAAATAAAAATTAAAAATGAAAATAAAAACAAATTTAAATTAAAAGGTTATTTAAATTTTGAATTTGAAAATTAAATTTTGAAATTTGAAATTTCAAATCTGACGTTTGAATTTTGAATATTAAATTTTGAAATTTGATTTTTTTGAAATAAGATAAGATAAGATTTTGAAAAAGATATGAATTTTGAAAAAGAAGATTTGAATTTTGAAATTTTAGATTTTGAAATTTGAAATTTGAAATTTTGAGTTTTAAATTTTGAATTTTTGAATTTAATGAGGAAAGAGAAAAATAATAAAATGACACCAAACTTTAAAATTTTTAGATCAAAACAAAGAAAACAACTAAGAACAACTTGAAGGTCAAGATGAACACGAAGAACAAATTTTTGAAAAATTTTAATAACTAAATAAAAACCAATAACCTCTTAATTTATGAAAAAGAAAAAATAAAAACAAATAAACAAGCAAAAGAAAATATTTACATTAACTAATAATAAGGCACACGTTTGCAATTCTCCGGCAACGGCGCCATTTTGAAGAACTGAAGATTGATGGTTTAGAAGTTATAGTAAATTCGCGTTGCAAGTATAGTTACTAAACCAAGCAATCAACCTTTCTTACAAAAGTTTTGGTTGTCACAAGTAATAAACCCCTTTGAAATTGATAACCGAAGTATTTAAGCTCGGGTCGTCTTCTCAAGGAATTGCAGGGAGGTGTTCTTATTATTGGTTATGAGTCTTGTAAATTGGGGGTTTTGAAAGTAAGGAACATATAATTTAAATGACAAGTAAAATAAATTAATAATAATAAAATATCTTGGCAAGGTATAAGAACTGGAAGTCCTATCCTAGTTATCCTTATCAATGGTGATGAGAATTGGATTTTTCTCCCACTTAGTTAACCTCTAACTATGAAGGTAAGTTAAGTGAAAGAACTAATTTGATCCCTCAAGTCCTAGTCTTTCCTTTGGAAAGGCTAGAGTTATTGGAACTCAAATTAATCAGAAACTCCCAATTTCAACCACTGCTTTATTTCATAACTCAAGCATCACCAATTACTTAACCAGAGCCAAAAGGAAGAAATTATCTAAATTAAATTAAAAGCAATCTTAAATAGAATAAAACAATCATAAATTTGAAATACCTCAAATTGCATTTAAACATAAATGTAAGTCCTAACATGGAAAGATTCATGAATCAAATGGGCAACATAAGTAATTAACAAATAAAAGTATTAGAGTATCTAAAAGTAGAAGAGAAATATAAATTGAAGAACATTGAACCTGAAATTGAGAAATAACCATAAACTGAGAGGAATCTTAATTCTACAAATCTAAGTCCTAAATCCTAAGAGAGAGGAGAGAACCTCTCTCTCTAAAAACTACATCTAAAACTAAAAATTATGAATTATGAGCTTGTCCTTGTGAATGGATGTATTCTCCCACTTTATAGCCTCTAATCTGTGTTTTCTGGGTCGAGAACTGGGTCAGAAACAGCCCAGAATTCGCTGGTTGCGAATTCAAACACGCTGATTTTTCGTCACTGCGACGCGTCCGTGTGGAGCGCACGTTCACGTCACCTAGCGTCAGGGCAACTATAGCATATTATATATTAAATTGAAGCCCCGGATGTTATCTTTCTAACGCAACTGAAACTGCATCGTTTGGACCTCTGTAGCTAAAGTTATAGCCGTTTGAGTGCAAAGAGGTCAGGCTGGACAGCTTAGCAATTTCTCCAACTTCTTGTATTCCTTCCACTTTTGCATGCTTCCTTTCCATCCTCTGAGCCATTCCTGCCCTGTAATCTCTGAAATTACTTAACACACATATCAAGGCATCTAATGGTAATAAGAGAGGATTAAACATAGGGAACTTAAGGCCAAAGAAGCATGTTTTCAATCCAAGCACATAATTAGGAAGGCAAATGTAAAACTATGCAAATAGTATGAATAAGTGGGTAAAGAGTTGACAAAAACTACTCAATTGAGCACAAGATAAACCATAAAATAGTGATTTATCAACACTCATCATTATTCTCAATTCTATGAACGCGTGCCTGACAACCACTTCCGTTCTATCTGAGCTCAACGTAGTCATTGGGCGACAGCTTAAGTGCGTATCTCTTGGATATATAATACACGGACCGAGTCCGTGAGATTAGTATTTTCGTGGTATAGGCTAGAATCATTGGCAGCATTCCTGGGATCCAGAAAGTCTAAACCTTGTCTGTGGTATTCCGAGTAGGATCTTGGAAGGGATGACTGTGACGCGCTTAAAACTTGTGAATGTTGGGTGCAGTGACAGTGTGCAAAAGGATCAATGGATTCTATTCCGACGCTAGCGGGAACCCATAGATGATTAGCGATGCGGTAGCTGTGCCTAGTATTTTTCATCCGAGACGAGAAATCCGACAGTTGATTAGCCGTGCAGAAACCGTAGAAGACCATTTTTACTGAGAGGATCTTACAGCTTGCCATGGAAGGAAGTAACACATGATTGGAAGAAGGCAGTAGGAAAGCAGAGGTTCAGAAGCAACAAAGCATCTCCAGGCGCTTATCTGAAATTCCCACCAATGAATTACATAAGTAACTTTATTTTATTTTATGTTTTATTTATATTTTAATTATCTAAACCTCATAACCAATTGAATCCGCCTGACTGAGATTTACAAGGATGACCATAGCTTGCTTCAAACCGACAATCTCCGTGGGATCGACCCTTACTCACGTAAGGTATTACTTGGACGACCCAGTGCACTTGCTGGTTAGTTGTGCGGAGTTGTGAAAAGTGTGAATCACGATTTTCCACACCAAGTTTTTGGCGCCATTTCCGGAGATTGTTTGAGTTTGGACAACTGATGGTTCATCTTGTTGCTTAGATTGGGTAATTTTATTTTATGTTTAAGCTTTTTATTTTTAATTTTCGAAAAATTCAAAAAAAAAAAGTGTTATTCAGAACTTTTAAGAATGAATTCTAGAGTTTCATGAGATATGTTGAAGCTTAGCTGGCTGTTTGGCCATGTCTAATCTTTTGGACTGAGGCTTCCACTTCTCAGTGACATGCTTGTATGTTTTATGCTAAAGCTTGGCTGGCTATTTGGCCATGTCTAATCCTTTGGACCAAAGCTTTCACTTAAAGCTTGGCTGGCCATTTGGCCATGTCTAATATTTTGGACTGTAGCTTTAGACTAACATTGCATGATTCCTGGAATTCTTATTAAAAATTTTGTATCTCTTTATTTCTTTTCCAAAAAAAATTTTGAAAAATATACAAAAAAATTTATAAAACCATAAAAACCAAAAATTTTGTATTTCTTGTTTGAGTCTTGAGTCAAATTTTAAGTTTGGTGTCAATTGCATCTTTTTAATTTTTCTTTAAATTTTCAAAAATTCATGCATGTGTTCTTTCATGATCTTCAAGTTGTTCTTGATGATTTTCTTTGTTTGATATTCAATTTTTCTTGTTGTGTTTTTTCTTGTTTTTCATATGCATTTTCAAATTATTAGTGTCTAAACATTAAAAATTTCTAAGTTTGGTATCTTGCATGTGTTTCTTTTCTTAAAAATTTTCAAAAATATGTTCCTCATGTTCATCAAGATCTTCAAAGTGTTCTTGGTGTTCATCTTGGTATTCAAAGTGTTCTTGCATGCATTATTTGTTTTGATTTTAATTTCTTATGTCTTGTTTCTTTTTTTTTTGTTTTTCTCTCTCCTCATTAAAAATTCAAAAATAAAAAATAATATCTTTCTCTTATTTTACTCATAAATTTTGAAATTTTGAGTTGATTTAGTCATAAAGTTTTAAATTTTAGTTGTTTCTTGTCAGTCAAGTCAAAATTTCAATTTAGAAATTTTATCTTTTCAAATATTTAAAAAAAAAAATCAAATCTTTTTAATTTCCTTTTCAATCTTTTTCAAAATGATTTTCAATCATATCTTTTTCAAAATTTAATTTCAAAATCCTTCTCTAACTTCTTATCTCTTCAAAATTGATTTTCAAATCTTTTTCAATTAATCATTTGATTTGTTTGTTTTAATTTTAAAAAGTTTACTATTTCTTATTTTTTTCAAAACCACCCAACTACTTTTCTCTCTCTAATTTTCGAAAACCACTAACAACTTTTTCAAAATTCCTTTTAATTAACTAATTGTTTTAAATTTTAATTTAATTTTATTTCTCTTCTTAAATTTCGAATTCTAACTAATAATTAAAATAAAAACAAAACTATTTTTATTTTATTTTAATTAAAATTCGAATAACTCTCTCTCATCTCTTTCTATTTATTTTTTTTTATTTACTAACACTTCTCTTCTTCTTAAAATTCGAACCCTCTCCCTCTCCCTGTGTTCGAATTCTCTTCATTCTCTCTCTACCTTATTCTTCTATTCTTCTCTTCTTCTACTCACATAAAGGAATCTCTATACTGTGACATAGAGGATTCCATTTCTTTTCTGTTCTCTTATTTTTCATATGAGCAGGAACAAGGATAAAACATTCTTGTTGAAGCTGATCCTGAACCTGAAAGGACTCTAAAGAGAAAGCTAAGAGAAGCTAAAACACAATACTCTGGAGAGGACCTAACAGAAATTTTCAAAAAAGAAGAAGTTATGGCAGCCAAAAATAACAACAATGGTGGAGATGCAAGGAAGATGCTTGGTGACTTTACTGCACCAACTTCCGACTTCTATGGAAGAAGCATTTCAATTCCTGCAATTGGAGCAAACAACTTTGAGCTTAATCCTCAATTGGTTTCTCTAATGCAGCAGAATTGCAAGTTTCATGGACTTTCATTGGAAGATCCTCATCAGTTCTTAGCTGAATTCTTGCAAATCTGTGACACTGTTAAGACCAATGGGGTTAATCCTGAGGTCTACAGACTTATGCTTTTCCCCTTTGCTGTAAGAGACAGAGCTAGGATATAGTTGGACTCACAACCTAAAGAAAGCCTGAACTCTTGGGAAAAGTTGGTCAATGCTTTCTTGGCCAAATTCTTTCCACCTCAGAAGTTGAGCAAGCTTAGAGTGGAAGTCCAAACCTTCAGACAGAAGGAAGGTGAATCCCTCTATGAAGCTTGGGAAAGATACAAGCAATTGATCAGAAGGTGTCTTTTTGACATGCTTTCAGAATGGAGCATCTTATGTATATTCTATGATGGTCTGTCTGAATTATCCAAGATGTCATTGGACCACTCTGCTGGTGGATCTTTTCATCTGAAGAAGACGCCTGCAGAAGCCCAGGAATTCATTGAGATGGTTGTAAATAACCAGTTCATGTACACTTCTGAAAGAAATCCTGTGAATAATGGGATGACTCAGAAGAAAGGAGTTCTTGAGATTGATACTCTGAATGCAATATTGGTTTAGAACAAAATATTGACTCAGCAAGTCAATATGATTTCTCAGAGTCTGACTGAAATGCAAGCTGCATCTGGTAGTACTAAAGAAGCCTCCCCTGAAGGAGAAGCTTATAACCCTGAGAATCCTACAATGGAAGAGGTGAATTACATGGGAGAATCCTATGGAAAAACCTATAATCCTTCATGGAGGAATCATCCAAATTTCTCATGGAAGGATCAACAGAAGACTAATCAAGGCTTCAATAATAATGGTGGAAGAAATAGGTTTGGCAATAGCAAGCCTTTTCCATCATCTTCTGAGCAACAGACAGAGAATTCTAAGCAGAGCCTCTTTGACTTAGCAACCATAGTCTCTGATCTATCTAAGACCACTCTCAGTTTCATGACTGACACAAGGTCCTCCATTAGAAATTTGGAGGTACAAGTGGGTCAACTGAGTAAAAGAGTTACTGAAATTCCTCCTAGTACTCTCCCAAGCAATACAGAAGAAAATCCAAAGAGAGAGTGCAAGGCCATAAATATAACCAACATGGCCGAACCTAGGGAGGAAGAAAACGCAGTGATTTCTAGTGAGGAAGACCTCAATGGACGTCCACTGGCCACTAAAGAGTTCCCCAATGAGGAACCAAAAGAATCTGAGGCTCATATAGAGACCATAGAGATTCCACTAAACTTACTGTTGCCATTCATGAGCTCTGATGAGTATTCTTCCTCCGAAGAGGATGAAGATACTATTGAAGAGCAACTTGCTCAGTATCTAGGAGCAATCATGAAGCTGAATGCCAAGTTATTTGGTAATGAGACTTGGGAGGATGAACCTCCATTGCTCATCAATGAACTGAATACCTTGGTTCAACAGAAATTACCTCAGAAGAAACCGGATCCCAGAAAGTTCTTAATACCTTGCATCATAGGCACCATGACCTTTAAAAAGGCTCTGTGTGACCTTGGTTCAAGTATAAACCTCATGCCACTCTCTGTAATGGAGAAACTGGGGATCTTTGAGGTACAAGCTGCAAGAATCTCACTAGAGTTGGCAGACAATTCAAGGAAACAGGCTTATGGACTTGTAGAGGATGTCTTAGCGAAGGTTAAAGGCTTTTACATCCCTGCTGATTTCATAATCCTAGACATTGAGAAGGATGAGGATGAATCCATCATCCTTGGAAGACCCTTCCTATCCACAGTAAGAGCTGTGATTGATGTGGACAGAGGAGAGTTAGTCTTCAATTGAATGAGGACTACCTTGTGTTTAAAGCTCAAGGATCTTCTTCTGTAATCATGGAGAGAAAGCATGAAAAGCTTCTCTCAATACAGAGTCAAACAGAGCCCCCACACTCAACTTCTAAGTTTGGTGTTGGGAGGCCATCATCAAGCTCTGAATCTCTGTGAAGCTCTCTAAGAGCTCACTGTCAAGCTATTGACATTAAAGAAGCGCTTGTTGGGAGGCAATCCAATGTTATTTAATTATATTTATTTATTATCCATTGTCATTTTATATTTTCCTTAGGTTGATGATCATGTGAAGTCATAAAAACAACTGCAGAATTAAAGCAAAATCAAAAACAGCATAAAAAATAGCACACCTTGGAGGACAGGCTTACTGGCGTTTAAACGCCAGTAAGGATAGCAGAATGGGCGTTTAACGCCCAGCCTGGTAGCATTCTGGGCGTTAAATTCCAGAATGGGCAACACTCTGGGCGTTTAACACCAGAAAAGGGTGTCTGGCATCTGGCTGGCGTTAAACGCCAGAAATGGCAGACAGGCTGGTGTTTAACGCTAGAAAAGGGTGTCTGGCTGGCGTTAAATGCCAGAAAGGTGCAACAGACTGGCGTTTAACGCCAAGAAAGGTAGCCGAGCTAGCGTTTAATGCCAGAATTGGCACACAGAGGGCGTTTGAACGCCAGAATGGTGCAGGGAGCAGAATTTCTTGACACCTCAGGATTTGTGGACCCCACAAGATCTCCACCTACCCCACCTCTTCTTCTCTCCTCTTCACACTTTTCCATAACACTCTTCTCCAAATACCCTTGATGAATCCCATTATTAACTCTTCCCTAAATACCCTTCACCTATCAAATCCTACCCTCTTCCCCATATTCTCTTCACCACTCACATCCATCCATTATAAACTCCACCTACCTTACCAGTCAAATTCAAACCATTTCCCTCCCAAACCCACCCCTTCATGACCGAATTCCCTCTCTCTCATACCCTATAAATACCCCTCCTCACTACCTTCATTTTCACACATCATACACACTACTACCCCCTTGGCCGAAACCACTACTACCCTCCATTTCCTCTATTTCTTCTTCTTCTACTCCCTTCTTTCTTCTTTTGCTCGAGGACGAGCAAACCTTTTAAGTTCGGTGTGGAAAAAGCTGCGCTTTTTATTTTTTCATAACCACTAATGGCACCTAAGGCTGGAGAAACCTCTAGAAAGAGGAAAGGGAAGGCAATTGCTTCTACCTTTGAGTCATGGGAGATGGAGAGATTCATCTCAAAGGTCCATCAAGACCACTTCTATGAAGTTGTGGCCAAGAAAAAAGTGATTCCCGAAGTCCCCTTTATGCTCAAAAAGGGTGAATATTCAGAGATCCGACATGAGATTCGAAGAAGAGGTTGGGAAGCTCTCACCAACCCCATCCAACAAGTCAGAATCTTAGTGGTTCAAGAGTTCTATGCCAATGCATGGATCACTAAGAACCATGATCAAAGTATGAACCCAAACCCAAAGAATTGGCTCACAATGGTTCGGGGGAATTACTTGGATTTCAGTCCGGAAAATGTGAGGTTGGGATTTAACTTACCAATGATGAGAGGAGATCCTCATCCTTTCACTAGAAGGGTCAACTTTAATCAAAGGTTGGACCAAGTCCTTAGGGACATTTGTGTGGAAGGAGCTCAATGGAAGAGAGACTCAAGAGGCAAGCCAGTTCAACTAAGAAGGCTTGGCCTCAAACCCGTGGCTAGGGGATAGTTGGAGTTCATCCAACGCTCTATCATTCCTACTAGCAACCGGTCTGAAGTTACAATAGACCAGGTTATCATGATCCATAGCATCATGAATAAAGAGGAAGTAGAAGTTCATGAGATCATACCTCTAGAACTCTACAAGGTGGTGGACAAGCCCTCTACCTTGGTAAGGTTAGCCTTTCCTCATCTCATTTGTAACCTATGTAATTTAGTTGGAATTGTCATAGAGGAAGACATCCTCATTGATAAGGACAAACCCATCACTAAGAAGAGGATGGAGCAAATAAGAGAGTCCACTCATGGACCTCAACAAGAGCATGAGGAAATTCCTCATCAAGAAATCCCAGAGATGCCTCAAGGGATGCACTTTCCTCCACACAACTATTGGGAGCAAATCAACACCTCCTTAGGAGAATTGAGTTCCAACGTGGGGCAACTAAGGATGGAGCACCAAGAGCACTCCATTATCCTCAATGAAATCAGAGAGGACCAAAGAGACATAGAGGAGCTCAAGCACTCCATAAGATCTTCAAGAGGAAGAACTAGTCGTCATCACTAAGGTAGACCCGTTCTTTAATTTCCTTGTTCTTATTTTTCTGTTTTTCGAATTCTATGCTTTATGTTTTGTCTATGTTTGTGTCTTTATTGCATGATCATTAGTGTCTATGTCTTAAAGCTATGAATGTCCTATGAATCCTTCACCTTTCTTAAATGAAAAATGTTTTTATTTGCAAAAGAACAAGAAGTGCATGATTTCTAATTCTATCTTGAAATTAGTTTAATTATTTTGATGTGGTGGCAATACTTTTTATTTTCTGAATGAATGCTTGAACAATGCATACTTTTGATAGTGAAGTTTATGAATGTGAAAATTGTTGGCTCTTGAAAGAATAATGAAAAAAGATAAATGTTATTGATAATCTGGAAAATCATAAAATTGATTCTTGAAGTAAGAAAAAGCAGTGAAAGCAAAAGCTCGCGAAAAAAAATTAAAAAAATGGTGAAAAAATAAAGAAAAAAAGAAAGAAAAAGAAAAAGCAAGCAGAAAAGCCAATAGCCCTTTAAACCAAAAGGCAAGGGTAAAAAAAGATCCAAGGCTTTGAGAATTAATGGATAGGAAGGCCCAAAGGAAGAAAATCCTGGCCTAAGCGGCTAAATCAAGCTGTCCCTAACCATGTGCTTGTGGCGTGAAGGTGTCAAGTGAAAAGCATGAGACTGAGTGGTTAAAGTCGTGGTCCAAAGCAAAAAGAGTGTGCTTAAGAGCTCTGGGCACCTCTAAGTGGGGACTCTAGCAAAGCTGAGTCACAATCTGAAAAGGTTCACCCAGTTATGTGTCTGTGGCATTTATGTATTCGGTGGTAATACTGGAAAACAAAATGCTTAGGGTCACGGCCAAGACTCATAAAGTAGCCGTGTTCAAGAATCAACATACTGAACTAAGAGAATCAATAACACTATCTGAATTCTAAGTTCTTATGGATGCCAATCATTCTGAACTTCAAAGGATAAAGTGAGATGCCAAAACTGTTCAGAAGCAAAAAGGCTACTAGCCCCGCTCATCTAATTGGAACTAAGTTCATTGATAAGTTTAGAATTTATTGTATTTTCTCTTCTTTTTATCCTATTTTATTTTTAGTTTCTTGGGGACAACCAACAATTTAAGTTTGGTGTTGTGATGAGCGGATAATTTATACCCTTTTTGGCATTATTTTTACATAGTTTTTAGTATGTTTTAGTTACTTTTTATTATATTTTTATTAGTTTTTATGCAAAAATCACATTTCTGGATTTTACTATGAGTTTGTGTGTTTTTCTGTGATTTCAGGTATTTTCTGGCTGAAATTGAGGGACCTGAGCAAAAATCTGATTCAGAGGCTGAAAAAGGACAGCAGATGCTGTTGGATTCTAACCTTCCTGCATTCGAAGTGGATTTTCTGGAGCAAAAGAAGCCCAATTGGCGCGCTCTTAATTGTGTTGGAAAGTCGACATCCTGGGATTTTCAGCAATATATAATAGTCTATACTTTGCCCGAGATTTGATGGCCCAAACTGGCATCCAAAGCCAGCCTAAAACTTCCTGGCGTAAAATACCCAAACTGGCACCCAAGCTGGCGTTTATCTCCAAGAACAGCCTATGCACGAAAAAGCTTCAATGCTCAGCCCAAGCACATACCAAGTGGGCCCTGGAAGTGGATTTCTGCACTATTTGCACTTAGTTACTCATTTTCTGTAATCCCTAGTAACTAGTTTAGTATAAATAGCACTTTTTACTATTGTATTCGTATCCAGTTTTCATACTTTGGAGCTGAGACCATTGTTCACGTTTTGGGTGCTGGCCTCACGGCCATGCCTAGACCTTTTTCACTTATGTATTTTCAACGGTGGAGTTTCTACACCCCATAGATTAAGGTGTGAAGCTTTGCTGTTCTTCATGAATTAATGCAATTACTACTGTGTTTCTATTCAATCACGCTTGATTCTATTCTAAGACACTTACTCGTACTTAAATCCGGATAATGATATGATCCGTGACACTCATCATTATTCTCAATTCTATGAACATGTGCCTGACAACTACTTCCGTTCTATCTGAGCTCAACGTAGTCATTGGGCGACAGCTTGAGTGCGTATCTCTTGGATATCTAATACACGGACCGAGTCCGTGAGATTAGTATCTTCGTGGTATAGGCTAGAATCATTGGCAGCATTCTTGGGATCCGGAAAGTCTAAACCTTGTCTGTGGTATTCCGAGTAGGATCCGTGAAGGGATGACTGTGATGCGCTTCAAACCTGCGAATGTTGGGCACAGTGACAGTGTGCAAAAGGATCAATGGATTCTATTCCGACGCTAGCAGGAACCGACAGATGATTAGCCATGTGGTAGCTGTGCCTGGTATTTTTCATCCGAGACGATAAATCTGACAGTTGATTACCCGTGCAGAAACGGTAGAGGACCATTTTCACTGAGAGGATCTTACAGCTTGCCATGGAAGGAAGTAACGCATGATTGGAAGAAGTCAGTAGGAAAGTAGAGGTTAAGAAGCAACAAAGCATCTCCAGACGCTTATCTGAAATTCCCACCAATGAATTACATAAGTAACTTTATTTTATTTTATGTTTTATTTATATTTTAATTATCTAAACCTCATAACCAATTGAATCCGCCTGACTGAGATTTACAAGGATGACCATAGCTTGCTTCAAGTCGACAATCTCTGTGGGATCGACCCTTACTCACGTAAGGTATTACTTGGACGACCCAGTGCACTTGCTGGTTAGATATGCAAAGTTGTGAAAAGTGTGAATCACGACTTCCCACACCAATTATTTTACAGGTGGTTCAATTCACATGAGAAAGATAATTGAAGAAGTCCAATAGCTCATTGAGAAAGTCGCCAGCAACCAGCATCTATATTCATCTGGCGAAACTACAATGAACAGAGAGGTTAAGGCAATGTATATTAAATCACAACCTCCCAAGCAGAATGAATCGTTAACCCAGTAATTAAACTCTCTCACACAACAACTACTGAGTTTACAAGAAAAGTTGCAAGAAAACAGTGCTTCCAATAAGAATATAGAAGCACGGCTGAACCAGGCTTAACAACACTTATCTAAACAGATAAGAGAAGAGTGCCAAGCCATCCAATTGAGGAGTGGAAGAACACTAAATAGCCAGCCTCACGATAGTGAGAAGTAGGGTAAAAAGGAAACACTAGAAGGTGGAAACACAGAATCCCAAGACATGGTCAAGGGTGTTGAAAGTCCAGAAGGGGGTAAAGCTAGTGTTCAACGCCCAACAGGGATCATCGTGGGCGTCCAACGCCAGGAAGGGACCAGCCTTGGCGTTGAACGCCCAGAAGGAGGAATTCAAGCAGATGCATATTCAAGGAACACCCTTCCTAAGCAGGCTGGTAATCTTCCTTCAGACACCATGAACACACACCCTGCACCACTCAGGACACCTGAGTACAGAACCAGGATGCCATATCCCCAGAAGCTCCGACAAACAGAAAAGGATAAGCAATTTGCAAAGTTTGCAGATTACCTCAGGATCCTGAAGATCAAAATCCATTTTGCAGAAGCTCTTGAACGGATACCCTCTTATTCCAAGTTTATGAAGGACATATTAAGCCATAAGAAGGAGTGGAGGGAGGTAGAGACAGTCTTCCTCACTGAAGAGTACAGTACAGTCATCCAAAGGAATCTACCAGAAAATCTCCAGGATCTTGGAAGCTTCGTGATACCTTGCAACCTTGGAGACGCCTGCATAAGGAAGGCCCTATGTGATCTTGGGGCAAGCATTAACTTAATACCTGCTGCACTGATAAAGAAACTCAGCCTAACCCGAGAAGTCAAGCCCACCCGCATATGCCTCCAGTTGGCTGATGGCTCAGCCAGGATTCCATCAGGAGTGATTGAAGACATGATTGTAAGGGTTGGAACCTTTGCATTCCCTACAGGTTTTATAGTCCTGAATATGGAGGAACACAAGAATGTGTTCCTTATTCTAGGGAGGCCTTTTCTGGCCACAGGAAGAACGCTCATTGACATGGAAAAAGGAAAAGTGACCTTGAGAGTCAATGAGGATGAATTTGTACTGGACGCCACCAAGGCCATGCAATACCTTGATATACCAGAGGAGTGCATGAAGATTGATATCATCGATTCCCTGGTGGAAGAGATGCATACAGTTGAGAGCCAAGAGAAGGAGCAGAATGATACCCTTGAGGATGCTAACCCTGACAGGGAGGCATCAAAAGAGTAGAAGCAGGCTTTAAAAACCCCTAAAGTGGAGGATGGACCTCCCAAACTCGAGCTCAAGCCACTACCATCATCCTTGAAATACGTGTTTCTAGGAGATGGTGACACTTACCCTGTAATTATATATTTTTCCCTGAGGCCACAAGAGGAAGAAGCATTGATTCAGGTGCTAAAGACACACAAAATAGCTCTAGGCTGGACCGTAAGCGACTTAAAGGGAATTAGCCCAACTCGTTGCATGCACAAGATAAGGCTCGAGGATGATGCCAGACATATGGTGCAACCACAAAGGCGGCTGAATTCAGCTATGAAGGAAGTAGTGCAGAAAGAAGTCACTAAGCTTTAGGAGGCAGGGATTATCTATCCCATCTCAGATATCCCTTGGGTTAGTCTTGTCTAGGTTGTACCCATGAAAGGAGGGATGACAGTGGTCCACAACGAGAAGAATGAACTGATTCCTACAAAGACAGTGAGAGGTTGGCGTATGTGCATTGATTATAGAAGACTCAATAACGCCACAAGAAAGGATCATTTCTCTTTACTATTCATAGACCAGATGCTAGAGAGACTAGCTGGGTATGCTTTTTACTGCTTCCAGGATGGATATTCAGGCTACAATCAAATTGCAGTAGATCCCCAAGATCAAGAAAAGACAGCATTCACATGCCCATATGGAGTGTTTGCTTACAGGAGGATGCCATTCGGTCTCTGCAATGGACCTTCCACCTTTCAGAGGTGTATGCTCTCCATTTTTCAGACATGGTTGAGAAATTCCTTGAAGTATTCATGGATGATTTCTCTATCTTTGGGGATTCCTTTAATTCCTGCCTTAACCATCTAGCCCTAGTTCTAAAATGATGCCAAGAAACTAACCTAGTTTTAAATTGAGAGAAATGCCATTTCATGGTGACTGAAGGCATTGTTCTTGGACACCGGATTTCAAACAAAGGGATAGAGGTCGATCAGGCCAAGGTGGAGGTAATTGAATGATTACTACCACCTATTAATATCAAAGCAATCAGAAGTTTTCTAGGACATGCAGGGTTCTACAGGAAGTTTATTAAAGATTTCTCCAAAATTGCAAAATCCCTGTGCAATCTCTTAGCCACTAGCACTCCTTTTGTTTTTAACAAAGAGTGCAGGGATGCCTTCAAAACTCTGAAAGTAAAGCTTGTCTCTGCACCTGTCATTTCTGCACCCAACTGGAACCTTCCATTTGAACTAATGTGTGATGCCAGTGATCATGCAATTGGTGCAGTCCTGGGATAGAGACATGATAAGCTTTTTCACGTCATTTATTATGCAAGCCGTGTTTTAAATGACGCACAAAGAAACTACATCACCACAGAAAGGGAGCTACTTACAGTGGTTTACGCCATTGACAAGTTCAGATCCTAGCTAATAGGATCTAAGGTCATTATCTATACTGACCATGCTGCTTTCAAGTGTCTTTTGTCCAAGCAGGACTCTTTGCCCAGATTGATAAGATGCGTATTACAATTGCAAGAATTTGACATAGAGATCAGGGACAGGAAGGGGTCAGAGAACCAGGTGGCTGACCACCTATCCCAGATTGAACCTGCAGCAGGGACGCCCCCTCCCACTACTGAGATATCTGAGACCTTCCCTGACGAACAGCTCTTTGCAATACATAAAGCACCTTGGTTTGCCAATATTGCAAATTACAAGGCGATAAGGTTCATCCCCGAGGAATACAATAGACAGCAAGTTAAAAAACTCATCCATAATGCTAAATATTACTTGTGGGATGAGCCATACCTTTTTAAAAGGTGCTCGGACGGTATAATCCGCCGTTGCGTGTCTGAGGAAGAAATGCAACAAATTCTTTGGCATTGCCATGGCTCAGATTATGGAGGTCATTTCGGAGGTGAGCGCACTGCCACCAAAGTCCTTCAAAGCGGCTTTTACTGGCCAATACTCTTCAAGGACTCCCG
The DNA here is from genome assembly GCF_003086295.3 of Arachis hypogaea. Taxonomy (NCBI): domain Eukaryota; kingdom Viridiplantae; phylum Streptophyta; class Magnoliopsida; order Fabales; family Fabaceae; genus Arachis; species Arachis hypogaea. Next base: position 31,283,610 of record NC_092049.1, read on the forward strand.
AAAATTTGTCTACAACTGTGACAGTTATCAACGAGCTGGCAATCTATTCCATAATCACGAAATGCCTCAACAAGGGATCTTAGAGATTGAGCTGTTTGATGTATGGGGAATAGATTTCATGGGTCCTTTCCCATCCTCATATTCGAATACATACATCCTTATGGCAGTGGATTATGTGTCTAAATGGGTTGAGGCAATCACTTCACCCACTAATGATACTCGAGTGGTAATGAAATTCCTCCAGAAATACATTTTCAGCAGATTTGGTGTCCCAAGGACACTAATCAGTGATGGAGGCACTCATTTCTGTAACAGACAACTTGACTCAATTCTGCACCGTTATGGTGTTTGCCACAGAGTGGCAACTCCCTACCATCCGCAGACAAATGGGCAAGTGGAGGTCTCCAACAAAGAGCTCAAAAGAATCCTGAAAAGAACAGTAAGCACCTCCAGAAGAGACTGGGCACGTAAGCTTGATGATGCCCTGTGGGCATATCGAACAACTTTCAAGACCCCTATTGGGATGTCACCCTACCAGCTGGTCTATGGGAAGGTATGTCATTTACCAGTGGAACTGGAACATAGAGCCTACTGGAAAACCAGATTCCTCAATTTTGATGCCAAGGATACAGGAGACAAAATATTGCTCCAATTAAATGAGTTGGATGAATTCCGACAAGCTGCATTTAACAATGCAAAAATTTACAAGGAAAGAGCTAAGAAATGGCATGATCAAAAGTTCTCCTCCATAGTCTTTGAGCCGGGACAGAAGGTTTTACTCTTCAACTCCAGACTCAAGCTTTTCCCTGGAAAGCTCAAGTTAAGGTGGACAAGACCTTTCATAGTCACTAATGTCTCACCCTATGGTCATATAGAGCTCCAAGACAGACACTCTGAAAAAAGATTTATAGTGAATGGACAGAGGGTCATGCATTACCTCGGGGATAATCTAGAGCAAGAGAGCTCTACATTGTTGCTGACATGACAATAATAAGGTCAAGCTAATGACGGTAAAGAAGCGCTTGTTGGGAGGCAACCCAACCATAAGTAGTGTATTACTGTTTTAGTCATTTTTCTCATTCATATTCATTTTCAGTTCATTTCTTGTTAATTTTCATAGTTTTCCTTTGCTTTTTAATGTTTGCGATCATGTGCAGTCCTTAGAATAGAAATAGAGATTATCATAATTGAAAACAAAACACCCTGGAGATAACTCCTTGCTAGCGTTGAACGCCAGACCAGGGGAAAGCTGGGCGTTCAACGCCTAAGAAGGAGTAAAGGACTGGCGTTAAATGCCACAAGGGGGCTGTATGAGCGTCCAATGCCCATTGGAGAGTGCAAGGCTGGCATTGAACGCCATAAGGGGGCTCCCTGGGCGTTCAACGCCCACATGAGGGCAAGCTTAGGACCAATATTGGTCCCCTAAGAGCGTTCAACAGCCAGTCTTGGCGTTGAATGCCTAGGAGGGGGTTAAGCCATCTATTCGAATTTTCAAGGAAGGGAAGGAGGGGTTGACTTGGTCAAACCATATCTTTTCAAAACTATACCTTTTCATCAATCTTCTCTCCAAATCACTATCTCTTTTAATTTAATTTGAATTTAAACCATATCTCCTCCAACAACTTAATTTCAAATCTCATCTTTTCAAATCAAATCTCTTTCAATTCAATTCTTTTTCAAATCTTTTTAATCTATATCTTATCTTTCATATCTTTTCTTCCATCTCTTTCAACATGATCGTCTTTTAAATCTTTTTCAAATCTTTCTTCTTAATTTTTGATTATATCTTGTTATCATATCTTCAAAATTCAAATTGATTATCTTTTCCTTTTATAAAGACCCACCCCCCTTCCCTCTTCCTCCACATTCATATTTTCCCTTCTCCTTCATGCCTCTCTTCCTCCTTCCTACATCTCCCTTTCTTTTTCTTTGCTCGGGACGAGCAAACCTTTTAAATTTGGTATGGCACAAGCATTGCTCTTGCAATTATTTACAACGCATGGCCCCAAGGAGTGGAAGATCTACATCAAGAAACAAGAAAGAAAGTGCCCTAATAGTAACTACTTATTGATGAGCGGATAATTGATACACTTTTTAGCATTGTTTTAAGGTAGTTTTTAGTATGATTTAGTTAGTTTTTAGTATATAATTATTAATTTTTAAATAAAAATCATCTTTCTGGACTTTACTATGAGTTTATGTGTTTTTCTATGATTTCAGGTATTTTCTGGCTGAAATTGAGGGACCTGAGCAAAAATCTGATTCAGAGGCTGAAAAAGGACTGCAGATGCTGTTAGATTTTGACCTCCCTGCACTTGAAATGGATTTTCTGGAGCTAAATATATAATAGTCCATACTTTGCCCAATATTTGATGGCCCAAACTGGCATTCAAAGTCAGCCCAAGGAATTCTGGCGTAAAACGCCAGAACTGGCATAAAAGCTGGAGTTAAACGTCCAAACTGGCACCAGAGCTGGCGTTTAACTCCAAGAAAAGCCTATACACATGAAAGCTTCAATGCTCAGCTCAAGCACACACCAAGTAGGCCTCGGAAGTGCATTTCTGCATCATTTACTTATTTTTGTAAACCCTAGGTTACTAGTTCATTATAAATAGGACCTTTTACTATTGTATTTTCATCTTTTGATCATCTTTAATCATGTTTTGATGATTGAACCCTCTTTGGGAGGCTGGCCATTCGACCATGCCTAGACGTTGTTCTTATGTATTTTCAACGGTGGAGTTTCTACACCCCATAGATTAAGGTGTGGAGCTTTGCTGTTCTTCAAGAATTAATGCAATTACTACTGTTTTTCCTTCAATTCATGCCTACTTCTTCTCTAAGATATCCATTCGCACTTCAACATGATGAATGTGATGATCAAGTGACACTCATCACCATTCTCACTTATGAACGCGTGCCTGACAACCACTTTCGTTCTACCTGAAAACAAGCTTGAATGCATATCTCTTGGGTTTCTAATCTAAGATTAGAACCTTCATGGTATAGGCTAGAATTATTGGCAGCCATTCCTGGGATCCAGAAAGTCTAAACCTTGTCTGTGGTATTCCGAGTAGGATCCGAGAAGGGATGACTGTGACGAGCTTCAAACCTGCGAATGTGGGGCATAAGTGACAGTGTGCAAAAAGACAATGGTCTTATTCCGACGCTAGTGGGAACCGACAGATGATTAGCCGTGCGGTGACAGCGCATATGGAATTGTTTTCATCCGAGAGGATCATACAGCTTGCCATGGAAGGAGGTAACACATGGTTGGAAGAAGGCAATAGGAAAGCAGAGGTTCTGAAGCAACAAAGCATCTCCAGACGCTTATCTGAAATTTCTACCTATGGATTACATAAGTATTTCTATCCTGTTTTATATTTTATTTATATTTTTAATTATCAAAACCTTATAACCATTTGAATCTGCCTGACTGAGATTTACAAGGATGACCATAGCTTGCTTCAAGCCAACAATCTCTGTGGGATCGACCCTTACGTAAGGTATTACTTGGACGACCCAGTGCACTTGCTGGTTAGTTGTGCAAAGTTGTGAAAAAGAGTTGAGATTACAATTGTGCATACCAAGTTGTTGGCGCCATTGAGATCACAATTTTGTGCACCAAGTTTTTGGCGCCGTTGCCGGGGATTGTTCGAGTTTGGACAACTGACGGTCATCTTGTTGCTCAGATTAGGTAATTTTATTTTATTTTTAAGCTTTATTTTCAAAAAATTTTTTTTTTCAAAAAAATAAATTATTCTATGACTTCAGAATTTTTAAGAATGAGTTCTAGAGTTTTAGATGATGCTTTTATCACCACAGGAGCTAGTTGATTCCATTCAATTTGGCTGTTGTATGTAATGTCCTGCTGAAACTTGTCTAGCCATGTCTAATCTTTTTAGACTGAAGCTTTAGACTAACATTGCATGATTCCTGGAATTCGTATTAAAAATTTTGAATTTCTTTATTTCCCTTTTCAAAATAATTTTTGAAAAAAATACAAAAAATTTTAAAACCATAAAAACAAAAAATTTTATGTTTCTTGTTTGAGTCTAGTATCAAATTTTAAGTTTGGTGTCAATTACACAGTCTTTAAATTATCTTAAAAATTTTCGAAAAAAAATATATGCATTATGTTCTTCATTGATCTTCAAGATGTTCTTGATGATTTTCTTTGATCTGATCTTTAAATTCTCTTGTTTGGTGTCTTTTCCTATTTTTCATATGCATTTTGAATTATTAGTGTCTATAGAATGAAAATTCCTAAGTTTGGTGTCTTGCATGCATTGTTTATTTGATCTTAGATTTTTTTATGATTAGTTTCATTTTGTTGTTGTTCTCATCATTAAAAATTCAAAAAAAATTTCAAAATTATGTCTTTTTAAGTCAATAATACAGAGAATTAAAGATTCAGAACATACAGCAGAGGAATCACAGAGAAAAAGCTGGGCGTTCAAAACGCCCAGTGAGGAAGGAAAATTGGCGTTTAAACGCCAGCCAGGGTACCTGGTTGGGCATTAAACGCCCAAAAGGATAGTACTTTGGGCGTTAAACGCTAGAATGGATACCATTCTGGGCGTTTAACGCCAGGATAGCATCAATGAGGTAATTTTGTTTTCAATTCAAATCTTTTTCAGTTTTGAAAGTTTTAAAGCTAATTTTTCAAAATCTTATCTTTTTCATATCCTCTTATCAATCATATCTTTTTCAAAATCAAATCTTTTTTTAAATTATTTTTTTCAATATTTTCGAAAATCCTTGCTATAATTAATGATTTGATTCAAAAATTTCAAGTTGTTACTTGCCTATTAAGAAAGGTTCAATATTTGAATTTTAGAATTATATCTTTTAAATTTCTTGTTAGCCAAGTCATTAATTTCCAATCATATCATTAATTTAAAATTTTTTTAAAATTATTTTTCAATCATATCTTCTCGATCATATCTTCTCAACCACATCTTTTTCAAAATAATTTTCAATCATATCTTTTTGATTACTGATTTGAAAATATTTTTCAAAATCACCTAACAACTTTCTCACTTTTAATTTTCGAAAGACCATTAACCATTTTTCAAAATTCTTTAACTAATTGTTTTAAATTTTAATTTTATTTTTCTTTTAAAAAAAATTTCAAAAATTCCCTCTCTCACCTTCTTCTATTTAAGGACTAACAATCCTCCTCAATTAGCAATTCGGACTCTCTCTCCTTTTTCATATGTTCGAATTCTTATCTACCTACCTCATCCCTCTATTCCTGTTTTCCTCCGACACCTCAAGGAATCTCTATACTGTGACATAGAGGATTCCTATTCTTTTTTGTTCTCTTCTTTTTCATATGAGCAGGAGCAAGGATAAGAACATTCTTGTTGAAGCTGATCCAAAACTTGAAAGGACCTTGAAGAGGAAGCTAAGAGAAGATAAATCACAACACTCTGGAGAGGACCTGACAGAATTTTTCGAAAAAGAAGAAGACATGGCCGAACCCAACAACATTGCCAACAATGCAAGGAAGATGCTTGGTGACTTTATTACACCCTCTTCTGACTTCTGTGGAAGGAGCATATCAATTCCTGTAATTGGAGCAAACAACTTTGAGCTTAAGCCTCAATTAGTTTCTCTAATACAGCAGAATTACAAGTTTCATGGACTTCCATTGGAAGATCCTCATCAGTTTTTTGCTGAATTCTTGCAAATCTGTGACACTGTTAAGACCAATAGGGTTAATCCTGAGGTCTACAGACTTATGCTTTTTCCCTTTGTTGTAAGAGATAGAGTTAGGACATGGTTGGACTCACAACCTAAAGAAAGCCTGAACTCTTGGAAAAAGCTGGTCAATGCCTTCTTGGCAAAGTTCTTTCCACCTTAAAAATTAAGTAAGCTTAGAGTGAAAGTCCAGACCTTCAGACAGAAGGAAGGCGAATCCCTCTATGAAGCTTGGGAAAGATACAAGCAGTTGATCAGAAGGTGTCCTTCTGGCATGCTTTCAGAATGGGGCATCATATGTATATTCTATGATGGTCTGTCTGAACTGTCCAAGATGTCATTGGACAACTCTGCTGGAGGATCTTTTTATTTGAAGAAAATGCCTGAAGAAGCCCAGGAACTCATTGAAATGTTTGTCAATAACCAATTCATGTACACTTCTGAAAGAAATCCTGTGAATAATGGGACAACTCAAAAGAAAGGAGTTCTTGAGATTGATACTCTGAATGCAATATTGGCTCAGAATAAAATATTGACTCAGCAAGTCAATATGATTTCTCAGAGTCTGTCTAGAATGCAAGCTGCAACAGGTAGTACTAAAGAAGCTTCATCTGAAGAAGAAGCTTATGATCCTAAGAATCCTGGAATGGAAGAGGTGAATTACATGGGAGAATCTTATGGAAACACCTACAATCCTTCATGGAGGAACCATCCTAATCTCTTATGGAAGGATCAACAGAAGCCTAATCAAGGCTTCAATAATAATAATGGTGGAAGAAACAGGTTTGGCAATAGCAAACCTTTTGCATCATCTTCTCAGCAACAGAGAGAGAATTCTAAGTAGAGCCACTCTGACTTAGCAACTGTAGTCTCTGATCTATCTAAGACCACTCTCAGTTTTATGACTGAAATAAGATCCTCCATTAAAAATTTGGAGGCACAAGTGGGTCAGCTGAGTAAGAAAATCACTGAAACTCCTCCTAGCACTCTCCCAAGCAATACAGAAGAAAATCCCAAGAGAGAGTGCAAGGCCATAACCATGACTAACATGGCCGAACCTGGAGAGAGTAAGGAAGATGTGATTTCCAGTGAGAAAAACCTCATGGAATGTCCTCTGAATGAAAAGAAGTTCCCCTTTGAGGAACCAAGGGAATCTGAGGCTCATACAGAGACCATAGAGATTTCATTGAACCTACTTCTGCCATTCATGAGCTCTGATGAGTTTTCTTCCTCTGAAGAGGATGAAGATATTACTGAAGAGCAAGTTGCTAAGTACGTGGGAGCAATCATGAAGCTGAATGCCAAGTTATTTGGTAAAGATACTTGGGAGGATGAACCTCCATTGCTCATCCATGAACTAACTGATCTGGTTCAACTGAAATTATCTCAGAAGAAACAGGATCCTAGAAAGTTCTCAATACCTTGTACCATAAGCACCATGACCTTTAAGAAGGCTTTGTGTGACCTTGGGTCAAGTATAAACCTCATGCCCCTCTCTGTAATGGAGAAACTAGGGATTCTTGAGGTGCAAGCTGCAAGAATCTCACTAGAGATGGCAGACAATTCAAGGAAACAGGCTTATGAACTTGTAGAGGATGTCTTGGTTAAGGTTGAAGGCCTTTACATCCCTGCTGACTTTATAATCCTGGACACAGGGAAGAATAAGGATGAAACCATCATCCTTGGCAGACCCTTCCTAGCCACAGCAAAAGTTGTGATTGATGTTGACAGAGGAGAGTTGGTCCTTCAAGTGAATGAGGACTACCTTGTGTTTAAGGCTCAAAGATTTCCTTCTGTACACATGGAGAAGAAGCATGAAAAGCTTTTCTCAATGCAGAGTGAAACAGAGCCCCCACATTCAAACTCTAAGTTTGGTGTTGGGAGGCCATCATCATGCTCTGAGTATCTATGAGGCCCCATGAGAGCCCACTGTCAAGCTATTAACATTAAAGAAGCGCTTGTTGGGAGGCAACCCAATTTTCACTTATCTATGTTAAATTTCTTTTGTTATTTTATGTTTTCTTTAGGATGATGATCATGTGGAGTCACAAAAACAAAAGCTAAAATAAAAAATAGCATTGAAAATAGTAGACCTTGGAGGATGAGCTTACTGGCGTTTAGGGTTTAGGGTAGCAGAATGGGCGTTAAACACCCAGTCTGGCACCATTCTGGGCGTTCAATGCCAGAAAAGGGCACCAAACTGGCGTTTAACGCCAGAAAGGGAAGAAAAGTTGGCGTTTAACGCCAGAAAGGGGAGAAAAGCTGGCATTAAACGCCAGAAATGGGTAGCAACCTGGCATTTAACGCCAGGATTGGCACTCCAAGGAGCATTTGCACGCCAAAATGGTGTAGGGATGAGAAATCATTGACACCTCAGGATCTGTAAACCCCATAGGATCCCACCTACCTCAACTTTCTCTCTCTTCTTCTACTTCCCTCTTTCTTCTTTTGCTCGAAGACGAGCAAACCTTCTAAGTTTGGTGTGGTAAAAGCGTTGTATTTTGTTTTCCATAACCACTAAGGGCACCTAAGGCCGGAGAAACCTCTAGAAAGAGGAAAGGGAATACAGTTGCTTCTAACTCCGAGTCATGAGAGATGGAGAGATTCATCTCATAAGCCCATCACTAAGAAAAGGATGGAGCAAACAAGAGAGCCCACTCATGGACCTCAACAAGAGCATGAGGAAGTCCCTCATCAAGAGATCCCTGAGATGCCTCAAGGGATGCATTTTCCTCCACACAACTATTGGGAGCAAATCAATACCTCCTTAGGAGACCTGAGTTCCAATATGGAACAACTAAAAATGGAGCACCAAGAGCACTCCATTATCCTCCATGAAATTAGAGAAGACCAAAGAGCCATGAGGGAGGAGCAACAAAGGCAAGGAAGAGACATTGAGGAGCTCAAGCACTCCATAAGATCTTCATGAGGAAGAATTAGCCGCCATCACTAAGGTGGACCCGTTCTTTAATTTTCTTGTTATTTGTTTTCTATTTTTTTCGTTTCCTATGCTTTATGTTCTATCTATGTTTGTGTCTTTATTACATGATCATTAGTGTCTAGTGTCTATGCTTTAAAGTTATGAATGTCCTATGAATCCATCACCTTTCTTAAATGAAAAATATTTTCTGAAAAAGAAAAAGAAGTACATGAATTTCGAATTTTAAAATAGTTTAATTATTTTGATGTGGTGGCAATACTTTTTGTTTTTCTAAATGAATGCTTGAACAATGCATATTTTTTAATTTGTTGTTTATGAATGTTAAAATTGTTGGCTCTTGAAAGAATAATGAAAAAGGAGAAATGTTATTGATAATCTGAAAAATCATAAAATTGATTCTTGAAGCAAGAAAAAGCAGTGAAAAAGCTTGCGAAAAAAAAAGTGGCGAAAAAATAAAGAAAAAAAAGAGAAAAGAAAGAAAAAGAAGAAGCAAGCAGAAAAAGCCAGTAACCCTTTAAACCAAAAGGCAAGGATAGAAAAAGGATCCAAGGCTTTGAGCATTAATGGATAGGAGGCCCACAGGAATAAAATCTTGGCCTAAGTGGCTAAACCAAGCTGTCCCTAACCATGTGCTTGTGGCGTGAAGGTGTCAAGTGAAAAGCTTGAGACTGAGCGGTTAAAGTCATGGTCCAAAGCAAAAAGAGTGTGCTTAAGAGCTCTGGACACCTCTAATTCGGGACTCTAGCAAAGTTGAGTCACAATCTGAAAAGGTTCACCCAGTTATGTGTCTGTGGCATTTATGTATCCGGTGGTAATACTAGAAAACAAAATGCTTAGGGCCACGGCCAAGACTCATAAAGTAGCTGTGTTCAAGAATCAACATACTGAAATAGGAGAATCAATAACACTATCTGAATTCTGAGTTCCTATAGATGCCAATCATTCTGAACTTCAAAGGATAAAGTGAGATGCCAAAACTGTTCAGAAGCAAAAAAGCTACTAGCCCCGCTCATCTAATTAAGACTGATCTTCATAGATGTTTTTAGAATTTATTGTATATTCTCTTCTTTTTATCCTTTTTTGTTTTTAGTTGCTTGGGGACAAGCAACAATTTAAGTTTGGTGTTGTGATGAGCGGATAATTTATACGCTTTTTAGCATTATTTTAGGTAATTTTTAGTATGATTTATTTAGTTTTTAGTATATAATTATTAGTTTTTAAAAAAAAATCACATTTCTAGACTTTACTATGAGTTTGTATATTTTTCTGTGATTTCAGGTATTTTCTAGCTGAAATTGAGGGACTTGAGCAAAAATCTGATTCAGAGGCTGAAAAAGGACTGCAGATGTTGTTGGATTCTGACCTCCCTACACTCGAAATAAATTTTTTGGAGCTAAAGAAGCCCAATTGGCACGATCTCAATTGCGTTGGAAAGTAGACATTCTGGGCTTTTGAGCAATATATAATAGTCCATACTTTGCCCGAGATTTGATGGCCTAAACTGGCGTTCAAAGTCAGCCCAAGGAATTCTGGCGTAAAACGCCAGAACTGGCATAAAAGCTGGAGTTAAACGTCCAAACTGGCACCAGAGCTGGTGTTTAACTCCAAGAAAAGCCTATGTACGTGAAAGCTTCAATGCTCAGCTCAAGCACACACCAAGTGGGCCCCAGAAGTGGATTTCTGCATCATTTACTTATTTTTGTAAACCCTAGGTTACTAGTTCATTATAAATAGGACCTTTTACTATTGTATTTTCATCTTTTGATCATCTTTAATCATGTTTTGATGATTGAACCCTCTTTGGGAGGCTGGCCATTCGGCCATGCCTAGACCTTGTTCTTATGTATTTTCAACGGTGGAGTTTCTACACCCCATAGATTAAGGTATGGAGTTCTGCTGTTCTTCATGAATTAATGCAATTACTACTATTTTTCCTTCAATTCACGCCTACTTCTTCTCTAAGATATCCATTCGCACTTCAACATGATGAATGTGATGATCAAGTGACACTCATTACCATTCTCACTTATGAACGCGTGCCTGACAACCACTTCTGTTCTACCTGAAAACAAGCTTGAATGCATATCTCTTGGGTTTCTAATCTAAGATTAGAACCTTCGTGGTATAGGCTAGAATTATTGGCAGCCATTCCTAGGATCCAGAAAGTCTAAACCTTGTATGTGGTATTCCGAGTAGGATCCGGGAAGGGATGACTGTGACGAGCTTCAAACCTGCGAATGTGGGGGCACAAGTGATAGTGTGCAAAAAGACAATGGTCTTATTCCGACGCTAGCGGAAACCGACGGATGATTAGCCGTGCGGTGACAGCGCATATGGAATTATTTTCATCCGAGAGGATCATACAATTTGCCATGGAAGGAGGTAACGCATGGTTGGAAGAAGGCAATAGGAAAGCAGAGGTTCTGAAGCAACAAAGCATCTCCAGACGCTTATCTGAAATTCCTACCTATGAATTACATAAGTATTTCTATCCTGTTTTATATTTTATTTATATTTTTAATTATCAAAACCTTATAACCATTTGAATCTGCCTGACTGAGATTTACAAGGATGACCATAGCTTGCTTCAAGCCAACAATCTTCGTGGGATCGACCCTTACTCATGTAAGGTATTACTTGGACGACCCAGTGCACTTGCTGGTTAGTTGTGCGAAGTTGTGAAAAAGAGTTGAGATGATAACTGTGCGTACCAAGTTGTTGACGCCATTGAGATCACAATTTCGTGCACCACTTATAAACCTTACAGATTCTACTCCAAGCTTCATGAAGACCATTACTATGAAGTAATGTGTAAAAGTCAGTGATTCCAGAAGTCAAGTTTGACTTGAAAGAAGATGAATACCTAAAAATCCAAGAACATATTCAAAAGAGGGGTTAGGAAATTCTGGCCAACCCTACAACCAATGTTGGAATAGTAAATATTCGTGAGTTTTTTGCAAATCTGTAGATGACAGATAAACAAAAGAAAGAGGGACAGGGATTCTACACATAGCGCACCATGGTCCGAGAAAAGACTCTGCATTTCAATCTGGATAAGGTGAGGGAAATTTTCAAATTACCCCCACAAAAGGATGACCCTGACTCCTTTAATAGGAGGGTGCTAGCCAAACCAAGGCTAGATCAAGTCCTTGAGGACATATATCTTCCCGGAACTCAGTAGATCAATGATAAGAAAGGTAAACCAAACCAACTGAGGAGAATGGATCTTAAGCCAGTTGCTAGAGGATGGTTGGACATCATTGGGCGTTCCATACTCCCCACTAGCAACCGTTCTGAAGTTACTATAAGGAGAGTTGTGATGATCCATTGCATCATGTTGGGCAATGAGGTAGAAGTTCTCCAAATAATCCCATACGAACTATACAAGTTTGCAAACAAAACCTCAACCCAAGCCAATATGGCTTTTCCAAATCTTGTATCTCGATTGTGTAATGAGGCAGGAGTCCTGATTGACAAAGACAAAGGTATCCCAGTGGACAACCCAATTACCAAGGAGAGTATGGAAAGCACCAGGGGACCAGGACCAGACAAGATTCAGCAAGTAGTTGAACCTCCTAACAGGAAGATGCTTGAACCACATCAAGAGCAGAGTATCCTTCCAATTGAATATTGGACTCAACTGGCAGCATCCGTTGAACAGTTGCAAACCACTATGGACCAATTGAGAGAGGAGCAAAAGAACCAGTCTTGCTTGTTACAGAAGCTGGTTGAAGAACATGAGAAGCAGGGGCGAGCATTAGAAGAGCAGAAGCGCCAGAAAGTAGTTTCTGAAGAAGGTAATGGACCACCATGATTAAGGTGGTTGGGTTTCATCCCTAGCCTGTGCCTATTCTAATTCTTGTTTCTCATATCTAAGATTACATGATCACTAGTAGAATATTTCTTTTTATTTTTATTTTATTTTCCAGTAATTAATTTTTAATTTCTGTCAATTAAGTATGAGATATTCCACTTGTCATTTCATTAAATTTAAATAAAATTTTGTTTTCTTTTAAGAAGCGGTAAAATACAAAACTTATTGAGTTGATTATAATGAGTTCCTTCTAATTCAAAAGTGGTGGCATTACATTTACTCTCTGAATATATGAATTAACTGTGCACAATGGTCTTGAAGTTGAGAGCATTGGCTCTTGGAGGAACAGTGAATTTGAAGAAATATTATTGGTTATCAGAAAAATCCAAATTATTTATATTCTTGAAGCAAAAGGAACAGCATTCTACTTCAAAAAAATTTTATAAATATTTTCAATTCAGGAAAACCAATGAAACAATCCAAGGCTTTGAGCATCAATGGTTAGGAGGGTTAAAAAGTAGCCTAAAAAGCTCAATTGAGTTGCTATCCCTAACTAAGTGCTTGTGGTGTGATGGTGTCAAGTGAAAAGCTTGAGATTGAGCAGTTAAAGTCGTGATCCAAAGCAAAAGAGTACGCTTAAGAACTCTGGGCACCACTGACTAGGAGTTTAAGCAAATCTAAATTCGAATCCTAAGGGTTCCCCCAGTTAATTGCTTGTGGCGTTCATGTATCCTATGGTAATATGGGAAAACATAACGCTTAGAGTCACAACTAGGCTAAAAAAGGTGCAAAGCACCTAAAGGAAGCTGTGTTCAAGAATAAAGAAGAGCTTAAGGAAGAGAACCAATAATATCATCCAGATTCCAATCCTGAGAGATGCAAATGTCTCTGAAGTTTAAAGGAAAATGAGGTGCCAAAACTGTTCAGAAGAGAAGAACTATTAGCCCCACTCAGTAATTGGAATTGAGCTTCATTGAAAACTTTGAGACTTGTTGTATTTTTCTCTTCTTTTTAGTCTTACTTGTTTTTGGTTGCTTGAGGACAATCAACAGTTTAAGTTTGGTGTTCTGATGAGCGAATATTTTATATGCTTTTTTATGTTATTTCATAGTATTTTCAGTATGTTTTGTTAAGTTTTATTATGTCTTAGTAGGTTTTATTGCAAACTTCACTTTTTGGATACTACTTTGAGCTTTTGTGTTTTTCCTATGATTTTAGCTAAATTTTGGGTGAATTTGGCAAGTTTTAGCAAAGTCTGATTCAAAGGCAAGGAAAGCATAACAGATGCTGTCAGAATATGACCTCTATGCATTCAAACAAGCATTTCTAGAGCTACAGAGGTCCAAATGATGAGTTCACAATGGAGTTGAAAAGCTAACTTCTAGAGCTTTCCTATAATATATAATAGTCAATACTTTTCTTCATATTGGGCTGCCCAAAATGGGCGTTGAACGCCCAAACTACCATCTAGTGGGCGTTCAATGCCCCAAGAGGACCAACGCTGGTGTTGAACGCCCAAACCTGGCGTTCAATGCCACAAAAGGGGGCAAGGAAGCAGTACATTCTCCTCCTAATGGGCATTCAACGCCCACCTCTTCAAGTTGGATGCCAAGCTCAACTTAAACACTTACCAAGTGGGCGCAGAAGTGGATTTTCGCATCTTTAGCTTAGCTTATTTCATTTTTGTAATTTCCAATTATTATTAATGTCTCTTTAGGTTTAGGTTAGTATATATAGAAAGAAAATCACTCTTGTTGGGGGATCTTCTGCACCATATTCGAACCCTAGACATTATTCTCTCTACAGTATGAGCAACTAAACCTCCTAGGTTAAGGTTAGGAGCTCTGCTGGTTCCTATGGATTAATATAATTACTTTTCTACTTCAATCTGTGTTTAATTCTATTCTATTATGCATTGTCGTTCTTCATCCTTATGAATCTCAATTCTACATGAGTTCCTTATGAGTCCTGACCCGGATAGTATTGAGCTACAGCTTGAGGATGCATCACAGGCTCCAACAAGTTATCTTGGCTGATTGGGATATGTGACATAAAACGTCGTTAGTCAAGGGTAATTGAGATTCCTGTGGCTCTAAGGGTTAGGACCATAAGAGCATCAGTCTCTGATCCGGAAGATCCGACCTTGTCTGTGGCGTTTTGAGTAGGATTAGCAAAGAGATTGAATTGCGCACGCTTCACCCTCTCCCAGATTGATCTAGTCCATTCGGATATTTTGTTTGGACCTGAGAAGATTAATGACCACGACCATTGGCTTAATCACTTATAGCCTTGCCATTGAAGGAATCATTCATCCTTGAAGTAGTTGGTATGATGTGTTTATCCAGAAGAAGAAGCACCTCTGAAACCTTAACTGACTTCTCATTATTGTCTCTATCTTAATTATTTATCGCTTTTGTAATTGCTTGTTTATGCGCCTACAACAGCCAAAAACTATCTTTCTATTCGCCTGACTATGATCTGCAGGATAATCACAGCTTGCTCAATCCGGCAATCCTCGTGAGATTCGACCCTCACTCACCTGAAGTATCACTACAAGAAAATGGAACATTTGTAACAAAAATTTTATAACAAATTTAAAATTGTTACAAAAAATTATTTTTTTGTAACAAAAATTAGTGATTATTACATAATAATAATGTTTTGTAACAACAATATAATTTGTTACAAAACGTCTTGTTATTTTGTAACGATTTAATTTTTTTGTTACAAATTATATTGGCTTTTGTAACGAACCGATGTTTTGTTGCAAAATTTTATAATATTTTGTAACAAAAGATGAAGTTGTTGCAAAAGTTCAAAATATTTTGTAACAAAATATCCATTTGTCACAAAATTCAATATTGTTTGTAACAAATTATTTGTTTGTCACAAAATACAAGAATTTTTGTAACTAAAAAAAATTATTTTAAAATATCAAAATCTTTAAGATAATTTTATTTTGTTTTAAAAATTTAATAATTTAAAATATTATTTGTATTAATTAATTAGTTTTTATAAAAAATTAAAGATTAAATAATTAATTTTTAAAAATGGTATATATTATTTTATATTTTTTATAAAACTAATATATAATTTTTACTAATAATCAAGTCTTAAATATAGATTAAAAATTAAATTTTTAAATTAAAAAAATTAATTATTAAACATAAATAAAAATAGTTAAAATTAAAAAATAAATACAAATGTAAAAAGTAAAAATCCGAATTGTAATCCTCACTTTCACTCTTCATTCTACTACTCGCTGGGTTACCTACTTCTCTTTTTTTCTTTTAACTAATATAATTTTTTATTAATAATTAATTAAAATTTATATAATTTTCATAAATATTTAATACTCTATATTCAATTAAAATTACCAAATCTTAATTTATCTAAAAATTTCTAATTGTACATTTTTTTCCAAAAACAAACCCTAATTCTCAAATTAAAAATTCTAACTCTAATTTTATCCTAACCTTACCCACATCCACTCACTCACTCACTCACTCACTCACTCATTCACTCACCCTAACCTTAACCCTAAACCCTTCCAGCCGCCACACCCCTTTTCTCTAAATGCACACACACAACACAAAAACACACACACAGTAAGAGAAAGGTAAGAAACGGAGAGGGAAAGAAAGGAAAAGAAAGGGGGAAGCTGGAATCAGAGAGCAAGAGAAGGAGAGGGAGAAGAAGGAGGCCGGGCCGTCGTAACACCATCAGGAAGGGGGAGACGTTAAGTGAGAGGAAGAGTTGTGCGAGGAAGGAGCGCTTGATAAACCCAAATTTTATGATATATTTTGTACTTAATTTGAGTGATTTATTCAATCCTTCACCCACTTATTCATATTAATTGCATGGTTTTACTTTCCCTTCCTTATTATGCGATGTATGTGAAAAACATGTTTCCTAAGCTTTAAAATTTATTATTTTAATTACCTTTATTTCCATTCGATGCCGTGATTAGTGTGTTGAGTAGTTTCAGATCTTCTAAGGAAGGAATGACTTAAAGGATGGAAAGGAAACATACAAAAATGGAAGGAAAGCACAAAATGGAGCTTCTGAAGAAACTGGCATCCACGCGATCGCATGGACGAAGCAATCGTGTGCCAAGCGCGAATCAGCAGCGACGCGGCCGCATGACTGATGCGACTGCGTGCCTTAAGCAGAACCCACATGACGCGGTCGCATGACTGACGCGACCGCGTGGCAAGAAAAGCTCCGACTGACGCGACCGCGTGACCCACGCGGACGCGTGACAGAGGCCACGCACCAGAAATTGCAGAAAATGCTCATAGCAAATTCTGAAGCCCTTTTTGGCCCAAATCCAAGTCCAGAAGACATAGACCAGAGGTTATAAAGTGGAGGAACGCATCCATTCAGAGAGAGCTCGCATTTTTTATTACTTTTCATGATTTAGATTTAGTTTTGAGAGGGAGATTCTCTCCCTTCTCTCTTAGGATTAGGATTAGGATTTAGGACTTCTCTTAGTTTTTAAGAGTGACTCTCGATCCAGGTTTAATATTTACTTTAATTTATGTTTCTCTGCCGCTTTTACTTTAATGCTTTTATTCGTACCTATAAATGTTGCCAACTTGACTTATGAACCCTTTCCATGTTATGATTTGAATTAATGATTATTTGAGGTATTTCAGTTATTGATTGCTTTCTCCTTAATTTGTATTACCATTGCTTTCCATCTAAGGACATTTTTATTCCAGCAATTTTACTTCTTCCCTTTTGGTCTTGGTTAAGAAATCAGTAACTCAACATTATTAAACTCAGCATAATTGATAATCGTTATCTTGCTAATTGAACTGAACTTCAATAATCCCAACTTTTTCTTAGGAAATAAATAGGATTCGAAGGTCAAACTAATTAGTCCCTTGACTTACCTTTACTTTAGTAAAGGTTAACTAAGTGGAATTAAGATTCAACTTTCACTATTGTTGAGAGGAATAACTAAGTTGGACTTCCAATTTCTCTTACCTTGCCAAAAGTTACTTTACAGTATTTATTTATTTTAATTGCCATTTACTCTACTTGTCATTCAAATCACTTGCTTCTCACCTTCTAAACCCCGATTACAACCTTTATAGCCAATAATAAGAACATACTTTCTTGCAGTTCCTTGAGAAGACGACCCGAGGTTTGAATACTCGGTTAACAATTTTTAAGGGGTTTGTTACTTGTGACAACCAAAACGTTTGTATGAAAGGACTTTTGAAGGTTTAGAAACTATACTTGCAACGAGGATTTATCCGCAAATTTCTAGACTACGCAAAAATCCTCTCATCAGAATGGCGCCGTTGCCGGGGAACTGCTAACGTGTGCCTTATTATTGGTTATTGTAAATATTTTTCTTTTACTTGTTTATTTATTTCTGTTTTTCCTTTTTATTTTTCATTTGCTACCATGAATTCTCACCCCTCTCGCTTTGAGTCTGGTTCTAACTTTGTTGAAGGAAATAGAAGTTACAGCAGGAATATGCATCAAGGTCAGACCAATCAAGGATGGATGGAGCCAAGAGGATCTAATCAACCCTTTAGGCAGCAACACCCTCCGAGATATCCTGGACAAAGACCATTCTACCGTGCATACCCAGCTGAAAGATATGGTGGACAACCTTGTAACTACTAACAAGCCCCACCCCGTGCATACAAACCATCCTTTCAACATAACCTCGAACCACCACACTCACAAGCTTGTCTTCACCATTCGCCACCATATGATCCTTCCTTACCCCAGTACCAATCCAATCACTCCCAATCACCGCCACTTTCCTATGTATCATGTCCAAGTCCGGCAACCCGAGAAGCAGAGGTTCGCCTAAAGGAAACAGTAAATAAACTTCAAACAACCATTTGACAACTGGAGCAAACAATAATTCAATGGGTTTTTAGGCGCTCAAATACACAAGGATCAGCCACAGCCCCATGTGAACAGTCTAACAAAGAGCGTAGCATGAAGGAAATACCAGAAACTCTAGTGGACAAGACAGAGAATGAATTCGTACTAGAACAGGTAGAAGAAGCTGTCATTGTACAAGAAGAAGAGTTGGTTGAAGATCTAGGAGATGCTGAACCTCCATGGGAATCTAGAACTGAGGAGAACTCCGTCAAGGACGTTACAGTTGATGCTAAGGACGATAGTACACAACCCCCAAGGCAAGTTGTTTATGAAGAATCAGACGGAATAACCCAGGACACAAATTTCCTTGATGATGATAGTCACAAGTCAAATTCTCTTAGTAATGAATTTGCATCTGCAAGTGAATTCTCTGAGATCGAAGAATCTTCCCCAAGTGAATATGAAGACGATACGGAGGTAGATTTCTCTCAACCTCCAATCTATGACTCAAGTGATGAGGAAGACATAGAAGACTTTGACCAGGACACAGATACACTTGTAGAACCTTGCAAGGAAGTGGAGGAATTCACAGAAGAGCACAAGGGAGTAGAACTTACAGAACCACCAGAAACACCTATCCCAAGGCCATTACTACCTAATACAAGCTTCAAGTGGGTACAATCCTTAACCTATAACTTTACTTATTCACTTGAATATGGTTTGCTTGAAACAGATGGCCAGCTTAGAGCTCTTTGCGGCTTTAAGAGTAAGAGGGAACTGGCTCGTACTCAGAGTTGGTGCACAAGGTTCAATAAGGTTCCACGCTTCACCTCGAAGTACGCGGATTGGTATCATGCTCAACTGCATGGATCACGGAGAACGTTTGGTCACCATGGTGAGATTCTACTCTTTAAACCGCTTGGATGGAAACATATAGATCAAGACGGAGGCAGATTTAATAGCAAAGCTTGGGATCCTGGAATCTATTCTGACATTCATCACCCCGGGAGCCTGAAAATTTGTCTGAAGCTGCTCAGAAACTCTACATGCCTAGTATGGGACCCCGGAGGCTATTGGCATTCTAAGCACTGGTGGAGATTTTTGGACGAATTTAAACATAAGCCGCCATAGCAGGAAGCTCCTACAATGTCCAACTTAACGACTTTAACTAAAAGTGCTAGGTGGGAGACAACCCACCATGGTATGGTCGCTTCTTTTTCAATTTATTTCTTGTTAATTGCTTTCATTTTTATTTCCTTTTCATTTTACTTCATTGAACCTGGAATCATGCATAGCATTCATGTTAATCATTGCATTCTGCATTTATCATACACATAAAAAAGGGGATGCACGACGCGACCGCATGCCCCATGTGATCGCGTCATACTGCGAAAACACTATCCACGCGACCGCATCATCCACGCGGCCGCGTGCCTTGGAGATCGGCGTCAAAAATCCAACGTCCAGAGAGTTAGGCTAGAATCGTGCGGCCCTTGTGCGTTTTGCACAAATTGACCCACGCGATTGCGCGCCCCACGCGATCGCGTCACTTGCACAATATCAATCCCACGTGACCGCGTGAGCGACGTGATCGCGTCGCATGGATTGCACATCACCCCAGAAAGAGACAGAGAGTTGCGCTGAAACGGTGCTGGAGTCGTGCGTTTAGCACACTTTCCAGTGACGCGATCGCGCGACCCACGCGATCACGTCACTCCCTCTCCTACCCTTCTCACGCGATTGCACGACCTACGCGATCGCGTCACCCCCATTTTCACCCCACCACGCGACCGCGTGCCCCACGCGACCACGTGGATTCCAATTTAAACCCCCCCAGATCACGCGAACCCTATTCTCGCGCCACCCCCTGAACCCCAACCCTTTCTTCTCCCCTCCTCCAAACCCCAGCCACCACCGCACCACCACCCAACCACCATCTACGACCCCTGCCGACGCCGTCAACCGCCCAGACACCGCCGCCGTACCACCCCCACCCCTTCTCTCTTCCTCTTTCTCCCTCCTTCTCCGCCACTGCCCTCCGCCACTGCCCACCTCACACCGCCGCACCCAACCCTGCCGCGCCCCCTCCGCCACCCACACGCAACCCCCCTCCCTTCCTCTATCAATTACCCTAAACCCTATCCCCATTACCCCCTTCTCCACTGCCCCCTCAGCCGCTACCGCGCCGCCGTGCCCCTCCACCGCGCCGAACGCTGCCGCAGCCACCACCCAGCCGCTTTCTTCCCCGTTCTACTCCTCACGCCTACCAGGTTCCGATGAACACCGCCTTTCTGTCCTTCGCAGTTATTTTACAATTTTTTTCTATTTCTGTTCATGTTTAGGATAGCTAGAAATGCATGTTGTAGTGGATTTTAGGTTGTTAGGTAGATTAGGCTGTGGTTAGTGGATCTAGGTCTGTTTACTTGTACTGTTCATGCTTCTATTTTATTAAAATTGCAATTCTGTTGTTCCTGTGACCTTGTTCATATGCTGTGATTTCCTGCATTTGCTACTTGTTACTCTGAATTTTCCTGTTTCTATTAATTATAGGTAACTGCAGCAAGTTTTTTTAATTCATATGAACTGCCTTGTTTGCTGTTTATTTTCCGAGACAATCCAACTTTAGCCGGAATGCTGCCCAAATTTTTTGAATTGTTTTCATTCATGTTTTGGTTTGGCAATCTGAACTCTGTTGTCCTCTGCTTTACCCAAACCATTTCATGAATGCTATGGCAGACTTTCTTATCCTCTTTGATTTCCTGGTTTATAAACTGCATATGTGATATTCTGATTCCAATTCTTGCTTTCTTTATATATGTTTGAATCAACATCACCCTGTTTTCCTTGTTTGGTTATGAGTCACTATAGTTCCTACCTGTGAATCCTTGTTACATGAAATATTTTCTTTATGCCACTTACCTTAACCCACATTTTACTGCTTTACTAATTTTAATTTACTAACTCCTCTTTCAACTTCTAACCATACTAACCTTTTTAAAAATCTCTTTTCTGATTTTTTTTCACTTTCCTCTAACTTTCTAACCATGGCATAATGACAATTTTTCTATTTAACTTGAATTCTGATACATTTTGGATTGTAAATTCTTCCTTTCCAAATTTTAAACTACTAAACAATCCTTCATGCACATTTACTTGACTCATTTACCTCATTCTAATTCTCCTTTGCCGCTTTGAGTTTTCTTTGTTTAAATTGCCTATTTGCTTCCCTATTTTTATCCATATCCTGGTTTCCCATTTTTCAGGATGTCTGCCTCACAAAGGAAAGGAAAAGGCAAGGCTACTGGCAAGCGCAAGAGAGGAGATTCCTCCCAGTCCATCATTGACCTCATGCATGATTCCTCATGGCGGGAGAAGAACTTTACACAGCAGGAAAAAGCTGACCAGCTGCTCCCTGCAAATGATCCAATAAAATTTGCAAACCGGTACTGTGAGCTGAAGTATACGGCATTTGCAAACTCCAGGAATCTATACCTGGAGAGAACTCTGAAGATTCCAGAAGCACTCCAGCAGTACACCACTGACCAAATCAAGCAAAGAGGCTGGTTCTTTCTAGAGAGAACACTAACAGAGGTCAATGCATCTTGGGTCCGGGAATTCTACTGCAACTACTACATCACCACCCTAGAAGCAGTGAACCTGAGAGGAAAGCAGATTCTGGTCACTGAGGAGGCCATAGAGGACATTCTCCAGCTCCCAGCCAAGTCCGATCAGCCTGATGGTTATTCGAAGGCTGAGGATGACATGCGCCTGATGCAGTTTGATTGGGATGCTGTAAAGGCACAGATAGCTCTCGACCCGACTGTTCCTTGGGAGATGGGTCAGGACACCACCATGCCTAGAGGGATCAAGAGGGCGTACTTAAATGATGAGGCTCAGTTATGGCACCAGATTTTGAGCAATTATGTGATGCCGAGTACTCATGAGACGGAGATCCCAGCTGCTATGATCACCCTCCTATGGTGTGTGTTGGAGGGTAAGGACTTTTATCTACCACGCTTTATCCGGCATTATATGGCCAGGATCCACGTCCGAGGCACCCTCCCTTTTCCGTATTTGGTTACACAGCTAGGCCGTCGAGCTGACGTGCCATGGGAGGATGCCGATGAGAGACCACCAGCAGCGGACTACAGGAAGATCATTCCTCACAGCAGGAACTTCCTAGCTTTGGGCTCTAGACCACCACCCTTCACTGCTACTGATGAGACAGCCCCACCGTATGCTGGACCCTCTTCTTCCACGGCTGCCCCTGCTGCCCCTGCTGCCACCACTACACCTCCACCTCCCTCTGAGCCCATATACCGCCTCATGCACCGCCTATTCCGACAGCTTGATCAGATGGAGTGCCGTAACCGGCGCCGGTATGAGAGATTAGAGCGTCGCAGCCAGTGACACTATTCGCATCTGAAGCTGATGATCCGACAGGGTGGTAACATCCCCTTGAGCCCGACACACCATCAGAGCCATCAGAGGAGGAGGAGAATAAGCACGGAGAGGCGACTCACTTCCAGGAGGAGACCCATCAGCAGGCAGACACCGAGCAGGCTGCCCCGCATCAGGAGGTTACGCATCAGATCGAGGCTGCAGATCCGGAGATCCCGATCCAGTCAGCACCGCCTCTATAGCAGCCAGACCCTCAGCCCACCACCACCACAGAGCCTCCAGCTACCATCCCTACCAGTGATGACACCCCTTCACACCCGGCTTGACTGAGCATCAGGGACGATGCTTCATTTTAAGTGTGGGGAGGTCACCATCTCTGGCGTTTTATTTCGGTGAACCACTACATCTCTTTTTTCTTTTATTTTGGATATTTTTCTGTATTTTTCTTTTTACTGTTATTTTTTGAGTACTTATACATTGCTGCTCTGATGTATTTTTACTCTATTTTTGCATTTTGCATTTTGCATTTTTAATTCATATTTTTAGTTATTTAGTTTAGTTTGCAATTCTGACTTAGTAGTGGATTAATTAGTATAGTTTACCCTTTTTAGCATAAGATAGCATAGTTTAAATTGAAAAATATAAAAAAGGAAGTAAACTAGGAAATTGAACATAACAGATTTAAATCCATAAACCTTGTATATATAGCATTACATCATATAGTTAAGTTGACAACATTTCATCAAGGAGGAACATTAAAACTTTAAAGGCTACCCTAAATAATATTTTTATGAGAATAATGGGAATTTTTAACTAAATCTGCATAACATATATGAATGATATATGATGCTTGAGTTAGAGAACACACAGCCTGTGAGTCTTGAGCTTAATTGTATGATTGCATTCAAACCATAATTTCATTCCTGTGTGTTTTGCTTCTTTTTATTCTGATGTTCTTTACTTTGCGTTAATCTATATGTCCAATTATAGAATATAGATACATGCCAAAAGAATGATTGAGGCCATCATTTGATTTTAGCTCACTTACCCTAAAATAACCTACCTTTCACATCACCCTTGTTAGCCCCCTTGAGCCTTTAAAATCCCTTTTATTCTATTTAGCCACACTACTAGCCTTAAGCAGAAAAACAAAATAAAATCCCAAGTTGAATCCTTGGTTAGCTTAAGATAGAAAATTATGAATAGATTAAAATGTGGGAAACCTATTGGAAACATGGATGATAGAAACAAAAGGGTAGAAAAGTTAAAAGAAATAAAATAAAATTTGGGAAGCATGCTCATGAGAAATCAAAGTGATTCAATTACCATGTTCATTAAAAAAAAAAGTTATTTTTCAGCATTCAATAAAAGGGGATACAAAAGAATTCCCCAATGCAAAATAAAAGAAATGCACATGGGATAAAAACAAAATTGAAACATGAGCATGTAACAACAAGTGGGATAATATGGGAAAATTGGTAAAGAAGTTTTGTTCTACTAAATATGTATGTTAGGTGAGATCTTAGTCTAATTAAGGATTCACTTATTAGCTCACTTAGCCTTATACATATATCTTTACCTTTACCTTGGCCCCATTACAACCTTAATTAAAGACCTCATGATTTTTGGTATGACTGTACTCTATAATTGTTGATTGGTTAGATGAAGAACAAAGTTATAGAAAGTAAGAATAAAAAGAAAAGTATAGTGAATAAACCCAATAAACACTGAGTGACTAGAGGGTAAACACAAAATCCAGTGAGGGTTCAATAACTCATCAACATATATCTGTGCTTAATTTACTAATTGTTTTGCAAGTTTGTACAATATTTTTATTTCCCATCTCATTTGCTAAAATGCTTTATTAATTAAGGTTGGCTATATATATATATATATATATATATATATATATATATATGACTCCTTGAGAATGTGAATTAACTTGACTACATGTAAGCTTTATATATGAGTAGATAAATTGAAATTGCATGACTTATTTAGGTAGATGCATTTATAATAGGTTGCATTGCATAACATTCCACCACTTTAACCTTACCTTATTCTTTACCTTGGATTTAGCATGAGGACATGCTATTGTTTAAGTGTGGGGAGGTTGATAAACCCATATTTTATGATATATTTTGTGCTTAATTTGAGTGATTTATTCAATCCTTCACCCACTTATTCATATTAATTGCATGGTTTTACTTTCCCTTCCTTATTATGCGATGTATGTGAAAAACATGTTTCCTAAGCTTTAAAATTTATTATTTTAATTACCTTTATTTCCATTCGATGCCGTGATTAGTGTGTTGAGTAGTTTCAGATCTTCTAAGGAAGGAATGACTTAAAGGATGGAAAGAAAACATATAAAAATAGAAGGAAAGCATAAAACGGAGCTTCTGAAGAAACTGGCATCCACGCGATCGCATGGACAAAGTAATCATGTGCCAAGCGCGAATCAGCAGCGACGCGGCCACATGACTGACGCGACCGCGCGCCTTAAGCAGAACGCACATGACACGGTCGCATGACTGATGCGATCGCGTGGCAAGAAAAGCTCCGAATGACGCGACCGCGTGACCCACGCGGACGCGTGACAGAGGCCACGCACCAGAAATTGCAGAAAACGCTCATAGCAAATTCTGAAGCCCTTTTTGGCCCAAATCCAAGTCCAGAAGGCATAGACCAGAGGTTATAAAGTGGGGGAACGCATCCATTCAGAGAGAGCTCGTATTTTTTATTACTTTCCATGATTTAGATTTAGTTTTGAGAGGGAGATTCTCTCCCTTCTCTCTTAGGATTAGGATTAGGATTTAGGACTTCTCTTAGTTTTTAAGAGTGACTCTCGATCCAGGTTTAATATTTACTTTAATTTATGTTTCTCTGCCGCTTTTACTTTAATGCTTTTATTCGTACCTATAAATGTTGCCAACTTGACTTATGAACCCTTTTCATGTTATGATTTGAATTAATGATTATTTGAGGTATTTCAGTTATTGATTGCTTTCTCCTTAATTTGTGTTACCATTGCTTTCCATCTAAGGACATTTTTATTCCAGCAATTTTACTTCTTCCCTTTTGGTCTTGGTTAAGAAATCAGTAACTTAACATTATTAAACTCAGCATAATTGATAATCGTTATCTTGCTAATTGAACTGAACTTCAATAATCCCAACTTTTTCTTAGGAAATAAATAGGATTCGAAGGTCAAACTAATTAGTCCCTTGACTTACCTTTACTTTAGTAAAGGTTAACTAAGTGGAATTAAGATTCAACTTTTACTATTGTTGAGAGGAATAACTAAGTTGGACTTCCAATTTCTCTTACCTTGCCAAAAGTTACTTTACAGTATTTATTTATTTTAATTGCCATTTACTCTACTTGTCATTCAAATCACTTGCTTTTCACCTTCTAAACCCTGATTACAACCTTTATAGCCAATAATAAGAACATACTTCCTTGCAGTTCCTTGAGAAGACGACCCGAGGTTTGAATACTCGGTTAACAATTTTTAAGGGGTTTGTTACTTGTGACAACCAAAACATTTGTATGAAAGGACTTTTGAAGGTTTAGAAACTATACTTGCAACGAGGATTTATCCGTAAATTTCTAGACCACGCAAAAATCCTCTCATCAGCGCTGTTGTGCCTCCATTGCCGCCGTCAATTCACATTCTGCTGTCGCCGAGGGAAGCCGCCGTCGCCGTCGTCTTCATCGTGAGTGGGTCGTTACCAGCTTCCACCGCCGTCACATCTCCCATCACCGACGACGCTGAGGACGTACAGGAGAGACAGACGCATGGAGAGAGGAAGACGGAGGAAAAAGGAGCGGGTCGTTGCATATTGCTTCATCAGGGTTTGTTGATTTTGTTATATTTTTCTGATTGAATCCATATAATTGCAATAGTTTTTTCCCTTTGGCTAGTTCAGGGCTTAAGATTTTACACTCTAAATTTAGCTAGTTTAGGCCTTGACATAAATTTAAAGTTTGTTAACATATTCTAAATTATTATTTACATGCAGTTTAATTACAGTGGTCTTGAGATTTAATTTTGATTCTTGTCTTCATTCATTTCCTGTGTGTTCTTTCAAGACTTTACATTATTACAAAGAATTCATCGATGATGTATAGGAAAAAGGTTCATTACAAATCTGAGTGTTGATTTTTTGTAACGAGTATTTTAAATTAATATTTGATGATAAATCTCTCCACATAAGCACACTTAATTACATTATAAACCTAATTGAGTTATCTGTAGTGATATATAATTGGCAAAGATTGTAGCATTTTTTGGAGAAAATTAATTAACTTTTATGTTGATTTTTTTATTTTTTTTAATGCCATAATTGCATTATAACTTGTGAATCCCATTTTCTTTTTTATATTCAATATTTTGACAAGATGCCATGGTTTATAATCTATTGATACTTGCCTTTTTCATGCTTAATCTGTCTGATTTAGAGATATTTTGGAGTTGACTAAGGCTTTTAAAGTGAAAAAGGCTGATGCAAAGGCATATATATTTGAAATCCATATTACTTTCCTTTCTCCAATACTGAATGAATTGCAAAAGTGAGTGAGTATGGTGTTAGCACTTCTCTTTTCAAATGATTGTTTGATTAATTCCAAATTATTGGTTAAGCATATCAAGATATGCAGATGTAGAACTAGTATCTAATTAATAGCTAGAATTTTGTACCTAAATAGAAGATTTTGATGAAAGGATAAAGACTATATGCTTTACTGATTTAAATATTTGAAAACCCCTGAACTTGCTTATGGTTTGTCTGGATTTTTGGCTTGGAAGGATTCTACATTCTAACTTGTAATTGGTATCCAAATTGTTGTGGTTTTTTTTATCTCTATCACTCTTTCTGAACTGCATTTTGTTACAGATATTCAACTTAAAGATTAGTTTTCAACCACAAATGATGGTGCTCTCAAGGTTGTGGTTAATGATTGTGATTAATGATGGAGGGTGCTGTGAATGTGGTTTTGGGAAATGCTCCTGAAATTGGGGATGCTTTACTTGTAAGTCCTCAGGTTCTGTCAGTATGAGATTTTAAAAACATATTATGTTACAGGTATAATTGATCAGCTGAATGAACTTTTCAACCTTATTTAGGTACGCAAAATCACATTCACATGCTTAACAACTGTTGGAAAGAAATTGATGGCATGTTCTGTTGAGACAGTAGTAAAAAAAGTATGCTAAGATGTTCAAATGAATTTTTTTATATAAAAGATCTAGAAAATTTTATTCAAATAGATTTCTACCCAACCCGATATAATATTTAATTTTTTTTCTCTTAAACTTTTAGGTATCTCTGGAACTTGGTGGCAATGCACCGTGCATAAATTTTGATGATGCTAACATTGATATTGCAGTTAACGGAACTATAAGTTAAAGGATGAAATACATGTCGATTAACATGATGATTTTGTTTAAGCTGTTATTTGTAAAGATATGATGTGTCTGATTATGTTAAACAGTGACAAGTGATTCTTGCAAAAATATTCTATCATAATCTGGAAACAGTTAGTATAAATGATCATAATTATTATGGTTATTTAAGTTAATAGTGTGAGATTATACAAAATTTTTTAATAAATTGCTTTGTCAAGGTTTAAACTCTACTATTCAATTGTTACATTGATAGGTGAAAGCCATCAAAAGAATTGCTGAGTATGTTGCTCAACTGAAAAAGAGTTGGGAAATGACATGGTAAGAATTTTAGAGTTCGTATTCATTGTTGAATAATGCGAGTATAATTTTTTGTTTTTCCTGTGCATTTAAGGAAAAACAAATCTTGTTTCTTAAGCTAGTGTTTTTGGGTTGGTGGTCTTTTCAGGTGTGTGGCACTTGTGTGGCACTTATTAGAAGTTTCTCCATGAGAAAGGAGCTGTATGAACATGATGGAGTTTGTAATTTGTAGTTTACATTTTGGAGATTTATAATTCCTTATTTTTCTTGTCCTATGTATCTATCTAGTTCATTAGGGTTCTTTAATGTGTCTTGTTAGTTTGTACTTTAAAGTTTATATGTTGAATATTTATAAAACAATCTTAGTTAAATGAAAGATATTTGAACTATCTATGTTATTATATATTATATAAATATTGACTTGTTGAGTGAACTAGTTAATATATTAATTAATTAAAAAATAATATAATTTAACAAATTATGTGTGTAATTTGTATTAAAAAAATTATTACAAAATAAATAGTGTTTTGTAACTAAAGAAAAAAAAATTACAAAATCAAGTTATATTTTGTAACAAAATTTTATGATAGGAAAAAATATATTGTCACAAAAAATATTTTGAAGATCAAAATTTGTTATCACATTTGTAACGATTTTTGGTTTTTTGCATCAGAAAAATTTGTTACAAAATATTACTTTGAATTGTAACAGTTCTATTTTTTGTTACAAAAACTTTTTGTAACGGGACATACTGCAACGACCCTTTTTTTGTTACAAATTTTTTTGTTACAAATATTGCTTTTTCTTGTAGTGTATTACTTGGACGACCCGGTGCACTTGCCAGTTCAGTTTGTGAGTCACAAATTCGCACACCAATAAGCAACAACGTAACTCGATGTGAACTATGATGTAATCAATGATCTTTCGGGCATATATGTATAATATTACTACGTTTTATGTGTTTTCTATGCTTCATGCAGACATTATTTGTCTAATTATTATCTTTTCCGTTATATCTATATATCTGACACGCGATCTCGATTAGCGCTATAGACTCATACGTATATATTTAATATAAGGTCTAGAGTCTCTAAGAAAAGTTGTGAAGTAGCGCCTGACGGCTAGCATTGGTCATGACATGCTATAAGTTAGGTCGTTACAAATGGTATTAGAATAGTTCATCCTTAGTAGAACTTGGGGATAGACTGACCATACTTCACTGCATGCTATGCTTTTGTGTATTCATGCTGTTAGGGTATCTTTGATGATACATTTTGCATGATTGCTTGTGAGCATATATTTTGGAAATGTTAGCACTAAAATTGGATATGTTAAGATTGATTGCCTTAATGTTGATTGTTTAGTGTTAAAAGGACCTCAGGGTGTGTGTGGTTGGGGGAATATTAGAGTATTTCCAGTAATATTTAGATGGGAATATTTTATTCCCATGTTTGTTTCAAAGTTTAAAAAAGTATCATCGGGTAACTTTTATTTCTTGGAATCAAAATCCCACTAATTTTATTCCCATCTCTTCCCTGATTATCTTTAATTCTAATGGGAATGGAATGTGCATAACAAAGTAAAAAGATCAAAATACCCTTGTTAATTTAACTCTAACCCTTCTTTTCAAATTTTTTCTAACTCATTTGAAAAAATGAAACCTTAGCAGAGAGCCCTTCTCCATGGAAACCAAACCCTAGTGAGCTTTTTCTTCAAATTCATGGAGGCTCCACCGGCATCGATGCCGCCTCACCACTGCTTTGAATTTGCACGACCACCGCGCTCCTTATTCTAGAAGGAAATCGTTTCACGTTCGTGTTCATCATCAGAGCTCACCTCGGTTCACCGCCACTGTATTTTCGCGGCCATCGTCGCGACTTTGTTCGTAGGGATGGCAACACCACCTGAACCCGCTGGTACCTACCCCGCCTTTACCCGTTCGGGGTGGGTTTTTAGCGGGGCGGGTTCTTGGGTGGGGCGGGGCCAGGCCGGGTTTAGGTACTACCCGCCCCAGTATATATATAATATATAATTTTAATATATAATATGTGTAATATATGTAAAATAATTGGTAAAATAATTGATAATATTGTATCATATTTAAAAATTTACTTTAATTTATGTTATGTATGTGATGATGGTTATATAAATTTTGAAATTTAATTTTATTTATTAGATTTTAATAATTATAGGGGCGGGTAGGGGCAGGTAGGGTACCCGCGGGGCGGGTTAGGGTTCAACCATTTACTACCCATGGGTAGGAGCAGGGCGGGTTTTATGCGGGTTATTGTCAGGCGGGGCAGGATCGGGTAGAGCAAAAACCCGCCTCTACCCGCCCCGTTGCCACCCCTATTTGTTCAGATCCTTCGTGTTGTGTGGTCGCGTCTGGCCTCTCTCCTTCGTCTAAGCTCGGTTGCTCGCGTGTCTCTCGCCTCCCCGTCTGTTCGAGTTGTGCTTCCTATTTGTGTCGTCTCCCTCCTCGCGTCTGTTCGAGTTGTGCAACCTTGTTCATCCTTTTCAAGCACAGAATCTTCTTCTTCAGGTAAGGATTTTAAACTGTTAACACTGTATGGCTTTCTAGTTGTCCTATGATTAGTCACTAATAAGTAGAAATCGAACTGATTTGCATGAGACAATAACTAAATCAGAGATTGATATCATGCAATAATAGTCTTTGAGATGAAATGGTGATCATTGATTTTTTTTCCTGAGTTTGTATGAACTTAACTGAATTGCCAACCATATAGTTAAAGTGAAGTCCTCTGAATAAAAAACACATAACAAGAGCTCTGACCTCATTGATTATATTCTTTCTTCTTTTGTGATTGACTGGTGCAGAAGACATGTTGGCATCGTTTTGATTAGGGCTAATACTTCTTTCTGTCTACTCATTCATGTTTTTATGATAATGATTCATGTTTAAAAGGATTTTTAGAAAAAAAACATCAATTCAATTTGTGAATAAGTTGTATGATTCTGCTGGCTGTCACATTTTGTTATGTGAAACAAGTTTTTTTTTTAAATATTGGTTATGTTTTTGCCAGGAGTATGTGCATTGAGTTGCATGATGGAGATTTTCTCCAATGTTGTGTTTGAGAGTTTGCTACTACGGTTGTTATTTTTTTGGACCATGATTGACTGAGTGATTTCTTTAGACTTGTGTTGTATGCATTTGATTCTTAGTTGTGAAGCAAAAGAAGATTTTTTTAGTACTACTAAATATGATTCATGCAAGAGCCGATATTAATCTTTGACTAGGTTTGCATTATTATTGATGATATATGGTGTGTGATAAATGCATGAAATCGAACAAATCGAAATAGTGCTTGTAGTATATATTGAGTATGTTTGTCTAAGATCCTAAGAGAAACACTTCTTTGTTAGTAGTAGAAGAAACAAATTTTGACTATCTCATTAACTTTTGACTTAACTGTCCAATTTGTAATTTGTATATATCTCTAATAAGTATTCTTCCTTAATTTGAGTCAGAGTTTGCATTTTAGTTTAGTTGGTTCCAAGTCATTATTATTGCATCATCATATAAATGAGTCACTACTCAAGTCCATGTTGGTAAATATAGTTATGAAAACAGCCACCTAATTTACCAAGTATAGTCAATTCAAAAAAGTCTAAGTTGTTATTCAATATGAATAATTGAACCCGGGGGAGTTATAATTTTAGAAGAAATGTTTGTTGGATCAAAATGGTAATAGACATGAATGCAGGTTATCCAGGGTAAAGCATATTTAATTAAAGATTAATTGTTTTTTTATTGCTTCAGTCCCTTTTTATTTATTAGTGACTTGGTACAATATATGCAATTTTTGGGCCTAGACAGATCCATATTGTTGATTCGTTTGACTGTTATTTACATCAATACAATTTTTTCAGTGACAAATCCAAGTTTCTTTGAAGTTGATAAGCATTTTATTTCAGATTTGCCTCTGCCTTCTTTTATTATTATCTTTAGTTTTAGATATAGGATAATTACTTCTTTGTTACTTGCTAAATGGCTAAGCTCGTGAACTTTTTTTAAAAGCAAACAGGGCGTTGAAAAAATTGAGTTATTTTCATTTTAAAATGAAAGGATAGAGAGTTCATTTCATTTCAAACAGTAATGATGATGATGAGTTGCATTCATTTTAAGGAACTGGAATCAATAATCTGTTAACTTCTGATTTTGGCTGCTGCATTTGACTACTATCTTAGATTAACTTTTTATTACTATTAAATTAAAAAAATTATAATATAGAAGTGAAAATCTAAATGAATCCTTGACGAGCTTGATAGCATGGATTGTAGGAAAAAATTGCTGTGCCTATTTCTTATCCACTACTTCTTTTTTGTCAAACCTGTTTTCTATGTATATAATAAATGTTATTATTAAGGTGAATCTCAAGTTTTAGGTGTGTTAGATACTCTATTTCTTTTGATAAGTATCGTTAAATATATGTTATTTTATATGGTTGATTCTTTTGATTAATGATATGTATTGCATACTTGAATTTATTTACAAAGTTTGAATGTCCTCTAGCTAAATATTTTAATGTTTTTTTTGACAGAATAGATCCCAAATAGAAGATGAGAGTTATTTCCTGCTTGATTTTACATTTTGAATTGACGAATGACCTTATGATTAAGTTGTTGATGATTTTCTATGTTTTAATTATATTGCAATTAAGAAAAAAAGAAAATGGAATAACAGTTACAGTAGGAAAGTAATAAGGGATGTTAGTGTCGATATAATTATTTACTTTAGCAATCTAGCATGTATAGAAAACACAAGAATGGATAGGCGAGCCTTTCATGCATTGTATAACATGTTTAAAGAGGTTGGAAAGTTAGAACCAAGTAGGAATATAGGTGTGGAAGAAATGGTTGCGATGTTTTTACATATTATAGCACATGGCATCAAAATTAGAGTAATATAGAGACGATTTGTGAGATCTGAAGAAATAATTAGTAGGCGGTTTAATGATGTATTGCTTGATATTTTGAGATGTCATAATCTCTTACTGAAGAAACCTCAACCATTTAGCCAGGATAGAATGGATGAATGATGGAAATGGTTCAAGGTAATTTATCTTGCTAATGTTATTAAACCTAATATGCTTGGTGTAATTTAGGATTGCGTTAATTGATATCTGTTTTTGGATTTTAGAATTGCCTAGGAGCCTTGAGGCTGATAAGCCTAGATATCGAAACAGAAAGGGTGACATAACAACCAATGTGCTTGGAGTGGTTGCTCCCGATATGCAATTTATCTATGTATTGGCGGGTTGGGTGGGTTCAACGGCGGATTCTAGGGTATTGCGAGATGCACTATTTCACAATGGGTTTAGTGTTCCCCAAGATATTTTATTGAGACTTTAGTATGTTATCAAAATAACCATTTGATCTTTTATTAATTTTGTTCAATTTTTATATGTCATCACACTAGGTCATTACTACTTATGTGATGCTGGATACATGAATTGTGAAAGATTTTGGCACCTTATAGAGGACAAAAATATCGTTTGAGTTAGTTTAATCCACATAATCAATCTAGTACAGCTCAAGAGCTTTTTAATATGAAACACTCACAAGCTAGAAATGTTATTGAAAGAGCATTTGGAGTATTGAAAGCAAGATGCGGAATTTTAAGAGGAATGTCATTTTATCCTATTAAGACTCAAGGAAGAGTTATAACTGCATGTTGCCTTTTGCATAATCACATTAGAAGAGTGATGGTTGTGGATCCTATTGATGAGATAGTAGATCAAAATATGCTTGGAGTAGATGGTGGGATGATCCACCATATTGAAACGGGCGATGCTTGGGGTAGATGGAGGGATCAATTTGCACAAGAAATATGGAACTAATGAAGGAGAAGACATCACACTCGATAATTGTGTTCATTTTTCTATGTATGAGGCTGTCTATTGTGACATTGATTTCATTTTATTGATGTGTTTGTTCTTGTACAAGAGTTGTGCATGTATGCCTGCTAGTAAGTTTTAACTTTTGAGATTTCTTTGTAACTTTATTTTGGATAATAGTAAAGCTTTTTAATACATATGCGGTTAGAATTGTTGAGATTTTTTTTTTTATATAAGTTCAACTATGAATTATGAGACGAATTATAAATTATGAATTTTTGAAAATTTAGATAAGTATTTTGTGTTAGTTTTAATTGTGATAATGTTAATTTAGAAAATAATTTTAGCTAAAGATATTTGATATTAGGGGTATTTTAGTAAATTTAAAAAAAATTAGAATTAATAATAATTTAACTAAAGATATTTGATATTAGGGGTATTTTAGTAAATTTAAAAAAATTAGAATCAATATTTGATATTAGGGATATTTTAGTAAATTTAAAAAAATTAGAATCAATAATAATTTTAGTTAAAGATATTTGATATTAAGGATATTTTAGTAAATTTAAAAAAATTAAAATTATTAATAATTTTAATTAAACATATTCAATATTAGAGATATTTTAGTAAATTTAAAAATAAAATAAAAAATAATATTTTATTATATTATATTTATTTAAAAAATTAGAGTCTAAAAAATTTAATTAAAAATATTTTATTTTATTATATTTATATTTTGTTATATGTATTTACTAAATTTAATCATTGATATTCTAATTGAAAATTTTAAGGGCATTTTGGACAAAGTATTCACAATTTTCAAAAACACAAAATATGAACGAAACAAAAACTAACACATTCCTAGGCATATTATTAATATTCCATGGATTTTACTTTTACAAACCAAACATAGGAATCCTATATACTTGGTAATACTATTCCAAGAAATCATATTCCTAGTATAAAAATTAATCCTTCAACCAAATACATCCTCAGTGTCTGCAAACAGGCATAGCCCCTGTCAATCGAATCCGAATTTCGAGCCGGCATTTGACTCGACCGCCTTGCTAGAATCTAGGAACCCAATGGCTACAACTGTGGATGATTCCGTCGCTGCAACCAACAAAGCGGTGAAAAGAATAGAACAATAGTAGGGGAATGGTAATGGGAACGACCATGGAAATGGAAACAGATCGGGAACCAGCGTACACGAGGGGGATAGGCCAAGACTTTGGCATCTTTTCTTAAAGTTAATTCGCCTAATTTTTCTGGAACCACCAACCTGATCAGGGTAGATGATTGGTTTTGCGCCATGAAACGGGCTCTGCAGGTGCAACATGTCCCTGAAGAACAACAAGTGGAGTTTGCGTCTTACATGATGAAGTGAGATACACAAAATCAGTTGTTGGGATAAGGAGGCACTGAGATCACTTGGGTCAATTTCAGCACTGAGTTCTACAAGAAGTATTTTCCTCCATCTGCTCATACCGCCAAAGAGTTAGAATTGCTGCAATTGAGGCAGGGAAGCACGATGGTGGCCGAGTACACCTAAAAGTTTGAGGACTTGTGCCGATTTTTGAAGGTGTGTCAATGGAATCTTATGGAGTATGAAGAGTGGAAGTGTATTAAGTATGAGGGAGATCTCAGGGAGGAGCTATTAGTCTTAGTAGATTGATGAGCGAATATTTTATACTCCTTTTGGCATCGTTTTCATATAGTTTTTATTATGTTTTATTTAAGCTTTATTATATTTTCATAGGTTTTAGTGAAAAATTTATATTTTTGGATTCTACTTTGAGTTTGTGTGTTTTATGGTGATTTCAGGTATTTTTTGGCTGAAATTGAGGAGCTTGAGCAGAAGTCTGATTTAGAGACAGAGAAAGGACTGCAGATGTTGTCAGGATCTGACCTCCATGCACTTGAAGGAGCATTTCTGGAGGTACAGAAGTCAAAATTGTGCGCTTTCAAAGGCTATGAAAAGCTAACATCCAGGACTTTTCAGAAATATATAATAGTCTATACTTTGCTTTGAAAATGAAGGCCCAAAACTGGCGTTCAATGCCAGCTACCAGCCCATTCCTGGCGTCCAACGCCCAAAGGGGAGTGGCTGGCGTCCAAACGCCCAAAAAGGGGTCCCAAGCCAGCGTTCAACGCCTCTAAGGAGTCCTAGCACATGGAAACAGTCAAGATTTGCCCAAACACTCACCAAGTGGGCCCCAGAAGTGGATTTTCACACTACAAGACTAGTTTATCTTATTTTCTGTAATCTTTAGTTGTTAGATTAGTATATATAGAACAAGGATCACCCTTGTTCAGGACTTTATGCCATATTTTTGAATTACATTATTTCTTTGTAAAGTATGAGTCACTAACCTCCTAAGGTTAAGGTTAGGAGCTCTGCTGATTCTCATGAATTAATGATATCACTATTTTATTTCAATCTATGCTTGATTCTATTCTAAGATGTATCTTCGTTCTTTATCCTAATGGATTTGGAGTGTAACTTGACCGTCATCCCAATTCCACATGGGTTCTTGCGAGTCCTTGATGGGATAGTATTGAACCACAAGCTTGATTATACATCTCTTAGACGGCTAATCCACAACTTCATTGGGTACTTCTCGAGACATCAGTGCAGCCGAGGTGCAGAGCGATTAGGGCCTTTGTTGTATAGGCTAGAACCCAAGGAGCAGTGTTCTCCGATCCAGAAGATCTAACCTTGTCTGTGGCATTTTGAGTAGGATCACTAAGGGAATGGACTGCTAGAGCTTCACCCTCGTTCAGATTGGATGACCGCTGACCCGACGTTTGATCTGAAGTAGAGAAGATTAATGACCGCTGACCCGGCGTTAATCATATATAGCCTGCCATGGAATGAATCAATCAGAAGTTGGAGTAGATGGTGAGAAAAGTTGATCCAGAAGGAAGAAGCATCTCCGAAGCCTCAACCGTTCTCATACCATAGGTTTCACACTTATCCAGTAACGTTTTATTTATTTATCTGTTTTATGTGTTTTCTCGTGACAACTATCTTTTCTATCCGCCTGACTAAGATCTGCAAGGTATCCACTGCTTGCTCAAACCAACAATCTCCATGGGATCGACCCTCACTCACCTGAGGTATTACTTGGACTACTTGGTATACTTGCCGGTCTATCTGTGCGAAGCATGTGGAGTTAGTTTCGTGCACTAATATTTTGGCGCCGTTGCCGGGGATCGTTCGGATTTGACAAACTATCGGATTATATTGTTGCTTAGATTAGGTACTTTTTACTATTTTGTTTGAGTCTTTTGTTTTCTTTTCAAAAAATTTTCAGAACTTTTTCTTTTCTTTATTAATCTTTTTCTTTTGTTTGAGTCTTTTGTTCTTGTTCTTGTTAAAGTTTCGAACTTTCTTAGTGTCTTTTTCCAAAAATTTTCAAAAGTGAGTCTTTTGTTTGAGTCTAGTGTCAATTCTTAAGTTTGGTGTCCTTTGTGTGTTCTTTATTTTCTTTGAATTTTCGAATTGTTCTTGAGTTTTCTTCTTGGTATTCAAGTTCTTATTTATTTTCTTATTTTGATCTTAAAATTGTTAAGTTTGGTGTCTTTTGGTGTTTTTCTTTTGAAATTTCGAAAAACTAGTATCCTTTGATCTAAAAATTTTAAGTTTGGTGTCTTTTGGTTATTTTTCTCTTTCTTCATTAATTCAAAAAAATAAAAAAATATATTTTCTATCTTCATTCAAATTTTCAAAAATCTTGTTTTCTCTTCTTATCTTAATTTAAAAATTTTAAAGTTTGTTGTTTTCTTGTTAGTAAAGTCAAATTTCAAATCTTATCTTTCTTTTAAATTTTAAAATTCAAAAATTTTCAAATCTTTATATTATCTTTGGTTTATCTCTCTTTAAATTTCAAATTATTATCTTATCTTATCTTAATTTTAAATTTCAAATTTAAATCTTTTTCAAAAATCAAATTTCAAATCTTCACTATATCTTATCTTTTCAAATCTTTTTTCAAATCTTATCTTATTTCAAATTCAAATTCAAAATTTAAAATTCAAATTTCAAAATCTTATCTTATGCTAATTCAAATTCAATTTTTAAAATTCAAAATTTAAATTCAAATTTCAAATTTCAAAATTAAATCTTTTTCAAATCTCCTATCTTATCTTATTTTCAAATCTTTCTTAATTAGTTATTTGTTTTCTCTTCTATCTTTTTCTAAACTTCCTAACTAATTCTTCTCTCTTCTATTTTTGAAAATTTCTTAATTCTTTCTCTCTCTTCTTTTTTGAAAATTACCTATTTAATTTTCAATTCTTTTTAGTCAATTAGTTATCTTAGCCTTTAATTTTCTTTTTGAATTTAATTAATAAATAAAAATAAAAACAAAAATATTTTAATTTTATTTTTTCTTTTTACTTTTTAATATCTAATCTTTCCTACCTTTCTTCACCATGAAACCAAATGGGAATGAGCAGTTCAGAAGAACTTTGGGGTCCTATATAGCCCCCACTCCTGACTTCTATGGGAGAAGTATCAGTATACCCCCATTGGAGCAAGTAATTTTGAGCTAAATCCTTAGCTTATTACTCTGGTGCAGTAAAATTGCCAGTACTCTGGACTTTTGCAGGAAAAGCCTACTGAGTTCCTGGCAAATTTTTTACAAATTGTTGAAGCAGTACACACTGAGGGAGTAGATCAGGATGTCTACAGACTGCTACTCTTTTCCTTTGCTGTAAGAGATCAAGCAAAGAGGTGGTTAGATAACCAACCCAAATCTAGCTTGAAAACATGGAAGCAGCTAGTAGACAAGTTTCTGAATCAATACTTTCCCCCAAGGAAGTTAACCCAGTTAAGACTGGACATCCAAGGCTTCAAGCAAGAGAATAATGAATCTCTTCATGATGCCTGGGGAAGGTATAGAAGAATGCTACGGAAATGCCCCACTAAAATGTTTTCATAATAGGTGTAATTAGACATCTTTTATTATGGCTTAACAGACATGGCTAGGATGTCTCTAGACCACTCTGCTGGTGGTTCTATACATATGAGAAAAATAATTGAAGAGGCTCACAAACTTATTGAGATAGTTTCCATGAACTAGCATCTGTACTCGGTTGATGAGACTTCCATGAAAGGAGAGGTTAAGGCAATATCTACTGAGTCTAACCCTCCAGAACAAAATGGTTCATTGGCTCAGCAGCTACACGCCCTTGCATAGCAGTTGCTGGAGTTGCAAGAGGCTTTGCGAGAAACTCAGGTTTCCAACAGGAATGTAGAAGCACAGCTGAGTCAAACAAAACAATAATTATCTAAACAAATTAAAGATGAATGTCAAGCGATCCAATTGAGGAGTGGGAAAATATTGAACACCCAACCTCAAAACAACAGGAGACCAGGGGAAGAAAACTGATAGAGGACAATCAGACTGCTGTCCAAGACACCTCTGAGGACGTTGCACGTCCAAAGAGGAAAGTCATTGGCATTCAATGCCAAGAAAGGGTGCTCATTCTTAGAGTTAAACGCCCAAAGGGGGGCAGCACTCTTGGCGTTTGTTCATGTCCTGGGTCGAGCTGTACGACCCGGGCTGATTAAAGACAAGTCGACCGACCTCTTCAGGTCTGGAATTTCCGATCTCTTCTCAAAGAGCTCGGCCAAATCACTACAGGGAGCCCAAGCCGGCCCAAATAAAAGGACATAGATCAAATCTAAAGGAACTAAAGCCTAGAAAGATAAGGGCGGTTCCTCTTGAAGATAAGATGACTTCATTCAGAAGATAAGATAAGATAACTAACTTATCTTATCCGGAAAGGTCAACCTACACTACTATAAATACACTGGAGCACCCAGGTATAACTCATACTCTGATTCTACTAAAAACCTGCTTAAAGCCCTTGCTAACTTAAGCATCGTTGTCCCTTGTAGGTACCACCACCCTCCGGTGACGAAGGATCAGCAGCACCATCTAGTCCAACAAGTCGGACACGTCAGCTTCGGCCACTACTGCAGATTTCAACTGGGATCGACCAACAGTTTCAGGTAACCCTCGGAACATTGGCGCCGTTGCCGGGGAACCTGGAAGTCATCCCATCACCATGGCGAATGACCATGACAACAACCACAACTCTGGTTTGGTAGACAGAACGCCAAACAAAAACACGGACGCCACACCCAAAGATACACCTCAGCAAAACGGAGAGAAGCATTCTCCAAATTTAAAAATTTTAGAAGCCCTCCGAGAACAATAAGATCGGCTTAAGCAGCTCGAACAGGAGGCTGAACATCAGTGAGAGGCTGAAAGAGACCTCCGAAGAGAAACCAGGCGTTGCCGAGAACTAGAAGATAAGCTCGCGAAACTGGAAGCCGACCTCAAAACCAAAACTACTCGCCCCAACGACGAAGATAACTCCCACAAAGACCAAGATCCCTTCACCAAAGAAATCATGAAAGCTAAGGTTCCAAAGGATTTTAAAGCTCCCGACATGACCCCATACGACGGTACCTCCGACCCAAGCCATCATCTCAGCAATTTCAGAAGCAGAATATACCTCACCGATGCCTCGGACGCTATTCGTTGCAAAGCCTTCCCGACAACCCTAACAAAGACAGCTATTAAGTGGCTCGACAGTCTGCCTCCCAGATCCATCACAAATTTTGATGACTTAGCCAAGAAGTTTCTTGCTAGATTTTCCATTCAGAAAGACAAAGCCAAACACGCCCCAAGCCTATTAGGAATCAAACAAGGAGATCGGGAGAGTCTTCGATCTTACATGGAAAGATTCAATAAAGTATGCCTGGATATACAAAGCCTACCAACAGAAGCAACCATCATGGGTCTCATCAATAGCCTGCGAGAAGGACCCTTTAGTCACTCTATATCAAAGAAACATCCAACATCTTTAAATGAAGTGCAAGAACGGGCAGAGAAGTATATCAACATGGAAGAAAATTCTCGGTTAGGAGAAACCTCAAAATCCGGATTCTCTTACTCCTACCGGGATAAGGATAAAGAGTCCAAGAAAAACGAAGATCAATACGAAGAGAAGCCTAAAAAATACCAAAATTATACCCCTCTTCGGGTATCTCTTGTGGACGTTTTCCGAGAAGTATGCCATACCGAGAAGATTCCACCACCTCGTCCAATCAAAAGTAAAAAAAGAGGGGGAAATCGGACATAATACTGTGAGTACCACCGAATCTATGGATACCCTACAAACGAGTGCTTCGACTTAAAGAATGTCATAGAAAAATTGGTAAGAGAGGGGCGACTAGATCGATACTTAGCCAACAAAATGGATGAATCCAGAAAAAGAGGATGGGATGAAGAGGTCGGACGAACTGAACGACCACCCCGCACCCCGGACAGGCATGTTCATATGATAAATGGAGGATTCGCAGGAGGAGGGATCTCCAAATCATCTCGCAAAAGACACCTTAAAGAAGTATATCATGTTGAAGGAGAGGAAGGATCACCCGACCTCCCTACTATTACTTTTACCCAAGAAAATACGGTAGGCGTCCTCCCGGGACACGATGATCCCATGGTCATTACTATCATATTGGCCAATGCCAACCTCCACCGCACATTGGTGGACCAAGGGAGCTCGGCGGATATCTTGTTTAAATCCGCCTTCGACAAACTCGGCCTACAAGAAAAAGAGCTCAGAGCATATCCGAACAGATTGTTTGGACTAGGAGACACTCCAATCCAACCCCTTGGATATATTTCACTACACACAACCTTTGGAAAAGGAACCCGGTCAAGGACACTCAACATAGACTACATCGTAGTCGACGTAAGCTCGGCCTACAATGCCCTGATAGGTCGAACAATGCTAAATCAGCTTGCCACAGTAGTTTCAAATCCACATCTATGCTTGAAGTTTCCAACCCCAGAAGGGATAGTCACGATAAAAGGAGACCAGAAAATTGTGCGACGCTGTTACAATGAAAGTATAAACCTTAGAGGAAAAGGAGAAGAATTCAACATTATCGAACTCGAAAGAGTTCGAGCTCAGGAAAAACTTCGTCCACAACCTGAGGGCGAGATCGAGGAAGTCCAGATCGGAGATATTCTAGATAAAACAACGAATATTGGGGCGACTTTGAAGAGAGACACAAAGGGGTCTCTGATACAGTTCCTAAGAGATAATGCCGATTGATAAGCAAAAATTGTTGTCGGTCTAGATTTTCTCTTGTAGAAATAAGAATTTCGTTGTAAGCATAGCTCCAAACCAACAAACAACTCTCGCATCAAATTAAAATATGGTTTTGTCACATGTACAAACCCCAAATAAGAATTAACCGAAGTATTTAGACTCCAGGTCGTCTCACAAGGAATTGCAATGAAGTGAATGATTATTGGCATTGGAGGGGTAAAAGGGGGGTTTGGTTGATAATTGGGCAAGAAAATAAATGGCAAGAAAAGTAATTCGAACAAGTAACTAAAGAAAGCAAGTAATAAAGGGAGACATTCATGGCAAGTGTTGAGATCATAGGCTTTCTATCCTAGTCATGCAATGATTAATTCATCTTATTTAGTCAACTCCAACAAATAGGGAGAAAGTCAAACAAGACTAATCAATCATACCACAATAATAACAAGAATTTATCTTATTACGTCATCTCCAACATTGGAAGAAGGTATCATATTATCTTCCATGAGAGAAAGTCTAATAAGACTAGCTAATCTCAATCCAAAAGTCCTAATCAACTTACTGATTAAATTAGCAAAAGATTAGCGTCAATGGAAATAATATTAGCTAACAACTCTAGATCACCAACATAAGTTGGGTTTTCATGACTCAAGATTTCCCAATTACTCTTTCCAAGCCAAGAATGCTCAAAATCTACTCTAAAACCCAACCAAGCATTTTGTCAAACACTTGGTGGGTACAAAGGGAAAGCATGGTAAATGTGCAAGAATAATAAAATCTACCAACTACCAAATGCAAGAAAAGTAAATCAACAACTCAAATCATCAATAAAAGAACATCAAACATTAAATTTCATTAAAGAAAATATCCAAATCCAACAAGGGGCTCATGAACATAAAAAGAGACATAAAAGTAAAATTGACAAGAGAACTAAGAAGAATAGAGTAGTAGCAACAAGAAATTAAAAGGAGAAACTAAATTAAAACAAGAATTAAAAGTTGGATTTAAGAAAATTAAACCTAAACTACCCTAAAATCTAGAGAGAGGAGAGAGCCTCTCTCTCTAGAATTCTACCCTAAAACATGATAAAAACTAAACTATGACTACTTTTTTTTTCATTTCCCCTTTAATCCTTGGGTTCAATAGCATCAGAAATGAGTTGGATTGGGCCCAAAATGAGCTACAAATCGCTGGGGGCGATTTCATTAAAGTGGACCCACGGGCAGAATCGGCGCGCACGTGTACATGGCGCGTGTGCGCCCCTGAGCGCAAAGTAACATATGCCAAATTTTATATCATTTCAAAGCCCCGGATGTTAGCTTTCCAACGCAACTGAAACCGCCTCATTTGGACTTCTGTAGCTCAAGTTATGGTCGATTGAGTGCGAAGAGGTCAGGCTTGACAGCTTTACGGTTCCTTCATTTCTTCATGAGTTCTCCCACTTTGCATGCTTTTCTCCTCACTTCTTCCATCCAATACTTGCCTTATGAACCTGAAATCACTCAACAAACATATCAAAACATCGAATGGAATTAAATGAGTTAAATTTAGCTATTTTAAGGCCTAAAAAGCATGTTTTCACATTTAAGCAC
The DNA here is from genome assembly GCF_003086295.3 of Arachis hypogaea. Classification (NCBI taxonomy): domain Eukaryota; kingdom Viridiplantae; phylum Streptophyta; class Magnoliopsida; order Fabales; family Fabaceae; genus Arachis; species Arachis hypogaea. The sequence continues at coordinate 31,327,621 of NC_092049.1, forward strand.
AATTCAAGGGAGAATTGCAAAACCATGCTATTTTATTGAATAAATGTGGGAAAAGGTGATAAAATCCCTTAAAATAAGCACAAGATAAACCACAAAATTAGGGTTTATCAAATCTCCCCACACTTAAACTAAGCATGTCCTCATGCTAAGAATAAAGAAGGACAAGAAAAGGGATATGAACATTTATTCAATACAAATAAACTATATGCACCTATCTATATGAATGCAACTAAATGCAATATGATTCTACCTACTTGGTCAAAAGCAAATCAATCTCCAAGAATATATATCAAGTAGGGCTAAGGAGTATGATAACTCATGAATCTGACCAATTCAAATATCAAAATAAAGTTCAAATAGACTTGCAAGAAGATAGCTCATGAAAGCTGGGAACAAGGAATTGAGCATCGAACCCTCACCGGAAGTGTATCTGCTCTAGTCGCTCAAGTGTATAGGGTCGATTCACTCAATTATCTTCTACTCATGCTTTCCAAGATTTGTTTTTCATCTAACAATAAACAATTATTCAATGCATGCATACATCCATCATGAGGACTTATTCATAGGTTGTAATGGGGCTAGGGTAAAGGTAGGGATGTATATGGTCAAGTGAGCTTGAAATTTGTATCTTTGATTAGCCTCAGCTCCCACCTAACACATATAACAACCTATACAATTCTAATACACAACCTAGCTACCCATGATTCCCACTTTTTCACATACTCATGCATTCTCTTTAATTCACATTCCATATGCATTGATTTTTTTTTTTGAACTTCACTTTGGGGCATTTTTGTCCCTTTTTTTTATTTCTTTTTCTCTTTTTTTCTTTTTTTCTTTTTTTCTTTTGTGTATATATATATATATATATGTTTTTTTTATCATTTTCTTTTTTTTTCTAAAGTATATACAAACGTATCAATGCATATGGTTTTACATATAGTGCGTGAATATGTACCCAATTCCCAATATTTTCAACAAAAATAAAAATTACACTTTAACCTCAACCAATGTCCCAAGTTTCCCATACCCAAATAATACACACCCTCACTAGTCTAAGCTAATCAAAGATCCAAATTAAGGACATTTATTGTTTTTCACTTAGGGGTAGTGATGTGCTAAAATTAAGAACAAAAGGGATTAAATAGGCTCAAAAGTAGCTAACAATGGTTGATGAAAGGTAGGCTATTTGGGTAAGTGAGCTAAATGAAATGATGGCCTCAATCATACAAATGCATGCATACATGGAACAATGGACATAAAGAATCAAACAAATCAAAGATTACAATCATAGAAAGGTTGTACAGATGAACTTGTTCGTTGCCCCATTTAGAAGCTTTCTCATTCCTTTCCTTCTTGGTGGCCAACCTCAAAGGAGAGAAAAAGAAAGAAAATTAAGCCTACAACAAAGACATGAAAGCAATTAGAACATAGGCGGGGGCTAATACCAAATAAGAGTAAGGTTCTCACTACATGTTAGCTACGCATGTACGTGAGAGAGCAATATAGGCAACAGGCATATCAATTAATACTTGATGCAAGAGAAAAGGCAAAGCATGGGTATATGACATGAAGAGTATGTTGCATCAAGCTTAATCAACTATTGACACAAACAAGACTAGTGATAAGCATGAGAGAATTTGGTCCCATCCTAACTCAATGATAATAGAGTACAAAAACAAGGGATCATGAGTTAGGAAGGACTAAAGCACTAATCTTGTGTGTAGAGCAAATATTACAATTAATGCCAAACAAGTCACAAAGCACCAAGATTAACCAAGAAATTCTCAACAATTGAATATAAGAATCCAACACCATTATTAAAACAAGAACTTAGAAAAGAAAATAAGAACAAGATATAAAAACAAAATTAAAATGCAATAAATGAAAATAGTCAAATGCAATAAAAGAAAATGGAAGAAAAGAAATTTTTTTTTCTTTTTTTTTTTGGTGCGACGCGGATGCGCACAGTGCGTGGGCGCGTGCTTGATAGAGGTGGCAATCTGCGCGGACGCGTGAAGTGCGCCTGCGCGTCAGTCGTGGGCATGAACTAGGCACAAAATTGGCCCAACTCTCTGGAACATGTACCAGGAGGGCAGGTGACGCTATTGGTGCGTATGCGCACAGCGTGCGCGCGCGCGCTTTGCGCAATTAGCTTCAAGGGCGCGTACGCGCTAGGTGCGCGAATGCGCGGGTGGTTTTGTGCCTCAGGCATAGTGCTGGCGCAGTGTAGGCGCAACTCTCGGGTCAATGTATGGAGGGGTGAGATTTTTGCATCCACGCGTCCGCGTACATGGCGCGTCCGCGTGGATGGTCGAAAATGCTTGAGCCGCGCGTACGCGCCAGATGCACGCACGCGCAGGTTGGTGCTCTGTTTTTCAAAATTTTTCCAAGTTCTTGCACCAAACCAAGCATTCCAAACCTCCAAACAGCTACCCAAACACCTTAAAACCTTATTTAACATATTATACTACCAAATAAACTCAACAAACAAAACAAAACATGAAATCAAACCTATTCTACTAATATTTACAAAAGAGAAAAATGAAAAGAGTTTACCATGGTGGGGTGTCTCCCACCTAGCACTTTTGTTTATTGTCCTTAAGTTGGACTTATGGGGAGCTCCTCTTAAGGTGGCTTGTGCTTGAAGCTATCCTTGAACATCCACCAATGCTTGAGTCTCCAATAAGCTCCATTCTTCAATTTTAATATCTTCAAGTTTTGATGGAGTTCTTCACAAACCATGAGCTCCCAAATTTGATTCTCCTTGTGCGATCCGGGATCCCACACTTTGTTTTGACACCCATCTTCAAATTGATCATCATGATTCCAATTGGGTGGTTTAGCCTTGGATTTCTCAAAGAAGCCTCCAAACAACTTCCTAGACCCATACAATTTAGCTCCACACCAAACCCTGCAATCAAACTTTGAGCAAGCAACCATCATGAACTTAGAGTGATGCTTCCAACCACTACACAACTCTCTCTTACTCTTAACTCCACAAAGAGCTCTAAGTTGACCATCATTTTCAATCAAACCATATTCAAGTGGGAAAGTGAATCTTAGGGATAGAAATTTTATCCACTTGAATGTTGTATTGGATGGTGACTTAGGAAGGGATGTCTCCAATGGTCTTGCAAGTTCCACTCCCTTGTGCTCTTCTTTGATTATTTTCACCTCTTCACAAGCTTTTTCAATTTCAACCTCTTCCTCTTGGTAGCTTTCTTCCAATTCAATCTCTTCTTCATTGCTTACCAAGGGTATGGGAGGTGAGGTATCTTCTTCCTTACCCTCTATGTCAAACTCAATTGAAGAGGATTCAATTATACATAAGAATTCTTCAATGATTGAATCCATCTCTTAGTCAACCTCTTCAAAGGCTTCAACCACTTCTTCCGGCTCAATTGTCTTAACTTCTTCCCCGTGTGGCAATTCTTTCTTCAACTCCTCTTCTTCACCTTGAAGCTCTAAACTCACTCCCTCACTATGCTTCTTGGTTGCTTCTCCACATTCGTCAATGGGAGTGCCTTGGTTGCTTAGACTTAGTTGGGAGGAGATCATATTGATAACGGCTTCCGCTATGGTAGCTATCTTGGCTTCTAACTCCTTAAACTCCTTTTGGTTTTCTTCTTCCCTTCGAATGTAAGAGCTAACATATTCTTGGAGAGAATCATCAATTGGAGGTGGTGTGGAAAAAGAAGGTTTATTGTTTGGGAAGGAAGTTTCATAATTGGAAGTTGGTTCATTTTGGTAAGGGTATGGAGGTAGTGTACATTGAGGTGGTTCTTGAGAGTAATTGTATTGGAATGGTGGTGGTTCCATGTATGGTTCATATGGCTCATAAGGTGGTTGGTATGGTGGATATGGGTTGGGGTCATATGGAGGTGTTTGGTGAAAAGGGGCTTGTGAGTAAGGTGGTTCAAAGTCATGTTGAGGGGGTGGTTCATAGGCATGTGGTGGTGGTTGTTGACAATCACAATAAGGGTCACCACATCCATTAGATTGATATGCATTAGGATGAGAGTTATACCCATAAGAATCCGGAGGTTGTTGTTGCCAATAAGGTTGATCAATCCCTTGAGGCTGCTCCCACCTTTGATTATTCCATCCTTGATGCATATTGTCATCATAACTCTCATTCCCTACAACATAATTTGAGCTAAACTCATAGCCAAAGTGAGGATGAGAATTCATAATAGCAAAGAGAAACAAAAACTAAAAAAAATAAGCAACAAGGTCCTACAGCTAACAAAAACTAACAAATAAGCAAAAGGCAAACATATTCACATATTCACAATAGCCAATAACATAACACCATTGCAACTCCCCGGCAACGGCGCCATTAATTTGATAAGAAAAAATTGTTGTCGGTCTAGATTTTCTCTTGTAGAAATAAGAATTTCGTTGTAAGCATAGCTCCAAACCAACAAACAACTCTCGCATCAAATTAAAATATGGTTTTGTCACATGTACAAATCCCAAATAAGAATTAACCGAAGTATTTAGACTCCGGGTCGTCTCAGAAGGAATTGCAATGAAGTGAATGATTATTGGCTATGAAGGGGTAAAAGGGGGGTTTGGTTGATAATTGGGCAAGAAAATAAATGGCAAGAAAAGTAATTCAAACAAGTAACTAAAGAAAGCAAGTAATAAAGAGAGACATTCATGGCAAGTGTTGAGATCATAGGCTTTCTATCCTAGTCATGCAATGATTAATTCATCTTATTTAGTCAACTCCAACAAATAGGGAGAAAGTCAAACAAGACTAATCAATCATACCACAATAATAACAAGAATTTATCTTATTACGTCATCTCCAATATTGGAAGAAGGTATCATATTATCTTTCATGAGAGAAAGTCTAATAAGACTAGCTAATCTCAATCCAAAAGTCCTAATTAACTTACTAATTAAATTAGCAAAAGATTAGCGTTAATGGAAACAATATTAGCTTACAACTCTAGATCACCAACATAAGTTGGGTTTTCATGACTCAAGATTGCCCAATTACTCTTTCCAAGCTAAGAATGCTTAAAATCTACTCTAAAGCCCAACCAAGCATTTTGTCAAACACTTGGTGGGTACAAAGGGAAAGCATGGTAAATGTGCAAGAATAATAAAATCTACCAACTACCAAATGCAAGAAAAGTAAATCAACAACTCCAATCATCAATAAAAGAACATCAAACATTAAATTTCATTAAAGAAAAGATCCAAATCCAACAAGGGGCTCATGAACATAAAAAGAGACATAAAAGTAAAATTGACAAGAGAACTAAGAAGAATAGAGTAGTAGCAACAAGAAATTAAAAGGAGAAACTAAATTAAAACAAGAATTAAAAGTTGGATTTAAGAAAATTAAACTTAAACTACCCTAAAATCTAGAGAGAGGAGAGAGCCTCTCTCTCTAGAATTCTACCCTAAAACATGATAAAAACTAAACTATGACTACTTTTTTTTTCATTTCCCCTTCAATCCTTGGGTTCAATAGCATCAGAAATGAGTTGGATTGGACCCAAAATGAGCTACAAATCGCTGGGGGCGATTTCATTAAAGTGGACCCACGGGCAGAATCGGCGCGCACGTGTACATGGCGCGTGTGCGCCCCTGAGCGCAAAGTAACATATGGCAAATTTTATATCATTTCGAAGCCCCAGATGTTAGCTTTCCAACGCAACTAGAACCACCTCATTTGGACCTTTGTAGCTCAAGTTATGGTCGATTGAGTGCGAAGAGGTCAGGCTTGACAGCTTTACGATTCCTTCATTTCTTCATGAGTTCTCCCACTTTGCATTCTTTTCTCCTCACTTCTTCCATCCAATACTTGCCTTATGAACCTGAAATCACTCAACAAACATATCAAGGCATCGAATGGAATTAAAGTGAGTTAAATTTAGCTATTTTAAGGCCTAAAAAGCGTGTTTTCACATTTAAGCACAATTCAAGGGAGAATTGCAAAACTATGCTATTTTATTGAATAAATATGGGAAAAGGTGATAAAATCCCCCAAAATAAGCACAAGATAAACCACAAAATCAGGGTTTATCACCGATCTCTTTGCATGGAAGGCCGCGGACATGCCAGGCATAGATCCCAGACTAATGTGCCACAAACTAGCAGTATACCCAGGATCTCGACCAGTGCAACAGAAGCGTCGGAAGCTCGGACCAGAGAGATCCCAAGCTGTGGAAGAACAGGTACGAGCTCTACTGGAGGCAGGATTCATAAGAGAAGTCAAGTACCCACTATGGCTAGCCAACGTTGTATTGGTGAAAAAGTCAAATGGGAAATGGCGGATGTGCACTGATTACACCGATCTGAATAAAGTCTGCCCAAAAGATCCCTATCCTCTCCCAAGCATAGATGCTCTGGATACAAGTACCTTTCCTTCATGGATGCTTATTCGGGATATAATCAAATCCCAATGTTCCCACCTGATCAAGAAAAGACCTCATTCCTAACCCCCAAAAGCAAATTACTGTTATGTCGTCATGCCATTCGGACTCAAAAATGCAGGAGCTACCTACCAAAGATTAATGAATAAGGTCTTCGCAAACCATATCGGAAAACTCATGGAGGTATATGTGGATGACATGTTGGTAAAAACACAAAGGGAGGAATCATTACTGTCCGACCTCGCCAAAGTGTTCGACACCATCAGAAAACTTGGCATGCGACTTAATCCTGCAAAGTGTACCTTTGCAGTAGAAGCCGGAAAATTCCTGGGGTTCATGCTAACACAACGAGGAATTGAGGCAAACCCGAATAAATGCCGAGCTATACTCAACATGAAAAGTCCGACCTGTGTCAAAAAAGTACAACAACTCAACGGAAGACTGGCAGCCTTGTCCAGATTTCTAGCCGGATTAGCCATAAGGTCTCTCCCCTTCTACACCACACTAAGGAAGGGAAAGAAGTTTGAATGGACCACAGAGTGCGAGCAAGCTTTCCAGGATTTCAAAAAATTTCTAGGATAACCACCAATTCTTACCCGACCACGGGATGGAGAAGCACTCATATTATACCTCGCAGCGAAAAGTCGGGCAATAGCCTCAGCACTAGTCAGAGAAGATGAAAATGGGCAACAACCCATCTACTTCATCAGCAAAGCCCTACAAGGGGCCGAACTGAACTATCAAAAGATAGAAAAGTTCGCCTACGCTCTCATACTAACTTTTCGACGACTTCGCCCATATTTTCAAGCTCATACCATCAAGGTTCGGACTAACTAACCTATAAAAGGCATTCTACAGAAGGCAGACTTAGCTGGAAGAATTCTACAGTGGGCAGTTGACCTATCTGAGTTCGATCTTCAATATGAAGCTCACATGGCCATAAAGTCTCAGTATTTGGTCGACTTTATTGCTGAGTATACTGACACCCCGGGAACTCCTACAAAATGGAATCTCTATGTAGATGGCTATTCAAACAAAACCGAGAGTGGTGCGGGTGTGATAATAGAAAGCGACCAGGGAACCTAAATCGAACTCTCCCTAAAATTTGAGTTCCCTGCTTCAAACAACCAGGCCAAATACAAGGCATTACTAGCTGGTTTGAGACTGGCTAAGGAGGTTAGAGTTCAAAAGCTTATTATCTTCAGTGATTCCCAAGTAGTCACCTCACAAATAGTAGGAAGCTACCAAGATAAGGACCCCACTATGAAAAAGTACCTGGACAAAACCAGGGATCAGCTCGAGCAACTCGGGGAATATGAGGTCCGCCATATACCTCAGGAACAGAACGCTCGAGCCGATGCACTCTCAAAATTAGCCAGTACCAAACCAGGGGGCAATAATAGAAGCCTCATCCAGGAAATACTGTAAAACCCATCAATCTCGGAGGAAGAAAAGATCCTAGCCATATTAAGTAAGGATCAAGGATGGATGACCCCTATAATCAATTACCTAAAATCGGAGACACTCCCTACAAACAAGAATGAGGCGAAGAGGCTAAGACGAGAAGCACAATACTACACCATCATAAACAACATCTTATACAAGAGAGGGATCTCGACACCCCTATTAAAATGTGTGCCGACCTCCAACACGAAGGAGGTCTTGGAAGAAATACACAGTGGCATATGTGGCAACCATCTTAGAGCACGAACTCTCTCCAAAAAAGTACTCCGAGCCAGATTCTTTTGGCCGACTTTGCAAAAAGAAGAAATAGAGTTCGTAAAGACATGTCCACCATGTCAGAAACATGCTAACTTCCACATTGCCCCACCAGAGGAGCTCATTAGCATAACATCACCTTGGCCGTTCACAAAATGGGGACTCGACCTCCTGGGACCCTTTCCCCAAGGATCAGGACAAGTCAAGTTCCTTATTGTAGGGGTCGATTACTTCACAAAATGGATTGAGGGAGAGCCCCTAGCTAATGCCACTTCTAAAAGAAGTCGCAAATTAGAAGGGACACAACTTGACCCAAAAAGCCACGACCTCACAAAAAAAACTATCAAACCGGTTCAGACTAAAAAAGGTTCCATAAGAGCATTAGCAAGTCATCGAACAAAGCTAGCCTCAAAGGTCACTTCGACTAAAGCAGGAAATGAACCAACACAAAAGGCAATCAAAAGAGGTCAGACAGCAAAGTCCAACACTTTAAAGATTCCTAGAAATAACAGAATGTTGCAAACAAACACATAAAAAAGAACACAGCAATCATAAAAAAGGGTTCAGGAGGCAACCTGGAAGAAGACCTCAAGAGTTCAAAAGTACCTTGTTTATCTACTAAGTTGCATTGAAGCAACTAACAGTCAAAGGAACCAAGTTATAACAAAAATTACAAGAATAAAGTTCAAAAGCCCACAAGTAGGGCTGTGGAGACCAAAACATATAAATCATAAGGGGTGCAAAGTTTTCCCAGTAGCAGCGTCAGTAGCAAAAGGAGGAGGAATGATACTCACAGGGACAGCGTCTACGGTCCCATCCTCACGATTGAGTATCTCACAATCCGGATCGGGTTGGGACGATCGACCTTGGTAGTAGGATTTGAAGAAGTCGTGGTGGCAGAGGCTTTGACTGGTGGCACAGGGGGAGGATTTTCCTCTTCATCCTCATCCGGGGCAGGGACGATTTTACCATCCTCCACAATGTTGTCCAAACTGAAGAGCGTCAGGTCGAGCTCGGGAGCAAGAACTCGAACCTGAGCCTTCAAGTTTTCATAGGCATCAGTCACACTGCCTACAAGATGACCCTAGAGCTCAGTATAATCAGCTCGAGCAGACTCCAGCCTCTCCCTGGTCTCCAGCAGCTCGCCATAAGTGCGGGTATAACTCTCCTTCGACTTCTTGGCCATCTCCTCGGCCAAATTCGCAGCTGCCTCAGCTCTGGTAGCCCGAGACTTTTCCTTCTCCAAATCCAACTCAAGCTTAATAACTCTAGCATCGAGCTCATCCTTTAGACCTATGATCCTATCAAACTCCGACTTTACATCCTCCAAAAACTCCTTAGTTGCATGAACTGGGGAACCCTGGATAGTCCGAGAAAAGGATGCACCCATATGGGCCATCTGAATGCTACTGCTGGTAATAAAATTCAAATGACGAAGAATGGACACATCGTCCATGGGGAGTCGACCAAAAGGGGCAATCTGGTTATTAACAAACCCCACCGTATCGAAATCAGGGGTGTCCAGGTCAAAGGGCTCAACAGTCTTCTACTTCTTGGGAGGAGGACCGACAACAGAAGGGGAAGCAACACCAGAAGTCGATTGGGGAGGATCAGAAGAAGCCAGGCAAACCTGGGGAGTAGGTATAACTTTCCTCGGTCCAGAAGTGTCCGAGGTCGACCTCCCCAGCGTAACCTTCGAAGATCCCTCCCCAGGACCTTTGGCCGAGATGTTCTGAGCCACGGTCGCCTTTCTTGCCCTCTTAAAAGCCTTCATGGAATCAGTGATCTTCACCATCTCTAAAAAATAAAACAGCAAAACCAAAGTTGCAAGTTAGAAAGAGATGGATTGACAAAATAAACAGATAAAATAAAGGAAAAGAAAATACTAAAAATGAAATTGGCAGCTACCCAATTCAGTTCAAAGAAGGGAGGAATCCCCCAAGAACCTCTTCGTATCAAGATTTGGAGGCTCCCCCCAATTTTCCTCAAGTACATGCACAAAAGCCTGCTCGACTTCATCCAACATTTTCCAAGTATACCTAGACACTATTACATTCTTTTACCAGCATAAGGGGAAGGCAGGTTCATTATTTTGGTCTAAGAAGAAAGGCCGAGCTCTTTCAATAGCTCGAACCTTGAAATAGAAGTTCTTAAAATCCCTAAAAGATTCTTCATACATAGAAAAAACTTTCTTTGCCTGGGCAGCTCGGAAATAAATCTAAGAAGCCTTCTTCTTGGCTGCCCCAGGCTTCGTCAAAACAAAAATGTAAAGAAAGAAAGTTTGAGAAGGTTGGACATCCAATTCTTGGCACAATAGCTGGAAGATTTTTATAAAGCCCCATGAGTTTGGGTGAAGTTGAGAAGGAGCTATGATGAGCGGATAATTTATACCCTTTTTGGCATTGTTTTTACATGGTTTTTAATATATTTTAGTTACTTTTTATTATATTTTTATTAGTTTTTATTCAAAAATCATATTTCTAGACTTTACTACGAGTTTGTGTGTTTTTCTATGATTTCAGGTATTTTCTGGCTGAAATTGAGGGACCTGAGCAAAAATCTGATTCAGAGGCTGAAAAAGAACTGCAGATGCTGTTGGATTCTGACCCTCCTGCACTCGAAGTGAATTTTCTGGAGCTACAAAAGCCCAATTGGCGCGCTCTCAATTGAGTTGGAAAGTAGACATCCTGGGATTTCCAGCAATATTTAATAGTCCATACTTTGCTCGAGATTTGATGGCTCAAACTAGCGTCCAAAGCCAGCCTAAAACTTCTTGGCGTAAAACGCCCAAACTGGCACCAGAATTGGAGTTAAACGCCCAAACTGGCACCAAAGCTGGCGTTTAACTCCAAGGACAGCCTATGCATGAAAAAGTTTCAATGCTCAGCCCAAGCACACACCAAGTGGGCCCCGGAAGTGGATTTCTGCACTATCTGCACTTAGTTACTCATTTTCTGTAAACCTAAGTTACTAGTTTAGTATAAAAAGCACTTTTTACTATTGTATTCGCATCTAGATTATGTCACTTTTCACGTTTGGAGGCTGGCCATTCGGCCATTGATGACTTGCATCATCTACCTTTTTTCTTGCATAAAGAGAACCATAAAAGAGCATAAATCTCATTTGATCAGTACAATTCATGCATTATTTGATGAATATTATGGTACATTACTTTGAGATGAGTTATGCTAAATTCAGGTGAAAATAGCATCAAAAATGGGTAGAAGATAAACAAGAAGCTGGGCGTGTGAAACTGGCATGCCAATTGGGAGCAAACGCCACAAAAATGCACTGGCGTGGCACGCCACAAGCTAGGCGTGGCACGCCAGAACTAAATTCTAGAGGGGAGATCCAAGCATTCATGTGGGCGTGGCACGCCAGGGACTAGGCGTGGCACACTAGTACAAAGTTCCAGGGAGCTACAATGGAGGACACAAAAGGGGCGTGGCACGCCAGGTTGGGCATGGCACGCCTGATCCATCAACTACTATGAGCATGCCACTTTAGCAAAGGGGCGTGGCATGCCAACTCACCACTCCAGGAAGAACCTCCACTATGGCGTGCCACTTGGTATCGAAGGCGTGGCACGCCAGCTCCAAGAAGTCACTTGGGCGTGCCACTTGAGAACCCAGGCGTGGCACGCCAAGCTTTAAGAGTTCACAAATCCATGGGCGTGCCACTTGAACAGCATGGCGTGGCACGCTGGTACAATAATCCAGAGAAGGGGCTGAAGGTAATTGAAGACTGGGCGTGCCACTTGGTGTCGAAGGCGTGGCACGCAAACCCAAGCATGTCACTATGGCGTGCCACTTGAAGGCTGAGGCGTGGCACACCAACTACGGGAACAAAGACAAGATCGTGGGCATGGCACGCTGGTTTAAGTTTCCAGAGAGGATGAAGGAGGCCAATTACATGGGGCGTGCCACTTGGTATTGAAGGCGTGGCACGCCACTCACCATTCATCACTTAGGCGTGCCAATTGAGCAACCAGGCATGGCACGCCAGTGTCATTCAGAGAGCAAAGAAGCATTGGGACGTGCCACTTGAGTTCGTGGCGTGGCACGCCAAACAGAGGAACCACTCACTTATAAAAGGGGCGTGGCACGCCAGACCCTGGGCATGCCACGTTAGTACAACTTTCCAGAGAAGCTTAGCTAAGCATAGAGCAAGAGCGTGGCACGCCAGACCCTGGGCGTGGCATGCCAGTTCAAGTTTCCAGAGGCAAAGAAAGGTGGAAAAAGGCAAAGGGCGTGCCACTTGAGTTCGAAGTCGTGGCACGCCAAGGTTGATAGAGAGATGAGCGTGCCACTTGAAGGATTGGGCGTGACACGCCAAGCTAGAAATGAAGGGCACGTGACACGCCAGAAAAGCGCCAACCACACGCCAGCTGAGAAGTCACGCTTATTGAGTGTTTTCTTTTCCCTCCAAAATGTAATTTTCCTTTTTCACTTTTGTAATTGTTTTATTTTACTAGGAGTAGTATAAATACCCCCAAGGAGTACTGAAGAGGGGGTTAAGCAGTCAGTTTTAGATCCACTTTTACACTTCACTTTTGAGTATTTTTTGAGCCATGAGTAGCTAACTTCCCTCTCATTGAGAGAGGGAGCTTTTTTGTACTTGATGGATTGATAATAGTGAAATTCTTCTTCTCTTCATCTTCTCTTTGATTTGCTAGAAGGAATTTCGTTCTTAATGCTTAGTATTCAATCATCTTGGAAAAGAGATTGAATGCAATTGGGTTTCATGGGAACCTTGGGAAAGAAAACATGGAACCATGCTTGAAATCCCTTCTCACAATTGAGTAGAATCTGGGTTTTGGTGTTTGGATATGTGACATATAATCCTCCCTCTACTTGGACCTATAATGGTGTGTGGTATAATCAGGGACCAAGCATATCTCTCTTTATGAGCAATTAGACCAAGGAATTGGCTATTGATCAAGATCTGAGAGATTGAGTCACCAAGGGATTGGGGCTCAATCAATTATGATTGCCAAGAGGTCAATGAGTTGCATGATTGAAGAGGATATAAGCTAGATTTGATCCAAAGAGACAACATCTCCCAATCTCAATGAATTTCCCCATTCTTATCTATCCATTTCTCTATAGCTTAACTTTACATTCAGCAATTCCCCATTCCCATTTACATTCAAGTCATTTATGATTCTGCACTTTACATTCTGCCATTTATATTTCTGCACTTTATTGATTTTCTTTATATTCTAGTCATTTACATTTATGTCATTTATAATTCTGCACTTCACAATCCTATTGATCCGCTTGACTAATTCATCAATTGATTAAAACTGCTCGAATTTTCTAATCTCTGTGGATACGATCCCACTCTACTGTGGGTTATTACTTGACGATAATTTTGGTGCGCTTGCCAAAAGAACTAATTCACCAATTTTTGAATGGGGTGTGAATTTTAGTCATCAAGTTTTATGGCGCCGTTGCCGGGGATTGGCTTAAATTTGACAGTGATTAAATTGATTGGAGAGCTAGATTAAGAAATTTAAATTCCTTGTTATTTTAGTTTCTTTTATTTAGCGCCTTTCATTTTTTATTTTATTTTGAGTTCTATCTCTTTCTTATTTGATTATTCTTATTCATCATCCATATTTCCACTCTTCTAACTGTTCGATTAATTGCACCACTCACACTAACAACCACTCTAACAAGAGTAATTTCTTCATTCATTTTCTTTCTTGCTTTTTGCCTTGTTGGTTGTATGATAGGTAGGAGAATCGGGGCTTCAACTTCCTTTGATTCTGAACCTGAGAGGACCTTCCTTAGATTAAGGAGGGAAGCAAGAGGGAAGGGAGTCGTTGGTGCTGAGGAAGAGGAAGAGTATTTCGAAACAGACATGGAGGATAATATGGAGAACCACCATGAAGAAGAAGCTCACAACCATGCCAGAGAAGTCCCAGTGAATCATGATAGGCAAGAAAGGAGAGTCTTAGGCTCCTACATTAACCCAAACCCAGGAAATTATGGCAACAGCATCCTAAAGCCAATAATTCATGCCAATAATTTTGAGTTGAAGCCTCAGCTCATCACACTTGTTCAGAACAATTGCTCATATGGAGGAAGTGTCCAAGAAGACCCTAATCAATATCTCAGGACATTCTTGAGGATATGTGATACCGTAAAGTCCAACGGGGTACACCCTGACATCTACAAACTACTCTTGTTCCCTTTCTCACTCAGAGATAAGGCAGCAAAGTGGTTGGAATCATTCCCCAAGGATAGCCTAACTACATGGGAGGAGGTCGTGAACAGATTCTTTTCAAGATTTTACCCTCCACAAAGAATCAACAAGCTGAGAGCTGAGGTGCAAACTTTCAGACAACAAGATGGAGAAACACTCTATGAGGCCTGGGAAAGATTTAAAGATCTGACAAGAAGATGCCCACCCGAAATGTTCAATGAGTGGGTACAACTACATATCTTTTATGAGGGACTATCCTATGAAGCAAAGAAGGCTGTGGATCATTCTTTAGGAGGCTCACTCAACAAAAAGAAAACCATTGAAGAGGCCATAGATGTTGGTGCACGAATTGTGAATCACACTTTTCACAACGCGTACCACTGACCAGCAAGTGCACTGGGTCGTCCAAGTAATACCTTACGTGAGTAAGGGTCGAATCCCACGGAGATTGTTGGTTTGAAGCAATCTATGGTTATCTTGTAAATCTTAGTCAGGAAGTCAATTATGTTTATCAGTTGAATTGTGAATAACCAAGAGAGCATAAATTAAAGGTTACTTGTTGTGCAGTAATGGAGAATATGTTGGAGTTTTGGAGATGCTTTGTCTTCTGAATCTCTGCTTTCCTCTGTCTTCTGATTCACACACGCACGTCCTCCTATGGCAAGCTATGTGTTGGTGGATCACCGTTGTCAATGGCTACCTTCCATCCTTCCAGTGAAAACTACGCTCACGCGCTCTGTCACAGCACGGCTAATCACCGGTTGGTTCTCGATCCGGTTGGAATAGGATTTACTATCCTTTTGCGTCTGTCACTAACGCCCAGCCTTCAGGAGTTTGAAGCTCGTCACAGTCATTCAATCCTTGAATCCTACTCGGAATACCACAGACAAGGTTTAGACTTTCCGGATTCTCATGAATGCCGCCATCAGTTCTAGCTTATACCACGGAGATTCTGATTAAGAAATCTCAGAGATACTCATTCAATCGGATATAGAACGGAGGTGGTTGTCAGGCACACGTTCATGGGTTGAGGAAGGTGATGAATGTCACAGATCATCACCTTCATCACAGTTAAGCGCGAATGAACATCTTAGATAGGAACAAGCGTGTTTGAATGGAAAACAGAAATACTTGCATTAATTCATCGAGACATAGCAGAGCTCCTCACCCCCAACAATGGGGTTTAGAGACTCATGCCGTCAGAGAATACAAAGTTTAGATCTGAAATGTCATGAGATACAAAATAAGTCTCTAAAAGTCGTTTAAATACTAAACTAGTAGCCTAGGGTTACAAAGTATGAGTGGACTATGATGGATGATGCAGAGATCCACTTCTGGGGCCCACTTGGTGTGTACTGGGGCTGAGACTTAAGCAATTCACGTGCAGAGGCCATTTGTGGAGTTGAACGCCAGTTTTTATGCCAGTTTGGGCGTTCAACTCCAGTTTTTGATCCTTTTCTGGCGCTGGACGCCAGAATTGGGCAGAGAACTGGCGTTGAACGCCAGTTTACGTCGTCTATCCTTGTGCAACGTATGGACTATTATATATTTCTGGAAAGCCCTGGATGTCTACTTTCCAATGCAATTGGAAGAATGCCATTTTGAGTTCTGTAGCTCCAGAAAATCCACTTTGAGTGCAGGGAGGTCAGAATCCAACAGCATTAGCAGTCCTTTTTCAGCCTGAATCAGATTTTTGCTCAGCTCCTTCAATTTCAGCCAGAAAAATACCTGAAATTACAGAAAAACACACAACTCATAGTAAAGTCCAGAAATATGAATTTTTCCTAAAAACTACTAGAAATAGACTAAAAACTAACTAAAACATACTCTAAACTATATGAAATTATCCCCAAAAAGCGTATAAAATATCCGCTCATCACAACACCAAACTTAAACTGTTGCTTGTTCTCAAGCAAGTAGACAAATAAAATAGAAGACTAATAGGTTGAGAGGCAATAATATCTCAGAGTTTTTGAATGAAGCTCAGATTCTACTTAGATGAGCGGGATTAGTAGCTTTTTGCTTCTGAACAGTTTTGGCATCTCACTTTATCCATTGAAGCTCAGAGTGATTGGCATCTATAGGAACTTAGAATTCAGATAATGTTATTGATTCTCTTAGTTCAGTGTGATGATTCTTGAACACAGCTTCTTTATGAGTCTTGGCCGTGGCCCTAAGCACTTTGTTTTCCAGTATTACCACCGGATACATAAATGCCACAGACAGATAATTGGGTGAACCTTTTCAGATTGTGACTCAGCTTTGCTAAAGTCCCCAATTAGAGGTGTCCAGAGTTCTTAAGCACACTCTTCTTTTTGCTTTGGACCTTGACTTTAACCGCTCAGTCTCAAGTTTTCACTTGACACCTTCACGCCACAAGCACATGGTTAGGGACAGCTTGGTTTAGCCGCTTAGACCAGGATTTTATTCCTTTAGGCCCTCCTATCCACTGATGCTCAAAGCCTTGGGATCCCTTTTAATTGCCCTTGCCTTTTGGTTTTAAGGGTTATTGGCTTTTTCTGCTTGCTTTTTTTTTTTTTTCTGCAAGCTTTGTTCTTTACTGCTTTTTCTTGCTTCAAGAATCATTTTTATGATTTTTCAGATCATCAATAACATGTCTCATGTTCATCATTCTTTCAAGAGCCAACATATTTAACAGTCTTAAACAACAAATTCAAAAGACATATGCACTGTTCAAGCATTCATTCAGAAGACAGAAAGCATTGCCACCACATTTAACTAATTAGAATTTCTCTTATTAAAACTCAAAATTTTATTGCCTCTTATTCAAAAGATCTACTACTTTATTCATGTTTAATGATGATGAGAAAAATAAACTATAGCTTAACTGGAGATAAAATCAAATAAATACTAATTACTATTATATGACTTCTAAGGTAAACTTTTTATAAGGACACTGTCACAGAGTTAAGGCAGAAATTGGAAATTAACAACCTTTATTCTGGGGGTATGGGGGTTCCTCTGATCCTTGGGAGGCTTGGTATTACAGAAGACTTTTGGCGCTTCAGTTCCCTTAAGTCACGTCCCTGCTCCTCTTGTTCTTTAAGCATATGGGTCAGCATTTGACTGTGTTCCTTCTGTTGTTTTATTATCTGCTCCATAGCTTCCTGCATCTTGGTGATGGATGTCTCCAGATATTCCCAGTATTCAGCTTGAGGTATCTCTGGAAGGAATTCCTGTGCTCTCTTCTTGATGGGATCCTCCTGTGCCTGTTGTCTCTCCATTGATGCTTTGGTGATTGACTTTTCAATTAGGATATATTCAGTTATTCCCATCTTGACTCCAGCGTCCTTGCAGAGCAGAGAAATCACGCTTGGATAAGCCAACCTGGCCTCTTTTGAATTTTTGTTAGCAATCTTGTAGAGCTCAGTTGAAATCAGCTGATGAACCTCCACTTCCTTTCCCATCATGATGCAATGAATCATCACTGCTCTTTTAACTGTGACTTCAGAATGGTTGCTAGTGGGCAACAGAGAATGCCCAATGAAGTCCAGCCATCCTCTGGCAGCTGGCTTGAGATCCTCTCTCTTGAGTTGATTTGGGATGCCCTTTGTGTTGGTGGTCCACCTGGCTCCAGGGATACATATGTGCTCTAGAATCTTATCCAGGCCAATGTCTGCTCTCATCATCCTCCTGTTGAAGGAGTCTGGATCATCCTTTAGCTGAGGTAGCTTTAATATCTCTCTGATCTTGTCAGGGGTGGTATGAACAATCTTTCCCCTGACCATGGTCCGAAATTCGTAGCAGGCTATTCCAGATAGTCTTTGCTTGTCAGTCTGCCACATATTAGCATAGAACTCCTGGACCATGTTCCTTCCTACTTTCGTTTCAGGATTAGCTAGGACTTCCCAGTTCCTGATTCGAATTTGCTCCTGGATCTCCGGATATTCATCTTCTTTCAGATCGAATCTAACTTCCGGGATCACTGATCTCAGACCCATTACTTTAAGATAATGGTCTGAATGTTCTTTAGATAAGAACTTTCCTTGATTCCAAAGTGGTTTTGGAATGCTCTCTTTCTTGCCTCTTGGAGTGGGTTGTTTTCCTTTGGGAGCCATGATCTTAGTGATCTCGGAAAAACACACCAAACTTAGAGGTTTGCTTGTCCTCAAGCAAAAGAAAAGAAAGGAGAGGGATAGAAGGAGATCGAGGTGCACTTGTTGATGGAGGAGGGGGGAGGCCGAACCCAATTTTTAAAGGGGTGGGGGGGTGGGTTTTCGAAAAATTGGAAAAGATAAGATAAAAAGATTGAGTTGAAAAAGATAAGATAGAAGATATAGTTTGATTTTGAAAAGATAGGATAGATTTTTGAAAAAGATAAATTTGGATTTTGAAAAAGATAATATGAGGATTTGAAAAAGATATTGATAAGATTTTTAGAGTGAAAAAGATAGATTTGTTTTTGGAAAAGATTTGAAAAGAGTTGGATTGAATTTGCAAAGAGGGTGTGTGCTTATGAATTAAGATACATTTGATATTTTGAAAGTAGGATTTTTAGAAATCAGGGTTCTTGACATGTTTTATGTAAATAAAATCATGTATTGAATCATAAAATTATAAATTAGAATGGAAATACATGTGGGATAAATGGATTTGGCTCCTCCCTGGCTTCTTGGCGTTTGAACGCCCAAACACTGCTTGTTTTGGGCGTTCAGCGCCCACTTGCTGTCATTCCTGGCGTTCAACGCCCAGTGGGTGGCCATTTCTGGCGTTGAACGCCCAATTGCTGCCATTACTGGCATTCAGCGCCCAGTGGATGCCCATTTTGGGCGCTGAACGCCCAAAATGCCCCTTTACTGGCGTTTTCTTGCCATTGAGCTCCCTTTCTCTGTTTTGTGTGCAAATTGCTTCTGTAACCCTGTAAACTTATACAAATGATTCTGTACCTTAGTGTCAGTGAAATTTATATAAACAAATAAAAATAAAAATAGGGCAGAACTGCTTAGAGGATTGATGCCCCATGGCTGGGTTGCCTCCCAGCAAGCGCTTCTTTATTGTCTTTAGCTGGACCTTGCTGAGCTTTTTATCTAGCTTCAGCCTTGAGCAGTCTTGCTCAATGTTGCCTTCAAGATAATGCTTGATTCTCTGTCCATTGACAATGAACTTCTTATCAGAATCAATATCTTGAAGCTCCACATAACCATATGGTGACACACTTGTAATCACGTATGGTCCCCTCCACCGGGATTTCAGTTTCCCGGGGAATAGCCTGAGTCTAGAGTTAAACAATAGGACCTTCTGACCTGGTTCAAAGATTCTAGATGACAGCTTTCTGTCATGCCATTTTTTTTTATTTTTCTTTATAAAGCTTGGCATTTTTGAAAGCTGTGAATCTGAATTCCTCTAGCTCATTTAGCTGGAGCAATCGTTTTTCTCCTGCTAATTTGGCATCAAAGTTTAGGAATCTGGTTGCCCAGTAGGCCTTATGTTCCAGTTCCACGGGCAAGTGGCATGCCTTACCATACACGAGTTGGTATGGAGAGGTCCCTATAGGGGTCTTGAATGCTGTTCTGTAAGCCCACAGAGCATCATCCAAGCTCCTTGCCCAATCCTTTCTACGGGTATTTACTGTCCGTTCCAGGATTCTCTTTAATTCTCTGTTAGAGACTTCAGCTTGCCCATTGGTTTGTGGATGATATGGTGTGGCCACTTTGTGGCGAATTCCATACCGAACCATGGCAGAGTAAAGCTGTTTATTGCAGAAGTGAGTGCCCCCATCACTGATTAACACTCTAGGGACACCAAACCTGCTAAAGATGTGTTTCTGGAGGAACTTCAGCACTGTTTTAGTATCATTAGTGGGAGTGGCAATAGCCTCAACCCATTTTGATACATAGTCAACTGCCACCAGAATATAAGTGTTTGAGTATGATGGTGGGAAAGGTCCCATGAAGTCAATTCCCCATACATCAAACAACTCTATTTCCAAGATTCCTTGTTGAGGCATGGCGTAACCATGAGGCAGATTACCAGCTCTTTGGCAAATGTCACAATTACGTACAAACTCTCGGGAATCTTTATAGAGTGTGGGCCAATAGAAGCCACATTGGAGGACCCTGGTGGCTGTTCGCTCACCTCCGAAATGGCCTCCATATTGAGATCCATGGCAATGCCATAGGATTCTCTGTGCTTCCTCTCTGGGCACACACCTACGGATAATTCCGTCTGCACATCTCTTAAAGAGATAGGGTTCATCCCACAAGTAGTACTTTGCATCAGTGACTAATTTCTTCTTTTGTATTCTATTGTACTCCTTGGGTATGAACCGTGCAGCTTTATAGTTTACAATATCGGCAAACCATGGTGCTTCCTGAATGGCAAATAGATGCTCATCAGGGAACGTCTCAGAGATCTCAAGAAAGGGGAGGGACGTCCCTTCCACTGGCTCTATCCGGGACAGATGATCAGCCACTTGGTTCTCTGTCCCTTTTCTGTCTCTTATTTCTATATCAAACTCTTGCAGAAACAATACCCATCTGATGAGCCTGGGTTTTGAATCCTGCTTTGTGAGTAGATATTTAAGAGCAGCATGGTCAGTATACACAATCACTTTTGATCCTACTAAGTATGATCTGAACTTGTCAATGGCGTAAACCACTGCAAGTAGTTCTTTTTCTGTGGTTGTGTAATTTTTCTGGGCATCATTTAGAACGCGACTGGCATAATAAATGACATGCAGAAGCTTGTCATGCCTCTGTCCCAATACTGCACCAATGGCATGATTACTGGCATCACACATTAACTCAAATGGCAATGTCCAGTCTGGTGCAAAAATGACTGGTGCTGTGACCAGCTTAGCTTTCAGCGTTTCAAACGCCTGCAGGCATGCTGTGTCAAACACAAATGGCGTGTCAGCAGCTAGCAGATTGCTTAGAGGTTTTGCGATTTTTGAAAAATCCTTTATAAACCTCCTATAGAATCATGCATGCCCCAGAAAGCTTCTGATTGCCTTAACGTTGGCAGGTGGTGGTAATTTTTCAATTACCTCTATTTTTGCTTGATCCACCTCTATTCCCTTGTTTGAGATTTTATGCCCAAGAACAATTCCTTCAGTCACCATGAAGTGACACTTTTCCCAGTTTAACACTAGGTTGGTTTCTTGGCATCTTTTCAGAACAAGTTTCAGGTGATCAAGACAGGAGCTGAATGAGTCTCCATATACTGAGAAGTCATCCATGAAGACTTCCAGAAATTTTTCCACCATGTCAGAGAAAATAGAGAGCATGCATCTCTGGAAGGTTGCCGGCGCATTACATAGCCCAAATGGCATCCTTCTATAAGCAAACACTCCAGATGGACATGTGAATGCTGTTTTCTCTTGATCCTGGGGATCCACTGCAATCTGGTTATAGCCTGAATAGCCATCCAAAAAGCAGTAATAATCATGACCTGCTAGTCTCTCTAGCATCTGGTCTATGAATGGTAAAGGAAAATGATCCTTTCTGGTGGCTGTATTGAGCCTTCTGTAGTCAATACACATGCGCCATCCTGTAACTGTTCTTGTAGGAACCAGTTCATTTTTTTCATTATGAATCACTGTCATGCCTCCCTTTTTTGGGACGACTTGAACAGGGCTCACCCAGGGGCTATCAAAGATAGGATAAATAATCCCAGCCTCCAGTAATTTGGTGACCTCTTTCTGCACCACTTCCTTCATGGCTGGATTTAGCCACCTCTGTGGTTGAACCACTGGTTTGGCATTGTCCTCCAATAGGATTTTGTGCATGCATCTAGCTGGGCTTATGCCCTTAAGGTCACCTATGGACCACCCAAGAGCTGTCTTGTGTGTCCTTAGCACTTGAATAAGTGCTTCCTCTTCCTGTGAATTTAAAGCAGAGCTTATGATCACTGGAAAAGTGTCACCTTCTCCCAGAAATGCATATTTCAAGGAAGGTGGTAGTGGCTTGAGCTCGGGTTTAGGAGGTTTTTCCTCTTTCAGAAGAAAGTTCAGAGGCTCTTTCATGTCCTCTGAATCCTCCAAATCAGGCTGAACATCTTTAAAGATGTCTTCCAACTCTGATTCGAGACTCTCAGCCAT
Source organism: Arachis hypogaea (assembly GCF_003086295.3). Lineage (NCBI taxonomy): Eukaryota > Viridiplantae > Streptophyta > Magnoliopsida > Fabales > Fabaceae > Arachis > Arachis hypogaea. Next base: position 31,350,004 of record NC_092049.1, read on the forward strand.
GTTGATCTCTTCTACTAAAGAGTCAATGAGATCAACTTTCATGCAGTCTGTTGATGTGTCTGGATGCTGCATGGCTTTGAAAGCGTTCAACTTGAACTCATCATCATTGACTCTCAGGGTTATTTCCCCCTGTTGGACATCAATGAGGAATCGTCCAGTTGCTAGGAAAGGTCTTCCTAGAATGAGAGTAGCACTCTTGTGCTCCTCCATTTCCAGCACAACAAAGTCAGTAGGAAAGGCGAATGGCCCAACTCTGACAATCATGTCCTCAATCACGCCTGATGGGTATTTAGTGGAACCATCAGCAAGTTGGAGACATATCCGGGTTGGTTTAACTTCTTCAGTTAAGCCAAGCTTCCTGATAGTGGATGCAGGTATCAGGTTGATGCTTGCCCCAAGATCGCATAAAGCTGTCTTGGTGCAATCACCTTCTAATATGCATGGTATCAGAAAACTCCCAGGGTCTTTAAGCTTTTTAGGAAAGCTTTTCAGAATGACTGCACTGCATTCTTCAGTGAGGAGAACTCTTTCTGTTTCTCTCCACTCCTTTTTATGACTCAAGATCTCTTTCATGAACTTGGCATAAGAAGGTATTTGCTCAAGTGCTTCTGCAAATGGAATCTTTATTTCAAGAGTCCTTAAATAATCTGTAAAGCGAGCAAATTGCTTATCCTGCTCCTCTTTCCGGAGTTTTTGAGGATAAGGTATCTTGGCTTTATATTCCTCAACCTTAGTGGTTAAAGAAGCCTTTTTAGAGGGGTTGTTATCAGCACTGGTGTGTGTCTGATCCCTCACTGGCAATTGAATGCCAGAGTCAGAAGCTGGAGTGACGTTAGATGCCAACTCACTGTCTATTCCTGGCGCCTGAACGCCAGAAATGTGCCCATTTTGGGCGTTCAACGCTGGATTCTGCCCCATTTGGGCGTTCAATGCCAGATTCTTGCCCATTTCTGGCGTTGAACGCCAATCCTGCCTTGTTTCTGGCGCTGAACGCCAGTTTTGGGCATGGTCTGGGCGTTCAGCGCCAGCCTTCCACCCTTTTTCTGGCGTTTTAATGCCAGAATTATTTTTCCCTGGGCTCTTATTGTCCTCAGGTGAATCTTTGGTGGGTCGCTCATTTCTTGAATTTTTGATGCCTTGAGGTGGGGTATTTAATGTTTTTCCACTTCTTAATTGAACTGCTTGGCATTCTTCTGCTATTTGCCTTGATAGCTGCTGCTTTGTTTGCTTAAACTGTTCGTCCATATGTATATTAGCTATCCTTGTCTCCTGTAGCCTGTCCTTGAATTCAGCTAGCTGCTTTGTTAGAAAATCCAATTGCTGATTGAATTCAGCAGCTTGTTTTACAGTACTGAATTCAGCAGTTACTGTTTTAACCTCTTCATTCATGGAAGGGTTGCTGCTTAGATACAGATGCTGATTCCTGGCAACTGTATCAATGAGCTCTTGATCCTCTTCAATTGTCTTTCTCATATGGATAGATCCACCAGCTGAGTAATCTAGAGACATCTGAGCTCCTTCTGCAAGCCCATAGTAGAAGATGTCTAACTGAACCCACTCTGAAAACATTTCAGAGGGGCATTTTCGTAGCATCTCTCTGTATCTCTCCCAGGCATCATAAAGAGATTCATTATCTCCTTGTTTAAAGCCTTGGATGTCCAGCCTTAGCTGTGTCATCCTTTTTGGAGGGAAATATTGATTCAGGAATTTTTCTGTCAGCTGTTCCCATGTTCTTATGCTGGCCTTAGGTTGGTTATTTAACCACCTCTTAGCTTGATCTTTTACAGCAAATGGAAACAGTAATAGTCTGTAGACATCCTGATCTATTTCCTTATCATGTACTGTGTCAGCAATTTGTAAAAATTGTGCCAGAAACTCTGTAGGTTCTTCCTGTGGAAGACCGAAATACTGGCAACTTTGCTGCACCATGATAATGAGCTGAGGATTCAACTCAAAGCTACTGACTCCAATGGAGGGTATGCATATGCTACTCCCATATGAAGCAGTAGAGGGGTTAGAATATGACCCCAGAGTCCTCCTGGACTGTTCATTTCCACTTATGTCCATGATGGATATATGGATATAACTTGGACTGATTTATCTTTTTATTTATTTTATTTTATAAGAAGTAAACACTTAAATAAAATAAAATAACTAAAAAGAATTTGAATTTTGAAATTAAATTTTTTTTTTCGTAAAAGAGAATAAAAATTAATTAGTTAAAAAAAAGAAATTTTTTTTTTGAAAAAGAGGGATGATATTTTCGAAAATTAGAGGGAGAGAGTTAGTTAGGTAGTTTTGAAAAAGTTAAGAAACAAACAAAAAGTTATTTAGTTAGTTGAAACAAATTTTGAAAAGATGAGAAGTTAGGAAGTTAGAAGAGATATTTTGAAAAGATATTTTTGAATTTAGTGAGGAGAGAGAAAAACAATAAGATAGTATAAGATTTAAAATTTTTAGATCTAATGCTCCTTGTTTTTGAAAATTTTGGAGGGAAAACACCAAGGAACACCAAACTTAAAAATTTTAAGATCAAGACACAAGGAAAACTCAAGAACACTTTGAAGACTCACAAGAACACAAGAATATGAGGAAAGAACACCAAACTTAAAATTTTTAGAAAACCAAACCAAAATTTTCGAAAACCAAAGGGAAATCAACAAGAAAACACCAAACTTAAAGTTTGGCACAGGATTTAATAGAAAATTTATTTTTGAAAAAGGTTTTAAAAAAAATATGATAGCCAATTACCATGAACATAAACACCACGTTCTAAATAACTGAGCTATAAATTTAAAGTGTTTTAACAAGGGATAAATACTAAAAGACTCTAAACCAAAAAAAGAGAATTTTTTTCCTAATCTAAGCAACAAAATAATCCGTCAGTTGTTCAAACACAAACAATCCCCGGCAACGGCGCCAAAAACTTGGTGCACGTATTGTGAATCACACTTTTCACAACGCGTACCACTGACCAGCAAGTGCACTGGGTCGTCCAAGTAATACCTTACGTGAGTAAGGGTCGAATCCCACGGAGATTGTTGGTTTGAAGCAATCTATGGTTATCTTGTAAATCTTAGTCAGGAAGTCAATTATGTTTATCAGTTGAATTGTGAATAACCAAGAGAGCATAAATTAAAGGTTACTTGTTGTGCAGTAATGGAGAATATGTTGGAGTTTTGGAGATGCTTTGTCTTCTGAATCTCTGCTTTCCTCTGTCTTCTGATTCACGCACGCACGTCCTCCTATGGCAAGCTGTGTGTTGGTGGATCACCATTGTCAATGGCTGCCTTCCATCCTTCCAGTGAAAACTACGCTCACGCGCTCTGTCACAGCACGGCTAATCACCGGTTGGTTCTCGATCCAGTTGGAATAGGATTTACTATCCTTTTGCATCTGTCACTAACGCCCAGCCTTCAGGAGTTTGAAGCTCGTCACAGTCATTCAATCCTTGAATCCTACTCGGAATACCACAGACAAGGTTTAGACTTTCCAGATTCTCATGAATGCCGCCATCAGTTCTAGCTTATACCACGGAGATTCTGATTAAGAGATCTCAGAGATACTCATTCAATCGGATATAGAACGGAGGTGGTTGTCAGGCACACGTTCATGGGTTGAGGAAGGTGATGAATGTCACAGATCATCACCTTCATCACAGTTAAGCGCGAATGAACATCTTAGATAGGAACAAGCGTGTTTGAATGGAAAACAGAAATACTTGCATTAATTCATCGAGACATAGCAGAGCTCCTCACCCCCAACAATGGGGTTTAGAGACTCATGCCGTCAGAGAATACAAAGTTTAGATCTGAAATGTCATGAGATACAAAATAAGTCTCTAAAAGTCGTTTAAATACTAAACTAGTAGCCTAGGGTTACAAAGTATGAGTGGACTATGATGGATGATGCAGAGATCCACTTCTGGGGCCCACTTGGTGTGTACTGGGGCTGAGACTTAAGCAATTCACGTGCAGAGGCCATTTGTGGAGTTGAACGCCAGTTTTTATGCCAGTTTGGGCGTTCAACTCCAGTTTTTGATCCTTTTCTGGCGCTGGACGCCAGAATTGGGCAGAGAACTGGCGTTGAACGCCAGTTTACGTCGTCTATCCTTGTGCAAAGTATGGACTATTATATATTGCTGGAAAGCCCTGGATGTTTACTTTCCAATGCAATTGGAAGCATGCCATTTCGAGTTCTGTAGCTCCAGAAAATCCACTTTGAGTGCAGGGAGATCAGAATCCAACAGCATTAGCAGTCCTTTTTCAGCCTGAATCAGATTTTTGCTCAGCTCCTTCAATTTCAGCCAGAAAAATACCTGAAATTACAGAAAAACACACAACTCATAGTAAAGTCCAGAAATATGAATTTTTCCTAAAAACTACTAGAAATAGACTAAAAACTAACTAAAACATACTCTAAACTATATGAAATTATCCCCAAAAAGCGTATAAAATATCCGCTCATCAGATGTCATTGAGACTGTAGCTGAAAACGAGTATTTCTATGCTTCAGAAAGGACCCAGAAGAAGGGAGTGCTAGAATTCAACTCTATAGATGCTTTGTTAGCTCAGAACAAGGCAATTGCAGCTCAAATAACAGCTCTAACCAAAAGGATGGAGGCCAATCAAGCCTCAGTCATTCAAGACCAAACTCCTCAACAAGAAGAGAATGCACCAGAATCTGAAGGTGACTGGGAACAAGCCAATTATGTGAACAATTCATCCAGACCACCATATGACCCACACTCTAAGACTTACAACCCAGGTTGGAAGAACCACCCAAACTTTGGATGGGGAAATCAACAAAACCACAACCAGGATCACAACAAGCCTTATTCATCAAATCAGCATTCCAACCACAAACCCAACCATCAAACAGGGAACCATAGACCCTATCATAACTCACAAAACACATCATACCATAGTAACCAACCCATACACAACAACCTCAATCAAGATGCACCATTCTCAACTATGCAACCATGTAAAATCAAGAGCAACTTTGAGAGGATGGAGGCTGCAATAGCATAACTGTCCTCACAGATTACAGAGGCAGTCTCTACCCTCATGGATAGACAAGCACAAACTGAAAGAAGGATAGACACTAATTAAGAAGAATACAGGTCAAATATGAAAAATCAAGGCGCAGCAATCTTAAAGTTGGAAGCACAAGTGGGGATTTTATCCAAGCAAATCCCACTTCCCATACACACATTTCCTAGTGATATCATGGCTAACCCAAGAGGGGAATGCAAAGCCATTACTCTAAGAAGTGGGAAGGTTGTAGAAGAAGGAACCCGCAAGTAAAGATAAGCATGAAGAAGCTGCAGCAAAGCATGAGAACAAGGATGAAGGGGAGATCCCTGCTCCACCTCCACTAAAACCAGTCTTGAAGCCTTATGTGCCAAAAGCACCATACCCACAAAGACTGAGAAAAGATGGGAAAGATGATCAGTTTTCTAAGTTCCTAGAGATCTTCAAGAGGCTCCAAATCAACATACCATTTGCTGAGGCATTAGAACAAATGCCACTCTATGCCAAATTTTTGAAGGATCTTATAACCAAAAAGAGGAACTAGGAGGCAAAAGAAACCATAATATTGACTGAACAATGCAGCGCCATCATACAGAAGAAGCTGCCTCAAAAGCTGAAAGACCCAGGGAGTTTCCAAATCCCCTGCATCATAGGAGACATCACCATTGAGAAAGCTTTGTGTGATTTGGGAGCTAGCATAAATCTTATGTCCCTAACCATGATGAAAAGGATGAAGATTGAGGAAGCCAAGCCAACAAGGATGGCACTCCAATTGGCTGACAGAACATTTAAGTTTCCACATGGGGTGGTGGAGGACTTGCTAGTGAAAGTAGGAAAATTTATTTTTTCTGCTGATTTTGTTGTGTTGGACATGGAAGAAGAGGTCAACACGTCAATTATCCTAGGAAGACCATTCCTATCTACTGCTGGAGCCATCATTGATGTGCAAAATGGAGAACTAGTCTTGAGGCTGCATGAAGAGAAAATGGTCTTCAATGTCTTTAAAGCAATGAGTTATCCCAAGGAATTCATAGGAGAATGCATGCTGGTAGACACCATGGAACAGATAGTTCAAGAAGTATTGGAAGAAGAACAATGTAGAGGAACCATTGAGCTGGAACAAGTATCAGATGGAGAACCACCACAAGCAACCATGTGAAACTCAATCATGCCAACCACCATAGACAACAAAGATGCAGAGTCACCAAAACTAGAGCTAAAAATCTTACCACCCAGCTTGAAATATGCATATGTGGGTGCTAACAACACTCACCCAGTGATCATAAATTCAAGTCTGATCAAGGAACAAGAAGAGGAGCTTATCCAAGTGCTGAGATAACACAAGGATGCCATAGGTTGGACACTTGCAGATTTAAAAGGGATCAGTCCTTCAATGTGTATGCATAAAATCTTACTTGAAGAGGATGCCAAACCTTCAAGACAATAACAAAGGAGGCTAAACCCAACCATGAATGAAGTGGTTCAGAAAGAATTGCTGAAATTATGGCAAGCAGGGGTGATCTACCCCATCTCAGACAGCCCTTGGGTAAGCCCGGTGCAAGTAGTCCCTAAGAAGGGAGGAATCACTGTTGTGGCAAATGAGAAGAATGAATTGATACCCACAAGGACAGTGATCGGATGGCATATGTGCATTGACTACCGAAAACTTAATGAAGCCACCCGGAAGGACCACTTTTCCCTACCTTTCATGGACCAGATGCTTAAAAAATTGGTAGGACATGAGTATTATTGCTTCCTGGATGGGTATTCGGGCAACAATCAAATTGTTGTAGACCCCAAGGATCAGGAAAAAACTACATTTACTTGTCCATATGGAGTCTTTGCTTATAGGAGAATGCCCTTTGGATTGTGCAATGCACCTGCAACATTCCAAAGGTGCATGCTCTCCATTTTTTCAAAGATGATTGAGAAGTTCATAGAAGTATTCATGGATGACTTTTCTGTATTTGGAAACTCATATTCTGATTGCCTATACCATCTTGGTCTTGTGCTAAAAAGGTGTCAAGAAACCAACTTAGTTTTAAACTGGGAGAAGTGCCATTTTATGGTGACTGAAGGGGTGGTTCTTGGTCACAAGATTTCAAAAGATGGCATAGAAGTGGACAAGGCAAAAGTGGAAGTAATTGAAAAATTACCTCCACCTTGCAATGTCAAAGCAAGAAGTTTTTTGGGACACGCTGGGTTCTATAGGAGGTTTATCAAAGATTTTTCAAAGATTGCAAAATCCCTTAGCAATCTACTTGTCTCAAATACTCCCTTTGTTTTTGACAGAGAGTGTATGGTAGCCTTTGGTGAGCTTAAAAAGAAACTCTCCTCTGCACCTATTATAGCACCACCAAGCTGTGATCTTTCCTTTGAACTAATGTGTGATGCATCTGATTTTGCTGTTGGTGTTGTTCTAGGACAGAGGAAAGACAAGCTAGTACATGTTATTTATTATGCTAGCAAGGTCCTTAATGAGAATCAAAGGAACTATACCACCACGGAGAAAGAGCTTTTAGCCATAGTTTTTGCTTTTGATAAGTTTAGATTATATCGCATTGGCTCAAAAGTAATTGTGTTCACTGATCATGCAGTGCTCAAATACTTGCTTACCAAACAAAAATCTAAGCCCATACTAATAAGGTGGATTCTGCTGCTCCAAGAATTTGATATTGAGATTAAAGATAGGAGTGGAGCAGAGAACAAGGTAGCTGACCACCTCTCAAGGATCCCACAAGAAGAAGAAGTGCAGCAAGTAGCCGTCAATGAAAGCTTCCCTGATGAATAATTGATGATTATTCGAGTAGCCCCTTGGTTTGCAGACATAGCTAACTTCAAGGCTATTGGGGAGCTACCAACCAACATCAACAAGCACATGAGGAGGAAGCTAATTAAGGATGCCAAACACTACATCTAGGATGATCCTTATTTGTTCAAAAAGTGTGCTGATGGAATCCTAAGAAGGTGTATATCCTATGAAGAAGGGCAGGAAGTGTTATGGCAGTGCCATGGATTCGCATATGGAGGTCACTTCAGTGGAGAAAGGACAGCAGCAAAAGTGCTTCAATCCGAATTTTACTGGCCAACAATGTTTAAGGATACCAAGGAAATGGTGTCAAGGTGTGATGAATGCCAAAGAGTTGGTAATCTAACTAAGAGAAATGAGATGCCACAGCAATTCATACTAGAGTTGGAGCTATTTGATGTATGGGGGATTGATTTCATGGGACCCTTCCCAACCTCCTACTCTAATAGCTACATATTAGTGGCTGTTGATTATGTCTCAAGGTGGGTAGAAGCCATAGCCACTGTAACAAATGACAACAAAGTTGTGATAAGCTTCTTGAGAAGGAACATCTTCAACAGATTTGGAGTTCCCAGAGCTCTCATTAGTAATGGAGGGACACACTTCTGCAACAAATAATTCGAGACACTCCTTCTTAGATATGGAGTAAAGCACAAAGTGGCAACCCCATACCACCCACAGACCAACGGGCAAGCTGAAATCTCCAACAGAGAGCTGAAACAAAGCCTTGAAAAAACTATTGGAAGCTCAAGAAAGGATTGGTCTAAGAAGCTGGATGATGTACTATGGGCCTATAGGACAGCCTATAAGACTCCCATTGGGATGTCTCCATACCAACTGGTGGCAAGGCTTGTCACTTACCAGTTGAACTTGAGCATAGAGCATTTTGGGCTCTAAAAATGTTAAACTATGATGAGCAAGCTGCTGGAGAAAAGAGATTAATGCAACTCAATTAGCTGGAGGAGTTTAGAAATCAAGCATATGAGAATGCAAAAATCTACAAAGAGAACACAAAAAGGTGGCATGACCAAAAGATAGAAAGAAGGTAGTTCACTGAAGGACAGAAGGTGTTACTCTACAACTCAAGACTCAAGTTCTTCCCTGGGAAACTTAAGTCTCGATGGTCAGGGCCTTTCACCATACTCAAGCATTTTTCTTATGGTCATGTGGAGCTCATGGAGGACAAGACTCAGAAAACTTTTACTGTCAATGGCCATAGACTCAAACACTACTTGGGAGGCTCATTAGAGGAGCAGAGAGTGAGCTACAAGCTCAGCTGAAGATGAAAGAATGTCAAGCTAATGACAATAAAGAAGTGCTAGTTGGGAGGCACCCCAACACTTTATCCTTTTTTAGTTAATTGCTTTTCTTAGAAGTAGTTTAAAATCTATTGCTTTAGATAGTTTAATTTTCAGTCTCATATTTGTGTTACATTACCAAAGTAGGATTAGTTTACAATTGTAGATTAGAAAGTTTGATATTAGACTCGGTAGCTAGATTTTTTTTTACACTCTTTTATTTCTTTCTATTTTAGAATTGCAACTTGGTGAAGGCATAAATCATGATGAGTGAATGGGATGAGAACTAGCTAATTTGCTAAGTTTGGTGTGGCCTCTCACCCACTTAATCTAGGCTCACAAACAATTAATAGCTTGATTTTGAAGAGTAAGCCCAAAGATTAAGTTTGGTGTGGCCACCACCAAGGATCACCTAGCAGCCCAAGTCACCTAATTTGAAAGCACTTAATGCTTTGGGTAAGAACATGAATGTGGTTTAATGAGTTCAGAGGAATTGGAATCAAAAGAAAATGAAAAGATTGATGTTACTCCATTCTTATGAACACATTAAATACACAATGATGGGACCAATTTATTAAGATGGCAAAGAATTAAGTTTGGTGTCCCAAGGGACACCCATCAGTTGCAATCCAAATCACTCTTGATGAGAAGGAATGTGAAGGGGTTCTTTTGTCATTACTAATGGGTTCAGTTTCAATTTCAGGAGAGAATATGGGGCCCACATGGTAAACAACTCACAAAGCAAAGAAGTCAAAGTGTACTTGCACTTTGGAACTCAACACATGCAGAAGACACTGTGAGAAAAGAATTGGCGCCTCTTCCCACGCTAGGCGCCACTCCCCAAGTGGGAAAACATTTAACTCTTTTCAATTCCCACCATTCGTACCACACCATTCACCCATTATAAAAGCCTCACCTCCCCATCTCCTCTCCCACTTCAACAACCCCAATCACACACGAAGAGCATACACCCGTCACCTTCCTTTCTCTTATCATCTTTTACCATCTTCTCTTTACTTCTTTCTTTCTTCTTTTTTTCTTGATTAGGACAATCAAGTCCTAAGTTTGGTGTTGGAGCAAAATATTGTTTTGCTTGCTCTTTCTTGCAAACATTTTTTTTTTCACAATCCCATACACACTCTCTCAACCTAATGGCACCACCAAAAAGCTCAGCCTCAAAGAAAAGAAAAATCAAGGAACCAACCTCTGGATCCTCAAGCTCTTTCAATGACTACAAGTTCCTCTCTGCATTCAACCAAAATCAATTATATGGTTGGGTGAGTGAGAGGGAGATCATTCCAGAAGTTGGGTTTCAACTAGGGAGGAATGAGTATATTGAAATCAACATTGAGATCAACAACAGGGGTTGGTCACTTCTATGCAACCCACCAAGAAAAGTGGTAGAGAGCTTGGTGAGGGAATTTTATGCTAACGCAGTGCCTCAACTAGGGCAACACTATGGCTACACTAGCTATGTAAGGGGGAACTCCATCGACTACAGCCCCTCTAGCATAGAAAGAATGCTAATGATGAAGAGGACAAGCTCCACTCGGAGCTATGAAGAAAGAATGAAGCAGCAAGACCCTGGGTTTGAGGAGATCCTGAATGAAATTTGTGTGATGCATGTGCGTTGGATAAATGATAGGATGGGATACCAAATCAATTGAGGAGAAGAGATTTGAGCCCCCAAGCTAGAGGGTGGCTAGAATTTGTGAGGAGGTCCCTAATCCCCACATCCAATACTTCAGAGGTGACCAAGGAGAGAGCTGTGCTCATCTACAACATCATGAAAGGAGAGAACATCAACGTGGGGGAGATGATCACCAACAACATCAATAAAGTGCTGAGAAGCACCAGTGACAACACAAGGTTGGCATTCCTCAGCATTATACAGAGGTTATGTGATGAGGCTGGAGTTGAAAAGATCATTGATGAAGTTCTTGTAAAGCAAGACAAGTTCATAACTGCCAAAAAGATGGCCAAGGTGGTGGCTGTTCACCCACTCAACAGAGCCAGAGAACGAAGAGCTCATGCTCATGAACCACAACAACAACAAGAAGAGGAAGAGGCAGAAGAGCAACCTCAATTCTTGGCACTTCAACCACCACCACAATACCAATATCAGCAATTTCCAGAGGGATTCAACTGGGAACAATTGCAAGGAGATGTACACCAAATGAAGAGAGACCTACACCACCTGAGGAAAGATGTCAATCAACTCAAAGAAACTCAACAACAACAATGGAGCCAAGTTAACCAAAACATTCAACAACTCCAAGTTAACTGGGAGCATATGAGAAAGGAACAGCAAGAACAATTTGACTGGGGAGAGGTGCGAAGTGCACTGGACAAAATAGTAGAGCAAGGCAAATGGCAACAGAGGAACTTGGCCAAATTCAGACATCTCTATGATGCCAGAACCATATCCAGGAGGCAGTATGACATCAATACACAAGCGAAGCTGAATCACTTGTGTAACGCTGTGGCCGCTCTAAACCCAGGATACCCAACCTTCATGCAAGGAATGGAAGAGCTAAGTGCAAGACAAGAGGAAATCCTAAGCATACATAAGGAAGATGAAAGGAATTATATGAGGAGGGCAGGATTTTGGAAGCCCAAGGATGCCAAAGCACAAGAAGGTTCCTCCAAGCCAGATGAAGGTGGCTCCTCCCCTTCCAAGAAGAAGGACAAAGGGAAGGAGCCAATGAACTAAAGATGAAGCTACTCAAGGTTGTTGAATCCCATGGTTGACACTTTCTAATTTCTGAAATCTTGTTTAAGCTTTTGCTTTATTTACTTATTGAATAAATAATCATGCTAGGATAGTTTATGTTTTATGCTTAGTTTTAATTCCTGTTTAAAGTCTTTATGAGTTTTTTTTACAAGAAAGAAAATGCCATGTATTTCAAGTCTTCATTTCAACACAAATAAAAGTAGAACTTGTCTCCATAAGAGTTACTGTGAGTTGTGCAGAAACATCAAGAGAGACCAAGGCCAAGAGAGATTATCAAACAGACTAAGAAATAAGAAACTAAGTGTAGAACCTTGGATGAAATAAAAAAGAAATTGAGTCATGGAGAGCAACTAGTCCTAGAAGGTATAACAAGGGAAGGTTAAAGGGTGTTCCTTGAATATCCATAGAACCAAGAGGTAGTAAGCAATAAAGGCCCAAGGCTCTGAGCATCAACTATTGGGATAGAAAAAGAAACATTAAAAAAGCTCAAAAAGAACTAAAGATCTTAGTAGATGCTTGTGGTGAAGATGTGTCAAGAAGAGACCTGGGTAAGTAAATTCTTAGGGGTGTCTCAACATCTAGTACCCTAAAACCAATTGGTTTGGAAGTGCTAATTGAAAACCTAATTAAAGGGTTGTCTTGAGACAAAACACTTAGAGTCGTGGTCAAGAAAACAAAACAACCCTTACTACTTCAAGGTGACAATCAATAGAAAGGACCCCTAAAGCCTATACCTGAAAGAACCCTCAAGGATCCAAGAACTTTTTATGACATTAAAACATTCATGCATGTGTTGAACACTTAGTCTTACTCTTAGTTGTATTGCAATCATTCAAAGCCAAGGCCTCAAGTTATAAAGGCTTACTCACATTGATTTGCTTGGGACAAGCAAATCTTAAGTTTTGTGTTGCGATGACTTGCATCATCTACCTTTCTTTCTTGCATAAAGAGAACCATAAAAGAGCATAAATCTCATTTGATCAGTACAATTCATGCATTATTTGATGAATATTATGATACACTACTTTGAGATGAGTTATGCTGAATTTCAGGTGAAAAAGGCATCAAAAATGGATAGAAGACAAACAAGAAGCTGGGCGTGTGAAATTGGCGTGCCAATTAGGAGCAAACGCCACAAAAATGCACTGGCGTGGCACGCCACAAGCTAGGCGTGGCACGCCAGTACTAAATTCCAGAGGGGAGATCCAAGCATGCATGTGGGCGTGGAACGCTAGTACAAAGTTCCAGGGAGCTACAATGGAGGACACAAAAGGGGCGTGGCACACCAGGTTGGGTGTGGCACGCCTGATCTATCAACTACTATGGGCGTGCCACTTGAGCAAAGGGGCGTGGCACGCCAACTCACCACTCCAAGAAGAACCTCTACTATGGCGTGCCACTTGGTATCGAAGGTGTGGCACGCCAGCTCCAAGAAGTCACTTGGGCGTGCCACTTGAGAACCCAGGTGTGGCACGCCAAGCTTGAAGAGTTCACAAATCCATGGGCGTGCCACTTGAACAGCATGGCATGGCACGCTGGTACAATAATCCAGAGAAGGGGCTGAAGGCAATTGAAAACTGGGCATGCCAGTTGGTGTCGAAGGCGTGGCACGCCAACCCAAGCATGTCACTATGGCGTGCCACTTGAAGGCTGAGGCGTGGCACACCAACTACTGGAACCAAGACAAGATCATGGGTGTGGCACGCTGATTTAAGTTTCCAGAGAGGATGAAGGAGGCTAATTACATGGGGCGTGCCACTTGGTATCGAAGGCGTGGCACGCCACTCACCATTCTCCACTTAGGCGTGCCACTTGAGCAACCAGGTGTGGCACGCCAGTGTCATTCAGAGAGCAAAGAAGCATTGGGGCGTGCCACTTGAGTTCGTGGCGTGGCACGCCAAATAGAGGAACCACTCACTCACAAAAGGGGCGTGGCACGCCAGACTCTGGGCGTGGCAAGTCAGTTCAAGTTTCCAGAGGCAAAGAAAGGTGAAAAAAGGCAAAGGGTGTGCCACTTGAGTTTGAAGGCGTGGCACGCCAACACAAGAATTCCACTAGGGCGTGCCACTTGAGTTCGAAGGCGTGGCACGCCAAGGTTGATAGAGAGATGAGCTTGCCACTTGAGGAATTGGGTGTGGCACGCCAAGCTAGAAATGAAGGGCACGTGACACGCCAGAAAAGCGCCAGCCACATGCCAGCTGGGAAGTCACGCTTATTGAGTGTTTTATTTTCCCTCCAAAATGTAATTTTCCTTTTTCACTTTTGTAATTCTTTTATTTTACTAGGAGTAGTATAAATACCCCCAAGGAGTACTGAAGAGGGGGTTAAGCAGTCAGTTTTAGATCCACTTTTACACTTCACTTTTGAGTACTTTTTGAGCCATGAGTAGCTAACTTCCCTCTCATTGAGAGAGGGAGCTCTGTTGTACTTGATGGATTGATAATAGTGAAATTCTTCTTCTCTTCATCTTCTCTTTGATTTGCTAGAAGGAATTTTGTTCTTAATGCTTAGTATTCAATCATCTTGGAAAAGAGATTGAATGCAATGGGTTTCATGGGAACCTTGGGAAAGGAAACATGGAACCATGCTTGAAATCCCTTCTCACACTTGAGTAGAATCTGGGTTTTGGTGTTTGGATATGTGACATATAATCCTCCCTCTACTTGGACCTATAATGGTGTGTGGTATAATCAGGGACCAAGCATATCTCTCTTCATGAGCAATTAGACCAAGGAATTGGCTATTGATCAAGATCTGAGAGATTGAGTCACCAAGGGATTGGGGCTCAATCAATCATGATTGCCAAGAGGTCAATGAGTTGCATGATTGAAGAGGATATAAGCTAGATTTGATCCAAAGAGACAACATCTCCCAATCTCAATGAATTTTTCCATTCTTATCTATCCATTTCTCTATAGCTTAACTTTACATTCAGCAATTCCCCATTCCCATTTACATTCAAGTCATTTATGATTCTGCACTTTACATTCTTCCATTTATATTTCTGCACTTTATTGCTTTTCTTTATATTCTAGTCATTTACATTTATGTCATTTATAATTCTGCACTTCACAATCTTATTGATCTGCTTGACTAATTCATCAATTGATTAAAACTGCTCGAATTTGCCAATCTCTGTGGATACGATCCCACTCTACTGTGGGTTATTACTTGACGATAATTTTGGTGCGCTTGCCAAAAGAACTAATTCACCAATTTTTGAATGGGGTGTGAATTTTAGTCATCAGCCATGCCTAGACCTCTTTTCACTTATGTATTTTCTACGGTGGAGTTTTTACACCCCATAGATTAAAGTGTGGAGCTCTGCTGTTCTTCATGAATTAATGCAATTACTACTGTGTGTCTATTCAATCACGCTTGATTCTATTCTAAGATACTTACTCGTACTTAAATCTGGAGAATGATATGATCCGTGACACTCATCATTATTCTCAATTCTATGAACGCGTACCTGACAACCACTTCCGTTCTATTTGTGCTCAACGTAGTCATTGGGCGATAGCTTGAGTGCGTATCTCTTGGATATCTAATGCACGGACCGAGTTCGTGAGATTAGTATCTTCGTGGTATAGGCCAGAATCATTGGCAGCATTCCTAGGATCCGAAAAGTCTAAACCTTGTCTGTGGTATTCCGAGTAGGATTCGGGAAGGGATGACTGTGATGAGCTTCAAACCTGTGAATGTTGGGCGCAGTGACAGTGTGCAAAAGGATCAATGGATTCTATTCCGACGCTAGTGGGAACCGACAGATGATTAGCCATGCGGTAGTTGTGCCTGGTATTTTTCATCCGAGACGAGAAATCTGACAGTTGATTAGCCGTGCAGAAACCGTAGAGGACCATTTTCACTGAGAGGATCTTATAGCTTGCCATGGAAGGGAGCACGCATGATTAGAAGAAGGCAATAGGAAAGCAGAGGTTCAGAAGAAACAACGCACCTCCAGACGCTTATCTGAAATTTCCACCAATGAATTACATAAGTAACTTTATTTTATTTTATGTTTTATTTATCTTTTATTTATCAAAACCTCATAACCAATTGAATCCGCCTGACTGAGATTTACAAGATGACCATGGCTTGCTTCAAGCCGACAATCTCCGTGGGATCGACCCTTACTCATGTAGGGTTTATTACTTGGACGATCCAGTGCACTTGCTGGTTAGTTGTGCGGAGATGTGAAAAGTGTCAATTGCATGTTTTTAATTTTTTCTTAGATTTTCAAAAATTCATGCATTGTGTTCTTCTTTGATCTTCAAGTTGTTCTTCATGATTTTCCTTGTTTGATCTTTAATTTTTCTTGTTTTGTGTATAAGTTGTTTTTCATATGCATTTTCGAATTAGTAGTGTCTAAACATTAAAAAGTTCTAAGTTTGGTGTCTTGCATGCCTTTCTTTTCTTAAATTTTTTTTTCAAAAATATGTTCTTGATGTTCATCTTGATCTTCAAAGTGTTCTTGGTGTTCATCTTGACATTCAAAGTATTTTTGCATATTTTTCTTGTTTTGATCTTAAATTTTTATGTCTTGTGTCATTTTGTTATTTTTCTCTTTCTTCATTAATCCAAAAAAATAAAAAATAATATCTTTCCCTTATTTTACTCATAATTTTCGAAATTTTGAGTTGACTTGGTAAAAAAATTTTAAAATTTAGTTGTTTCTTATTAGTCAAGTCAAAATTTCAATTTAAAAATTCTATCTTTTCAAATCTTTTTCAAAACCAAATCTTTTTCATTTTTCTTTTAATATTTTCGAATTCTTTCTTAAAATTTTTCAAAATCTGTTTCTTTTTTCTTTTAATATTTTCAAAAATTTTAAAATTGATTTTCAAAATCTTTTTCTTACTTTTATTTCATATTTTCAAAATTATTGCTAACATTTAATATTTTGATTCAAAAAAAAAATTTTCAAGTTGTTACTTGCCTATTAAGAAAGGTTCAATCTTTAAATTCTAGAATCATATCTTTTAGTTTCTTGTTAGTCAAGTAATCAACTTTAATTTCAAAAATCGAATCTTTTTAAATTTCTTTTTCAAATCTTTTTCAAAATAAATTTCAATCATATCTTTTTCAAAACTTAATTTCAAAATCTCTTTCTAACTTCTTATCTTTTCAAAATTGATTTTCAAATCTTTTTCAATTAACCACTTGATTTGTTCGTTTTAATTTTAAAAAGTTTACTATTTCTTATCTTTTTCAAAACCACCTAACTACTTTTCTCTCTCTAATTTTCGAAAACCAACTAACAACTTTTTCAAAAATCTTTTTAATTAATTAATTTATTTAGTTTTCAAGTTACTCTTATTTCTCTTCTTAAATTCGAATTCTAAGCAATAATTAAAATAAAAACAAAAATATTTTTCTTTTCTTTTAAATTAATATTCAAATTTCTTCTCTATCTCATCTCTTTCTATTTATTTTATTTATTTACTAACACTTCTTTTCTTCTTAAAATTCGAACCCTCTCTCTCTCTCTCTGTGTTCGAATTCTTCTTATTCCCTCTCTACCTCATTTTTCTATTCTCTCATTCTTCTACTCACATAAAGGAATCTCTATACTGTGACATAGAGGATTCTTCTTCTTTTCTGTTCTCTTCTTTTTTATGTGAGCAGGAACAAGGATAACATTCTTGTTGAAGCTGATCCTGAACCTGAAAGGACTCTAAAGTGGAAGCTAAGAGAAGCTAAAGCACAACACTCTGGAGAGGACCTAACAGAAATTTTAGAAAAAGAAGAAGACATGGCAGCCGAAAATAACAACAATGCTGGAGATGCAAGGAAGACGCTTGGTGACTTTACTGCACCATCTTCTGACTTCTATGGAAGAAGCATCTCAATTCCTGGAATTGGAGCAAACAACTTTGAGCTTAAACCTCAATTAGTTTCTCTAATGCAGCAAAATTGCAAGTTTTATGGACTTCCATTGGAAGATCCTCATCAGTTCTTAGCTGAATTCTTGCAAATTTGTGACACTGTTAGGACCAATAGGGTTAATCCTGAGGTCTACAGACTTATGCTTTTCCCCTTTGCTGTAAGAGACAGAGCTAGGACATGGTTGTACTGACAACCTAAAGAAAGACTGAACTCTTGGGAAAAGTTGGTCAATGCTTTCTTGGCCAAATTCTTTCCACCTCAAAAGTTGAGCAAGCTTAGAGTGGAAGTCCAAACCTTTAGACAGAAGGAAGGTGAATCCCTCTATGAAGCTTGGGAAAGATATAAGCAATTGATCAGAAGGTGTCTAATAAACCACTATTTTATGGTTTATCTTGTGCTTAATTGAGTGGATTTTATCAATCTTTCATACACTTATTCATACAATTCGCATGTTTTACGTTTTCCTTCCTGATTTTGTGCTTTGATTGAAAATATGTTTCTTTGGACTTAAATTTGCTATGTTTAATCCTCTCTTATTACCATTCGATACCTTGATATGTGTGTTAAGTGTTTTCAGAGATTATAGGGCAGGAATGGCTTAGAGGATGGAAAGGAAGCACACTAAAGTGGAAGGAATACAAGAAACTGAAGGAACTGCTAAAGCTGTCCAGCATGACCTCCTGGTACTAAACCGACCATAACTTCAGCTACAGAGGTCCAAATGATACGGTTCCAGTTGCATTAGAAAGCTAATGTCCGAGTCTTCGCAACGATATATAATTTTCCATAGCTGCCATGAAACCAAGTGACGCGAACGCGTGGATCACGCGGACGCATGACCTGGCAAAAACGCAATCCGCGCGAACGCGTGGACGACGCTTCCGCATCAGTTTGCTGCGACCTGTACGTACCAAAAATCGCTGGGGGCAATTTTTGGGCTATTTCTGACCCAGTTTTCGGCCTAGAAAACATAGATTAGAGGTTATAAAGTGGGGAATGCATCCATTCATAACAGACGGCTCATAATACACAATTTTAGGGTTAGATGTAGTTTTAGAGAGAGAGGTTCTCTCCTCTCTCTTAGGATTAAGATTAGGATTTCTCTCAAGTTTAGGATTATTTCTCTTCAAACACAGGTTCAATGTTCCTTTAATTTATTTTCTACTTTTATTTATTGAATTACTTTAATTGTTATTTATGTTGCCCAATTGGCTTATAAACTTTTCCATGTTAAGATTTGAATGTTCTATTTAATATTAATTGAGGTATTTCAGATTAATGATTATCTATTTCTATTTAAGATTGCTTCCAATTCAATTTAGAATTACTTTTCCCTTTTGTCTTTGGTTAAGTAATTGATAATACTTGAGTTGTTAAACTCAGCTGTTGATTGAAAATTGGGATTGCTGATTCATTTGAATTCCAATAACTCTAGTCTTTCCGTAAGGATTTGACTAGGATCTGAGGATCAATTCAGTTTGTTCACTTGACTTTCCTTTGTTTAGCAAGGGTTAATTTAAGTGGAAGCAACAACAATTCTCATCACACCTGATAAGGATAACTAGGATAGGACCTCAATTTCTTATACCTTGCCAAGAGATTTTATTAATTATTAATTTATTTTTTTTGTTATTTAAATTAATTATTCCCTATTTCAAAAATCCAAAAATATATCTTTCTACATAATCAATAATAAATCATACTGCCCTGCAACTCCTTGAGAAGACGACCTGAGGTTTAAATACTTCGGTTATAAATTTTATTGGGTTTTGTTACTTGTGACAACCAAAGTTTTTGTAAGAAAGGATGATTGTTTAGTTTAGAAACTATACTTGCAACGAGGATTTATTGTAAATTCTAAACCATCAATCTTCCGTTCTTCAGTGTCCTTCTGACATGCTTTCAGAATGGAGCATCCTATGTATATTCTATGATGGTCTGTCTGAATTGTCAAAGATGTCATTGGATCACTCTGCTGGTGGATCTCTTCATCTGAAGAAGACACCTACAGAAGCCCAGGAACTCATTAAAATGGTTGCAAATAACCAGTTCATGTATACTTCTGAAAGAAATCCTGTGAATAATGGGATGACTCAGAAGAAAGGAGTTCTTGAGATTGATACTCTGAATGCCATATTAGCTCAGAACAAAATATTGACTCAGCAAGTTAATATAATTTCTCAGAGTCTGACTGAAATACAAGCTGCATCAGGCAGTACTAAAGAAGCCTCCGCTGAAGGAGAAGCTTATGACCCTGAGAATCCTACAATGGAAGAGGTGAATTACATGGGAGAATCCTATGGAAACACCTATAGTCCTTCATGGAGAAATCATCCTAATTTCTCATGGAAGGACCAACAGAAGCCTCAACAAGGCATCAATAATAATAATGGTGGAAGGAATAGGTTTGGCAATAGCAAGCCTTTTCCATCATCTTCTGAGCAACAGACAGAGAATTCTAAGCAGAGCCTCTCTAACTTAGCAACCATATTCTCTGATCTATCTAGGACCATTCTCAGTTTCATGACTGAAATAAGGTCCTCCATAAGAAATTTGGAGGCACAAATGGGTCAGTTGAGTAAAGAGTTACTGAAATCCCTCCTAGTACTCTCCTAAGCAATACAGAAGAGAATCCAAAGAGAGAGTGCAATGCCATCAATATACCCAACATGGCCGAACCTGGAGAGAGTCAAAAGGCAGTGATTTCCAATGAGGAAGACCTCAATGGACGTCCACTAGCCAATAAGGAGTTCCCTATTGAGGAACCAAAGGAATCTGAGGCTCATGCAGAGACTATAGAGATTCCACTGAACTTACTGTTGCCATTCATGAGCTCTGATAAATATTCTTCCTCTGAAGAGGATGAACATATTATTGAAGAGCAAGTTGCTCAGTATCTAGGAGCAATCATGAAGCTGAATGCCAAGTTATTTGGTAATGAGACTTGGGAGAATGAATGATGAGCGGATAATTTATACGCTTTTTGGCATTATTTTTAGGTAGTTTTTAGTATAATTTAGTTAGTTTTTACTATGTTTTTATTAGTTTTTATGCAAAATTTAAATTTCTGGACTTTACTATGAGTTTATGTATTTTTCTGTGATTTCAGGTATTTTCTGGCTGAAATTGAGGGACCTGAGCAAAAATCTTATTCAGAGGCTGAAAAAGGACTGCAGATGCTGTTGGATTCTGACCTCTCTGCACTCGAAGTCGATTTTCTCCAGCTACAGAAACCCAATTGGCACGCTCTCAATTGCGTTGGAAAGTGGACATCCAGGGCTTTCCAGAAATATATAATAGTCCATACTTTGCCTAAGTTTTGACGATGCAAACTGGCGTTTAAACGCCAACTTCCTGCCCTATTCTGAAGTTAAACGCCAGAAACAGGTTACAAACCAGAGTTAAACAGCACAAACAGGCTGCAACCTGGTGTTTAACTCCAAGAGAAGTATCTACACGTGTAAAGCTCAATGCTCAGCCCAAGCACACACCAAGTGGGCCCCGGAAGTGGGTCTCTGCATCATTTACTCATTTCTGTAAACCCTAGTTACTAGTTTAGTATAAAAACTACATTTATTGATTTATTTCACATCTTTTGATCATTTTTAAGACTATCTTTGTATCACTTTTGATCTCTTGATCACGTTTAGGGGGCTGGCCATTCGACCATGCCTGGACCTTCATCACTTATGTATTTTCAACGGTAGAGTTTCTACACCCCATATATTAAGGTGTGGAGCTCTGCTGTTCTTCATGAATTAATGCAAAGTACTATTATTTTTCTATTCAATTCAAGCTTATTCTTATTCCATGATATTCACTCGCACTTCAACCTGATGAATGTGATGATCTGTGACACTCATCATCATTCTTACCTATGAACGCGTGCCTGACAACCACTTCCGTTCTATCTGCAATAGCTTGAGTGTGTATCTCTTAGCCTCCTGGTTCATGATCAGAGTCTTCATGGTATAGGCTAGAATTATTGGCGGCCATTCCTGAGATCCGGAAAGTCTAAACCTTGTCTGTGGTATTCCGAGTAGGATCTGGGAAGGGATGACTGTGACGAGCTTCAAACTCGCGAGTGTTGGACGTAGTGACAGATGCAAAAGGATCAATGGATCCTACTCCAACATGATCAAGAACCGACAGATGATTAGCCGTGCGGTGACAGCGCATTTGGACCATTTTCACTGAGAGGACGGACGGTAGCCATTGACAACGGTGATCCCCCAACATAAAGCTTGCCATGGAAAGGAGTATGAATGATTGAATGAAGGCAGTAGGAAAGCAGAGATTCAGAAGGAGCAAAACATCTCCATACGCTTATCTAAAATTCTCACCAATGAATTACATAAGTATTTCTATCTTATTTTATATTTTAATTATATTTTAATTATCAAATACCCATAACCATTTGAATCTGCCTGACTGAGATTTACAAGATGACCATAGCTTGCTTCAAGCCGACAATCTCCGTGGGATCGACCCCTTACTCACGTAAGGTTTATTACTTGGACGACCCAGTGCACTTGCTGGTTAATTGTGCGGAGTTGTGAAAAGGAATTGAGATTATGAACGTGCGTACCAAGTTTTTGGCGCCGTTGAGATCACAATTTCATGCACCAAGTTTTTGGCGCCGTTGCCGAGGATTGTTTGAGTTTGGACAACTGACGGTTCATCTTGTTGCTCATATTAGGTAATTTTATTTTAATTTTAAGCTTTTTGTTTTTATTCTTTTTATATTCGAAAAAAAAATTTAAAAAAAAAAATTATTCTATGTTCTTAAGAGTTTTTAAGAATGAATTCTAGAGTTTCAGATGATGATGCTTTTATCATCACAGAATCTAATTGATTCCCATCAATTTGGCTGTTGTATGTAATGTCCTGCTAAAGCTTGGCTAGCCATGTCTAATCTTTTTAGACTGAAGCTTTAGACTAACATTGCATGATTCCTGGAATTCTTATTAAAAATTTTGAAATCTTTATTTTTCTTTTTCCAAATAATTTTCGAAAAATACAAAAAAATTTAATAAAACCATAAAAACTAAAAATTGTGTTTCTTGTTTGAGTCTTGTGTCAAGTTTTAAGTTTGGTGTCAATTACATTTTTTAATTTTTCTTAAAATTTTCGAAAACTCATGCATGGTGTTCTTCATGATCTTCAAGTTGTTCTTGATGATTGTCTTTGTTTGATCTTGTGTTCTTCTTGTTTTGTGTCTTTTATTGTTTTTCATATGCATTTTTGAATTCTTATTGTCTAAAGTTTAAAAATTTTTAAGTTTGGTGTCTTGCATGTTTTTTTTTCTTAAACATTTTCAAAAACATGTTCTTGATGTTCATCATGATCTTCAAAGTGTTCTTGGTGTTCATCTTGACATTCAAAGTGTTCTTGCATGCATTTTTGTTTTCATCTTAATTTCTTGTGTTATGTTTCATTTTTGTATTTTTCTCTCTCCTCATAAAAATTCAAAAATAAAAAATATATCTTTCCCTTATTCTTCTCATGAATTTCGAAATTTTGAATTGATTTAGTAAAAAATTTTAAAATTTGATTGTTTCTTATTAGTCAAGTCAAATTTTCAAATTAAAAATTCTATCTTTTTGAAATCTTTTTCAAAAATCAATTTTTTTTTCATTTTTTTATTTTGTTTTCGAAAATTTTCAAAATTGATTTTCAAAATCTTTTTCTTATTTTTATCTCATATTTTTTAAATTAATGCTAACATTTAATGTTTAGATTCGAAAATTTTCAAGTTGTTACTTGTATATTAAGAAAGGATCAATCTTTAAATTCTAAAATCATATCTCTTAGTTTCTTATTAGTCAAGTAATCAACTTTAATTTCAAAAATCAAATCTTTTTAATTTCCTTTTCAAATCTTTTTCAAAATAAATTTCAATCATATATTTTTCAAAATCAATTTCAAAATCTTTTCTAACTTCTTATCTTTTCAAAATTGATTTTCAAATCTTTTTCAATTAACTACTTGACTTTTTGTTTGATTTTAAAAGTTTACTATTTCAATCATATCTTTTTCAAAATCACCTAACTACTTTTCTCTTTCTTATTTTCGAAAACTCCTCACCACTTTTTCAAAATTCTTTTTCTAATTTTAATTTATTTTCTCTCTTAAATTTCGAATACTAACCAATAATTAAAATAAAAACAAAAATATTTTCCTTTTATTTTTATTTAAAATTCGAATTCTCTCTCTCTCTCTCTCTCTCATCTCTTTCTATTTATTTTTTTATTTAAAAACATTTCTCTTTATAATTCGAACCCTTCCTCCCTCTCTGTGTTCGAATTCTTCATCTTCTCTCTTCTTCATTCTACTCTTCTATTCTTCTACTCACATAAAGGAATCTCTATGCTGTGACATAGAGTATTCCTATTCTTTTCTGTTATCTTATTTTTCATATGAGCAGGAGCAAGGATAAGAACATTCTTGTTGAAGCTGATCCGGAACCTGAAAGGACTCTAAAGAGGGAGCTAAGAGAAGCTAAAGCACAACACTCTGGAGAGGACCTGACAGAATTTTTCAAAAAAGAAGAAGAGATGGCCGAACCCAACAACAATGGTGGAGATGCAAGGAAGTTACTTAGTGACTTTATTGCACCCTCTTCAGACTTCTGTGGAAGGAGCATCTCAATTCCTACAATTGGAGCAAACAACTTTGAGCTTAAGCCTCAATTAGTTTCTCTAATGCAGCAGAATTGCAAGTATCATGGACTTCTATTGGAAGATCCTCATCAGTTTTTAGCTGAGTTATTGCAAATCTGTGATACTGTTAAGACTCATGGGGTTGACCCTGAGATCTACAAACTTATGCTTTTCCCTTTTGCTGTAAGAGACAGAGCTAGGACATAGTTGGACTCACAACCTAAGGACAGCCTGAACTCTTGGAAAAAGCTGGTCAATGCCTTCTTGGCAAAATTCTTTCCACCTCAAAAATTGAGTAAGCATAGAGTGGAAGTCCAAACCTTCAGACAAAAGGAAGGCGAATCCCTCTATGAAGCTTGGGAAAAATACAAGCAATTGATCAGAAGGTGTCCTTCTGGCATGCTTTCAGAATGGAGCATCATATGCATATTCTATGATGGTATGTCTGAACTGTCCAAGATGTCTTTGGACAACTCTGCAAGTGGATCTCTTCATCTGAAGAAGACACCTGAAGAAGCTCAGGAACTCATTGAAATGGTTGCAAATAACCAATTCATGTATACTTCTGAAAGAAATCCTGTGAATAATGGGACAACTCAAAAGAAAGGAGTTCTTGAGATAGATACTCTGAATGCCATATTGGCTCAGAACAAAATATTGACTCAGCAAGTCAATATGATTTCTCAGAGTCTGTCTGAAATGCAAGCTGCATCAGGCAGTACTAAGGAGGCCTCCTCTGAAGAAGAAGCCTATGACCCTGAGAATCCTGCAATAGCACAGGTGAATTACATGGGAGAACCCTATGGAAACACCTATAATCCTTCATGGAGAAATCATCCGAATTTCTAATGGAAGGATCAACAGAAGCCTAATCAAGGCTTCAATAATAACAATGGTGGAAGAAACAGGTTTGGAAATAGCAAACCTTTTCCATCATCTTCTCAGCAACAGACAGAGAATTCTGTACAGAGCTATTCTGGCCTGGCAACCATAGTCTCTGATCTATCCAAGACCACATAAAGTTTCATGAATGAAACAAGGTCCTCTATTAGAAATTTGGAGGCACAGGTGGGTGGTGCACGAAATTGTGATCATCAACAATGGCGCCAAAGACTTGGAGCTCTCAAACGTGAATCACACTTTGTCACAATTCCGCACAACTAACCAGCAAGTGCACTGGGTCGTCCAAGTAATAAACCTTACGCGAGTAAAGGTCGATCCCACGGAGATTGTTGGTATGAAGCAAGCTATGGTCATCTTGTAAATCTCAGTCAGGCGGATTCAAATGGTTATGGATGATGAATGATTAAAAGATAAATAAAACATAAAATAAAGATAGAGATACTTATGTAATTCATTGGTGAGAATTTCAGATAAGCATATGAAGATGCTTTGTCCCTTCCGTCTCTCTGCTTTTCTACTGTCTTCATCCAATCCTTCTTACTCCTTTCCATGGCAAGCTGTATGTTGGGCATCACCGTTGTCAGTGGCTACAATCCCGTCCTCTCAGTGAAAATGTTCAACGCACTCTGTCACAACACGACTATTCATCTGTCGGTTCTCGATCATGTCGGAATAGAATCCAGTGATTCTTTTGCGTCTGTCACTAACGCCCCACAATCACGAGTTTGAAGCTCGTCACAGTCATTCAATCCTTGAATCCTACTCAGAATACCACAAACAAGGTTTAGACCTTCCGGATTCTCAAGAATGCCGCCATCAATTCTAGCTTATACCACGAAGATTCTGATTAAGGAATCCAAGAGATAAACACTCAATCGAAGGTAGAACGGAGGTGGTTGTCAGGCACACGTTCATAGGTGAGAATGATGATGAGTGTCACGGATCATCACATTCATCAAGTTGAAGAACAAGTGATATCTTAGAACAAGAACAAGCTGAATTGAATAGAAGAACAATAGTATTTGCATTGATACTCGAGGTACAACAGAGCTCCACACCTTAATCTATGGTGTGTAGAAACTCCACCGTTGAAAAGACATAAGAACATGGTCTAGGCATGGCCATGAGGCCAGCCCCAAAACGTGATCTAAGGTAGCATAGAACTACTCCAAGATTCCTCTCCTAATACAATAGCAAAAGGTCCTATTTATAGAGAACTAGTAGCTTAGAGTTTACAAAAATGAGTAAATGACGTAAATATCCACTTCCGGGCCCACTTGGTGTGTGCTTGGGCTGAGCATTGAAGCATTTTCGTGTAGAGATTTTTCTTGGAGTTAAACGCCAGCTTTTGTGCCAGTTTGGGCGTTTAACTCCCACTTTGGTGCCAGTTCCGGCGTTTAACGTTGGAAATTCTTGAGCTGACTTTGAACGCCGGTTTGGGCCATCAAATCTCCGGCAAAGTATGGACTCTTATATATTGCTGGAAAGCTCAGGATGTCTACTTTCCA
Organism: Arachis hypogaea; assembly: GCF_003086295.3. NCBI lineage: Eukaryota > Viridiplantae > Streptophyta > Magnoliopsida > Fabales > Fabaceae > Arachis > Arachis hypogaea. The sequence goes on from NC_092049.1 coordinate 31,376,843, forward strand.
ACACAATTTAGAGCGCGCCAATTGGGCTTCTGTAGCTCCAGAAAATCCACTTCGAGTGCAGGGAGGTCAGAATCCAACAGCATCTGCAGTCCTTTTCAGCCTCTAAATTAGATTTTTGCTCAGGTCCCTCAATTTCAGCCAGAAAATACCTAAAATCACAGAAAAACACACAAACTCATAGTAAAGTCCAGAAAATTGAATTTTAAATAAAAACTAATAAAAATATAATAAAACTAACTAAAACATGCTAAAAACATACTAAAAACAATGCCAAAAAGCGTATAAATTATCCGCTCATCACAACACCAAACTTAAATTGTTGCTTGTCCCCGAGCAACTAAAAATAAAATAGGATAAAAAGAAGAGAATATACAATGAATTCCAAAAACATCTATGATGATCAGTATTAATTAGATGAACGGGGCTTTTAGCATTTTGCTTCTGAACAGTTTTGGCATCTCACTTTATCCTTTGAAGTTCAGAATGATTGGCATCTATAGGAACTCAGAATCCAGATAGTGTTACTGACTCTCCTAGTTAAGTATGTTGATTCTTGAACACAGCTACTTTATGAGTCTTGGCCGTGGCCCTAAGCACTTTGTTTTCCAGTATTACCACCGGATACATAAATGCCACAGACACATAACTGGGTGAACCTTTTTAGATTGTGACTCAGCTTTGCTAGAGTCCCCAATTAGAGGTGTCCAGAGTTCTTAAGCACACTCTTCTTTTTGCTTTGGACCTCGACTTTAACCGCTCAGTCTCAAGTTTTCACTTGACACCTTCACGCCACAAGCACATGGTTAGGGACAGCTTGTTTTAGCCGCTTAGGCCAGGATTTTATTCCTGTGGGCCCTCCTATCCACTGATGTTCAAAGCCTTGGATCCTTTTTATCACCCTTGCCTTTTGGTTTAAAGGGGTATTGGCTTTTTCTGCTTGCTTTTTCTTTTTTTTTTTCCGCATATATCTTTTTTTCTGCAAGTTTTTCACTGCTTTTTCTTGCTTCAAGAATCAATTTTATGATTTTTCAGATCATCAGATAACATTTCTCCTTTTCCTTTCATTCTTTCAAGAGCCAACAATTTTAACATTCATAAATAGTCAAATTCAAAAATATGCACTGTTCAAGCATTCATTCAGAAAAACAATAGCATTGCCACCACATCAAGATAATTAAACTGTTTTAAAATTTGAAATTCATGCACTTCTTTTTCTTTTTCAATTAAAAACATTTTTCATTTAAGAAAGGTGATGGATTCATAGGACACTCATAGCTTTAAGGCATAGACACTAAGACACTAATAATCATAAGACACAAACATAGATAAACATAAGCATAAAAAAAATTCGAAAAACAGGAAAGTAAAGAATAAGGAGATTAAAGAACGGGTCCACCTTAGTGATGGCGGCTTGTTCTTCCTCTTGAAGATCTTATGGAGTTCTTGAGCTCCTCAATGTCTCTTCCTTGCCTTTGTTGCTCCTCTCTCATGATTCTTTGATCTTCTCTAATTTTATGGAGGAGGATGGAATGTTCTTGGTGCTCCACCCTTAGTTGTCCCATGTTGGAACTCAATTCTCCTAGGGAGGTGTTGATTTGCTCCCAATAGTTTTGTGGGGGAAAGTGCATCCCTTGAGGCATCTCAGGGATTTCATGATGAGGAATTTCCTCATGCTCATGTCCATGAATGGGATCTCTTGTTTTCTCCATCCTTTTCTTAGTGATGGGCTTGTCCTCATCAATGAGGATGTCTCCCTCTATGTTAATTCCAACTGAATTACAAAGGTGACAAATGAGATGAGGGAAGGCTAACCTTGCCGAGGTAGAGGACTTGTCCGCCACCTTATAGAGTTCTTGGGATATAACCTCATGAACTTCTACTTCCTCTCCAATCATGATGCTATGAATCATGATGGCCCGGTCTATAGTAGCTTTGGACCGGTTTCTAGTGGGAATGATTGAACGTTGGATAAACTCCAACCATCCCCTAGCCACGGGCTTGAGGTCATGCCTTCTTAAATGAACCGGTTTTCCTCTTGAATCTCTCTTCCATTGAGCGCCCTCTTCACAAATGTCTATGAGGACTTGGTCCAACCTTTAATCAAAATTGACCCTTCTAGTGTAGGGGTGTTCATCTCCTTGCATCATGGGCAAGTTGAATGCCAACCTTACATTTTCTGGACTAAAGTCTAAGCATTTCCCCCGAACCATTGTAAGCCAATTCTTTGGGTCCGGGTTCACACTTTGATCATGGTTCTTGGTGATCCATGCATTGGCATAGAACTCTTGAACCATTAAGATCCCAACTTGTTGAATGGGGTTGGTATGAACTTCCCAACCTCTTCTTCAGATCTCATGTCGGATTTTTGGATATTCACTCTTTTTGAGTTTGAAAGGGACCTCGGGGATCACCATCTTCATGGCCACAACTTCATAGAAGTGGTCTTGATGCACCCTTGAGAAGAATCTCTCCATCTCCCATGACTCGGAGGTGGAAGCTTTTGCCTTCCCTTCCCTCTTTCTAGAGGTTTCTCCGGCCTTAGGTGCCATAAATGGTTATGGAAAAATAAAAAGCAACGCTTTTACCACACCAAACTTAGAAGGTTTGCTCGTCCTCGAGCAAAAGAAGAAAGAGAAGAGTAGAAGAAGAAGAAAAATAGAGGAGATGGAGGAGGCTTTGTGGTTTGGCCAAGGGGGAGAAGTGGTGTTAAGGTTGTGTGAAAATGAAGGAGTGAAGATGGGTTTATATAGGAGTTGAGAGGGGAGTAGGGTTCGGCTAGTATGGGTGGGTTTTGATAGGTGAGGGGTTTTTGGGGAAGAGGTATTGAGGTGATTGGTGAATGGGTGAAGAAGAAAGAGAGTGGTGGGGTAGGTGGGGATCCTGTGAGGTCCACAAATCCTGAGGTGTCAAGGATAGCTCATCCCTGCACCGAGTGGCGTGCAAAAACGGCCTTTCTGCCAATTCTGGCGTTAAACGCCGGGCTGCTGCCCTTTTCTGGCGTTTAACGCCAGCTCCTTGCCCATTCCTGGCGTTAAACGCCAGTCTGGTGCCCCTTTCTGGCGTTAAATGCCCAGAATGGTGCCAGACTGGGCGTTAAACGCCCATTTGCTGCCCTTACTGGCGTTTAAACGCCAGCAAGCTTTTTCTCTAGGGTGTGCTATTTTTTCTCTGTTTTTCATTCTGTTTTTGCTTTTTCAATTGTTTTTGTGACTTCACATGATCATCAACCTACAGAAAATATAAAATAACAATGGAAAATAGATAGATATAACATTGGGTTGCCTCCCAACAAGCGCTTCTTTAATGTCAGTAGCTTGACAGTGGGCTCTCATGGAGCCTCACAGATGTTCAGAGCAATGTTGGAACCTCCCAACACCAAACTTAGAGTTTGAATGTAGGGGTTCAACACCAAACTTGGAGTTTGGTTGTGGCCTCCCAACACCAAACTTAGAGTTTGACTGTGGGGGCTCTGTTTGACTCTGTTTTGAGAGAAGCTCTTCATGCTTCCTCTCCATGGTTATAGAGGGATATTCTTGAGCCTTAAACACAAGGGATTCTTCATTCACTTGAATGATCAATTCTCCTCTGTCAACATCAATCACAGCCTTTACTGTGGCTTGGAAGGGTCTGCCAAGGATGATGGATTCATCCATGCACTTCCCAGTCTCTAGGACTATGAAATCAGCAGGGATGTAGTAGTCTCCAACCTTTACCAAGACATCCTCTACAAGTCCATAAGCTTGTTTTCTTGAATTGTCTGCCATCTCTAGTGAGATTCTTGCAGCTTGTACCTCAAAGATCCCCAGCTTCTCCATTACAGAGAGAGGCATAAGGTTTACACTTGACCCTAGGTCACACAGAGCCTTCTCAAAGGTCATGGTGCCTATGGTACAAGGTATTGAGAACTTTCCAGGGTCCTGTCTCTTTTGAGATAATCTCTGCCTAGTCAAGTCATCCAGTTCTTTGATGAGCAAAGGGGGTTCATCCTCCCAAGTCTCATTACCAAACAACTTGTCATTTAGCTTCATGATTGCTCCAAGGTACTTAGCAACTTGCTCTTCAGTGACATCTTCATCCTCTTCATAGGAGGAATACTCATCAGAGCTCATGAATGGCAGAAGTAAATCCAATAGAATCTCTATGGTTTCAGTGTGAGCCTCAGATTCCCATGGCTCCTCATTAGGGAACTCATTGGAGGCCAGTGGACGTCCATTGAGGTCTTCCTCAGTGGCGATCACTGCCTCTTCCTCCTCTCCAAATTCAGCCATGTTGATTGTGTTTATGGCCTTGCACTCTCCTTTTGGGTTCTCTTCTGTATTGCTTGGAAGAGTACTAGGAGGGAGTTCAGTAACTTTCTTGCTCAGCTGACCCACTTGTGCCTCCAAATTTCTAATGGAGGACCTTGTTTCAGTCATGAAACTCTGAGTGGTTTTAATTAGATCAGAGACCATGGTTGCTAAGTTAGAGTGGTTCTGCTTAGAGTTCTCTGTCTGCTGCTGAGAAGATGATGGAAAAGGCTTGCCATTGCTAAACCTGTTTCTTCCACCATTGTTGTTATTGAATCCTTGTTGAGGCCTTTTTTGGTCCTTCCATGAGAGATTTGGATGGTTTCTCCATGAAAGATTGTAGGTGTTTCCATAGGGTTCACCCATGTAATTCACCTCTTCCATTGATGGGTTCTCAGGATCATAGGCTTCTTCTTCAGATGAAGCGTCCTTAGTACTGCCTGGTGCAGCTTGCATTCCAGATAGACTTTGAGAAATCATATTGACTTGCTGAGTCAATATTTTGTTCTGAGCCAATATGGCATTCAGAGTATCAATCTCAAGAACTCCTTTCTTCTGGCTTGTCCCATTATTCATAGGATTCCTCTCAGAAGTGTACATGAATTGGTTATTTGCAACCATTTCAATGAGTTCTTGAGCTTCTGCAGGCGTCTTCTTCAGATGAAGAGATCCTCCAGCAGAGCTGTCCAATGACATTTTGGACAGTTCAGACACACCATCATAGAAGATACTTATGATGCTCCATTCAGAAAGCATGTCAGAAGGACACTTTCTGATCAATTGTTTGTATCTTTCCCAAGCTTCATAGAGGGATTCACCTTCCTTCTGTCTGAAGGTTTGGACTTCCACTCTAAGCTTACTCAATTTTTGAGGTGGAAAGAACTTTGCCAAGAAGGCATTGACTAGCTTTTCCCAAGAGTTCAGGCTTTCCTTAGGTTGTGAATCCAACCATATCCTAGCTCTGTCTCTTACAGCAAAAGGGAATAGCATAAGTCTATAGACCTCAGGGTCAACCCCATTGGTCTTGACAGTGTCACAGATTTGCAAGAATTCAGCTAAAAACTGATGAGGATCTTCTAATGGAAGTCCATGAAACTTGCAATTATGTTGCATCAGAGAAACTAATTGAGGCTTAAGCTCAAATTTGTTTGCTCCAATGGCAGGGATAGAGATGCTTCTCCCATAGAAGTCGGGAGTAGGTGCAGTAAAGTCACCCAGCACCTTCCTTGCATTGTTGGCATTGTTGTTTTCGGCTGCCATATCTTCTTCTAGTTTAAAGATTTCTGTTAGGTCCTCTTCAGAGAGTTGTGCCTTAGCTTCTCTTAGCTTTCGCTTCAAGGTCCTTTCAGGTTTAGGGTCAGCCTCAACAAGAATGCCTTTGTCTTTGCTCCTGCTCATATGAAAGAGAAGAGAACAAGAAAATATGGAATCCTCTATGTCACAGTATAGAGATTCCTTGAGGTGTCAGAGGAAAAGAAGAATAGAAGGAGGAGGTAGAAGAATTCGAACTTATCAAGAGAGATAAAATTCGAATTATTGATAATGGAGGAGTGTTAGTCCTTAAATAGAAGGATGTGAGAAGAGGGGAAGAATTTTCAAAATTAAAGTAAAAGATTTTGAAATGATTTTGAAAAATTGAAGAATGATTTTCGAAAATTAGAGTTGGGAAAGAAATAAAGTGATTTTTGAAAAAGATTTTGAAATTAGAAATCAAAAAGATATGATTGAAAATTTAATTTTGAAAAAGATGTGATTAAGAAGATATGATTGAAAAGTTATGGTTTTAAAAAGATATGGTTGAAAATTTTTTTTAAAAAGATTTGATTTTTAAAATTAATTACTTGGCTAACAAGAAAATATATGATTCAAACATTAAACCTTTCCCAGCAGAAAAGGCAACATACTTAAAATTTTTGAATCAAATCATTAATTGTTAGCAAGTATTTTTGAAAATGGAAAGAAATTGATTTTGAAAATATATGATTGAAAAGATATGATTTGAAAAAGATTTGATTTTGAAAAATTTTGAAAACTAAAAAAAATGTGCATTAAAAACAAAATCTTCCCCCTTGTGTCATCCTGGCGTTAAACGCCCAGAATGGTATCTATTCTGGCATTTAACGCCCAAAATGCTACCCTTTTGGGCGTTAAACGCCCAGCCAGGTACCCTGGCTGGCGTTTAAACACCAGTTTTTCTTCTTCACTGGGCGTTTTGAACGCCCAGCTTTTTCTGTGTAATTCCTCTGCAGCATGTTCTGAATCTTCAATTCTCTGTATTATTGACTTGAAAAGACACATTTTTAAAATTTTTTTTTTGGATTTTTAATCGAAATGCAACTAAACATGGAAAAGTAAAATCAAACAAACAATGCATGCAAGACACCAAACTTAGAAGTTTGTATACTATTGACACAAACAAATTGAGAATGCATATGAAAAATAACAAAACACACAAAACAAGAGAATTTAAAGATCAGAGCAAGGAAATCATCAAGAACAACTTGAAGATCAATGAAGAACATAATGCATGAATTTTTCGAAAATTAGATGAATGCAGTTGACACCAAAATTAAAATTAGACACTCGACTCAAACAAGGAACAAAAAATTATTTTTGATTTTATGATTTTATAAATTTTTTTTGTGGTTTTTTTTTTCGAAAAATAAAAAGGAAAAGTACCTAATCTAAGCAACAAGATGAACCGTCAGTTGTCCAAACTCGAACAATCCCCAGCAACGGCGCCAAAAACTTGGTGCACGAAATTGTGATCATCAACAATGGCGCCAAAGACTTGGAGGTCTCAAACGTGAATCACACTTTGTCACAATTCCGCACAACTAACCAGCAAGTGCACTGGGTCGTCCAAGTAATAAACCTTACGCGAGTAAGGGTCGATCCCACGGAGATTGTTGGTATGAAGCAAGCTATGGTCATCTTGTAAATCTCAGTCAGGCGGATTCAAATGGTTATGGATGATGAATGATTAAAAGATAAATAAAACATAAAATAAAGATAGAGATACTTATGTAATTCATTGGTGAGAATTTCAGATAAGCGTATGAAGATGCTTTGTCCCTTCCGTCTCTCTGCTTTCCTACTGTCTTCATCCAATCCTTCTTACTCCTTTCCATGGCAAGCTGTATGTTGGGCATCACCGTTGTCAGTGGCTACAATCCCGTCCTCTCAGTGAAAATGTTCAACGCACTCTGTCACAGCACGACTATTCATCTGTCGGTTCTCGATCATGTCGGAATAGAATCTAGTGATTCTTTTGCGTCTGTCACTAACGCCTCACAATCACGAGTTTGAAGCTCATCACAGTTATTCAATCCTTGAATCCTACTCAGAATACCACAAACAAGGTTTAGACCTTCCAGATTCTCAAGAATGCCGCCATCAATTCTAGCTTATACCACGAAGATTCTGATTAAGGAATCCAAGAGATAAACACTCAATCGAAGGTAGAACGGAGGTGGTTGTCAGGCACACGTTCATAGGTGAGAATGATGATGAGTGTCACGGATCATCACATTCATCAAGTTGAAGAACAAGTGATATCTTAGAACAAGAACAAGTTGAATTGAATAGAAGAACAATAGTATTTGCATTGATACTCGAGGTACAGCAAAGCTCCACACCTTAATCTATGGTGTGTAGAAACTCCACCGTTGAAAAGACATAAGAACATGGTCTAGGCATGGCCATGAGGCCAGCCCCAAAATGTGATCTAAGGTAGCATAGAACTACTCCAAGATTCCTCTCCTAATACAATAGCAAAAGGTCCTATTTATAGAGAACTAGTAGCTTAGAGTTTACAAAAATGAGTAAATGACGTAAATATCCACTTCCGGGCCCACTTGGTGTGTGCTTGGGCTGAGCATTGAAGCATTTTTGTGTAGAGACTTTTCCTGGAGTTAAACGCCAGCTTTTGTGCCAGTTTGGGCGTTTAACTCCCACTTTGGTGCCAGTTCCGGCGTTTAACGCTGGGAATTCTTGAGCTGACTTTGAACACCGGTTTGGGCCATCAAATCTCGGGTAAAGTATGGACTATTATATATTTTTAGAAAGCCTAGGATGTCTACTTTCCAACGCAATTGAGAGCGCGCCAATTGGGCTTCTGTAGCTCCAAAAAATCTACTTCGAGTGCAGGAAGGTCAGAATCCAATAGCATCTGCAGTCCTTTTCAGCCTCTGAATCAGATTTTTGCTCAGATCCCTCAATTTCAGCCAGAAAATACCTGAAATCATAGAAAAATACACAAACTCATAGTAAAGTCCAGAAATGTGAATTTTAAATAAAAACTAATAAAAATATAATAAAAACTAACTAAAACATGCTAAAAACATACTAAAAACAATGCCAAAAAGCATATAAATTATCCGCTCATCAGAGGGTCAGCTGAGTAAGAAGATTACTGAAACTCCTCCCAGTGCTCTCCCAAGCAATACAGAAGAAAATCCCAAGAGAGAGTGCACGGCCATAACCATGATCAACATGGCCGAACCTGGAGAAAGTGAGGAGGACGTGAGTCTCAGTGAGAAAAGCCTCATGGGACGTCCTCTGGACAGAAAGGAGTTTCCCTTTGAGGAACCAAAGGAATCTGAGGCTCATACAGAGACCATAGAGATTCTATTGAACTTCCTTCTGCCATTCATGAGCTCTGATGAATATTCTTCCTCTGAAGAGGATGAAGACATCAATGAAGAGCAAGTTGCTAAATATCTAGGAGCAATCATGAAGCTGAATGCCAAGTTATTTAGTAATGGGACTTGGGAGGATGAACCCCCTTGTTCACCAATGAACTGAATGCATTAATGAGGCAGACAATATCTCAGAAGAAACCAGATCCTAGAAAATTCTTCATACCTTGTACCATAGGCACCATGACCTTTGAGAAGGCTCTGTGTGACCTGGCGTCAAGAATAAATCTCATGCCACTCTCTGTAATGGAGAAACTGGGAATCTTTGAGGTACAAGTTGCAAGAATCTCACTAGAGGTGGCAGACAAATCAATGAAACAGGCTTATGGACTAGTAGAGGACGTGCTAGTAAAGGTTGAAGGCCTTTATATCCCTGCTGATTTCATAATCCTAGACACTGGGAAGGATGAGGATGAATCCATCATCCTTGGCAGACCCTTCCTAGCCACAGCAAAAGCTGTGATTGATGTTGATAGAGGAGAGTTGGTCCTTTAGTTAAATGAGGACTACTGATGAGAGAACTTTTGCGTGGTCTAGAAATTTGCGGATAAATCCTCGTTGCAAGTATAGTTTCTAAACCTTCAAAAGTCCTTTCATACAAACATTTTGGTTGTCACAAGTAACAAACCCTTTTAAAATTGATAACCGAAGTATTTAAACCTCGGGTCGTCTTCTCAAGGAATTGCAGGGAGGTATGTTCTTATTATTGGTTATGAGTTTGTAAATTGGGGTTCTGGAGTTTGGGCAATGGGCACAGGTATATTTTCAAAGCAATAAAAATAAATAAATAACTGTAAAATAAACTCTTGGCAAGGTATGAGAACTGGAAGTCCTATCCTGGTTATCCTTATCAATTGTAATGAGAATTGGATTTTTCTCCCACTTTGTTAACCTCTAACTATGAAGGTAAGTTAAGTGGATGAATTAATTTTTATTCCTCAGGTCCTAGTCTTTCCTTGGGAAAGGCTAGAGTTATTGGAACTTGAATTAATGAAATGATGAAATCCAATTTTCAATCAACAATGAGTTTGATAACTCAAGTGTCTCTAATGACTCAACCAAAGCCAAAAGGGAAAAAAGTCTACTTGAATGAAAATAATTTGGATAAACAAAGAGCATTAATAAATTAAAGAGAGCAATCATAAGTCTGAAATACCTCAAATTATATTAATAAAAGCAATCCAATCTAACATGAAAGATTTATGAATCAAATGGGCAACATAAGTAATTAACAAATAAAAGTATTAGAGTATCTAAAAGTAGAAGAGAAATATAAATTGAAGAACATTGAACCTGGGATTGAGAGTCACTCCTAAAACTAAGAGAAATCCTAAATTCTAATCCTAAGAGAGAGGAGAGAACCTCTCTCTCTAAAAACTACATCTAAATCCTAAAATTGTGAATGTGAAAGCTTGATTATGAATGGATGCATTCTCCCACTTTATAGCCTCTAATCTGTGTTTTCTGGGCTGCAAACTGGGTCAGAAATAGCCCAGAATTTGCTGGTTGCGAATTCAATCACGCTGCTTTTTCGTCACTGCGATGCGGCCGCATGGAGCACGCGGTCGCGTCACCTAGCGTCAGGGAAACTATGGCATATTATATATCAAATCGAAGCCCCAGACGTTAGCTTTTTAACGCAACTGGAACCGCGTCGTTTGGACATCTGAAGCTAAAGGTTATAGCCGTTTGAGTGCAAAGAGGTCAAGCTGGACAGCTTAGCAATTTTTCCAACTTCTTGTATTCCTTCCACTTTTGCATGCTTCCTTTCCATCCTCTGAGCCATTCCTGCCCTATAATCTCTGAAAACACTTAACACACATATCAAGGCATCGAATGGTGATAAGGGGAAATTAATTTTTGGTAATTAAAAGGCTCGGGAAGCAAGTTTCCAATTATAGAATAAAATTAGGAAGGAAATATAAAACCATGCAAATATTATGAATAAGTGGGTAAAGAGTTGATAAAATCCACTCAATTGAGCACAAGATAAACCATAAAATAGTGGTTTATCAACCTCCCTACACTTAAACATTAGCATGTCCTCATGCTAAGCTCAAGAGAAGCTATAAAGATGAAGAGGAATGGTAGAATATACTACAAGAAAAACACCCATTCAGGTACACTTGAAAAGTGTAGCCAAAAGTGAAAAAAATGATGCCTTAGGCTACAGCTACGCTTTTTGGAGTGATTCCTATTCGGCCGTTGCCTATTCTCAAAGGCTACGCTTTTCTGCACCAAGGGCTACGCTTTTGGCTTTTGGGAATAGGCTACGCTTTTCAAGTGATGCTGTCCAGGACCAAAGGCTACGCTTTTCAGCTTTCATTTTTCCAGAATAGGCTACGCTTTTCAACGCTACTGCATTACTTATAAAGCGTAGCCACATTGTATACCATAGCTACTTTTTATAAGCGTAGCCTTAGGTCCCTCTTTTTTTTTGTATACTATAGCTACTGTATATAAGTGTAGCCTTAGGTCTCTTTTTTTTTTTGTATACTATAACTACTGTATATAAGTGTAGCCTTAGGTCTTATTTTTTTTCTGTATATATATATATATATATATAATAATTATTAATACAACATAATAGTTAATATGATTACATGTATAATAATTTAAATGAGTTGAATATTACAAAATAAAAATAAATACATAATTATACTAAATAATTTCTTTATATAATAAAAATTATCTCTAACCAAAATATATTTATAATATTGATCCAAAAGTACTAGAATGAAGTTAACTGTAAAAATTCATACATCTCAAACTAAAGTAAGCATAGCCATATCAAAACCATAATATCACTTAGCCAATAAAAGTATCTTCTAATAAAAATCATTAGTTAACCATACATGTAAAGATTCTAAATAGCACTCTATCTTAGCCAATAAACCACAATAATAGTCAGCTTAATCTTCATTACTTAATCTTCATTGTTACCCTGCATAATTATATAGAAAAGTACTTAAAAAAATATTCATAATGACATTCGTAATTATAAAAATTAAATGAAACACGTAGACATAGTAAACCAAGAAGGCATATACTAAAAAAAATAACATGGTCATTGCAGAAGAGGTGAATTCAAGGAATTATGTATTATCTTGTTTCATTCAAACCATAAAAATCTAGAGGTGTTTCTTTCTTCCATTTCCTTTAACACAATCCTGATATGTCCCTATAGCATTTTTCATGCACTAATTAACCAGACTTTCACACTTAAATTAGATATAGGGACAAATTCATATGTACCAAGTGCACAAAATCAAGTGCAATTAATCTTTATATGACTTCAAGTAAAACAAATAAAGGAAAATAAAGAATTTATAGTACAAATATAATAAGTTAAATTGCAACTTCAAAACTAACAAAACAATCAAGGTGAAGCTACACATGAATCAATAGCATAGTCATAAAATGAAAAGAATAAAAAGTATGCATTGTACCTTGTCATGACACGATCAACATTTTGACAAAATCTGCTTGGAAGACCTTAACCAAAAGCTTCAATCTGTTTGTTACCAAGTAAAATTTCAAGAGATTAGACCATAATTATAATTGGAGATTAGGCGAAATCACATAATAAAAAGAAAAAAAAATTACCAAGTCACATCTAAAACATTATTTTTGTAACATAAATGCTTTACATTTTAAAAATACAAATTAAAAATTATTAGGAATTGAAATAGACTATGGACAGCTATAGAGAGACAACTTTAGATGCCTTATTTCAAGCATATAAAATCCCATGCCTGAACTATTTTCCTTTCAAGTTTTAGCGTGCTTTAGCTACTGCTTAAGTAATTAGTCTATTATCAATTTATTCTTGAAAATTTAGTGTATGTATGCATATTTGTCTCCGAAATTAAATCAAAGAAGTGGGGTTATGTCTGTCTTGTATGTGATTATAGATAGAGTTAAGAACTGTCCTCTAACATTTACTTATAAGAATAATAATGCATGATGAACATGTACGATTGCTGTATATATGGCAGGGAGAGTTAGGAAGGACTACTTAGGAGTAGAGAGAGAGAAAACAAAATAGAAACAAAGAAGCTAAATAGTTCATGAGTTAGTATGATCCAAAATAGAAATAAATGATTAAAACACACTGCAGTAGTAGTAAGGGAAAAAAAACATGATTTATATATCACAAGCGAAGAAGCTCTTATACAATTAGATAACATACTAAGCAAAACACCAAATCAAGAATTCTTAAGAGAATACTGAACCAAGAAAGTTATACATGAGACCAAGCAAATATAACTATCCAATCTAAAACTCTTGGCCCTTCCATGCATGTCTCAATAGAGAAAGGGAAAAAGAAAGCATATAAAATAGATATTTTTATGTACTTTTTAATTAATTATAGCTTCATTTGATTGATTAATAAAAACTGTCTGTGGCTAAATTATATATAAAAGCAGAAGAAGCTCATGATAGTATTTATTTATAACAACTGAATTTATAAATCATTGCAGTGAGAAGTACTACTTAATATTTTAGGTACTCTTTTCAAGCAAAATTTAATTGCAAGTTAAAAAATTTGTCCAAGTCAACAAAAAATTTTTGCATGGAGAATACTACTACGCATATATGGTTTTAATGCAATTTGAGGTATGATACTTAAATTTCATATATGTAAATTTCATTATACCTCAGACATCTTTATTCACATCGGAACATGTACCTTTGGCAGTTGGCACCAATGTAAGCAAAAACCATAAAGTTAAACTATTAGGTAGGGTGGTGAATATGAATATATGTCATAATTCAATTCCTACATTATACTTGAATATATAATTTCCAACTATATATGCAGGTGGGATTTCAATTTATATATTTAAAGCCAAATTCATTATTGAATCTTGATTAGTTAATGCTACTAAATTGAATGTTTATAGTAACTGGCATTGAAGACTGTAATACAAAATTTAAATAAATACAATTATAGTTGAATATTTATGCAAGCAAAAAAGAAAACTTACCGTATGATAGAAGCTCATGTTTACATATATGAACATACAAGCCCAAAGTCAAGTCTTTATTGAAATCAAATCACTATCACTTTTCCTAATAAGTTTGTCCCTAACTGCAAATACATATAAAAAAAATTGTAGCTTCATTTGATGCCATTGCACAGTCACTCAAACTAAAATTTATATCCTATAAAGAGATTGGATTACAGATCAATAGGTCACAACAACAACAACAAATATCAAAGAATTCAAGGAGGTTAGAACAGGGCATAACATAGTAAATTAAGGAAATAACATTGAATGCCTGAATCATATGTTAATATTATATGCTATAGCAAAGCAGATTCAAAACTTAACAAAGCAGATTAAAAGATAAAAAGGCAAATTCAAAGCAGATTCAAGCATAACAAACAAAGCAATAAAAGCACAAGCACAAGAGAGCATATAGTAAAGGGAGACCATAGGAGACCTAATTATCTTTGTTTAAATGCATGGGGTTAAAATGTTTTGTTTATAACCCTTCGTCACTTTGTTTAAATCTTTTGAGGATGGAACGACCATACTTAGTTATCTTTCCAATCTTGTGTTTGTGAATCCGTGAGTTGTGAATCCGTGAGACTCATTAATCATAGTCACTTGTGCAAATTAATCAGCTCTCAAAGCAAGGAAATACAAAGATCAATTAGCGAGTGAGTGAGTGACTGTAAGAATGAAACCAACAATGAAATTCCCCACATAAAAGAGGAAAGAACAAAAGCAGAGCACAATCAATCTTAATATCAACAACGTAAGAATCAATTAGTATAGAATAAAAACAATAATATATAAGATGGATGGAATAACACCCTTTGATGAAGAAAAAGGAAGGAGCACGACAACTGGAAAGGGAGACGAGTTCACCTGCGCCGTAACAATAGCCAAACTCCCAAAATGAAAACCCTAAAATTGGAACCCTCTCAAATTTTAGAACCAAATGAAGGTGAATACATACCTTCTCAACGATGGTGAGCGAAGGGATGACGATGCTGACCGCAGAGTCTTCCCGATGCGAGCACGTAGTGAAGAGGAGCGATAGTTCTCAAGTGGTGAGTGAGGAAGAGGAGCGGTGAGTGTGGAAGAGGAGCTACGGTTCTAGTGGAGTGGCGAGTAGTGTGTGGTGAGTGGTGACGGCAAAAACTTCCTCCGATTTGGGATTGAGTGGCGCAAAACGTTGGTGGTGAGAGTGAGTTCTTCTCTGATTTGGTTCCCTGGTGAGAATGAAGTGTTATGTTGGTGGGTATATTGGTGAAAAGGGAAAAAAATGACTAAGTGTTGGGCATTTGGTCATAGGCATCACTTTTAAAATGCACCCAAAACTTAATAAATAGGCTACTCTCTAAAAGCGTCTCCTTTGATACAAAAAGTGAACCTATAGATATCAACCTACGGCTACGCTTTATAAGTGATTTCTAAAATACCTAAGGCTACACTTCTTAAATGATGCCACAATTGTGTATCCTTTTTCACATAAAAAGGCAACACGGAGAAAAGCGTAGCCTATTCATGGAATAGGCTACACTTTTCAAATGTAGCTTAAAAAAAGTGTGGCTGAATGGGTATTTTTCTTGTAGTAATATATGAAATGCAACCTATGAATGCAACTACATGCTAAATGCTTTTACTTACTTGGTTAAGAGTAAATAAGTTCTTCAAGACAAAAGTAATTCAAATTCCACTAATTCAAATCATACAATAAAAAGCAAGTAAACTTGTAAGAAGATAGCTCATGAAAGCAGGGAACATAGAATCAAGCATTGAACCCTCACTGGTAGTGTATATGCACTCTAATCTCTCAAGTGTATAGGGTAATTCACTCTACTCTTCTCTAATCATACTTTCTAAAATTTGTTCTTCATCTAACCAATCAACAATATTTAATATACCAATGCAAACATCATGAGGTCTTTTCAAGGTTGTAATGGGGTTAAGGTAAGGGTAAGGGTATATGTATATGGCTAAGTGAGCTTTATAAATTGAATCTTTAATTAACCTAAGCTTTCACCTAACATACATATACTCTATATAACTCTAGAATCATGCCTAGCTACCCATAGTCTTCACTTTTGCATTACATACTCATGTATCAATTTTTCTTTAATTTTATCACATATGCATTGATCTTTTATTAACTTAACATTGGGGTAATTTTGTCCCCTTATTTATTTATTTATATTATATATTTTTTTCTTTTTTTTTAGAGAGACATAAAAACTAGAATAACATATCAATGCAGATGGAATTTTTAATTTTCTGTTTTACATGAGTAGGTACCCAAATTTTCCAATATTCAAAATTAGAAACATGATACATTCCCTTATTAACCCAAGTTCCCACAATTTCCCCACACTTAATTGTTGCACAATCCCTATCTTAAGCTAACCAAAGATTTAATTGGGACATTTAATTATTTTTCTGCTTAAGGCTAGTGATGTGGTAAAATACAGAATAAATGGGGATTAAAAGGCTCAAAGTGGCTGACAAGGGTGATTTAAAGGGTATGCTTATTTGGGATAAGTGAGCTAAAATCAAACAATGGCCTCAATCATATGCAAACATGTAAATACACTAAATAATGGACATATAGATTGGAACAAAATATAGATTACAATCATAGAGAAGGAAATACACATGAATAAAAATTTATGGTTAAATAATGTAACCATATAAATAAGCTCAAAATTTCACAGGTTGTGTGTTCTTTAGCTCAAAAACCATGTTCCAAATACAACTTCAAACAAGTTTTAATAGAAAAATTTTTAATTTAAATTAGTGAAATACTATAAAAATTTCTTGAAAAAGAAAATATTACTTCAACCAAGTGGTAAAATATGCACAAAATCAAATAAACATGCAATCAAATATGCAAATGCAACAACTAACAAGAAAAATAAACCATTAGTGTTGAGATAGAAGAGTAACTAACCCATGGAGATCGGTATCGACCTCCCCACACTTAAAGATTGCACCGTCCTCGGTGCATGCTGAGATGTGCAGGTGGACGGGTTGTTCCAACTGATGCTTTCCTTCAAGGATTGTGCAGATGGACTTATTTGTCTCCCCTTTTAGAAGTTTCTCCCTTTTTCCGTCTTCGGTGGCCAGCCTGAAAGAAGAGAAAAAGAAGAACAGTAATACCCAGAAGTAAAGATAAGAAAATAAATGAAGTATGGGTGGGTTAATGCCAAATGATAAGGGTCTCAATTACATGGAAGCTTCAACATGTACGTGAGAAAACAATAGAAGTACATGGCAAATCAAGAGTGCAAAAATTTGCAAAGATAGGGAAGAGAGTGTGGGTAAGGAGAGATAATAAAAATTCATGTCAATGTAAAAGTAATACAGGTATAAAAGATTGGCATTGATATAAATAATATTACTTATTCAGAATAAAACAAGTCATAAGCACCAAGAAAATACCAGAAAAGATGTAACAGTTGAATAAGAAATTTTTAACACCAATGGAAAAATAATAAATTTAGAAAAGAAAATAAAAATATGCACAAAATTAAAATGCAATGAATGAAAATATGCAATTAAATTAAATAAAATAAAATGAAAGATAAGAAGAATGAGAAGGGAAAGAAGGGAAGAAGAAGTAAGTAAGAAAGGAGGGAGGAAAAATTAGGATTGGGGAAGAAAAGATAAGATATTTGGCAAATTAGGATAAGCTGTGCAGCGCAAGCGACGCGGATGTGTGGGGCACGTGGTCGCGTGACTTGCACTTATACGGAGTGACGCGGTCGCGTCGGTCACGCAGTCACGTGACACAGTTTATGCTACTGGCGCGAGGGCAGCCTCGCGCTCGCACAACTCTCTGTTCAAAACTTAGTATTGCCAAAATCCAGGGTGACGCGGTCGCGTGATCGAAGCGATCGCGTGAGTGGCCATTATGGGGGTATGACGTGGACGCGTGAGCCATGCGTCCGCGTGGTAAGGCTGTGCGTTTAGCACCAATCCAGCACCACTCCAGCATAACTTTTGGCTATGCACCCTTTTGACGTCGAATTTCATGTCACGCGGCCGCGTGGGTGACGCGGTCGTGTGGGAGGCCAAAGTTCCCACATGACGCGGACGTGTGGGCAACGCGGTCACGTGGGGTGATTTGTGCCAAAGGCACACCTCCAGCCACGCTCTCGCGTGACTTTCTTTTCGTTTTCTTTTCTTCCCATTGCACTGGTGACGCGGACGCGTCAGCGACGTTGCCGCGTCGCGTGCGTGCTTTTTTTTTTTAAATCTGAAAAAGTGCAGAATGCAGTGTTAATATGAATGTGATGCAAAACTCCAGGTTCAATATAATAAAATAAAATAAAACTCAAAAACAAATAAAACTAAATAAAAGTGAAAAAGGAACGATCATACCATGGTGGGTTGTCTCCCACCTAGCACTTTTAGTTAAAGTCCTTAAGTTGGACATTTGGTGAGCTTCTTGTTATGGTGGCTTGTGGTTGAACTCATCCAGGAATCTCTCAATGTTTGTGATTCCAATGGCCTCCGGGATCCCAAACTAGGCATGTAAAGCCCTTAAGAAGCTTCAAACAGATTTTTAGACTCCCGGGGTGACAAATGTCAGAGCAAATTCCAGGATCCCAAATCTTGCTTTTACACCCATTCTTGTTGGGATCTGTATTTTTCCAGCTGGGTGATAAGTAATTTGAATTCTCACTGCAGCTACCAAACAGCTTCCTAGACCCATTCAATTGATCTTTACACCAACCTTTGCGTTTAAACTTAAAGCTTCCAACCATAATGAACCTTGCAGGACAATTCTTACCACTGACCATCTTCCTCTTACTCTTAATGCCACAAAGAGCTCTAAGTTGACCATCCGTCTCCAGTAGCCCATATTCAAGTGGGATTAGAAAGCTAAGGGATATGAATTTTACGCACTTGAATGTTGTGAAGGATGATGGCAACTTAGGGGGAGGGGTCTCCAATAACTTTGGCAAGGTGATTTCAAGCTCCACTCCCTTGTGCTCTTTGACAATTTCCACCTCTTTGCAAACTTCTTTAATTTCAACCTCTTCCTCTTGGTAGCTTTCTTCCAATTCAATCTCTTCTTCATTACTTACCAAGGGCATGGGAGGTAGTGCTTTTTCTTCTTGAATCTCTATCTCTTGATCAACCTCTACAAAGTCTTCAACCATGATCTGCCTTGGAGGTTGTACACCCTCCTTAACATCAATTTCAAACGACTTTGAAGGAGGTTCTATGGCTGGAGTTTCCCATGGAGGTTCTGCATCTCCTAAGTCTTCAACTACTTCTTCCTCTGCAACTATTATGGCTTCCTCCACTTGTTCCAATACAAAGCCATATTCCTCATTGTCCACCAAAGTTTCTAGTGTCTCCTTCATGCTTTGCTCTTCTTTTGATTCTCCACATGTAGCCATGGGAGTTCTTTGAGTGCTCAGATATTGGGAAGCTATTATATTTACGAATTCGCCTAAGGCGGCTGTGAAATTTAGCACACTCTTATTCATCCTTTCTTGCCTTTAAAGAATAACACGAAGTCTGTCATCCATTGGAGGTCGGGTTGGATATGAGGATTCATTGGTTGGGAGAGAGGGTTCATAATAGGAAGGTGGTTCATCTTGATAATGATATGGAGATGGTGAATATTGAGGTGGTGGTTCATGAGAGTAGTTGTGTTGGAAAGGTGGTGGTTCTATGTATGGTTCATTTGGCTCATAAGGTGGTTGGTATGGTGGATGTGGGTTAGTGTCATATGGAGGTGAATGGTTGTAGTTGGCTTGTGAGTGTGGTGGTTCAAAGTTGTGTTGAAGAGGTTCATAGGCATATGATGGGGGTCCATCATGTCTATCATCTTGGTATGCCCCTTGGAATGGCTCTTGACTATAGTAATTTGGTGGATGTTGGTTGTCACGGAAGGGTCCACCATAACTATTGTCTTGGTATGCATCGTGGAATGGTCTTTGTCTGTGGTACTATGGAAGGTGTTCTTGCCGGAAGGGTTGATCAGATCCTCATGGCTCCTTCCATCTCTGATTGTTTTGACCTTGATGCATGCTCCTATTATAACTTCCATTCCTTGCAACAACATTGGAACCAAACTCAAAGCGAGAGGAGTGATAACTCATAATAGTAAATAAAAATTAAAAATGAAAATAAAAATAATTTTAAATTAAAAAGTTATTTAAATTTTGAATTTGAAAATTAAATTTTGAAATTTGAATTTTGAATTTTTTTTGAAAATTGAATTTTGAAATTTGATTTTTGAAATAAGATAAGATAAGATTTTGAAAAAGATATGATTTTTGAAAAATATTTGAATTTTGAAATTTAAAACTAAGATAAGATAAGATAAAAATTTTAAAATCAAAATCTGAAAAAAAAAAATTTTTATAACTAAATAAAAATCAATAACCTCTTAATTTATGAAAAAGCAAAAATAAAAACAAAAATAAAAACAAATAAACAAGTAAAAAGCAAATATTTACAATAACCAATAATAAGGCACACGTTTGCAATTCCCCGGCAACGGCGCCATTTTGATGAGAGAACTTTTGCGTGGTCTAGAAATTTGCGGATAAATCCTCGTTGCAAGTATAGTTTCTAAACCTTCAAAAGTCCTTTCATACAAACGTTTTGGTTGTCACAAGTAACAAACCCCTTCAAAATTGATAACCGAAGTATTTAAACCTCGGGTCATCTTCTCAAGGAATTGTAGGGAGGTATGTTCTTATTATTGGTTATGAGTTTGTAAATTGGGGTTCTGGAGTTTGGGCAATGGACACAGGTATATTTTCAAAGCAATAAAAATAAATAAATAACTGTAAAATAAACTCTTGGCAAGGTATGAGAACTGGAAGTCCTATCCTGGTTATCCTTATCAATTGTAATGAGAATTGGATTTTTCTCCCACTTTGTTAACCTCTAACTATGAAGGTAAGTTAAGTGGATGAATTAATTTTTATTCCTCAGGTCCTAGTCTTTCCTTGGGAAAGGCTAGAGTTATTGGAACTTGAATTAATGAAATGAAGAAATCCAATTTTCAATCAACAATGAGTTTGATAACTCAAGTGTCTCCAATGACTCAACCAAAGCCAAAAGGGGAAAAAGTCTACTTGAATGAAAATAATTTGGATAAACAAAGAGCATTAATAAATTAAAGAGAGCAATCATAAGTCTGAAATACCTCAAATTATATTAATAAAAGCAATCCAATCTAACATGAAAGATTTATGAATCAAATGGGCAACATAAGTAATTAACAAATAAAAGTATTAGAATATCTAAAAGTAGAAGAGAAATATAAATTGAAGAATATTGAACCTGGGATTGAGAGTCACTCCTAAAACTAAGAGAAATCCTAAATCCTAATCCTAAGAGAGAGGAGAGAACCTCTCTCTCTAAAAACTACATCTAAATCCTAAAATTGTGAATGTGAAAGCTTGATTATGAATGGATGCATTCTCCCACTTTATAGCCTCTAATCTGTATTTTTTGGGCTGCAAACTGGGTCAGAAATAGCCCAGAATTCGCTGGTTGCGAATTCAAACACGCTGCTTTTTCGTCACTGCGATGCGGCCGCATGGAGCACGTGGTCGCGTTGCCTAGCGTCAGAGCAACTATGGCATATTATATATCAAATCGAAACCCCGGACGTTAGCTTTCCAACGCAACAGGAACCGCATCGTTTGGACCTATGTAGCTAAAGTTATAGCTATTTGAGTGCAAAGAGGTCATGCTGGACAGCTTAGCAATTTCTCCAACTTCTTGTATTCCTTCCACTTTTGCATGCTTCCTTTCCATCCTCTGAGCCATTCCTGCCCTATAATCTCTGAAAATACTTAACACACATATCAAAGCATCGAATGGTGATAAGGGGAAATTAATTTTTGGTAATTAAAAGGCTCGGGAAGCAAGTTTCCAATTATAGAATAAAATTAGGAAGGAAATATAAAACCATGCAAATATTATGAATAAGTGGGTAAAGAGTTGATAAGATCCACTCAATTGAGAACAAGATAAACCATAAAATAGTGGTTTATCAACTACCTTGTATTTAAGACTCAAGGTTCTCCTTCTGTAACCATGGAGAGGAAGCATGAAAAGCTTCTCTCAATACAGAGTCAAACAAAACCCCCACATTCAAACTCTAAGTTTGGTGTTGGGTGGCGACAACCAAACTTTAAGTTTGGTGTTGGGAAGCCACAACCAAACTCTAAGTTTGGTGTTGAGAGGCCCCAACCCTGCTCTGATTATCTGTGAGGCCCCATGAGAGCTCACTGTCAAGCTATTGACATTAAAGAAGCGCTTATTGGGAAGCAACCCAATGTTATTTAATTATATCTATTTATTTTCCATTGTTATTTTATGTTTTCTGTTGGTTGATGATCATGTGAAGCCACAAAAACAACTGAAAAATCAAAAACAGAATGAAAAACAGCATTAAAAACAGCACACCCTGGAGGATAAGCTTACTGGCATTTAAACGCCAGTAAGAAGCATTAGACTGGCGTTTAACGCCAGAAAGAAGCATCAAGCTGGCATTAAACGCCAGAAATAGGCACCAGACTGGCGTTTAACGCCAGAACAGGGCACCAAGTTGGCGTTAAATGCTAAGAAAGGGAGAAAAGCTGGCGTTTAACGCCAGAAACAAGCAGCAGTCTGGCGTTAAACACCAGGATTGCACTGTAAGGGCGTTTACACACCTAAATGGAGCAAGGATTATAAGTTCTTGACCCCTCAGGATCTGTGGGTCCCACAGGATCTCCACCTACCCCACTTCTCTCTTCTTCACACCTTTTCATAACACTCTTTCCCAAATACCCTTCGCCAATCACCTCCATCACCCTTACCCATCCACTCTTTCCCAAAAACCCCATCTACCTCCAAATTCAAAATCCTTTCCCTCCCAAACCCAACCCTAATACACGAAACCTAACTCTCCCCCCACCTCTATATAAACCCCTCACTACTCCTTCATTTTCACACATAATAACCACCATTTCTACCCCTTGGCCGAACCATATATCTCCCTCCATCTCCTCCATTTTCTTCTTCTTCTACTACTTTCTTTTTTCTTTTGCTCGAGGACGAGCAAACCTTTTATGTTTGGTGTGGTAAAAGCATTGCTTTTGTTTTTCCATAACCATTTATGGCACCTAATGCTAGAGAAACCTCAAGAAAGAGGAAAGGGAAGGCAATTGCTTCCACCTCCAAGTCATGGGAGATGGAGAGATTCATCTCACTTGTCATCTATGCAATTCGGCTGGGATTGTCATAGAGGGAGACATCCTCATTGAAGAGGATAAGCCCATCACTAAGAAAAGGATGGAGCAAACAAGAGAGCCAACTCATGGACCTCAACAAGAGCATGAGGAAGCTCCTCATCATGAAATCCCTGAGATGCCTCGGAGCAAATCAACACCTCCTTAGGATAATTAAGCTCCAACATGGGACAATTAAGGGTGGAGCACCAAGAGCATTCCATCTTCCTCCATGAAATTACAGAAGATCAAAGAGCTATGAGGGAGGAGCAATAAAGGTAAGGAAGAAACATAGAGGAGCTCAAGAGCACCATTGGTTCTTCAAGAGGAGGAAGACGCCACCCTCACTAAGGTGGACCCGTTCCTTAATCTCCTTGTCTATTTATTTTTTCTGTTTTCATTCTCTATGCTTTATGTTTATTTATGTTTGTGTCTTTATTACATGATCATTAGTGTTTAAGTGTCTATGCCTTAAAGCTATGAATGTCCTATGAATCCATCACCTTTCTTGAATGAAAAATGTTTTAACCACAAAAGAACAACAAGTACATGATTTCGAATTAATCCTTGAAATTAGTTTAATAATTTTGATGTGGTGACAATATTTTTTGTTTTCTGAATGAATGCTTGAACAGTGCATATGTCTTTTGAATTTTTTGTTTATGAATGTTAAAATTGTTGACTCTTGAAAGAATGATGGAAAAGGAGAAATGTTATTGATAATCTAAAAAATCATAAAATTGATTCTTGAAGCAAGAAAAAGCAGTGAAAAACAAGGCTTGCGAAAAAAAATGGCAAAAAATAAAAGAAAAAGAAAAAGCAAGCAGAAAAAGCCAGTAACCCTTTAAACCAAAAGGCAAGGGAAAAATAAAAAGGATCCAAGGCTTTGAGAATTAATGGATAGGAGGGTCCATAGGAATAAAATCCTGGCCTAAGCGGCTAAACAAAGCTATCCCCTAACCACGTGCTTGTGGCGTGAAGGTGTCAAGTGAAAAGCTTGAGACTGAGCGGTTAAAGTCGTGATCCAAAGCAAAAAGAGTGTGCTTAAGAACCCTGGACACCTCTAATTGGGGACTCTAGCAAAGGTGAGTCACAATCTGAAAAGGTTCACCTAGTTATGTGTCTGTGGCATTTATGTATCCGGTGGTAATACTGGAAAACAAAGTGCTTAGGGCCATGGCCAATACTCATAAAGTAGCTGTGTTCAAGAATCAACATACTGAACTAGGAGAATCAATAACACTATCTAAATTTTGAGTTCCTATAGATGCCAATCATTCTGAACTTCAAAGGATAAAGTGAGATGCCAAAACTGTTCAGAGGCAAAAATCTACTAGTCCCGCTCATCTAATTGGAGCTAAGTTTCATTGATATTTTAGAATTTATAGTATATTCTCTTCTTTTTATCCTATTTGATTTTCAGTTGCTTGGGGACAAGCAACAATTTAATTTTGGTGTTGTGATGAGCGGATAATTTATATGCTTTTTGGCATTGTTTTTAGGTAGTTTTTAGTATAATTTAGTTAGTTTCTACTATGTTTTTATTAGTTTTTATGAAAAATTCACATTTCTGGAATTTACTATGAGTTTGTGTGTTTTTCTGTGATTTCAGGTATTTTCTGGCTGAAATTGAGGGACCTGAGCAAAAATCTGATTCAGAGATTGAAAAAGGACTGTAGATGCTGTTGGATTCTGACCTCCCTGCACTCAAAGTAAATTTTCTGAAGCTAGAGAAACCCAATTGGCACGCTCTCAATTGCGTTGGAAAGTAGACATCCAGGGCTTTCCAGCAATATATAATTTTCCATACTTTGCTCAAGTTTTGACGATGCAAACTGGCGTTCAAACGCCAACTTCCTGCCATATTCTGAAGTTAAACGCCAGAAACAGGTTACAAACCAGAGTTAAACGCCACAAACAGGCTGCAACCTGGCGTTTAACTCCAAGAGAAGTCTCTACACGTGTAAAGCTCAATGCTCAGCCCAAGCACACACCAAGTGGGCCCCAGAAGTGGATTTCTGCATCATTTACTCATTTTTGTAAACCCTATTTACTAGTTTAGTATAAAAACTACTTTTAGTGATTTATTTCACATCTTTTGATCATTTTTGAGACTATCTTTGTATCACTTTTTATCTCTTGATCACGTTTAGGGGACTGGCCATTTGGCCATGCCTGGACCTTCATCACTTATGTATTTTCAACGGTGGAGTTTCTACACCCCATAGATTAAGGTGTGGAGCTCTGTTGTTCTTCATGAATTAATGCAAAGTACTATTATTTTTCTATTCAATTCAAGCTTATTCTTATTCCAAGATATTCACTCGCACTTCAACCTGATGAATGTGATAATCCGTGACACTCATCATCATTCTCACCTATGAACGCGTGCCTGACAACCACTTCCGTTCTATCTGCAATAGCTTGAGTGTGTATCTTTTAGCCTCCTGGTTCATGATCAGAGTCTTCGTGGTATAGGCTAGAATTATTGGTGGCCATTCCTGAGATCCGAAAAGTCTAAACCTTGTATGTGGTATTCCGAGTAGGATCTGAGAAGGGATGACTGTGACGAGCTTCAAACTCGCGAGTGTTGGGCGTAGTGACAGACACAAAAGGATCAATGGATCCTATTCCAACATGATCGAGAACCGACAGATGATTAGCCGTGCGGTGACAGCGCATTTGGACCATTTTCATTGAGAGGACGGACGGTGGCCATTGACAACGGTGATCCCCTAACATAAAGCTTGCCATGGAAAGGAGTATGAATGATTGAATGAAGGCAGTAGGAAAGCAAAGATTCAGAAGAAGCAAAGCATCTCCATACGCTTATCTGAAATTCTCACCAATGAATTACATAAGTATTTCTATCTTATTTTATATTTTAATTTATATTTTAATTATCAAAATCCCATAACCATTTGAATCTGCCTGACTGAGATCTACAAGATGACCATAGCTTGCTTCAAGCCGACAATCTCCGTGGGATCGACCCTTACTCACATAAGGTTTATTACTTGGACGACCCAGTGCACTTGCTGGTTAGTTGTGCGGAGTTGTGAAAAGGAATTGAGATTATGAACGTGCGTACCAAGCTTTTGGCGCCGTTGAGATCATAATTTCGTGCACCAATGAACCTCCATTGCTCATCAATAAACTGAATACCTTGGTTCAACAGAAATTACCTCAGAAGAAACTAGATCCTTGAAAGTTCTCAATACCTTGTACCATAGGCACCATGACTTTTAAGAAGGCTCTGTGTGACCTTGGTTCAAGTTTAAACCTTATGCCACTCTCTGTAACGGAGAAACTGGGGATCTTTGAGGTACAAGCTGCAAGAATCTTACTAGAGATGGCAGACAATTCAAGAAAACAGGCTTATGGAGTTGTAAAGGATGTCTTAGTGAAGGTTGAAGGCTTTTACATCCCTGATGATTTCATAATCCTAGGCACTGGGAAGGATGAAGATGAATCCATTATCCTTGGAAGACCCTTCCTAGCCACAGCAAGAGTTGTGATTGATGTGAACAGAGGAGAGTTAGTCCTTCAATTGAATAAGGACTACCTTGTGTTTAAGGCTTTCTGTAACCATGGAGAGGAAGCATGAAAGGCTTCTCTCAATACAGAGTCAAACAGAGCCCCCGCACTCAACTTCTAAGTTTGGTGTTGGGAGGCCATCATCAAGCTCTAAGTCTCTGTGAAGATCTCTGAGAGTTCACTGTCAAGCTATTGACATTAAAGAAGCGCTTGTTGGGAGGCAACACAATGTTATTTAATTATATTTATTTTAGACATTTGTTTTCCATTGTTATTTTATGATTTCTTTAGGTTGATGATCATGTGAAGTCATAAAAACAGTTGCAGAAATAAAGAAAAATAAAAAACAGTATCAAAAATAGCACACCCTGGAGGACATGCTTACTGGCGTTTAAACGCCAGTAAGGATAGCAGAATGGGCGTTTAACGCCCATGCAGGCAACATTCTGGGTGTTCAAAAAAACACCCAAATAGGCAGTCCAGTGGGCGTTAAACGCCAGAATGGATAGCATTCTGGGCGTTTAACGCCAAGATGAAACAAGGGAGGTAATTTTGTTTCCAATTCGATTTTTTTCAATTTTTCATGTTTTAATTCATAATTTTTTTGCATCAAACATATTTTAAATGTTCATCTTTCAATTTCTATTTTCAAAAATTAATAATCTTTCCAATTCTTTTTAATTCTCTTTTTTTTCTTCTTTTCAATTCCTTCCAAAACGTTTTCAAAACTTACATATCTTTTCAAATTCTTTTCAACTCTTTTTAATTTTTCTTGTATACATTCATAAGTTTTCAAAATTAATTGCATCATTCTTCATCTACTCCCTTCTATCTTATTTTGCTCGAGGACGAGCAAACCTTTTAAGTTTGGTGTGGAAAAAGCTTTGCTTTTTGTTTTTCCATAACCGTTAATGACACTTAAGGCCGGAGAAACCTCTAGAAAGAGGAAAGGAAAGGCAGTTGCTTCCAACTCCGAGTCATGAGAGATGGAGAGATTCATCTCAAAAGCCCATCACTAAAAAGAGGATGGAGCAAACAAGAGAGCCCACTCATGGACCTCAATAAGAGCACTCCATTATTCTCCATGAAATCAGAAAGGACTAAAAGGCCATGAGAGAGGAGCAACAAAGGCAAGGAAGAGACATAGAGGAGCTCAAACACTCCATAAGATCTTCAAAAGGAAGAACTAGCCGCCATCACTAAGGTGGACCCGTTCTTTAATTTCCTTGTTCTTATTTTTCTGTTTTTCGAATTCTATGCTTTATGTTTTATCTATGTTTGTGTCTTTATTACATGATCATTAGTGTTTAGTGTCTATGTCTTAAAGCTATGAATGTCCGATCCTATGAATCCTTCACCTTTCTTGAATGAAAAATGTTTTTAAGTGTAAAAGAACAAAAAGTACATGAATTTTGAATTTTATCTTGAAATGAGTTTAATTATTTTGATGTGGTGGCAATACCTTTTGTTTTCTGAATGAATGCTTGAACAATGCATATTTTTGAATTTTTTGTTTATGAATATTAAAATTGTTAGCTCTTGAAAGAATAATGAAAAAGGAGAAATGTTATTTGATAATCTGAAAAATCATAAAATTGATTCTTGAAGCAAGAAAAAGCAGTTAAAAGCAAAAGCTTGCGAAAAAATATGAAAAAAAAATGCGAAAAAAAGAAAAAAAGGAAAGAAAAAGAAAAAGCAAGCAGAAAAAGCCAATAGCCCTTTAAACCAAACGGCAAGGGTAAAAAGGATCCAAGGCTTTGAGCATTAATGGATAGGAGGGCCCACAGGAATAAAATCCTGGCCTAAGCAGCTAAATCAAGCTGTCCCTAACCATGTGCTTGTGGCGTGAAGCTGTCAAGTGAAAAGCATGAGACTGAGCGGTTAAAGTCATGGTCCAAAGCAAAAAGAGTGTGCTTAAGAGCTTTGGGCACCTCTAACTGGGGACTCTAGCAAAGCTGAGTCACAATCTGAAAAGGTTCACCCAGTTATGTGTCTGTGGCATTTATGTATCCGGTGGTAATACTGAAAAACAAAATGCTTAGGGACACGACCAAGACTCATAAAGTAGCTGTGTTCAAGAATCAACATACTGAACTAAGAGAATCAATAACACTATCTGAATTCTAAGTTCCTATGGATGCCAATCATTCTGAACTTCAAAGGATAAAGTGAGATGCCAAAACTGTTCAGAAGCAAAAAGGCTACTAGCCCCGCTCATCTAATTGGAACTAAGTTCATTGATAAGTTTGGAATTTATTGTATTTTCTCTTCTTTTTATCCTATGTTGTTTTTAGTTGCTTGGGGACAAGCAACAATTTAAGTTTGGTGTTGTGATGAGCGGATAATTTATACCCTTTTTGGCATTGTTTTTACATGGTTTTTAATATGTTTTAGTTACTTTTTATTATATTTTTATTAGTTTTTATTCAAAAATCACATTTTTGGACTTTACTATGAGTTTGTGTATTTTTCTTTGATTTCAGGTATTTTCTGGCTGAAATTGAGGGACCTGAACAAAAATCTGATTGAGAGACTGAAAAAGGACTGCAGATGCTGTTGGATTCTGACCCTCCTGCACTCGAAGTATATTTTCTGGAGCTACAGAAGCCCAATTGGCACGCTCTCAATTGGGTTGGAAAGTAGACATCCTGGGCTTTCCAGCAATATATAATAGTTCATACTTTGCCCGAGATTTGTTGGCCCAAACTGGCGTCCAAATCCAGCCTAAAACTTCCTGGCGTAAAACGTCCAAACTGGCACCAAAGCTGGCGTTTAACTCCAAGGACAGCCTATGCACGAAAAAGCTTCAATGCTCAGCCCAAGCACACACCAAGTGGGCCTCGGAAGTGGATTTCTGTACTATCTGCACTTAGTTACTCATTTTCTGTAAACCTAAGTAACTAGTTTAGTATAAAAAGCACTTTTTACTATTGTATTCGCATCTAGCTTATGTCACTTTTCACGTTTGGAGGCTGGCCATTCGGCAATGCTTAGACCTCTTTTCACTTATGTATTTTCTACGGTGGTGTTTCTACACCCCATAGATTAAGGTGTGGAGCTCTGCTGTTCTTCATGAATTAATGCAATTACTACTGTGTTTCTATTCAATCATGCTTGATTCTATTCTAAGATACTCACTCTTACTTAAATCCGAAGAATGATATGATCCGTGACACTCATTATTATTCTCAATTCTATGAACGTGTGCCTGACAACCACTTCCATTCTATCTGTGCTCAACGTAGTCATTGGGCGACAGCTTGAGTGCGTATCTCTTGGATATCTAATACACGGACCGAGTCCGTGAGATTAGTATCTTCGTGGTATAGGCTAGAATCATTGGCAGCATTCCTGGGATCTGGAAAGTCTAAATCTTGTCTGTGGTATTCCGAGTAGGATTCGGAAAGGGATGACTGTGACGAGCTTCAAACCTGCGAATGTTGGGCGCAGTGACAGTATGCAAAAGGATCAATGGATTCTATTCCGACATTAGCGGGAACCGACAGATGATTAGCCATGCGGTAGTTGTGCCTGGTATTTTTCATTCGAGACGAGAAATCTGACAGTTGATTAGCCGTGCAGAAACCGTAGAGGACCATTTTCACTGAGAGGATCTTACAGCTTGCCATGGAAGGGAGCACGCATGATTGGAAGAAGGCAGTAGGAAAGCAGAGGTTCAGAAGCAACAACGCATCTCCAGACGCTTATCTGAAATTCCCACCAATGAATTACATAAGTAACTTTATTTTATTTTATGTTTTATTTATCTTTTATTTATCAAAACCTTATAACCAATTGAATCCGCCTGACTGAGATTTACAAGATGACCATAGCTTGCTTCAAGCCGACAATCTCCGTGGGATCGACCCTTACTCACGCAGGGTTTATTACTTGGACGACACAGTGCACTTGCTGGTTAGTTGTGTGGGGATGTGAAAAGTGTGAATCACGATTTCCCACACCAAGCTACATTGCAGGACCACAACAGGTCAGTCTCAAAGGAAGTAAAAGGAATGATGATGTTCATTTGGCTAAAAAAGTAATCATACGCATAAAAGAAGGGATGTTCTCCCCGAGTCAGAGAAGGAAAACAAACTCTCTCCTCAGGGTCAGACACTACCAACTCGTAGTTTTTCTCCTGCTCTCTACTACTACAAATCCTATGATGCCTCCTAAGCCGCTGATGAGCGGATAATTTATACGCTTTTGGCATTGTTTTTAGTATGTTTTTAGTATATTTTAGTTAGTTTTTATTATGTTTTTATTAGTTTTTAAATAAAAATCAAATTTCTAGACTTTACTATGAGTTTGTGTATTTTTCTGTGATTTCAACTATTTTCTGGCTGAAATTGAGGGACATGAGAAAAAATTTGATTCAGAGGCTGAAAAAGGACTGCAGATGCTGTTGGATTCTGAGCTCCCTGCACTCGAAGTGGATTTTCTGGAGCTACAGAAGCCCAATTGGCGCGCTCTCAATTGCATTGGAAAGTAGACATTCTGGGCTTTCCAGCAATATATAATAGTCCATACTTTTCCCAAGATTTGATGGCCCAAACTGGCGTTCCAAGTCAGCATAGAAATTCTGGCGTCAAAACCCCAGAACTGGCATAAAAGCTGGAGTTAAACGCCCAAACCGGCACAAAAGCTGGCGTTTAACTCCAAGAAAAGCCTCTACACGTGAAAGCTTCAACGCTCAGCCCTAGCACAAACCAAGTGGGCCCTGAAGTGGATTCTGCATTATTTACTCATTTCTGTAAACCCTAGGTTACTAGTTTTCTACAAATAGGACCTTTTGCTATTGTATTTTACACACTTGATCATACTTTTGATCTTGGTTCTTCTGGTTCCCTCTCTGGGGCCGAAGCCAATGATCACTATTATCACTTTTGTATTTTTAACGGTGGAGTTTCTACACACCATAGATTAAGGTGTGGAGCTCTGCTGTTCCTTATGAATTAATACAAAGTACTATTGTTTTTCTATTCAACTCAAGCCTATTTCTATTCTAAGATATCCATTCGTTCTTCAACATGATGAATGTGATGATCCGTGACACTCATCACCATTCTCACCTATGAACGCGTGTCTGACAACCACTTCCGTTCTACATGCAAACAAGCTTGAATGTGTATCTCTTGGGTTTCTAATCTAAGATTAGAACCTTCGTGGTATAGGCTAGAATCAATTGGCGGCCATTCCTGAGATCTGGAAAGTCTAAACCTTGTCTGTGGTATTCTGAGTAGGATCAGGGAAGGGATGACTGTGACGAGCTTCAAACTCGCGAGTGTTGGGCGTAGTGACAGACGCAAAAGGATCAATGGATCCTATTCCAACATGATTGAGAACCAACAGCTGATTAGCCGTGCGGCGACAGCGCATTTGGAACATTTTCTCTGAGAGGACTGGAGGTAGCCATTGACAATGGTGAAACCCAACATACAGCTTGCCATGGAAAGGAGTATGAATGATTGGAAGAAGGCAATAGGAAAGCAGAGGTTCAGAAGGAACAAAGCATCTCCATACGCTTATCTGAAATTCCTACCAATGAATTGCATAAGTATCTCTATCTTTATTTTATGTTTTATTCATATTTTAATTATCAATTCTCCATAACCATTTGAATCCACCTGACTGAGATTTACAAGATGACCATAGCTTGCTTCAAGCCGACAATCTCCGTGGGATCGACCCTTACTCACGTAAGGTTTATTACTTGGACGACCCAGTGCACTTGCTGGTTAGTTGTGCGGAGTTGTGACAAAGAGTTGAGATTACAATTGTGCGTACCAAGTTGTTGGCGCCATTGATGATCACAATTTCGTGCACCAAGTTTTTGGTGCCGTTGCCGGGGATTGTTCGAGTTTGGACAACTGACAGTTCATCTTGTTGCTCAGATTAGGTAATTTTATTTTATGTTTAAGCTTTTTACCTTTTAATTTTCGAAAAATTAAAAAAAATTTCTATTCTGTTCTTCAGAGTTTCTAAGAATGAATTCTAGAGTTTCATGATGATCTGTTGATGTCTGGCTGGCTGTGAAGCCATGTCTAATCTTTTGGACCGAGGTTTCAACTTATCATCACAAGGGCTTGTTGATTTCTATCAATCTTGCTGTTGAGCGTAATGATTTGCTAATGCCTGGCTGGCCATTGGCCATGTCTAGTGTTTTGGACCGAAGCTTTTACTGAAAGCTTGGCTGGCTAGTAAGCCATGTCTAGTTTCTGGACCGGCGTTTTAGACTAACATTGCATGATTCCTGGAATTCTCATTAAGAATTTTGAAGTCCTTTTTTTTCTCTTTTTCTACTTAATTTTCGAAAAAAATTACAAAATTTTTTTTATAAAATCTTAAAATAAAAAATATTTTATGTTTCTTGTTTGAGTCTAGTGTCTAATCTTAAGTTTGGTGTCAATTGCATTCTTCTAATTTTCAAAAATTACATGCATTATGTTCTTCATTGATCTTCAAGTTGTTCTTGATGATTTCCTTGCTCTGATCTTTAAATTCTCTTGTTTTGTGTCTTTTGTTGTTTCTCATATGCATTTTCAAATTGTTATAGTCCTTAGTATACAAACTTCTAAGTTTGGTGTCCTGCATGCATTATTTGTTTAATCTTAGTTTTCCAACCATGTCTTTTCAAGTCAATAATACAGAGAATTGAAGATTCAGAACATGCAGCAGAGGAATTACAGAGAAAAAGCTGGGCGTTCAAAACGCCCAGTGAGGAAGGAAAACTGGCGTTTAAACGCTAGCCAGGGTACCTGGCTGGGCGTTAAACGCCCAAAAAGGTAGCATTTTGGGCATTAAACACCAGAATGGATGCCATTCTGGGCATTTAATGCCAGGAGGACACTAGAGGGAAGATTTTGTTTTAATTCAAATCTTTTTCAAATATTCATAATTTTTCAAAATCAAATATTTTTCAAATCATATCTCTTCAATCATATCTTTTTAAAATTAATTTATTTCCATTTTTTTAAATTATTATTATTTTCAAAAATCCTTGCTACAATTAATGATTTAATTCAAAATTTTCAAGTTGTTACTTGCCTATTAAGAAAGGATCAAATTTTAATTCTAGAATAATATCTTTTAATTTCCTGTTAGTCAAGTAATCAACTTTAATTTTAAAAATTTCTCTTTCTAATTTGATTCTCAATCATATCTTCTCAATCATATCTTTTCAATCACATCTTTTTCAAAATTAATTTTCAATCATATCTTTTTGATTTCTAATTTCAAAATCTTTTCCAAAAATCACTTAATTTCTTTCCCAATTTTAGTTTTCGAAAATCATTTACCAAATTTTCAAAATTTCTTTTAATTATTTCAAAAGGACTAACACTTCTCCATTATTAGCAATTCGAACTCTGTCCCTCTTGATAAGTTCGAATTCTCTCTTCTCTACCTCATCCTTCTATTTTTATTTTCCTCTGACACCTCAAGGAATCTCTATACTGTGACATAGAGGATTCCATATTTTCTTCTCCTCTCTTTTCATATGAACAGGAGCAAGGACAAGGGCATTCTTGTTGAAGCTGATCCTGAACCTGAAAGGACCTTGAAGAGAAAGCTCAAAGAAGATAAAGTACAACTCTTTATAGAGGACCTAACAGAAACTTTCAAACAAGAAGAAGCCATGGCAGCCGAAAATAACAACAATGCCAACAATGCAAGGAAGGTGCTTGGTGACTTTACTACACCTACTCCCGACTTCTATGGGAGAAGCATCTCAATCCCTGCCATTGGAGCAAACAACTTTGAGCTTAAGCCTCAATTAGTTTCTCTGATGCAACAGAATTGCAAGTTTCATGGACTTCCATTGGAAGATCCTCATCAGTTCTTAGCTGAATTCTTGCAAATCTGTGACACCGTCAAGACCAATGGGGTTGATCCCGAGGTCTAGAAGCTTATGCTCTTTCCCTTTGCTGTAAGAGACAGAGCTAGAACATGGTTGGATTCATAACCTAAAGAAAGCCTGAACTATTGGGAAAAGCTAGTCAATGCCTTCTTGGCAAAGTTCTTTCAACCTCAAAAATTGAGCAAGCTTAGAGTGGAGGTCCAAACCTTCAGACAAAAGGATGATGAATCCCTCTATGAAGCTTGGGAAAGATACAAGCAATTGATCAGAAGGTGTTCTTCTGACATGCTTTCAGAATGGAGCATCATAGGTATCTTCTATGATGGTCTGTCTGAACTGTCCAAGATGTCATTGGACAGCTCTGCTGGAGGATCTCTTCATCTGAAGAAGACGCCTGCAGAAGCTCAGGAACTCATTGAAATGGTTGCAAATAACCAATTCATGTATACCTCTGAGAGGAATCATATGAACAATGGGACGCCTCAGAAGAAGGGAGTTCTTGAAATTGATACTCTGAATGCCATATTGGCTCAGAACAAAATATTGACTCAGCAAGTCAATATAATTTCTCAGAGTCTGTTTGGAATGCAAGCAGCAACAGTCAGTACCAAAGAAGCTTCATCTGAAGAAGAAGCTTATGATCCTGAGAACCCAGCAATGGAAGAGGTGAATTACATGGGAGAATCCTATGGAAACACCTATAATCCTTTATGGAGAAATCATCCAAACCTCTCATGGAAGGATCAATAGAGGCCTCAACAAGGCTTCAACAACAATAATGGTGGAAGAAATAGGTTTAGCAATGGCAAACCTTTTCCATCATCTTCTCAGCAACAAACATAGAATTCCAAGCAGAACCACTCTGAATTAGCAACTGTAGTCTCTGATTTAATTAAAACCGCTCAAAGTTTTATGACTAAAACAAGGTCCTCCATTAAAAATTTGGAGGCACAAGTGGGTCAGATGAGTAAGAAAGTTACTGAACTCCCTCCTAGTACTCTTCCAAGCAATACAGAAGAGAATCCAAAAGGAGAGTGCAAGGCCATCAACATAACCCACACGGCCGAACTTGGAGAGGAGGAAGAGGCAGTGATCTCCACTGAGGAAGACCTCAATGGAAATCCACTAGCCTCCAAGGAGTTCCCTAATGAGGAACCATGGGAATCTGAGGCTCACACTGAGACCATAGAGATTCCATTGAATTTACTTTTGCCATTAATGAGCTCTGATGAGTATTCTTCCTCTGAAGAGGATGAAGATGTTACTGAAGAACAAGTTGCTAAGTACCTTGGAGCAATCATGAAGCTAAATGCCAAGCTATTTGGTAATGAGACTTGGGAGGATGAACCCCCCTTGCTCACCAAAGAACTAGATAACTTGACTAGGCAGAAATTACCTCTGAAAAGACAAGATCCTGGAAAGTTCTCAATACCTTGTACCATAGGCACCATGACCTTTGAGAAGGCTCTGTGTGACCTAGGGTCAAGCATAAACCTCATGCCTCTCTCTGTAATGGAGAAGCTAGGGATCCTTGAGGTACAAGCTGCAAGAATCTCACTAGAGATGGCAGACAATTCAAGGAAACAGGCTTATGGACTTGTAGAGGATGTCTTGGTAAAGGTTGAAGACCACTACATCCCTGCTGATTTCATAATCCTAGATACTGGGAAGTGTATGGATGAATCCATCATCCTTGGCTGACCCTTCCTAGCCACAGCAAAAGCTGTGATTGATGTTGACAGCGGAGAATTGGTCCTTCAAGTGAATGAGGACTCCATTGTGTTTAAAGCTCAAGGATCTTCCTCTGTAACCATGGAGAAGAAGCATGAAAAGCTTCTCTCAATACAAAATCAAACAAAACCCCCACATTCAAACTATAAGTTTGGTGTTAGGAGGCCACAACCAAACTCTAAGTTTGGTGTTAAAAGGCCATCATCATGCTCTGAGTATCTATGAGGCTCCATGAGAGCCCACTGTCAAGCTACTGACATTAAAGAAGCGCTTGTTAGGAGGCAACCCAATTTTACTTATCTATGTTAAAATTTTAGTTTCCATTGTTATTTTATGTTTTCTGTAGGTTGATGATCATGTGAAGTCATAAAAACAATTGAAAAAACAAAAAAAAACTGAAAAATAGAATGAAAAACAGCACACCCTAGAGGAGAAGCCTACTGGCGTTTAAACACCAGTAAGGGCAACAGAATGGGCGTTAAACGCCCAGTCTGGCACCATTCTGGGCGTTTAACGCCAGAAATGGGCACCAGATTGGCGTTTAATGCCAGAAAAGGGCAAGAAGCTGGCGTTTAATGCCAGAAATGGGCAGCAATCTTGCGTTTAATGCCAGGATTGGTAGTAAAGGGCGTTTTGCAAGCCTAATTGGTGCAGGGATGAGAAATCCTTGACACCTCAGGATCTGTGGACCCCACAGGATCCCCACCAACCTCAACTCACTCTCTCTTCTTCTTCACACCTTTTCATAATACTCTTCCC
Organism: Arachis hypogaea; assembly: GCF_003086295.3. NCBI lineage: Eukaryota > Viridiplantae > Streptophyta > Magnoliopsida > Fabales > Fabaceae > Arachis > Arachis hypogaea. The sequence goes on from NC_092049.1 coordinate 31,413,962, forward strand.
TAAAAACCCCTCACCTATCAAATCCTACCCTCTTCTCCACAAACCCTTCACCAATCCACATCCATCCATCATAAACCCCACCTACCTCACCATTCAAATTCAAACCACTTTCCCTCCCAAACCCACCCATACATGGCCGAACCTTACCCTCTCCCCACTCCTATATAAAGCCATCTTCACCCCTTCATTTTCACACATCTTAAACACTACTTCTCCCCCTTGGCTGAAACACTAACCCCCCTCCATCTCCTCTATTTCTTCTTCCTCTACTCTCTTTCTTTTTCTTTTGCTTGAGGACGAGCAAACCTTCTAAGTTTGGTGTGGTAAAAGTGTTGCTTTTTGTTTTTCCATAACCATTTATGGCACCTAAGGCCGGAGAAACCTCTAGAAAGAGGAAAGGGAAGGCAAAAGCTTCCACCTTTGAGTCATGGGAGATGGAGAGATTTATCTCAAGGGTGCATCAAGACCACTTCTATGAAGTTGTGGCCAAGAAGAAGGTGATCCCCGAGGTCCCTTTCAAGCTCAAAAAAGGTGAATACCCAGAGATCCGACATGAGATTTGAAGAAGAGGTTGGGAAGTTCTCACCAACCCCATTCAACAAGTCAGAATCTTAATGGTTCAAGAGTTCTATACCATGCATGGATCACCAAGAACCATGATCAAAGTGTGAACCCAGACCCAAAGAATTGGCTTACAATGGTTCGGGGGAAATACTTAGATTTTATTCCGGAAAATGTAAGGTTGGCATTTAACTTGCCCATGATACAAGGAGATGTATGCCCCTACACTAGAAGGGTCAACTTTGATCAAAGGTTAGACCAAGTCCTCATAGACATTTGTGAAGAGGGCGTTCAATGGAAGAAAGATTCAAGAGGGAAGCCGGTTCAACTAAGAAGGCATGACCTCAAGCCCGTGGCTAGGGGATGGTTGGAGTTCATCCAACGCTTAATCATTCCCACTAGCAATCGGTCTGAAGTTACTATAGACTGGGATATCATGATCCATAGCATCATGATTGGAGAGGAAGTAGAAGTTCATGAGGTTATATCCCTAGAACTCTACAAGGTGGCGGACAAGTCCTCTACTTTATCAAGGTTAGCCTTCCCTCATCTCATTTGTCACCTTTGCAATTCAGCTGGAATTGACATAGAGGAAGACATCCTCATTGATGAGGACAAGTCCATCACTAAGAAAAGGATGGAGCAAACAAGAGATCCCACTCATGGACGAAGAGCATGAGGAAATTTCTCATTATGAAATCCCTGAGATGCCTCAAGGGATTCATTTTCCTCCACAAAATTATTGGGAGCAAATTAACACCTCCCTAGGAGAATTAAGTTCCAATATGGGACAACTAAGGGTGAAACACCAAGAGCATTCTATCCTCCTTCATGAAATTAGAGAATATCAAAGAATCATGAGAGAGGAGCAACAAAGGCAAGCAAGAGACATTGAGGAGCTCAAGCACTCCATAAGATCTTCAAGAAGAAGAACTAGCCGCCATCACTAAGGTGGACCCGTTTTTTAATTTCCTTGTTCTTTATTTTCTGTTTTTCGAATTTTATGCTTTATGTTTATCTATGTTTGTGTCTTTATTACATGATCACTAGTATCTTAGTGTCTATGTCTTAAAGCTATGAATGTCCTATGAATCCATCACCTTTCTTAAAAGAAAAATGTTTTAATCACAAAAGAACAAGATGTACATGATTTCGAATTCATCCTTGAAAATAGTTTAATTATTTGATGTGGTGACAATACTTTTTGTTTTCTGAATGAATGCTTGAACATTGTATATTTTTGAATTTGTTGTTTATGAATGTTAAAATTGTTGGCTCTTGAAAGAATAATGAAAAAGGAGAAATGTTATTGATAATCTGAAAAATCATAAAATTGATTCTTGAAGCAAGAAAGAGCAGTGAAAAGCTTGCAGAAAAAAAATGGCAAAAAAAAGCCAAGAAGAAAAAGCCAATAGCCCTTTAAACCAAAAGATAAGGGTAAAATAAAAAGGATCCAAGGCTTTGAGCATCAGTGGATAGGAGGGCCTAAAGGAATAAAATCCTGGCCTAAGCGGCTAAACCAAGCTGTCCCTAACCATGTGCTTGTGGCGTGAAGGTGTCAAGTAAAAACTTAAGACTGAGTGGTTAAAGTCGTGGTCCAAAGTAAAAAGAGTGTGCTTAAGAGCTCTGGATACCTCTAATTGGGGACTCTAGCAAAGCTGAGTCACAATTTGAAAAGGTTCAACCAGTTATGTGTCTGTGGCATTTATGTATCCGGTGGTAATACTGGAAAACAAAATGTTTAGGGTCACGGCCAAGACTCATAAAGTAACTGTGTTCAAGAATCAACATACTGAACTAGGAGAATCAATAACACTATCTGAATTCTGAGTTCCTATAGATGCCAATCATTTTGAACTTCAAGGGATAAAGTGAGATGCCAAAACTGTTCAGAGGCAAAAAGCTACTAGTCCCACTCATCTAATTGGAGCTAAGTTTAATTGATATTTTGGAATTTATAGTATATTCTCTTCTTTTTATCCTATTTGATTTTCAGTTACTTGGGGACAAGCAACAATTTAAGTTTGGTGTTGTGATGAGCAGATAATTTATACGCTTTTTGGCATTATTTTTAGTATATTTTTATTATATTTTAGTTTGTTTTTATTATGTTTTTATTAGTTTTTAAATAAAAATCACATTTATGGACTTTACTATGAGTTTTTGTGTTTTTCTGTGATTTCAGGTATTTTCTGGTTGAAATTGAGGGACCTGAGCAAAAATCTGATTCAGAGGCTGAAAAAGGACTGCATATGCTGTTGGATTCTGAGCTCCCTGCACTCGAAGTAGATTTTCTGGAGCTACAAAAGCTCAATTGGCTCGCTCTCAATTGCGTTGGAAAGTAGACATCCTGGGCTTTTCAGCAATATATAATAGTCCATACTTTGCTTGCGATTTGATGGCCCAAACCGGCGTTCCAAGTCAGCATAGAAATTCTGGCGTCAAAACGCCAGAACTGGCATAAAAGCTGGAGTTAAACGCCCAAACTGGCACAAAAGCTGGTGTTTAACTCCAAGAAAAGCCTCTACACGTGAAAGCTTCAACGCTCAGTCCAAGCACACACCAAGTGGGCCCTGAAGTGGATTCTGCATCATTTACTCATTTCTGTAAACCCTAGGTTACTAGTTTTCTACAAATAGGACCTTTTGCTATTGTATTTTACACACTTGATCATACTTTTGATCTTGGTTCTTCTGGTTCCCTCTCTGGGGCCGAAGCCAATGATCACCATTATCACTTTTGTATTTTCAACGGTGGAGTTTCTACACACCACAGATTAAGGTGTGGAGCTCTGCTGTTCCTCATAAATTAATGCAAAGTACTATTGTTTTTCTATTCAACTCAAGCCTATTTCTATTCTAAGATATCCATTCGTTCTTCAACATGATGAATGTGATGATCCATGACACTCATCACCATTCTTACCTATGAACGCGTGCCTGACAATCACTTCCGTTCTACATGCAAACAAGCTTGAATGTGTATCTCTTGGGTTTCTAATCTAAGATTAGAACCTTCGTGGTATAGGCTAGAATCAATTGGCGGCCATTCCTGAGATCCGAAAAGTCTAAACCTTGTCTGTGGTATTCCGAGTAGGATCAGGTAAGGGATGACTGTGACGAGCTTCAAACTCGCGAGTGTTGGGCGTAGTGACAGACGCAAAAGGATCAATGGATCCTATTCCAACATGATTGAGAACCAACAGCTGATTAGCCGTGCGGCGACAGCGCATTTGGAACATTTTCACTGAGAGGACTGGAGGTAGCCATTGACAATGGTGAAACCCAACATACAGCTTGCCATGGAAAGGAGTATGAATGATTGGAAGAAGGCAATAGGAAAGCAGAGGTTCAGAAGGAACAAAGCATCTCCAAACGCTTATCTGAAATTCCTACCAATGAATTGCATAAGTATCTCTATCTTTATTTTATGTTTTATTCATATTTTAATTATCAATTCTCCATAACCATTTGAATCCGCCTGATTTAGATTTACTAGATAACCATAGCTTGCTTCAAGCCGACAATCTCCGTGGGATCGACCCTTACTCACGTAAGGTTTATTACTTGGACGACCCAGTGCACTTGCTGGTTAGTTGTGCAGAGTTGTGACAAAGAGTTGAGATTACAATTGTGCATACCAAGTTGTTGGCGCCATTGATGATCACAATTTCGTGCACCAGCCGCACACAATACTCAGAATCAACCACAGAAACACACATCAAGACAAGAGAATCCAGCCAGTCGGACATGCTCTCTAGGACCTTGGTAGACATCTCAACAATATTTTTGCGAGAAGACATGGGTCAATGATAAATCCCAAATTTGTGGTTTATCTTGTTCTTATTTTTGGGGATTTTATCACCTTTTCCCACATTTATTCAATGAAATAGCATAGTTTTGCAATTCTCCCTAGATTTGTGCTTAAGTGTAAAAACATGCTTTTTAAGCCTTAAAATAGCTAAATTTAATCCACTTTAATTCTATTCGATGCCTTGATATGTTTTTTGAGTGATTTTAGGTTCATAAGGCAAGTATTGGATGGAAGAAGTGAGGAGAAAAGCATGCAAGTGGGAGAACTCATGAAGAAATGAAGGAACCGTAAAGCTGTCAAGCTTGACCTCTTGGCACTCAATTGACCATAACTTCAGCTACAGAGGTCCAAATGAGGCGATTCTAGTTGCGTTGGAAAGCTAACATCTGGGGCTTCAAAATGATATAAAATTTACCATATTTTGCTTCACGTTTAGGGGTACGCACGCGCACTGTGCGCACCAATGGAGCTGCGTGGGTCCACTTTTTGCACTTCGTTGGGGGCGATTTCTAGCTCATTTTGGGCCCAATCCAACTAATTTCTGATACTATTGAACCCAAGGATTGAAAGGAGAATGAACCAAGTAGCCATAGTTTAGTTTTCGTCATGTTTTAGGATAGAATTCTAGAGAGAGAGGCTCTCTCCTCTCTTTAGATTTAGGATAGTAATTAGGATAAAGTTAGGTTAATCATACTCAAATTTCTCTTTCAATTCTTATTTTGATTTTAGTTCTCATTATATTTTAGTGTTCTATTGTCTTAATCTTCTTTGTTTCTCTTGTTAATTTCTTATTTTACTCTCTTTTATGTTGATGAACCCTTGTTGGATCTTAATTTTCTTTAATGCAATTTTATGTTTCCATGCTCTTCTATGCTTCTTTTATGTTGATCTTGCTTGCTATTGTTGATTTCTTGCTTATGTTGGTTATGGGTTTCTTTTAATTCTTGCATTTTATGATCTTTACTTTTCTTGCATACTAGATGTTTGATAAAATGTTTACATTAGTTTTTGAGTAGTTTTCTTTGCTCTTGGCCTAGGCTAAGGGAATTAAGTGACCTTGAGTCATTGGGTCTCAATGATTTGGTGATTTGAGAACCCTTGGTGATCAATTTGATACTTATTGACACCAACCCACTACTAATCTAATTAGTAGATAGGTTGGAACTTATGGGTTGATGTGATCAATGTCATTTAACGTACTTCAAGTCTAGGAGTAGATATTATGTACTTAAGACTTTTGGAAGTAGACTTAATGAGCTTGGTTCCTCATAATTGTCAATATATGGGTTGTAGTCAAGGATGGTGATCTCAATTACCTATGTCTAGCCAAGAGTACTTTTCATGTCTTTTATTAGTTCTTGACATTTTACTTTCTTGCCATTTACTTTTCTTGTCCTATTACAAATCAAACCCCCCCGCACATCTTCATAGCCAATAATTAAACACTTTATTGTAATTCCTTGTGAGACGACCCGGAGTCTAAATACTTCGGTTATAAATTCATTGAGGTTTGTACTTGTGACAACTCAAATTTTTGATTGGGAGGATTGTTTTTGGTATAGAACTATACTTGCAACGAAAATTCATTTATTTGAGGAAATTCTATACCAACACGACAATTCTCTTAAATCAGTCAACTAGTCCTACAGTGAGAAAAAGGAAAAAAAGGGTTACTAATTAAACAGCTTGGACAAAATAGGAGACATCTCGGACAAGTATGGAGATAACTCGGACAAATAGCATGCGAATGTTAAAAGACTCAGAAAACAGCAGTAAAAGGAAACCCCAGGACTCACACCAAGGTCCAGGGGAATCCTTTGGAGGAAATAACAAAGCAAGGATCCAAAGAAAGAAAAACCTTGCAACGTTAAGTCCTAAAATCACAAAGAAGATCACTAGCCTTCTCTGACAAATGGCGATCAATACAAAGCAGCAAACCATCAACATCAAGCATGCAGAAATCATAAAAAAGATGCAACCTTTTTCCAAATTCACAGTCCATTACTCCAAGATACAAACAGAAGAGGATCAATACATAAAGAAACCAAGCAAAAAGGGGGCAGAAACAAGCAACAAATCAAAACCCTTAAGGCACGCGTTACAGACACAACAACGCAGAAAAGGTTCAAACTTTCCAACATGAATACAAGCAAGATCAAAACTTTCAAAATCAAAACAATACAAAAGAACGACATGGAAAGTAAAAAAGAGAGAAGAAGAAAACCAACCTACAGAGAAGAAGGAGGCAATAACCGATCAGAGATTGAAGCAAACAACCGAAACGACATCAGCGGATTACCCTTCGAGTAAAAGAAAGCGCGAAGATGCAAGGGCGAAAGGGTAAGCAGAAGAAAAAGAGTTACAGCGAGCAAAGAGAGGAGAAACTGAAAAAAGCTTTGAAATTCAAAAATGAGATACAAAGAGGGAAACAAAGGAAACGACAAAGGAGTTAATGTGTTTTACTCTCGCACGTTCCCAAGGAAATATAAAACGCACGTTGCAATTAAAAGGGGTGAGAAAAAATGCTCCGCATTCAAGCCACTAAATGGAAACTCTACAATGAGATCAAGATGCTCGAGCTCGGCTTCCCTAATAAAGAGATCGAAGTCTAAAAAAGGACATGACTCCAAAAGAAAGACCACGCTCAAGTAGGGGCACTGTTCATGCCCTGGGTCGAGTTGTACGACCCGGGCTGATTAAAGACAAGTCGACCGACCTCTTCAGGTCTGGAATTCCCGATCTCTTCTCAAAGAGCTCGGTCAAATCGCTATAGGGAGCCCACGTCGGCCCAAATAAAGGGACATAGCCCAAATCTAAAGGCAACTAAAGCCTAGAAAGATAAGGGCGGTTCTCCTTGAAGATAAGATGACTTCACTCAGAAGATAAGATAAGATAACTAACGTATCTTATCCGGAAAAGTCAACCTACACTACTATAAATACACTGGAGCACCCAGGTATAACTCATACTCTGATTCTACTAAAAACCTACTTAAAGCCCATGCTAACTTAAGCATCGGAGTCCCTTACAGGTACCACCACCCTCCGGTGACGAAGGGTCAGCAGCACCATCTAGTCTAACAAGTCAGACACGTCAGCTCCGGCCACCACTGCAGATCTCAACCGGGATTGACCTACAGTTTTAGGTAACCATCGGAACAGCGTTCAATGCCAAGAAGGGATACCCACCCTTGGTGTTGAACGCCCTAAAGGGGTAGTGCTCCTGGCGTTGAATGCCATGAAGGGGGTAGCAAAGGCGTTGAACGCCCAACAAAGGATGATTAGACATATGAAAGTGCTGATAAGACCCCTCCTAAGCAAACTACTAACCCCCCTTCCATTTCTGTAGGCATTCAACCAACTTCAACTAAAGTTGATGAATACAGGGCCAAGATGCCATATCCTCAGAAGCTCCGGCAAGTGGAAAAAGATAAACAGTTTGCCTGCTTTGCGGATTGTCTCAAGACACTTGAGATCAAGATCCCTTTTGTAGAGGCTCTTGAGTAAATACCTTCTTATGCAAAGTTTATGAAGGACATCTTAAGTCATAAGAAGGATGGGAGAGAGGCAGAAACAGTCCTCCTCACTGAAGAATGCAGTGCAGTAACCCAAAAGAGCTTACCAGAAAAACTCAAAGATCCTGGGAGCTTTATGATACCCTACACCTTAGGGGATGCCTATACAAAGACATCCCTATGTGATCTCGAAGAAAGTATTAACTTAATACCTGTGTCATTAATAAAGAGACTTTGTTTAACTCACGAAGTTAAACTTACCCGTATATGTCTTCAACTTGCTGATGGCTCTATTAAGCTTCCATCAGGCGTGATTGAGGACATGATTATTAGGGTTGGACCCTTTGCTTTCCCCACAGATTTTGTGGTACTAGAGATGGACGAGCATAAGAGTGCAACCCTTATTCTAGGAAGACCCTTCCTAGCTACAGGACGGACTCTCATTGACGTTCAGAAAGGGGAAGTAACCCATAGAGTCAATGAGGATGAGTTCGTATTAAATGCTGTCAAAGCCATGTAGCATCCAGACACTTCAGAGGAGTGCATGAGTATTGATATCATTGATTCCCTGGTGGAAGAAGTGAATATGGCTGAGGGACTCGAAGAAGAGCTGAACGACATCTTTTATGATGCTCAGCCTGAGTTAGAGGAGCCAGAAAAAATAAAGGAACCTCTGAAAATCCCTAAGGAGGAGAACAAGTCTCCTAAACTCGAGCTCAAGCCATTACCACCCTCCTTAAAATATGCATTTCTTGGAGATGGAGATACTTATCCTATGATTATAAGCTCTGCCTTAGAACCACAGGAAGAAAAAGCACTACTCCAAGTGCTAAAGACACGCAAGACAGCTCTTGGGTGGACCATAAGTGACCTTAAGGGCATTAGCCCAACTCGATGCATGCACAAGATCCTGCTGAAAGATGATGATAAACCAGTGGTACAACCACAAAGGTGACTGAATCCAGCCATGAAGGAAGTGGTGCAAAAGAAAGTCACAAAATTATCGAAGGCTGGAATTATTTATCCCATCTCTGACAGTCCCTAGGTGAGCCATGTCCAAGTTGTTCCCAAGAAAGGAGGCATGACAATGGTTGATAATGAAAAGAATGAACTTATTCCTACAAGGACAGTTATAGGGTGGCGTATGTGCATTGACTATAGGAGGCTCAATAACGCCACCAAAAAGGATCATTTTTCTTTACCATTTATAGACCAAATGCTGGAGAGAATAGCAGGTCATGCATCCTACTAATTTTTGGATGGCTATTCAGGTTATAACCAAATTGCAGTAAATCCTCAGGACCAAGAAAAGATAGCATTTACATGCCCATATGACGTGTTTGCTTGTAGGCGGATGCCATTTGGCCCTTTGCAATGCACCTGCCACCTTTCAAAGGTGTATGCTCTCCATCTTCTCTGATATGGTGGAAAAGTTCCTTGAAGTGTTCATGGATGACTTCTTCATCTTTGGAGACTCATTTGACTCTTACCTTGACCATCTGGCCTTAGTTCTCAAACGATGTCAAGAGACAAACCTAGTTTTAAACTGGGAAAAATGCCACTTCATCGTGACTGAAGGGATTGTTCTTGGGCATCGAATTTCAAACAAGGGAAGAGAAGTGGATCAAGCTAAGGTGGAGGTAATTGAGCGATTACCACCACCCACTAATGTCAAAGGACTCAGAAGTTTCCTGGGATATGCAGGATTCTACATGAGGTTTATAAAGGATTTTTTCAAAATCGCAAAACCCCTGTGCAACTTACTAGCTACCGACACTCCATTTGTCTTTGACCAAGAGTGTCTGTAGGCTTTTGAGACTCTAAAAGCTAAGCTTATCACTGCGCCTATCATCTCTGCACCCAACTGGGCCTTACCGTTCAAACTAATGTGTGACGCCAGTGACCACGCCATTGGCACAGTTCTGGGGCAGAGGCATGACAAGCTTCTGCATGTCATTTATTATGCCAGTCGCGTCCTAAATGTCGTGCAGAAGAACTACACTACCACAGAGAAGGAATTACTTGCAGTGGTTTATACCATTGACAAGTTCAGATCCTATCTAATAGGATCTAAGGTCATTATCTACACTAACCATGCTACTCTCAAATATCTACTCACCAAGCAGAATTCTAAGCCCAGGTTGATAAGATGGGTATTACTCCTGCAAGAGCTTGATATAGAAATCAGAGACAGAAAATGGTTAGAAAATCAAGTGGTTGACCACTTGTCTCGGATTGAACCAGTAGAAGGGACATCTCCTTCCTCTATTGAGGTGTCTGAAACATTCCCGGATGAGCAACTCTTTGCCATCCTGACGGCACCTTGGTTTGCAGACATTTGAAAATTACAAAGCTATAAGATTCATCCCCAAAGAGTACAGTAGGCAGCAAGCCCGAAAACCCATTCATGATTCTAGATACTACTTGTGGGATAAACCGTATCTCTTTAAGAGATGTTCGGATGGGATAATCCACTGTTGTATGTCTGAAGAAGAGGCACAGAAAATCCTATGGTATTTCCATGGCTCCGATTATTGAGGACATTTTGGAGGAGAGCGAACAGCCACTAAAGTCCTCCAAAGTGGTTTCTACTGGCCCACATTCTTTAAGAATTTCTGAGAGTTTGTCCGTCATTGTGACAATTGCCAAAGGGCTGGCAATCTCCCTCATGGTCACGACATGCCTCAGCAAGAAATCCTAGAGATTGAGGTGTTTGATGTATGGGGTACAGACTTCATAGGTCCTTTCCCACCTTCATACTCAAACACCTATATCCTTGTGGCAGTAGATTATGTGCTTGTTTGTGCACCATTATTTTGATAAAATAAGATTTTTTTTTCAATGAAAAAAGATAATTTTTTTATTTTTTTAATGTGTTTGGCAAATTTCTAGTAGTAAAAGTAAAAGTACTAGAAAAATCAGAAAAATATCTTTTTTGAGAAGCTGTAATTCACATCTTTTTTTAAAAGATATTTTTTTCCTTTAAAAAAATGTTTTTTATGTAATAAATAAACAAGAAAGTACTTTTATATTATTATACCCAAACATAATTGATAAATAAAAAGATCTTTTTACATGAGATACCCAAACATAAAATTACTTTTACTTTTTCATAAGATCTTTTAAAAAAAGATAATTCGAAAAAAGATCTTTTCTTAAAAGCTCACCCAAACAAGCTCTATGTGTCTAAATGGATTGAGGCAGTCGCATCACCCACAAATGACACTAGAATAGTAATGAAGTTCCTTCAGAAGAACATCTTCAGCAGGTTTGGTGTCCCTAGGACACTGATCAGTGACGGAGGAACTCATTTCTGCAATAAACAGCTTGACTCTCCGCTGAGCCGATATGGAGTTTGCCATAAATTGGCCACCCCATATCATCCACAGACAAATGGGCAAGATGAAGTCTCAAATAGAGAACTAAAGAGAATCCTTGAAAGAACGGTAAATACCTCTATAAAGGATTGGACAAGAAAGCTTGATGATGCCCTCTGGGCATACAGAACAGCTTTCAAGACCCCTATAGGAACATCACCATATCAATTGGTGTATGAGAAGGCGTGCCACTTGCCAGTGGAGCTAGAACACAAGGCTTACTGGACAATCAGACTCTTGAACCTTGATGCAAAGGCAGCAGGAGAGAAATGGTTGCTCCAACTAAATGAGTTGGATGAATTCCGACTTGCTGCATTTGAAAATGCAAAAATTTATAAAGAAAAGGCCAAGAAGTAGCATGACAGAAAGATTTCTTCCAGAGTCTTTGAACCTGGACAAAAAGTTCTACTCTTCAATTATAGACTGAAGCTCTTCCTTGGAAAGCTTAAGTCATGTTGGACAGGACGCTTCCTGATTACTAATGTATCACCCTATGGTCATATAGAAGCCCCTTGCTGGCGTTGAACGCCAGACAAGAGGGAAAAACGGGCGGTGAAAGCCCCCAAGAGGCAGCAAGACTGACGTTCAACGACAGCCAGGAGGTACTGGTTGTGCGTTGAACGCCCCCAAGGTGCAGTAATTCTGGCGTTGAATGCCAGCCAGGGAGCACTGGCTGGGCGTTCAACGCCCTGAAGGGAGGAAGCAAGGCTGGCGTTGAACACAAGCCAGGAGGCACTGGCTGGGCGTTCAACACCCAGAGGGAGCACCAGCATGGCGTTGAACGCCAGAATCAAGGCATTCTGGGCATTCAAATGCCCAGCAGAGGTTAGGGAAGTTGTTGACATTTTGTTAAAGCTTATCTTTTCCAATTTTTATCTTTTTAATCATATCTTCTAAACAAGATTCTTTCAACCATCATATTTTAATTTCAAATCCCTTTCAAATTTAAAATATTTTCAAATCTTTTTCAAAATTTCATATCTTTTTCAATTCTTTTCCAAATCTTTTATTTAACTTTAAAATCTTTTTCATACCTTCTATCTTATCTTTTTATCTTTTTCATATCATTTAATTTCAAAACTTATCTTTTTCTATCTTTTACCAAGGGGTGAATCATATCTTCTTTATCCTTTATCTAATCAATTTCGAAAACCCCACCCTTCCCTCCCTATATATACCATTCAACCACCCACTCCCTTATCCTCCTTCCATTCGAATTCTTCTCCTCCTCTTCGTCTTTTTTCTTTTTTTTTTTTGCTCGAGGACGAGCAAACCTTTTAAGTTTGGTGTGGAAAGAGCCTTGCCTTCTCACTCTATTCGAATTCTATGGCTCGAAAAAGTGGAAATCCCACTTCAAGAAGTAAGAAAGAAGACAACCAAACAGTTGTTTTCAAACCTCTCAGATTCTATACAAAGCAACATGAAGAAAATTATTACAAATAATGAGCAAGACGACAGTGATCCCGGAGGCCAACTTCGAATTAAAAGAAGATGAGTTCCCGGAGATCCAAGAGCAAATTCGAAAGAGAGGTTGGGAGATCCTGGCCGATCCTAAGATCAATGTTGGAATATAATAATGATCCATGAATTCTATGCAAATATGTGGATTACAGATAAGGAAAAGAAAGATGGACAAGGATTCCATACTTTTCGCACCATGGTGCGAGGGAAGACTCTCTATTTTCATCTTGACAAGGTGAGAGAGATCTTTAAGTTACCTCCGCAAAGGGATGATCCAGAATCCTTTAATAGGAGGGTGGTAGCTGATCCCAAGCTGGATCAGATTCTAGAAGACATATGTCTACTTGGAACTTAGTGGATCAATAACACAAAAGATAAACCAAATCAACTGAGAAGATTAGATCTTAAACCAGTTGTTAGGGGTTGGTTGGACTTCATTGGGCATTCCATACTCCCTACTAGCAACCGCTCTGAAGTTACCATCAGAAGGGCAGTAATGATTCACTGCATCATGATGGGGAATGAGGTGGAAGTCCACCAACTAATTCCCTTTGAGCTGTACAAGGTTGCAAATAGGATGTCAACTCAAGCCAGATTGGCCTATCCAAACCTTATCTTTCACTTATGCAAAGAGGCTAGAGTCATGATTAACAGAGACTCCTTTATCCCAGCAGAAAGCCCAATCACCAAGCAAGTGATGAAAGCACCAAAGTACCAGCTGATCATCCCAAAAGGAAGACACCTGAGCCTCTTTAGATGCAAGAGATCCCTCTAATTGAATATTGGACCCATTTGGAAGCATTTGTTGCACAATTGCAAACCACCTTGGATCAATTAAGAGAGGAGCAAAAAGACCAGACTAGCATGCTTTGCAAACTAGTCAAGGAATAAAAGAAGAAGGGGCATGAACTAGAAGAACTGAAGTGTTAGAAATTATCCCCTGAAGAGCCTAATTCCTCCCATGATTAAGGTGGTTGAGTTCCACCTCCCTATTTCTGTGCCTATTCTAATTCCTATTTCTTATGTTTAAATTTACATGATCACTAGTAGCATTTAAGTTTTTATTTAAGTTTCTGCCTTTTAATTTCAGAATTGCATAAGTATTATTAGGATTCAAGTTTTTATTTTCCAATTAGCTATAAAATGTTCCTCTTATCATCTCATTGAACTTGAATAAAATTTTGATTTTTTTAGAAGCAGTAATGATACATAAATTTCGAATTATACATTAAGAATAGTTCAATTATTTGATCTGGTGTCATTGTTTTTGCTTTCTGAATGCATGAATGAACAGTGCATATTTGATGTGGGAGTTAAGAATGTTGGCTCTTAAAAGAATGATGACAAAAGAGAAGTATTATTAGTGATCTAAAAAATCCTAAAATTGATTTTTGAAGCAAGAAAAAGTAGCAAAAAGGAAAAAAAAGAGAGAAAGAAAGAAGCGAAAAAGAGAGAAAGAAAAAGTAGAAAAGCCAATAGATCTTTAAACCAAAAGGCAAGAGCAAGGATCCAAGGCTTTTAGCATCAATGGTTAGAAGGGCCTAAAAGAAATATCTTAACCTAAACAATTCAAATGACCTGCTTCCCTAACTATATGCTTGTGGTGTGAAGGTGTCAAGTGAAAAGTTTGAAATTGAGTAGTTAAAGTCATGATCCAAAGCAAAGAGTGTGCTTAAGAGCTCTGGACACCACTTTCTGGGGATTCTAGCAAAGATGAATCACAATCTGGAAGGGTTCACCCAGTTAAGTGTCTGTGGCATTTATATATCCGGTGGTAATACAAGAAAACAAAGCGCTTAGGGTCAAGACCAAGACTCAAAAGAAGCTATGTTCAAGAATAAAAAAGAACTGAACTAAGAGAATCGATAATATCACCCGGATTCTAAGTTCCTAAAGATACCAACCATTCTGAACTTCAATGGAAAGTGAGATGCCAAAACTATTCAGAAGAAAAAAGCTACTAGTCCCCGATGAGCGGATATTTTATACGCTTTTTGGCATTTTTTCATATAGTTTTTAGTATGTTTTGTTTAGGTTTTATTAAGTTTTCATAGGTTTTAGTGCAAAATTCACATTTTTGGATTCTACTTTGAGTTTGTGTGTTTTATGGTGATTTCACGTATTTTCTGGCTGAAATTGAGGAGCTTGAGCAGAAGTCTGATTCAGAAGCAAAGAAAGGACTGCAGATGCTGTCAAGATCTGACCTCTGTGCACTCAAAAGCGTTTTTCTAGAGCTACTGGTGCGCAAAAATTGTGATTACACTTTAATTATGTAAAATTCATCGCTCTTTCTTTCCCTGGTAATGGCGCCAAAAACATGATGCCAATACCATGGTTCACAACTTCGCACAACTAACCAGCAAGTGCACTGGGTCGTCCAAGTAATACCTTACGTGAGTAAGGGTCGAATCCCACGGAGATTGTTGGTATGAAGCAAGCTATGGTCACCTTGTAAATCTCAGTCAGGCGGATATAAAATAATGATGGAGTTTTCGAAAGTAATTAATAAAATAGGGATAGAAATACTTATGTAATTCCTTGGTGAGAATTTCAGATAAGCGTATAGAGATGCATTTGTTCCTCTAAATCTCTGCTTTCCTGTTATCTTCATCCAATCAGTCTTACTCCTTTCCATGGCTGGCTTTATGTAATGCATCACCATTGTCAATGGCTGCTTTCGGTCTTCTCTCGGGAAAATGATCCAAATGCCCTGTCACGGCACGGCTAATCGTCTGGAGGCATCACCCTTGTCAATGGTTTACATCCTATCATCTCAGTGAAAATGGCCAACGCACCCTGTCACGGCACGACTATTCATCTGTCGGTTCTCGATCATGCTGGAATAGGATTTACTATCCTTTTGCGTTCTGTCACTACGCCCAGCAATCGCGAGTTTGAAGCTCGTCACAGTCATTCAATCATTGAATCCTACTCGGAATACCACAGACAAGGTTTAGACTTTCCGGATTCTCTTGAATGCCGCCATCATTCTAGCTTACACCATGAAGATTCTGATTAAGAGATCTAAGAG
This sequence comes from Arachis hypogaea, assembly GCF_003086295.3. Classification (NCBI taxonomy): domain Eukaryota; kingdom Viridiplantae; phylum Streptophyta; class Magnoliopsida; order Fabales; family Fabaceae; genus Arachis; species Arachis hypogaea. The sequence goes on from NC_092049.1 coordinate 31,429,719, forward strand.
ATACTCGTTCAGTCGAAGGTAGAACGGAAGTGGTTGTCAGGCACGTGTTCATAGGGAATGATGATGATTGTCACGTTCATCACATTCAGGTTGAAGAGCGAATGAATATCTTAGAAGCGAAATAAAATGAATTGGATAGAAAACAGTAGTACTTTGCATTAATCTTTGAGGAATAGCAGAGCTCCACACCTTAATCTATGGAGTGTAGAAACTCTACCGTTGAAAATACATAAGTGAATAGAGGGTAAGCATGGCCGAATGACCAGCCTCCCATGGAGGTCTAGAGATCTAAAAATGATCAAAAGATGTCTAATACAATAGTAAAAGGTCCTATTTATAATAGACTAGCTACTAGGGTTTACATAAGTAAGTAATTGATGCATAAATCCACTTCCGGGGCCCACTTGGTGTGTGCTGGGGCTGAGCTTTAACTTTACTCATGAAGAGGCCATTTGTGGAGTTGAACGCCAGGTTTTGATCCATTTCTGGCGTTCAACTCTGGTTCTTGATCCATTTCTGGCGTTGAACTCCAGAATCGGGCAGAGAGCTGGCGTTGAACGCCACTTTACGTCATCTATTCTCAAGCAAAGTATGGACTATTATATATTTCTGGAAAGCTCTGGATGTCTAATTTCCAATGCAATTGGAAGCACGCTATTTTGAGTTCTATAGCTCCAGAAAATCCATTTTGAGTGCAGGGAGGTCAGAATCCAACACCATCAGCAGTCCTTCTTCAACCTCTGAATCTGATTTTTGCTCAAGTCCCTCAATTTCAGCCAGAAAATACCTGAAAGCACAGAAAAACACACAAACTCATAGTAAAGTCCAGATTGTTGCTAGATTCTAAACCTGAAAATACCTGAAAGCACACACAAACACACAAACTAATGAAAACATCCCTAAAAGTAACTAGATTCTACTAAAAGCATACTAAAACAATGCCAAAAAGCGTATAAATTATCCGCTCATCACAACAACAAACTTAAATTGTTGCTTGTCCCCAAGCAACTGAAAATCAAATAGGATAAAAAGAAGAGAATATACTATAAATTCCAAACTATCAATGAAACATAGCTTCAATCATATGAGCGGGACTTATAGCTTTTTGCCTCTTGAATAGTTTTGGCATCTCACTTTATCCATTGAAGTTCAGAATGATTGGCATCTATAGGAACTCAGAGTTCAGATAGTGTTATTGATTCTCCTAGTTCAGTATGATGATTCTTGAACACAGCTATTTTATGAGTCTTGGCCGTGGCCTTAAGCACTTTGTTTTCCAGTATTACCACCGGATACATAAATGCCACAGACACATAATTGGGTGAACCTTTTCAGATTGTGACTCAGCTTTGCTAAAGTCCCCAATTAGAGGTGTCCAGGGTTCTTAAGCACACTCTTTTTTTTTGCTTTGGACCTTGACTTTAACCGCCCAGTCTCAAGTTTTCACTTGACACCTACACGCCACAAGCACATGGTTAGGGATAGCTTGGTTTAGCCGCTTAGACCAGGATTTTATTCCTTTAGGCCCTCCTATCCACTGATGCTCAAAGCCTTGGGATCCTTTTTATTACCCTTGCCTTTTGGTTTTAAGGGCTATTGGCTTTTTGCTCTTGCCTCTTGGTTTTAAGAGCTTTGGCTTTTTCTGCTTGCTTTTTATTTCTATATTTTTTTTTTCTGCAAGCTTTGTTCTTTGCTGCTTTTTCTTGCTTCAAGAATCATTTTTATGATTTTTCAGATTATCAAATAACATGTCTCCTTGTCATCATTATTTCAAGAGCCAACATATTTAACATTCTTAAACAACAACTTCAAAAGACATATGCACTGTTCAAGCATACATTCAGAAAACAAGAAGCATTGTCACCACATCAATATAATTAAACTAAGTTGAAGGATGAATTCGAAACTCATGTACTTCTTGTTCTTTTGAATTAAAACATTTTTCATTTAAGAGAGGTGATGGATTCATAGGACATTCATAACTTTAAGACATAGTTACTAATTACTAATGATCATGTAATGAAGACACAAACATAGATAAGCACATAACACAGAAAACGAAAAACAGAAGAAATAAGAACAAGGAATGAATCCACCTTAGTGATGGTGGCGTTTCCTTCTTGAGGAACCAATGATGTCCTTGAGCTCTTCTATGTCTCTTCCTTGTCTTTGTTGCTCCTCCCTCATTGCTTTTTGATCTTCTCTTATTTCATGAAGCATGATGGAGTGCTCTTGATGTTCCACCCTTAATTGTCCCATGTTGGCACTTAATTCTCCTAGGGAGGTGTTGATTTGCTCCCAATAGTTTTGTGGAGGAAATTGCATTTGAGGCATCTCCGGGATCTCATGGTGATGAGCTTCTTGCGCCTCTTGAGCTCCATGAATGGGCTCTCTTGCTTGCTCCATCTTCTTCTTAGTGATGGGCTTCTCTTCCTTAATGGGAATGTCTCCTTCTATGAACGCTCCAGCTGAGTAACATAGATGGCAAATAAGATGAGAAAATGCTAGCCTTGCCATGGGGGATGACTTTTCGGCTATTTTGTAGAGTTCATTAGAGATGACTTCATGAACTTCTATTTTCTCTCCAATCATGATGCTATGAATCATGATGGCTTGATCCACAGTAACTTCAGATCGGTTGCTAGTGGGGATGATGGAGCATTGGATGAATTCCAACCATCCTCTAGCCACAGGCTTGAGGTCCAATCTTCTTAGTTGAACCGGTTTGCCTTTGGAGTCAATCTTCCATTGAGCTCCTTCCACACATATGTCCATAAGGACTTGGTCCAACCTTTGATTAAAGTTGACCCTTCTAGTGTAGGGGCGTTCATCTCCTTGCATCATAGGCAAGTTAAACGCCAACCTCACATTTTCCGGTCTAAAATCTAAGTATTTCTCCCGAACCATTGTAACATAGTTCTTTGGATCCGGGTTCTTACTTTGATCATGGTTCTTGGTGATCCATGCATTGGCATAGAACTCTTGAACCATTAGGATGCCGACTTGTTGGATGGGATTTGTTAGAACTTCCCAACCTCTTCTTTGAATTTCATGTCGGATCTCCGGATACTCATTTCTTTTGAGTTTGAAAGGGACCTCAGGGATCACCTTTTTCTTGGCCACAACATCATAGAAGTGGTCTTGATGGGCTTTGGAGATGAACCTTTCCATCTCCCATGACTCGGAGGTGGAAGCTTTTGTCTTCCCTTTTCCTTTCTTAGAGGATTCTTCGGTCTTAGGTTCCATAAATGGTAATGGAAAAACAAAAAGCTTATGCTTTTACCACACCAAACTTAGAATATTGCTCGCCCTCGAGCAATAAAAGAAAGAATAGAGGAAGAAGAATAAGATATGGAGGAAAGGGGGAAGGTGTTGTGTTTCGGCCAAGAAGGGTATAGGGGGTTGTGTTGTGTGAATTTGAAGAAGAATGGAGGGTTTTATATAGGGAAGGGAGGGGGGGAAGGTTTCGGCCATATGGGTGGGTTTGGGTGGGAAATTGGTTTTGAATTTTGAAGGTAGGTGGGGTTTATGAGGTAGGTTTATCGGGAAGAGTGGATGGATGTGAGTGGAGAAGAGGTGATGGGAAAGAGAGATTGAGGTGATTGGTGAAGAGTTTTGGGGAAGAGTGTTTATGGGATTGTGTGAAAGAGGGGTGAGAAGAAGTGAGTGGAGGTAGGTGGGGATCCTGTGGGGTCCACAGATCCTGAGATGATCCTATGGGGTCCACAGATCCTTGAGGTGTTCAAGGATTTACACCCTTGCACCAAATTAGGCATGTAAAATGCCTTTGCACACAACTCTAGGCGTTCAGCGCCAGGTTGGTGCCCATTTTGGGCGTTCAACGCCCATTTGTTGGCCATTTCTGGCGCTGAACGCCAAAACCATGCCTGTTCTGGGCGTTCAGCGCCGAAACATTGCCCATTTTGGGCGTTCAGCGCCAGAACCATGCTCTGTTCTGGCGTTGAACGCCAGGCAGGTGCTTCCTCCAGGGAGTGATTTTTCTTCTGCTGTTTTTGATTCTGTTTTCAATTTCTATATTTATTTTGTGACTCCACATGATCATGAACCTATAAAGACATATAACTAAGAAGAATATTATTAGATAAATAAAAATTGGGTTGCCTCCCAACAAGCGCTTCTTTAATGTCAATAGCTTGACAGTGGGCTCTCATGGAGCCTCACAGATGTTCAGAGCATTGTTGAAACTCCCCAACACCAAACTTAGAGTTTGGATATGGGAGTTTGGTACGCGGAATCGTGATTACACTTTAATTATGTAAAGTTTATTTCTCTTTCTTTCCCTGGAAATGGCGCCAAAAACATGATGCCAAAACCACGGTTCACAACTCCGTGTAACTGACCAGCAAGTGCACTGGGTCGTCCAAGTAATACCTTACGTGAGTAAGGGTCGAATCCCACGGAGATTGTTGGTATGAAGCAAGCTATGGTCACCTTGCAAATCTCAGTTAGGCAGATATAAATTGATAATGGTGTTTTCGAATAATAATTAATAGAATAGGGATAGAAATACTTATGTAATTCATTGGTGAGAATTTCAGATAAGCGAATGGAGATGCTTTCGTTCCTCTGAACCTCTGCTTTCCTGCTATCTTCATCCAATCAGTCTTACTCCTTTCCATGGCTGGCTTTATGTGATACATCACCACTGTCAATGGCTACTTTCGGTCATCTCTCGGGAAAATGATCCAATGCCCTGTCACGGCACGGCTAATCGTCTGGAGGCATCACCCTTGTCAATGGCTTCATCTTATCCTCTCAGTAAAAATGGTCAACGCACCCTGTCATGGCACGGCTATTCATCTGTCGGTTCTCGATCATGCTGGAATAGGATTTACTATCCTTTTGCGTCTGTCACTAACGCCCTGCAATCACGAGTTTGGAGCTCGTCATAGTCATTCATTCATTGAATCCTACTCGGAATACCACAGACAAGGTTTAGACTTTCTGGATTCTCTTGAATGCCGCCATCATTCTAGCTTACGCCACGAAGATTCTGATTAAGAGATCTAAGAGATACTCATTCAGTCGAAGGTAGAACGGAAGTGGTTGTCAGGCTCGCGTTCATAGGGAATGATGATGATTGTCACGTTCATCACATTCAGATTAAAGTACGAAGGAATATCTTAGAAGCGAAACAAGATGAATTGAATAGAAAACAGTAGTACTTTGCATTAATCTATGAGGAACAGCAGAGCTCCACACCTTAATCTATGGAGTGTAGAAACTCTACCGTTAAAAATACATAAGTGAAGGTCCAGGCATGGCCGAATGGCCAGCCCCTCTGATCTAATAACCAGGCATCCAAAGATGGTCAAAAGACTCAAAGATGGTTCAAAAGATGTCTAATACAATAGTAAAAGGTCCTATTTATAATAAACTAGCTACTAGGGTTTACATGAGTAAGTAATTGATGCATAAATCCACTTCCGGGGACCACTTGGTGTGTGCTTGGGCTGAGCTTGAGTGTTGCATGTGTAGAGGTCCTTCTTGGAGTTGAACGCCAGTTTTTGTGCCAGTTTGGGCGTTCAACTCTGGTTTTGGATCCTTTTCTGGCGCTGGACACCAGAATTGGGCAGAGAGCTAGCGTTGAACGCCAGTTTGCGTCTTCTATTCTTGGCCAAAGTATGGACTATTATATATTTCTGGAAAGCCCTGGATGTCTACTTTCCAACGCAATTGGAAGCGCGCCATTTCGAGTTTTGTAGCTCCAGAAAATCCACTTTGAGTGCAGGGAGGTCAGAATCCAACAGCATCAGCAGTCCTTCTTCAACCTCTGAATCTGATTTTTGCTCAAGTCCCTCAATTTCAGCCAGAAAATACTTGAAATCACAGAAAAACACACAAACTCATAGTAAAGTCCAGAAATGTGAATTTAACATAAAAACTAATGAAAACATCCCTAAAAGTAATTAGATCCTACTAAAAATACACTAAAAACAATGCCAAAAAGCGTATAAATTATCCGCTCATCACAACACCAAACTTAATTTGTTGCTTGTCCCCAAGCAACTGAAAATCAAATAGGATAAAAAGAAGAGAATATACTATAAATTCCAAACTATCAATGAAACATAGCTCCAATCATATGAGCGGGACTTATAGCTTTTTGCCTCTTGAATAGTTTTGGCATCTCACTTTATCCATTGAGGTTCAGAATGATTGGCATCTATAGGAACTCAGAGTTCAGATAGTGTTATTGATTCTCCTAGTTCAGTATGATGATTCTTGAACACAGCTATTTTATGAGTCTTGGCCGTGGCCCTAAGCACTTTGTTTTCCAGTATTACCACCGGATACATAAATGCCACAGACACATAATTGGGTGAACCTTTTCAGATTGTGACTCAGCTTTGCTAAAGTTCCCAATTAGAGGTGTCCAGGGTTCTTAAGCACACTCTTTTTTTGCTTTGGACCTTGACTTTAACCGCTCAGTCTCAAGTTTTCAATTGACACCTACACGCCACAAGCACATGGTTAGGGACAGCTTGGTTTAGCCGCTTAGACCAGGATTTTATTCCTTTAGGCCCTCCTATCCACTGATGCTCAAAGCCTTGGGATCCTTTTTATTTGCCCTTGCCTTTTGGTTTTAAGGGTTATTGGCTTTTTGCTCTTGCCTCTTGGTTTTAAGAGCTTTTGGCTTTTTTTGCTTGCTTTTTTTTTTCTGCAAGCTTTGTTCTTTGCTGCTTTTTCTTGCTTCAAGAATCATTTTTATGATTTTTCAGATTATCAAATAACATGTCTCCTAGTCATCATTCTTTCAAGAGCCAACATATTTAACATTCTTAAACAACAACTTCAAAAGACATATGCACTGTTCAAGCATTCATTCAGAAAACAAGAAGCATTGTCACCACATCAATATAATTAAACTAAGTTCAAGGATAAATTCGAAACTCATGTACTTCTTGTTCTTTTGAATTAAAACATTTTTCATTTAAGAGAGGTGATGGATTCATAGGACATTCATAACTTTAAGACATAGTTACTAACTACTAATGATCATGTAATGAAGACACAAATACATATAAGCACATAACATAGAAAATGAAAAACAGAAGAAATAAGAACAAGGAATGAATCCACCTTAGTGATGGTGGCGTTTCCTTCTTGAGGAACCAATGATGTCCTTGAGCTCTTCTATGTCTCTTCCTTGTCTTTGTTGCTCCTCCCTCATTGCTTTTTGATCTTCTCTTATTTCATGAAGCATGATGGAGTGCTCTTGATGTTCCACCATTAGTTGTCCCATATTGGAACTCAATTCTCCTAGGGAGGTGTTGATTTTCTCCCAATAATTTTGTGGAGGAAAGTGCATTTGAGGCATCTCCGGGATCTCATGGTAATGAGCTTCTTGCGCATCTTGAGCTCCATGACTGGGCTCTCTTGCTTGCTCCATCTTTTTCTTAGTGATGGGCTTGTCCTCTTTGATGAGGATATCTCCCTCTATGTCAATTCCAGCCGAATTGCATAGGTGCAAATGAGGTGAGGAAAGGCTAACCTTGCCATGGTGGAGGACTTGTCAGCCACCTTGTAGAGTTCTTGAGGTATATTCTCATGAACTTCCACCTCTTCTCCAATCATGATGCTATGGATCATGATGGCCCGGTCTATAGTAACTTCAGACCGGTTGCTAGTGGGAATGGTTGAGCATTGAATGAATTCCAACCATCCTCTAGCTACAGGCTTGAGGTCCAATCTTCTTAGTTGAACCGGCTTGCCTTTGGAGTCAATCTTCCATTGAGCTCCTTCTACACATATGTCCATAAGGACTTGGTCCAACCTTTGATTAAAGTTGACCCTTCTAGTGTAGGGGCGTTCATCTCCTTGCATCATGGGCAAGTTAAGCGCCAACCTCACATTCTCCGGACTAAAATCTAAGTATTTCCCCCGAACCATTGTAACATAGTTCTTTGGATCCGGGTTCTTACTTTGATCATGGTTCTTGGTGATCCATGCATTGGCATAGAACTCTTGAACCATTAGGATGCCGACTTGTTGGATGGGATTTGTTAGAACTTTCCAACCTCTTCTTTGAATTTCATGTCGGATCTCCGGATACTCATTTCTTTTGAGTTTGAAAGGGACCTCGGGGATCACCTTCTTCTTGGCCACAACATCATAGAAGTGGTCTTGATGGGCTTTGGAGATGAACCTTTCCATCTCCCATGACTTGGATGTGGAAGCTTTTGTCTTCCCTTTCCCTTTTCTAGAGGATTCTCCGGTCTTAGGTGCCATCAATGGTAATGGAAAAACAAAAAGCTTATGCTTTTACCACACCAAACTTAGAATTTTGCTCGCCCTCGAGCAATAAAAGAAAGAATAGATGAAGAAGAAGAAGAAATGGAGGAGAGGGAGAGTGGGGAGTGTTTCGGCCAAGAAGGGTGTAGAGGGGTGTGTTGTGTGAATTTGATGAAGAATAGAGGGCTTTATATAGGGAAGGGAGGGGGGAAAGGTTTCGGCCATATGGGTGGGTTTGGGTGGGAAATTGGTTTTGAATTTTTGAAGGTAGGTGGAGTTTATGAGGTAGGTTTATGGGGAAGAGTGGATGGATGTGAGTAGTGAAGAGGTGATGGGAAAGAGAGTTTGAGGTGATTGGTGAAGGGTTTTTTGGGGAAGAGTGTTTATGGGGTTGTGTGAAAGAAAGTGGTGAGAAGAAGTGAGTGGCGGTAGGTGGGGATCCTATGGGGTCCACAGATCCTGAGGTGTTCAAGGATTTACATCCCTGGACCCATTAGGCATGTAAAATGCCTTTGCACACAACTCTGGGCGTTCAGCGCCAGGTTGGTGGCCATTTTGGGCATTCAACGCCCATTTGTGTGCCATTTCTGGCGTTGAATGCCAGAACCATGCCTGTTCTGGCGTTCAGCGCCCAGAAGCTGCCCATTTTGGGCGTTCAGCGCCAGAACCATGCTCTGTTCTGGCGCTGAACGCCAGACAGATGCTCCTCCAGGGTGTGATTTTTCTTCTGCTGTTTTTGATTCCGTTTTCAATTTTTATATTTATTTTGTGACTCCACATGATCATGAACCTATAAAGACATGAAAAACAATGAAAATAAAAATTAGATAAATAAACATTGGGTTGCCTCCCAACAAGCGCTTCTTTAATGTCAATAGCTTGACAGTGGGCTCTCATGGAGCCTTACAGATGTTCAGAGCATTGTTGAAACTCTCCAACACCAAACTTAGAGTTTGGATATGGGAGTTCAACACCAAACTTAGAGTTTGGTTGTGGCCTCCCAACACCAAACTTAGAGTTTGACTGTGGGGGCTTGGGTTGACTCTGCTTTGAGAGAAGCTTTTCATGCTTCCTCTCCATGGTTGCAGAGGGAGATCCTTGAGTTTTAAACACAAGGGAGTCCTCATTCCATTGAAGGACTAGTTCACCTCTGTCAACATCAATCACAGCTCTTGCTGTGGCCAGGAAAGGTCTTCCTAGGATGATGGATTCATCCTCTTCCTTTCCAGTATCCAGGACTATGAAATCAGCAGGGATGTAAAGGCCTTCAACCTTTACTAACACGTCCTCCACTTGTCCATATGCCTGTTTTCTTGAATTGTCTGCCATCTCTAATGAGATTTTAGCAGCTTGCACCCCGTAGATTCCCAGTTTCTTTATTACAGAGAGGGGCATGAGGTTTATCCCTGAACCAAGGTCACACAGAGCCTTAAAGATCATGGTACCTATAGTACAAGGTATTATGAACTTTCCAGGATCCTGTCTCTTCTGAGGCAATGCCAGTTGATCCAGATCACTTAGTTCATTGATGAACAAGGGAGGTTCAACTTCCCAAGCATCAATGCCAAATAATTTGGCATTCAGCTTCATGATTGCACCAAGGAACTTGGCAGTTTGCTCTTCAGTAACATCCTCATTCTCTTCAGAAGAGGAATACTCATCAGAGCTCATGAAGGGCATAAGGAGGTTCAATGGAATCTCTATGGTCTCTAGATGAGCCTCAGAGTCCTTTGGTTCCTCAGAGGGAAGCTCCTTATTGATCACTAGACGTCCCAGGAGGTCTTCCTCCTTGGGATTTGCGTCTTCCTCTCCCTCTTTGGGTTCGGCCATGGTGCTTATGTCAATGGCCTTGCACTCTCCTTTTGGATTCTCTTCTGTATTGCTTGGGAGAGTACTTGGAGGGATTTCAGTGATCCTTTTACTCAGCTGGCCCACTTGTGCTTCCAAATTTCTAATGGAAGACCTGGTTTCATTCATGAAATTCACAGTGGCCTTAGATAGATCAGAGACTAGATTTGCTAAATTAGAAGCATTTTGTTCAGAGTTCTCTGTCTGTTGCTGAGTGGATGATGGAAAAGGTTTATTATTGTTAAACCTGTTTCTTCCACCATTATTAAAGCCTTGTTGAGGCTTTTGATCCTTCCATGAGAAATTGGGGTGATTTCTCCATGATGAGTTATAGGTGTTTCCATAAGGTTCACCTAAATAATTTACCTCTGCTATTGCAGGGTTTTCAGGATCATAAGCTTCTTCTTCAGAAGATGCCTCTTGAGTACTGTTGGATGCAGCTTGCATTCCATGCAGACTCTGAGAGATCATATTGGCTTGCTGAGATAATATTTTATTCTGAGCCAATATGGCATTCAGAGTATCAACTTCAAGAACTCCCTTCTTCATAGGCGTCCCATTGTTCACAGGATTCCTTTCAGAAGTGTACATGAACTGGTTATTTGCACCCATGTCAATGAGTTCTTGAGCTTCTGCAGGCGTTTTCTTTAGGTGAATGGATCCACCTGCAGAAGTGTCCAGTGACATCTTTGATAGCTCAGATAAACCATCATAGAATATATCCAGGATGGTCCATTCTGAAAGCATGTCAAAAGGACACTTTTTGGTCAACTGTTTGTATCTTTCCCAAGCTTCATAGAGGGATTCACCTTCTTTCTGTCTGAAGGTTTGAACATCAGCTCTAAGCTTGCTCAGCTTTTGAGGAGGAAAGTACTTGGCTAAGAAAGCCGTGACCAGCTTATCCCAAGAGTTCAGGCTGTCTTTGGGTTGAGAATCCAACCATAATCTAGCTCTGTCTCTTACAGCAAATGGGAAAAGCATGAGCCTGTAGACTTCAGGATCTACTCCATTAGTCTTAACAGTATCACATATCTGCAAGAATTCAGTTAAGAACTGAAAAGGATCTTCAGATGGAAGTCCATGAAACTTGCAGTTCTGCTGCATCAAAGAAACTAACTGAGGTTTCAGCTCAAAGTTGTTTGCTCCAATGGCAGGAATGGATATGCTTCTTCCATGTAAATTGGAATTAGGTGCAGTAAAGTCACCAAGCATCTTCCTTACATTATTATTATTTTCGGCTGCCATCTCCTCTTCCTGTTCGAAAATTTCTGAAAGGTTATCTCTGGATTGTTGTATTTTAGCTTCTCTTAGTTTCCTTTTCAGAGTCCTTTCAGGTTCTGGATCTGCTTCCACAAGAATGTTCTTATCCTTGCTCCTGCTCATATGACAAAGAAGAGGGCACAGAAAAATAATAATAATAATAGAGATCCTTTATAGCACAGTATAGGGATCCCTGTGTGAGTGGAAGAAAAGAGGGAGATAAAGAATGTAATGTAATGGAAGAAACACAACTGTGAGGAGGGTAGAGATGTGAGATGAGATGTTAGTAGATGAATAAATAAATAGAATAAGATGGGAGAGGGAGAATTTTCGAAAATAATTTTTGAAAAAGGGTTAGTGATTTTCAAAAATGGTTTTTGAAAAATGTTAGTATTTTTCGAAAATTTTTAAAATCAAAAATAAAAATAAGAATAATTAGTTAATTAAAAAGATATTTTTGAAAAAGAGGGAAGATATTTTCGAAAATTAGAGAGAGAGAGTTAGTTAGGTAGTTTTGAAAAGTTAAGAAACAAACAAAAAGTTAGTTAGTTAGTTGAAACAAATTTTGAAAAGATAAGAAGTTAGGAGGTTAGAAAAGATATTTTGAAACCAACTTTTTGAAAAAGGTAAGATAAGAAGATATTTTAGAAATTAGTTTTGAAAAAGATTTGATTTTTAAAATCTCAATTAATGACTTCATTCATAAGAAATCACAAGATATGATTCTAGAACTTAAAGTTTGAATCTTTCTTAACAAGCAAGTAACAAACTTCAAATTTTTGAATCAAAACATTAATTGATTATGTTATTTTCGAAAATTTGATATAAAAATAAGAAAATATTTTTGAAAAATATTTTTGGAATTTTCGAAAATAACTAAGAATTTTGAAAAGATTTGATTTTTGAAAAAGATAAGATTTTCAAATTGAAAATTTGATTTGACTCATAAGAAACAACTTGATTTTAAAATTTTTTTGAAAAGTCAACTA